>NC_081298.1:126500000-127125000 GCF_030435805.1 Mustela lutreola
CTGTTCTTCGCTCTCCCCTGCTTGGTGTCTGCTTCATGGCTTACCCAAAAAACCATTTTTTAGGGAGTAATGTCTGTTGCTGCAGCTTCCCTGGGATAGAATTTCCACTTAGGGATACACTTTATTATCTATTCTTGGTAATTATCTGTAGCTTCTTAGCAGAGTCTTCTTGAAGAGGGCACATTGTTTTTACCTCAATATTTATAAACTTAGTCGTACACGGCAGGGCAGATTTAAGCCAGCTCATGATGGTTCCTTTGCAAGGACTGATATAGTGATATTCTAGAACAAAATGACATCCAAGAATTTCCCTAGCTTGGATATCCCCTTTGGTTTGTGTTACAGGTGAGCAGTCTTTGGATCTAGAACCTGGAGTTTTATATGTAGGAATACTTGATTCATTAATTTTAAGTGCTTTGGAACTATTGATTTGGTGCTGTATCAGAAAAAACTCTGATTCCTTACCATCCCTGCATTCATATGTGTGATACTCCTGGAGAGAACTGAGATAATTGGTGGCATCGTTTGTGTTCTCTGGTAAAGCTACCACACATACAAATTTGGGCACGTTTTATAATAAGAGCATTTTAGCTGTAAGATCACATTCACTTGGAGAGTAACCCCGATCTCAGATGTTAGGAACAAATAGGATAAAGTCAAGATAAAGCTAGCTCATATGACCAGTATTCTTGAGATAGAGATATGTTTTAGATCAGTGGTGAAAGGAGGTATGGCCTTACATTCCTCAGAGTCCACTAAGGATCTTTGGGAGGGTGGAACCGAAAGTGTTAAGGGCTCTGTCATTCCTGCTTGTACCGAGTTTAAACTTTTTTTTTGAAGATTTCTTTTTATTTGTTTTAGAGAGAGTACAAGCATGAGGGCCAGAGGGATTCCCAAGCAGACTTCATGCTTGGTGTGGAGGCAGTCTCGCAGGGCTTGGTCTCATAACCTTGAGATCACAACCTGAGCCAAACCAAGAGTCAGACACAACCAACTACAGCACCCAGGTGCCCCACCTAGTTTAAATTTTGGAAGTTGGTGATCTAAGATTAGGAACCAAGCCAAATCATCAAGCAGGAGAAACAGTAAGATTCATAATTTCTGGATGTGTCCAAAGACAGGAAAATCAATAACTAAGTGGGCCAGACTAGAAATTTGGGGAACAGAATCATGGTCTCAAAGGTCATTCCTTTTTACTTTTTTTTTTTTTTTGAAACATTTTATTTATTTATTTGACAGACAGAAGTCACAAGTAGGCACAGAGGCAGGCAACGAGAGACGGGGAAGTAGGCTTCCCACTGAACAGAGCCCGGTGTGGGGCTCGATCCCAGGACCCTGGGATCATGACCTGAGCTGAAGACAGAAGCTTTAACCCACTGAGCCACTCAGGTGCCCCGTCCTTTCCACTTTCAATAGCCACATATGTTGCAGTAGCTGTTCTGAGTAGTGGCTGTAACATATTTGTTACAGGGGATGTCCAAGAAATTAAGATGTATGTATTGTGATATAAGAAGATCCAAGAAATAACAACAGAGTCCCATTGTCAGTAGTTTTATAGATTTAAATAGCCTAACCTTGTACTATATTTGGCATTGTAACAGAAGATATTTAATAGCAATATGATAGCAAATTCAGAATTGTGGTCCAGATAAAATGTTACTGAACTGCGTTGTTATTCATTCTTCTTCTAGAAATGATCATATTATTGTGTATTTATCTTCAGTTTACATTAAGATGAGATGTTCTGTAAAGCTCTTTTCTGATTATAGGTAGTCTAAACTGAGAGTAGAATGGGCTATAGATGGTGTTTGGAAGATGAAGGTAAGAGGTGTGCATGATGTCATATGGAATTCATGTTTACTCTTTGCTGAGCGACCAACAGTGCAGAATGATTCTGTTTCTCATAGGATGTGCTTCTCTTGTTCACGGGTCATACCACGGCATATGGCATGTATGTGTGAATTTTTAGGTACATATTATATAACCTGTGAATGTTCATGGCCTCTGGTGCAAGTTAACATGCAAAGCTTGTACTTAGTGGTGTTAGCAGCAGTGTGCGACAGAACATTTCTAAATCAGTTGCATTTATTAATAAAGGTAGAGAAAAGTAATTGTGCCTATTCCTTTGTCTTATTTAGGGCTTTAACTCTCAATCTGACATCACTTTATTTCAAATGCATTGTAAGACAGGAAGAACATTGAGATAGTATCAAAACCCACTTCCTTTTATGTACAAAAATAAAGAGCTCTGACAGCAAAACTGATACTTCTAGTTGAAAATCGATAGAAACTGGCTTGATAATAGGTATACCTTTCAGCCAAATAGGAACGGAGAACAGAACTTTGAAATTCAGTCCAATATTAAAAGTAGTTTATTGATTTCCATGTAAAGTGGAAGAACTTAGAAGTTCATAGTTTTGGTTCCTAATTGTCAGACAGGAAACAATGTTCAGAGAAGAGCTTTATGGAATTCCAAGCCAAGGTAAGGTGGACTAAATCCAGGAAAAAAAAGATTAAAATCAACTTTTTCTGTTGCTTTTTTGGTAGAATCATAGCTAAGCAGAGTCCCTTCCCCAAAATAAAATATAAGTATTGATGCATAAAGCAATGATAGAAGTATTATTTTTATCTTCTGGTAGAGAAAGTTTATTCAATTTTGGCCTGCTTTTAAAGAGTCTTAAGAAACAAGTTAATTATATAAAATACACCTTTTTACTTATAAGGAATTACTAATTCTTTCCAGGGGCATAATCTAACGTTAATTTAATTGCTTGTTCAAAGCTACTTTAAATTAGGAATTTGATAAATACCATGTTTAGAGTTAATTTCCCATACCAAAGACCTGCCTGCCCTGTAATAATCATTTCTATATGTAAGTTTACTGAATGGGGATGATTATGCATAGAAATGTCTCCTTTACTTGGGAGAAAAACTCCTTTGGGCAAAGTTAACTTATGTGGAGAGCGATCTTTGAGAGAGATCTTTTTTTATGTCTTGTGGTTGGTGGCTGAGTAAGAGATTTGAGTTCCGTCATGTATTAAACATGGCTCTATTAGGACTTGGATAGGTAGGATACCCAGAAGCAAGGAAAGGTACCCAGGTGTGGCCTCTTCATCTTTGATCAGGGGATTGTTTGAATGTTAATCAGTAGCTGCAGCCTGCCGAGTTTGAGGTAGACTCTCTCTACTTGGTGTGGGAAGAAGATACTTAAAACCGAAACAGTCTGTTAACTTCTGGAAATGAAATTCCTCAAAAGACAGACTATGGTGAAAGTAAAAACTCTCCCTTAGGAGAAGGATTATGGTTTAGGAAGATTATAACAGTTTTGGATACTTTAGTTGTTAATCAGTCTTTCAGCTATTAATCCTTCAACTATAGAAAAATGAGCTTCAGTTTTGTTGTTACTGCTTCATTATGTCTGATAGTATTTCTAATACTTGAGAAGGGGCCCCTTAGATGTCTTCAGGAAGAAATACAATAGTGATTATTCACTAAAGTCTTTAATTCAAAGGCATCTAATATGGATAGTCTATATCCTTTTGACCTTGTTCAGTATATTACCAATGAAATAGAAAATTCTCAGTGCTGTAATATATCTGAAAAGTAATATCTTCTGAATGTATATATTTTCAGTGGGTAGTAGTAGTTGTCCAGCAACCTGAAACTGCTTCAGTCAACTATGTAAAACTGGCTTTAAGTGCCTCAAGTTCTAGGGGCGTCTGGGTGCCTCAGCTGGTTAAGCGTCCAGCTCTTGATTTTGGCTCAGGTCTTGATCTTAGAGTCATGAGTTCAAGCCTCAAGTTCTAAAATTTGTTTTAAATAATTTAAATAATAATAATATTTAAATAACAATAATTTTCTGAAAATAAGCTTAAAAATTCACTTCTCTGCTAGGTTGCTGGGGGGTGGGAGTTGATTTTTAAGTCAAATAATAACTGTGAGTCCTTTGATCAGAGTTTGTTAATATTTTTAGAAGTGGCTAATATTTTATGTCTATGTATTTATATGAAAGCAAGCATTTTTGTTTCTAATTAGATACTAAAATGTTCCTAAATAAGGTTTTTTTTTAAAATTAACATATTACTTGCTTTAGGGATACAGGTCTGTGAATCATCAGCCTGCCACAATTCACAGCGCTCTCCATAGCACATTCTCCCCCCACCCCCCCGCCCCGTGTCCATCACCCAGACACCCCATTCCTCCCACCCGCCTCCCTTCCAGCAACCCTCAGTTCCCTGAGATTGAGAGTGTCTTATGCCTTATCTCCTTCGCTGGTTTCATCTAGTTTCATTTTCCCCTCCCTTCCCCTATGCTCCTCTGTCTTTCTCAAATTCCTCATATCGGTGAGGTCATGTGATAGTTGTCTAGTAAGAGAGCTTTTAAGCATTGAGCAGTCCACATTGGAGCACCAGTAGATCAGGATATAATCTTGAGAAGTATTATTTAGGCCATTCATTAGATTACTTACAAAATCAAAGAAATATCTCTATTTAGACTGCTCACCGCACTCATTCCTTCTCTGGTACGTATGTACTGTTTGTCAAGTATTTAGGAAATATAAATAAGGTATGGGCCCTGTCCATATCTAGAAGTACAGAAAAAGAAGCAGGTAGTTAGCAAATGGCTTTAATAAGTAACAAGTGTTTATGTATCATGTTATGGCAACATTGGAGTAAGAAGTTGTTAACTTTACCTGGGTTAGTAAGTATTGTGTGAATTACAGGATATTCTAATATACTTTCTTCCATTTGGAGTATAACCTCTAAGGAAGACCGGATGTATCATGGAAAGAAAACATACATAAAGACAAGAAGGTAGAAAGGAAGCCATATGAAGATAAGTTTGGGTGGAGGGGGAAATTCGTGGAAAGAAGTGTAGGGATCAGTCTGTTCATCCTTAATGCTAGTCTCTGTTAGTTATAGGGTATTGCTGTGCATAAAGTGATTTCTTAGGAGAATTAAGAAATGTAGTATGTATAGGTCAGGGAATAGCAACACCACTGACTTCAAGTTTTCATAGCCACATACCAAGAGGAACAAAAAAAAAATTTTAAGATTTTATTTGACAGAGAGAGAGAAAGAATGCACAAGCAGAGGGATCAGCAGGCAGGGAAACAGGTAGGGAGCCTTAAACAGAACTCGATCCCAGAACCCTGGGATCGTGCCCTTTGCCTAAGGCAGATGCTTAAACCAGCTGAGCCACCCAGGTGCCCCGAGGAACAAAATTCTTGTTTATAGACCTTTTGCTGTTGGTTTCATCCTCTTGTCCATTTAAGATCTGAGTTACTACACTAGCTTTTCGAAATTTTAATTTCAATTTATTTATTTTTTTCTTTCAAGTTTTCATTTAAATTCCAGTTCATTAAATCCACTAGCTTTGATTTGTTTTTCTACTGATTATTGTTGATTGTGGTGTCTCTCCCAGTTGGATGGGGGCCCCCAAATGTGGGGCAACAATCAGGTGTTAGCTGGTGGCACTGGTGGCACTGGCAGTCAATTCACCTGAGGCAGAACGAAGGAGCTAGAAGTTTATTGAATACATACCACAAGGGAGAAGCAGGCAAGACAGCAAAACAGAGACTGTCTGCACAAAGTGATAGGTGAAGGCTGTTTTTAAAGGAGAAGAGCTAGGACATATGGGGATATATGGCATCTTCCCCTTTTGTGGTAATTGTGTCTGATTATAAGTCGCCCATTGGTCAGTTAGGGCTTGTGGATATTGGTCAGATTAGGGTCCACTGGGGACCCTTCTGTATTATGCCAGGGGGCTGGGAGGAGGGGGCCCTTTTGCCTGGTTCTACATTCCGTTGCTCAAGCCTGTTGCCTAAAAGCAACCTCTACATTTATGTTAGTTCAGTTTATTTCTAATCACTGGTATTTGGGCTAAAAGAGTTCATTTCCATTTCACTCTTGAAAAAATAATTTGTTCTGTGGATTTCCTTGATATAGGATGAGATTAATTGGTGACATTAATTGGTTTTATTTGGAATAAAAACAAACTGATAGTATAGAAGCGTGAGGGATGATTTTTCTCCAAGTGCCACTGTGTAAGATAGGATTATGAACAGTGTTTCAGTCCTTGTGGGACTTTGTGGGCCAACACACTGGTATCCTAGCACTAACCAGTGATCTGTGAAACCCAGGAAACATTGGAATGGAGGGAAAGCAAAAATCATGATTTCCCACTGCTTTGTGTTGATTTGAGAGCTAAAGAAATATAATGTGTCTTGCACTGAAATTGAATTTACACTGAAATTAACCTGCAACACACATACTGTCATTGAATAGTCAAGAAATAAATGTCATTTTTTTTAAAAAAGATGATAAATAGGTGCTTGATCAAGTTAAAATGCAGCATTAATGTTCATTTTTCAAACAATGTCCTATTCTTAATATTTTTATCCTTTTTAAAATGTAGCTCTAGGAGATCTTAGTTCCTTATTTTGTAACTCTGTAACTCTCTGTAACTCTCCATGCCTTTCCCATACACCTCCTACCCTGCATCCTCCCCTCCCCGGCCAGCTGGTTTATTCCCAGACTTTTCATCACAAAGTATTCTTCTCTTCCCTCCTCTGTCTATTATGGACTGAAACTTAAGTAAAATATAGTAAAAATGGCCCAGCGATGTCAGATTTCTTTGAAAGTACCTAAATGTTTGTTCTCACTTTTTGTATTTATTGTGTAACAGACCGGTCTTTGGACTACATTTGAATAGTAATAGTCTAGCTGGACTACATTTAAACAGCAGTGGTTTTAAATGATTTGTTAGTCTTATAAACTATTGGGAATGCGGTTTTTCTTTAACAAGGAAGGAGGGAAAATCTTGTATTTCTCCTTTAAAGGAAGAACAACATAAAATGATCTTGCCCCCCCTTCCTTGAATTTAGAGTGGAAAATAACTCCACCTTCCTGAGCAAATAATGAACTATAATGATTGTTTACCAGCACTGCAGAGGCATTAGGCCAGCTCTCAGTCACTGCTCATCCTTCCTTAGAAGTAGCTACTGTTGTGGCCCCTGTCAGTATAGATTAGTTTTGCCTATTTAAAACTTTTATTAAATTATATTCAGAGGGGCGCCTGGGTAGCTCAGTGGGTTAAGCCTTTGCCTTCGTCTCAGGTCATGATCTCGGGGTCCTGAGATTGAGCCTCGCGTTGGGCTCTCTGCTCAGCAGGGGGCCTGCTTCCCCCCCCCCCCTCCGCCTGCCTCTCTGCCTACTTGTGATTTATCTCTCTGTCAAATAAATAAATAAAATCTTTAAATAAAATTCAGAAAAACACACTTTATAAAGCTTGCTGGATTTTCACAGATGGGATAGCACTGAGAACCAGCGTTCAGATCTAAGAACAAAACATTGTCAGTGCTCCAGTAGTCCTCTCTCTGCTCCCTTCTGGTAATAACCGTTGCCCCAAGTAACCACTGTAATAATTTCTGTTAGTGTAGATAAGACATGTCTGGGACAGAACCAGAAGCTGTTCTTGAACTTAAATCATGCCTTTGGCGGTGGGGAGGGGGCTGCGCAGTAATGTTTGTAAGTTTTCATCCATGCTTTTGTATATATTCAACAGATTCTTAAAACTGTGTAGTATTCTGTTTTATTAGCTATTTCCCCCAAGAGCTCTACTTATCAATTCTACCACTGGTAAACATCAGGTTATTTTTAGTATTTGCCTATTCTATTGTGAATGCTTTTGTATCTCTTTCTTTTGTGTGCTCCTTTCTTTTGGGTATGTACTTGGGAGCAGAATTAACTGTAGTGTGTCCTGCCCATTCTTCAGAGCGGTTGCACCAATTTATACTCCCACCAGTGTGTGAGTTCAGCTCTTTCACACGCTCACTTATTGTCGGTCTTTTAAATTTTAGACTTTGGTTAATATGTAATAGTGTTCCATGTGGTTTTAAGTTGTATTTTCATAATGCCAACAGAATTAGAGTCCTCTTCATTATGAATCATTTGAATATCTCTTTATGGGTGCCTTTTCCAGTCTTTTCCATTTTTCTTTTTTCTTTTTTTTTTTTTTTTTTTTTTTTTTTTTTAAGATTTATTTATTTATTTATTTGACACAGAGAGATCACAAGTAGGCAGAGAGGCAGGCAGAGAGAGAGAGGAGGAAGCAGGCTCCCCGCCAAGCAGAGAGCCCGACGCGGGACTCGATCCCAGGACCCCGAGATCATGACCCGAGCCGAAGGCAGCGGCTCAACCCACCGAGCCACCCAGGCGCCCAATATATTGCCTTATTGAATATATATCTTATAAGTAACTACTCCCTCTTTATGGCCCGTCTTTTTTACTCTGTAAAAAGTATCTTTTGAGGCATACAATTTCCCAATTTTTAATATAATCCAGTACATCCTTAAGAAAATTTCCTCTCCCACTGACATGAAAATAGTTTCTTCTGGGCCATAAAACATGCCTTAACAAATTTAAAGGAATGGAAATTATCTAATGTCTGCTCTCAGATCACAGTTAGACTGGAAATCAGTAATAGAAAGATAACTGGAGGGCTCCTGGGTATCTTAGTTGGTTTTGTCTGCCTTCCGTTTGGGTTGTGCTTCTGGGGTTCTGGGATGGAGCCCCACGTCAGGCTCCCTACTCAGCATGGCGTCTGCTGCCCGGTCCCTGGTTTATGTGTGTGCATGCTCTCCTCCTTAATAAATAAATAAAACATTAAAAAAAAGAAAGATAACTGGAAAATAGCGAAATACATGGAGATTAAGCAACACACTCTGAATAAAAACAAGGGTCAAAGAAGAAGTCTTGAAATTTTAAAATATTTTGAACTGAATGAAAATGAAAACAATGTATCAAAATTTGTGGTATGCAGTGATGAAAGCACTGATTTGCCTTTTTTAAAAAAGGAAAAAGACCTACATACACAAACTCAGGTTGAAGTAAGCCCAAAACAAGAAAACCTTTTTCACAGTACTTTAAGAACTTAGATGAAATGGGATGATTTTGTAGGAAAATAGAATGCATAAAACTTAAACCCAATAGAGATAGAAAATCTAAACAATAAGTTTTCATACAAATAGTAATATAGAAGAGCTCCCCTTCAAATGAACACCACACTTAAATGGTTTTCCAGGGAAATTCAACCATATGTGAAATGGGTCTATTTTTCATACCATACTCTAGAATAAATTCCCAAAAAATGAGGGATATAATGTAAAACATGAAACGAAGTACTTAGGGAAAGCATGTGTGAATTCCTTTTAAAACCTGAGAATAATGAAACTTTAAACTGTTTCTGGAAGTGTGTGATTTTCTGCCCTGACTCAGCAAACCCACTTCTCAGAATCAATCCACAGACACACCATCAGCAATACAAAATAACATAGCTTAAACTAATGCTTCTCAAACTTGAGCATGCATGAAAATTACATGGAGCTTTTTTTTTTTTTTTTTTTAAGATTTTATTTATATATTTGACAGAGAGAGACAGTAAAAGAGGGAACACAAGCAGGGGGAGTGGGAAAGGGAGGAGGCTTTTTGCTGAGCCGGGAGTCTGATGAACCAAAGGCAGACGCTTAAGGACTGAACCACCCAGGTGCCTCCATGGAGCTTATTTTGACACAGATTCCTGGGCCCTACCTTCAGAGTTTCTGATTCAGTGGACCTGGGCTGGGATCTAGTAATTCCATTTCCAACAGATTTTTAATTTTTAAATATTTATTTATTTATTATTTTTTAAAAGATTTTATTTATTTGACAGAGAGAAATCACAAGTAGGCAGAGAGGTAGGCAGAGAGAGGGGGAAGCAGGCTCCCTGCTGAGCAGAGAGCCCAATGTGGGGCTCGATCCCAGGACTCTGAGATCATGACCTGAGCTGAAGGCAGAAGCTTCACTGAGCCACTCAGGCACCCCAAGATTGTATTTATTTGAGAGGGAGAAGTGGGTACAGGGAGAGCGGGAGAGGGAGGAGCAGGCTCCCTGCTGAGCAAGGAGTCCAACGTGAGGCTCTATCCCAGATCCTTGGGATCATGGGCATATGCTTAACTGAGCCACCCAGGTGCCCCTCCAACAGATTTTTTTTTTTTAAGATATTATTTATTTATTTGACAGATCACAAGTAGGCAGAGAGGCAGGCAGAGAGAGAGGGAAGCAGGCTCCCCATGGAGCCGAGAGCCCGACGAGGGGTTCCATCCCAGGACCCTGGGATCACGACTTGAGCCGAAGGCAGAGGCATCAACCCACTGAGCCACCCAGGCGTCCCCAACAGATTTTTTAATACTGATTGTGTTTTTCCTAGTGTAATACCTTAAGAGCCACTGGTTAAGATTGTAGTAATAAGAGCAAAAGTCCAGAAAGAACCAATATACTCATCATTCTGGTTGAAGAAATTATAGTACATCTGCACAGTGGAGTTCTGTGTACCTAGGAAAAGGAATGTGGAAGATCTCTATATTCTGTTCCAGAATGTTCCCAAGGATATATTGAATATATTAAGTTTTTAAAAAATCAATATTCTGGACAGCTTATGATATTTGATTCTTTGCTTAAATGAGCTAAATATCTATACTGTTTTCACCAAAACAAAAACAATAATTAAAAAACAATGGAAGAAGGGGCGGCGCCTGGGTGGCTCAGTGGGTTAAAGCCTCTGCCTTCAGCTTGGGTCATGATCTCAGGGTCCTCGGAAGCCCCACATCAGGCTTTCTGCCTCACACCACCTACTTGTGATCTCTCTCTCTCTCTCTCAAATTAATAAATAAATAAAATCTTTAAAAAATATTTTTAAGAAAGCAGTGGAAGGGTATAAATTAATATAAATGACCTCCTAAATGGGAGAATAAAGAGGTATATACAGGGGAGGGAGCTAGACTTACATGGAAGTAAGTTGTTTTATCACTTTACATAATTAAAGTAAGTTTTTAAAATGTACTTTGTAGAAATATGAAACACAACAAGCTCAAGAATATGTCAAATTTGTGGCATAATGATATAAGTATGTTGTTTGGAATATATCTTAGTTACAGGAGACCAAACACCAATAAATCTTAGACTTCATTCAGTTGTCTTATTTTCAGTAATAGGTATGGTTTCTTTGAAATTAGATCTATAGTAGAAATCAAATTGATAATTACAGTAATGTTATCAGGAACCAGGATTATCAAGGAAGAAGAGAAGTGATAGAATAATAGAATCAGAAAAGTTAGGTGCCAGTCCTGTGATCTTTAATTTAGTTTGGTATCCATCCATGAATTTATTTTTCTCTTTCTAAAAGAAAGGCCTTTCTTGTTCCAGCCATTGAAAAGTCCTAGAACCAGCGGTAACCACATAGCAGTGAGCACTCCCTACCATGCACCATGTGGTCTTTTTAACAACATTTCCAATTAAAAGACACCAGGGTCTTTGTAGAAGGGGCTGATCCAAGTTGGGCAAAAAAATATGCAAGGTTGCCTGAGACATTTCTTGTGGCATATAGTGAGGAAGCTGGATACTGCTGAAGCCATGTCGCAGAGGTGGTTCACAACTTGAAGGGTCTTCCATAAAACCAAAAGGTTACAGTTTGAGTGCCAAATTCATAATGATTGTTTTTGATTTAAACATTCCAAATACATAAACGTCAGTGGGTTGATGATGACACTTCAAAATCAGTTTTACATACCATTACTTTACTGAGACTGCTGAAACAAATTATCACAAGCCAGGTGCCTTAAAATAAAATAAACAGAAGTTTATTTTCTCCCTTTCTGGAGGCCAGAAATTTGAAATCAGGGTGTCAGCCACACTCCCTATGGAGGCTCTACGGGAGAACTCGGTTTCTTGTATCCTTCAGTTTCTGGTGGTTGCTGACTTCCTTGCCTTGTGGCCGCATCACTGCAATCTCTGCCTGTCTTCACCTTCTTTTCTGTCTGCCCTCTGTGTCATTGGATTTAGGACACTGAGATAATCCAGGATGATCTCAAGATCCTTAACTTAATTACACCTGCCAAGACTCTTTTTCCAAATAGTGTAACATGCACAGATTCTGGGGATTAGGACATAATTTTTTGGTGGTCACTATTCATCCCATAACAACTACCCATTCATTTTGAAAATATACTGAGTTTGGGATGCCTGGGTGGCTCAGTGGGTTAAGCCGCTGCCTTGGCCCAGGTTATGAGCTCAGGGTCCTGGGATCGAGTCCTGCCTTGGGCTCCTTGCCTGGCAGGGAGTCTGCTTTTCTCTCTGCCTCTGCTTGCCTCTGTGCCTGCTGGTATACTCTCTCCCTCTCCTTCTCTCCGACAAATAAATAAAATCTTTAAAAAAAAAAAAAAAGAAAGAAAAAGAAAATATACTAAGTTTGAATCTTGGCTGTGCCCCTGTCTGAGTCCTCTGGTAAACTAATTAAATTTCCTGATATGTAAAATTCAGATGATATTACAATATACAAAGAATGTATATATTTGAAATTTAGGTATGAATATATGTCCTTGGTTTGAGCCTGTGTCATGCTCCCTGCTCAGTGGAGAGTCCGCTTCTCCCTCTCCTTTGGTACCCCCTGCTTGTGCTTCTTTTTCTTTCTGTCTCAAATCAATAACTAAAACGTTTAAAAAAATTAATATATGTCTTTAAAAATCTTTTCATATTTTTATTTGTGTAGAAAAATGTCAGTAAGGATGCTAAGCCAAATATATCATTTAGTTATTTCTGTGGGTAGAATTGGAAGAGTTTGGATGAGAATAGAAAGGACTTTTACCCATCTTACTTTTTTTTTTTTTTTGAAGAGCGCCCTTGGGGCGCCTGGGTGGCTCAGTGGGTTAAAGCCTCTGCCTTCGACTTAGGTCATGATTCCAGGGTCCTGAGATTGAGTCCCGCATCGGGCTCTCTGATCAGCAGGGAGCCTGCTTCCCTTCCTCTCTCTCTGCCTACCTCTCTGCCTACTTTTGATCTCTGTCAAGTGAATAAATAAAATCTTAAAAAAAAAAAAAAAAAAAAGATCGCCCTTACTTGACAGAGGCACCGTGAGAGAGGGAACACAAGCAGCGTGAATGGGAGAGGGAGAGCCATGAGCAGGGAGCAGGGAGTCCTATATGGGACAGGATCTCAGGACCTTGGGGTCATGGCCTTAGCTGAAGGCAGACGCTTGATGACTGAGCTACCCAGGTCCCCCAATTGTACCGTCTTAGAGGGTAGTTCAGTGAAATCCTGTTCAGATGAACCTAGCATGCTGTTAGAGGCATACGAGATAGTTACTTTTGGTTGTTCTTCCTAATAAAATTGTGTTTGAAGACAGTGTAGCCACTGGAAGTAATTATGAGACAGAAGTTTCTCACCATGTTTTTAAGCCTTTAATATTTAAAAGTTAGGACAAAGTTTAAGTTTCATAGATGTTACGAGACCTGTACTTGGCATTGAGTTAGTTCTGGGAGATGTTCCTTACTGGTGGGTCCTGAAATTTTCATTTAGTTCAGCTGGCTTGAGATATGTTTATGGTTCTTTTGTTAGAAAGGGCTTTTGCCTTAAGGGGGAACGGTCCAAATAGTTTGCCAAGGTACTTAGAGATAACTTTATTGTCTACTTTTCAGGCTGCAAAGTGCAATTCTTATATACTTTAAGAGAATTATTTTGTTTGTTTTCTGCTTATTCTCGGGTAGTATTTGAGGCGGGTTAGGAAATGTATATTTTCAGATTTCTGCAAACCATTAAAAAGAAGGAACATAGTCAAATATTAATAGTCTTTATTTTTATTATGTCCCTTTAAGAACATTGGTCAAATCAAAGACAGGAAGTAACAAGTGTTGAGAAGGATTAGAACCCTCCTACATTCCTGTGGAATTGTAAAAATGGTATAGCCATTTTGGAGAACATTTTGACGGTGCCTCAGAAAGTTAAACATAAAGTTGATGTAAGACACCCAGCAGTTCTACTTTTTTTTTTTTTTTAAGATTTTTTTTTTTTTTATTTATTAATTTGACAGAGAGAAATCACAAGTAGACGGAGAGGCAGCCAGAGAGAGAGAGATAGGGAAGCAGGCTCCCTGCTGAGCAGAGAGCCTTATGGGGGACTAGATTCCAGGACCCTGAGATCATGACCTGAGCCGAAGGCAGCGGCTTAACCCACTGAGCCACCCAGGCGCCCCACCCAGCAGTTCTACTTTAAGATCTGAACCCAGAAGAATTGAAAATATATGTCCAACACAAAATCATGCTAATTAGTTTTCTTCATATCATATTTCAGAATGGCCAAAAGGGGGAATAACCCAAGTTGTCCCATCACCTAGTGAATAAACAAAATGCAGCATTCGCATACAGTGGTCTATTGTTCGATGATAAAAAGGAAGCATTGATCCATGCTTCAGTATAGATCAAACTTTAAAACCTGCTCAGTGAAAAAAAGCTAGTCACAGAAGAGCTTGTATTGTCTGATTCCATTTATATGAAAGGTCTAAAATAGGCAAATGTATAGGGACTTAAAGTAGATTAGTGATTGCATAGCACTGGGGGCATAGTTAGGGAAAAGGGGGGTGATAGCCAACCAGTACAGGATGTTTGTGGGTCGTGGATATTGATTCTGGTGATGGTTGCACAACTTTTAACCAAAGCCATTGAAATTTTACACTTTAGGTGAGTTGTATCTTACATAAATCTTCTATGAGTAAGCCGTTGTTTTTTTAAAATTGGTCAACATAAGTAGACAAAGGATGTGGTTTCTTTTTGCTGCTCAGTTATCTCAGGAATTATCCATCTTTATTTTTGTATTTTGTACAATATATCACACTGAATTTTTTCTTGATGTTGTACTTTATGTCAGTTCTTTCCCATATATAAACCTGATCATAAGGGAGGGAGTGCAAAGGCAGGTATGCCAGGTGTGAGAAGTCACCTTCTTAGTATCGTCTGCTGTTGCATCCTCTTTCAATGTTATCTGCTATGTATTCCTTTCTTAGGACTTAAAAGAATCTGTTGAAAAGCTGTTTTCCCAAACTTGTATAGTCCAGTGAACCATGCTTCTGCATTGTTAAATCAGGTAGCTACCCACCAACACATTTTACATGGTGTCGTTAAACTCTGTAGTTACACCATGAGATGCCATTTTCCTATCCGGGCCTTTCAGTCCAATTACTGTGGAATGGAGAAGGTGTTAGTCTTCCAGAGTCCTCACTGGCAGTAGGGATTACTGTTTTATTATTTCTGTTTTTAAAGGATCTGAATCAGCATTTTATTTGTCACCTCTTACCATGAGTAATGCATTGCTGAACTTTACAGAACATAAAAATCTGATTGCTATTTTAGTATAGTAGGGTATAGGCTCCTGAAGGGAAAACTGTAACTCACATAAGGCTAAGGTTTGGGCAAGCTCTGATGAGGTCTGAGACAAGTAGTGATGGAGGAGAGAGGAATTACACCAGTGCAAATGTGCATTGCTTCCATGAGAGAAGTCCCGAAGCACGCTCTCCCACTGGTGGGCCAGAAACTGTTGGTTTAAGAGATGAAGGAATATTAAGAATTAAAGTTGTAGTATAGTTTTTGAGGTAGAATGGCCTTACTGCCTTCATTTTAAAGATAAGGAAGACCGGGACCCATTCTGTCATTCCAGGGCTCTTTCACTATATCATGTTGTCTTTAGATTTACGTTAAGAACCTACATACTATCCAGCAGGCTCTAGAATCTTCTCAGGTTTTATCTAACTTGATGACTCATGATATATTCTGCTTCCTGTTTCAGTCAATCTATTGAAAAATTCAAAGAATGAAAAGTAATGAGTACTAACACCCATCCTTCCCCATCCTATCATCCTTCACTAGAGTTTTCTGAGGAAATAATCTGAAAAGGGAGGCTGTTTGCAGTAGAACTCCAAAAAGAAGATCCTTCCCAAAAGTGTTTGGTCACAGTTCTTAATACAGGTAGCAGCATATGATTGGGGAAGGAATGGTGCTTGATACCAACTGTGATAACCACATTATTTATTGTCATTTTTCTCTCCATCAGTATCGTCTAGACTGTCGCAGCCATCCTCTCCCCAGTCAGGCTGCCCATCACCTAGCATTCCAGCAGGTAAAGTCATTTCTCCGTCACAGAAGCACAGCAAGAAGGCACTGAAGCAGGTAATCATGCTAATCTGTGTATATCAAGTCTTATCTCCTACATTATAAATTCATGATTCTAGAAGTCACTGAAAATTTCTTGAAAGGGCATTAGGTCCTTTTAAGGAGAAATTCATGCAGTTTCCCAATTTGGATTTAATAATTTATGTACTTGTGTGTTTTAGGTTTGTGGTAGCTAGTCTTTTTATCGCGTTTTAAAAGCTCTTGATTTGTTCCTAATTTGCTAAGAGGTTTGTGTGCATGTTTGTGGTTTTTAAATTATGAATAGGTGTTGAACTTTTCAGGTTTGTTTCTTCAGCATTTATTGGGATGATTAGGTAGCTTTTCTCTTTAAATTTGCTAATATATAGACTTCCATGACTAGAATTTTCTAATGTTAACATATACTTAGGTTTCAGGAATAAATTACATGTTTCTTACATATTTTTTAATATGTTATGAATTTTTCTTATTTAAGATTTTTGCTTGGATTTTGCTGTTTTCTTGTATAATACTTGTACAATTTTGGAATCAGGGTGGTTATTAATAAAATAAGTTAGGTAGCTTGCTTATTTTTCTAGATTTTGGAAAACAATTAAGAAGTGTTTTCTTAACATTTCAGTTTCATCTGTTACTCATTTGATTCCTGCTTTTTAAACTAATTTTGGAAAAAAATTTTTCTTAATTTTATATATATCTCTTAGAAAAATAGACTATTTCATCTAACTTTAAAAAATGCATAGGGGCACCTGGGTGGCTCAGTTAAAGCCTCTGCCTTTGGCTCAGGTCATGATCCCAGGGTCCTGGGATCGAGCCTCACATCGGGCTTTCTGATTGGCGGGGAGCCTGCTTCCCCCTTTCCTCTGCCTGCCTTTCCCCTCTGCCTGCCTCTCTGCCTACTTGTGATCTCTGTCAAATAAATAAATAAAATCTTTAAAAAAAGAAAAGAACATAGTGGGAAATGAGTATGAAGAGGCAGTGGGAACCGAGTAGCCAGTTACTCCACACTTTTTTTTTCTTCTTTTTTTGCATGATTGTCTTGAAGGTTAAAGCTTAAACTGGCAATTTAGCAAGGTCATAGATTTCCAATCTTTTTCTGAAATGTAGCTTCACTTTCTTAGATTCTGTGTCTTTTTTTTTTTTTAACCCTTGTGTTAAAAAGTTGTCTTTGCATATTTTCATGACTAAACTCTAGGAAGCTGTCTTCTTACTCATTCTGAATAGTTTAGTGTTGTGTTTGATATAAACTAGAAACATTATAGAAATGAAACTATGCTGAAATAGCCAGAAGAAACTATACTATTCCTGGAACTAGTATTTTCTGACTTCTCTTCCCATCTCTTCACTATGTTGCGATAAATTGCTGAGGATTTGGTCATTGGGCCAAATCTTACTGCTCTTACAGGAGATCAGAATCAAGTAATTATTTAACACCTATTGTTCAAGTGGATCATCTCTGAAATAGATGTAAGCTAAATATTTATATTTTTACATAGAGCTAATGGAAGTGGTACTCTTTTTGGTGAAGGGCTTAGAATTTTATTTCCAGAAAAGATTGGAAACCTCTAATTTTTTACACTGCTACAAGTATGGAAAGTCCATGCTTTACTGGTGATTTTAAGTTCTAAAAATGGTTGTGAGTAATTCTCATATTTATACACAAGAGTAATACTGCCAAAAAATATTCCGACTCTTAAATATCATTTTGGACTTGTATTTAATTCGTCTCATTTAGGTTCTTGTTTACTTTGATATCAAGATTTCAGAGAAATTGGATGATCATCATGTTGCTCATCACTTAAACAGCAATCGTTCAATTTCTGTTATTACTAAAAAATGATTTTATTTTATTGCTTCTAATTAGTTTTCTCTTACAGGCTTTGAAACAGCAACAGCAAAAGAAGCAGCAGCAACAGCAATGCAGGCCGAGCATGTCCATCTCCTCCAGCCAGCCTCTCTCTCTGAAGACTGTCAAAGCATCCAATGACTCTGCACCCACCAAACCTGGTAGGCAGACATGGGTGTCTTTTTCCAGTGTTTCTAAGCTAATTTTCTAATTTGTATACCTTACCATTTGTTTTCAAGTTACTGGGTTTCTTTACGTAGTCTATTATTGCCAGATCATCAATATAAATCCTTTCAGGATACATGGGAAAATTTTATGCAGAATCATCATGCAGTTATGAAAAAATAAATTGGCAAAATAGGCACATTAGAATGAAATCAATGACTGATTTCCAAGATGCGTAACCCACTGATATTGGATGCCTCTAAACAGTGACCTTACAAAGTGATGTTGCCAAGACTAAACCAGACTAAACTCTTCACCAGCAATCTGCTTTAAAGATAAAAAAACTTTCAGGGCTCCTGGGTGGCTCAGTGGGTTAAAGCCTCTGCCTTCAGTGCAGGTCATGATCCCAGGGTCATGGGATCGAGCCTTGCATCGGGCTCTCCGCTCAGCGGGGAGCCTACTTCTTCTTCTCTCTCTGCCTGCCTCCCTGCCTACTTGTGATATCTATCTATCTATCTCTCTCTCTCTCTCTCTCTCTCTGTCAAATAAATAAATAAAATCTTGGGTGGGGGGAGACGCAAGTAATCTCTAAAAAGAAAATGATAAAGCTCTTGGGGGGGAAAAAAGATAAAAAGCTTTCCTAAGAACATAGGCTACATTTGCATTTCCATTAGATAGAAACACAGGCCTTTGGATTTTTGTTGTTGTTTTGTTTTTCATCTAACCCCCAGATTAGATACAGACTTTGTATTATATTATCCATGCATTTTTATCCTAGCTGATTATATGGGCCTGCCAAATTTAAAAGGCATCTTGCAGAACTTTGCATTTTTGTTAGGAGGGAAGTTTAACACCAGAAGCAAATAATGTGTTGGGAGAAGGAAGTGATTTTATTTTACTTTTTAACTCTGAATTTGCAGACTTAAAACACATTTGCAGGGTCACATTGCATCACACATAACTCCTTTCAGTTTGTGTTGAATGATTTGTTCGATTGGTTTTTATCTATAACCTCAGTGTCACCAGTCTCTGATGTATCTTTTCTCTTAGCAGTATGGGAAGGAAAGCCGTCTGATGGGCAGTCAGGCAGCCCTCAGAACTCCAACTCCAGCTATTCGTGTTCCGTTCAAGTGGAAAATCCCTTGCTAGGCTTGGGGAAGAAGTCATTCCAGAGGTCTGACAGGCTCCACACAAGTAAGTTAATTTACAGACTTTGGTTCTGCATCTTAATTTGTCAACTCCGTGTTTGAAATTCATCAGCTCTTTTGTGGGGTTTGGTTCTTTTTCTGGCAGTAGGTTGTTTTGTCTGGCATTATTTATGCCTTACTTCTGTGCACAGAAAAGAAGGACTCATAATGAAACATGGTAAACTGACCCTTTTTTCCTGCTCCCTTTGAAATCCCACTGAGATGGGAATTTGGAAATACAAAAGATCAGATTCATAAGAGTGAATAAAACAAGGAGACAACAGATCAGCAAGCACAAGCAGTGTCAAGAAACTCTGATGAGAACTGGATGCCGAGCAGCTGATGTCAATAACAAGCAAGCTAACTAAGGCTGCAGAACACCAGAAAGAGTCAAGAATAGGAGACCTCGTGTATCATAGCGGGGAAGGGTAAAGTCCAGGCTTGAAAAGTGGAACCTTTTTGGAAGGTTAATAGGAAGCAGTTTGATGCCTCACCCTGGCAGGAGATAAGTGGTTTATTTTATTTTATGTTTTTAAAGACTTTATTTATTTATTTGACAAACAGAGATCACAAGTAGGCAGAGAAGCAGGCAGAGAGAGAAGGAAGCAGGCTCCCTGCTGCGCAGAGAGACGGATGTGGGGCTTGATCCCAGGACCCTGGGATCATGACCTCAGCCAAAGGCAGAGGCTTTAACCCACTGAGCCACCGAGGTGCCTCAAGTGGTTTATTTTTGAGGTGACATTCAACCGTACAGACTTCAAACTCAGAGATACCACTCATGGCTAATGGCAGATAATGAGACAGTGTACTGAAATCAGGGAAATCAAGAAAAATGTAAATACCAATAGTGATCTTTCTGCTTGGCTTCCAGAATGCTAGTAGTAAGGCATATTTCTGTCACTACAGCTTCCTTCCAGCCCCAGCTGTGTTCCAGCAGCAGACGGGTGGATTGGTGCCTTAAGAAATTGAATAGCCTAAAAAAAAAAAAAAAAAAAAAAAAAAAGAAATTGAATAGCCTTAGGGCATCTGGGTGGCTCAGGTCTTGATCCCAGGGTCCTGGAATTGAGCCCCGCATTGGACTCCCCGTTCAGCGAGGAGCCTGCTTCTCCTTCTCCCTGCTTCTCCCCTTACTTGTGCTCTCTCTCTCTGCCAAATAAATAAATCCGATCTTTAAAAAAAAAAAAAATAGCCTACAGAAAAACATCTGAAGGCAAATTTATAGATTCCCAGCTAAATAGAAATCCTCTTGGTCACACTTCTGGGAAGCACACAATTCTGTAAGACTCACCTATCCACCCACAATTTTGAGTCACCCCTTTTAATGCCTTTCCATTGTGATTATTTGTGATTGCCTTTGAAGAAGACCTCCATCATGAGACACAGAATCTGAAATCCAGATTCAGAAGAAACAGGCAATTCCGGAAGATTTGAAACAAATAACTTCAAAAACTGTAATACCCACAGAAAGATATAAAAGATGATACTGCATCCATGAAAGAACAGACTGCAGTTTTAAAAACTGAAAAATAAGCAAAGAGTTCCAGGGTATTAATAAGAAAGTAACTGAAATAAAATGTAATAATAGATGGAGCACCTGGGTGGCTCAGTCGGTTAAGCATCTGCCTTCAGCTCAGGTCATGATCCCAGGGTCCTGGGATCAAGCCCACAGGGAGCCTGCTTCTCCCTCTCCCTCTGTCTGCTTTTCCCCGTCCTTGTGCTCTCTCTCTCTGACAAATAAATAAAATTTTTAAAAATGGTAGGACCATCAGAAAGAACAGAAATTGAAAGAGGGGTTGAGATAATAAGAGAAATAATAAAATTCCAGAGAATTGAAAGCCACAGATTCCCAAGATGAAAGTTCGTAATTGGTGTCAAGAAACATGAATAAAGGGCGCCTGGGTGGCTTAGTGGGTTAAGCCTCTGCCTTACGCTCAGGTCATGATCTCAGGGTCCTGGGATCAAGCCCTGCATCCGGCTCTCTGCTCAGCGGGGAGCCTGTTTCCCCCTCTCTCTCTGCCTATCTCTGCCTACCTGTGATCTCTTTCTCTCTGTCAAATAAAGAAAATCTTTAAAAAAAAGAAAGAAACATGAATAAAAGGAAACCTGTTCCAAGGGAATTCTTTCAAATTTTAAAACACCCAGGATAATGAGAAGATTCCAAAAAAGCAACTAAAGAAAAAGAAAATACTTCATATACAGAGATGCAAAAATTGGGATGATCAACATCTCGGTAAGAATAGAGGCCCAAAATGTGCAGCAATGCTGACAAAATTCATAGGATTAGTTTATACCAGACCCATTTATAGGTTCCAGCCCCTTCCAAGCTGTTAAGTGTGACAACAGAATTAATAATATTTTCAGACTGTGCTTTTTTTGTTTGTTTTTATGAAATTATTTATTAAAAAATAAGAGGGTACCTGGGGTGGCTCCGTGGATTAAGCCTCCGCCTTCGGCTCAGGTCATGGTCTCAGGGTCCTGGGATTGAGCCCTGCATCGGGCTCTCTGCTTAGCAGGGAGCCTGCTTCCTCCTCTCTCTCCACTCTCTGCCTACTTATGATCTGTGTATGTCAAATAAATAAATAAAATCTTAAAAAACAAACAAACGAAAAAAGCCGCCTGGTGGCTCAATGAAGTTAAGCATCTTACTCTTGATTTCAGTTCAGGTCATAGTCTCAGGGTCCAGTCAAACTCTGGGTTTGACATATTAGTATACATTCTGTAAGTATGTAATTTATGAATAATTTTAATCTTTGGTAGTGGAATTGATGATCAAAGGGTATGCTTAGTTTATGGCAGATACTGCCTCTAACAAAAATGCTCCATTTTATTATCCACCCAGAAGCAAACCAACTTTTACAAGGAAGTTGTCTGGCTGCTGGAAGGAGGGCAGTAAGGCAAAGAAGCTGGTGCCTCCGGCAGGTTGTACACTAGGTTCTTGAATTGTGCCTGGTGATCTTTCAATTATTTCCTTTCCTGCCTTACCTGTCACTCAAGCATGTTCTTGGGGAGCAGGAACAAATTCAATAGGTCCTGCTCTCTGCAGGCACCAGGGTACCTGAGCCACAGCTCCTGCGGGACCAGAAATGCCTCTACATCCACACATGTAGCATAATTTTCCAAAAGCACTATAATTAAAATGTAAATCAGTCCCAGAAAGGCAAGTTTGGATTTCAAGAATTCTTTGGGATGCCTAGGTGACCCAGTCGTTAGGCATGTGCCTTCAGCTCAGGTCATGGTCCCAGAGTCCTAGGATCGAGCCGTGTGTTGCACTCCCCGCTCCTCGGGAAGTCTGCTTCTCCCTCTCCCACTGCCCTGCTGTGTTCCCTCTCTCGCTGTCTCTCTCTCTGTGAAATAAATAAATTAATTAAAAAAATATTTATCCTTTTTTTTTTCTTTTAAAGATTTTATTATTTTTAACCAATTCCTGTACCCAACTTGGTCTTGAACTCACAACCTTGAGATTTAGAGTCACACGCTCCACTGACTGAGCCAGCCATGTGCTCCCAGATTTCAAGAATTCTTTCTTATTTTTTATTTTACTTACTATTTATTTTAATATTTTATTTATTTATTTGGCAGACAGAGATCACAAGTAGGCAGAGAGGCAGGGAGTCCGATGCGGGGCTCTATCCCAGGACCCTGAGACCATGACCTGAGCCGAAGGCAGAGGCCCAACCCCCTGAGCCACCCAGGTCCCCTTATTTTTTTTTTTTTTTAAGTATTTATTTATTTATTTCAGAGAGAGGTGGGGGAAGAGGGAGCGAGGGTGGGAGGGGGCAAGCGAGTGAGCAAGAACCTGCACAAGAAGGCAGGGCAGAGGAAGAGGAAGAGAATCTCAAGCAGACTCCCCACTGAGCTCACAGCCCAACTCAGGGGTTGACAGAGAAGAGATCTCAAGTAGAGATCACAAGTAGGCAGAGAGTCAGGCAGAGAGAGAGAGAAGCAGGCTCCTTTGCTGAGCAAAGAGCCGGATGCGAGGGCTCGATCCCAGGATCCTGAGATCATGACCTGAGCTGAAGGCAGCAGCTTAACCCACTGAGCCACCCAGGCGCCCTTATCTTTTTTTTTTTTTTTTTTTTTTTTTAAAGATTTTATTTGTTTATTTGACAGAGAGAAATCACAAGTAGATGGAGAGGCAGGCAGAGAGAGAGAGAGGGAAGCAGGCTCTCTGCTGAGCAGAGAGCCCGATGCGGGACTCGATCCCAGGACTCTGAGATCATGACCTGAGCCGAAGGCAGCGGCTTAACCCACTGAGCCACCCAGGCGCCCCTATCTTTTTTTTTTAATTAAAGTTTGATTCCGATGTAGATATACAGAATGAATGCACAAATAGTGAAAACTGTTCAAGGATTGCTGACACTATCATTTCATCAGTCATATGGGAGAGCAGAACTAGGGTGCTGTTCTCATTCCCTGGAACCTTCGTAGAATTGTTCATGCAAACAACAAATGGTAACCACCTATGGGTGGGTGTGTAATTAAATGAATCATGCTGCATGTATAGTGCAGCTTTTTAAAACGAAAGAGATAGGGCACCTGGGTGGCTCATTGGGTTAGAGCCTCTGCCGCTGGTTCAGGTCATGATCACAGGATACTGGGATCGAGCCCAGCATTGGGCTCTCTGCTCAGCAGGGAGCCTGCTTCCCCTTCTCTCTCTCTGCCTATTAAAGAGGGCACTTGATGTTATGAGCTCTGGGTGTTGTATGCAATTGATGAATCACTAAATTCTACCTCTGAAACTGATAATCCAGTGTGTTAATTAAATTGAATTTAAATAAAAAATTTAAAGATATATATTGGGATTTGGGAGCACCTGGCTGGTTCGGTGTATGGAGTATGTGATTCTTGGTCTCAGGGTTGTGGGTTTAAGCCTCACAGTGGGTGTAGAGATTACTTAATAATAAGATCTTTAGGGGTACCTGGGTGGCTCAGTGGTTTAAGCCTCTGCCTTCGGCTCAGTTCCATGGTCCCAGGGTCCTGGGATCGAGCCCTGCATCGGCTTCTCTGCTCTGCAGGGAGCCTGCTTCTTCCTCTCTCTCTGCCTGCCTCTCTGCCTACTTGTGATCTCTGTCAAATAAATAAATAAAATCTTTAAAAAAAAATAAAGTCTTTATAAAATATGTATGTATTTTATGTTTCTGTTATGAACCCTTAACTTAAATACTTAGTAGTCAGAGTTCATGCTGTTTATGATGGCTCTTCCTCTATACAGTGATAAAAACAGAGTCCGAAGCCCCAGTGCTGGGTTCGAATTCCTGCACTCTAACTTAGCAGTACAATTTTGGGCAAGTTACCAGGTCTGAGCCTCATTTTCTTGATCTGTGAAATGTACAGTAGTAGCGTCTCACTTCCTAGGGTTATGTGAAAAATAAGTGATTGAACACCTATCAGTGTTTAGAATAATGCCTGGCACTAGTGAAGCTTCTAGAAGTGTTTAGTGCTGCTGTTACTGATCATTATGTGGAATTTACTGAGACCTGATTGTTTTCATTCCTGATTATTTTATCCCCATTTTTACAGTCACATGCTTTATTTCTTTAATCATTTCATTCTGCACTGTTCAGTATTTTATGTTTGACAGTTTCAGTGGTAGCAGTACTTTTAGGACTCAACCTTTTATTTTTGGTTTCTATTGACTCTGTCATGGTAGAATGTCTGGTGGTTTGTCACGGCAGTCTCTGTGTGAGATAGTGCTGGATTTTAATTTGTAAGATCCTATGGACCTAACTTAAGGGAAATCCTTTCCTCTTAGGAGAGATTACTTTTGTTTCACCTTCAACCAGGAGCAGAGGTTATCCACATCCAGGATTGTGTAGCTTTGTGCATGTATTTCTAAACGTGAAATTTCTGGATCTTCGATTCCTTGCAATTAAATTTTTCCATCTGTTACAAATTTTCTTCCAGTAAGATTATATTAATTTGGGACACATCAGCAGTATTTGACAATTGTCTTTGCTTTTTCTGTGTGTAGCTTCGTCATTATATTGCAGTATCTGCCATTTTGATAGACAAAAGTGTTCATTGGTTTAATGGGCATTTAAAAAAATTTGGGGGGCTTGGGTGGCTCAGTGAGTTAAAGCCTCTGCCTTCGACTCACGTCATGATCTTAGGGTCCTGGGATCAAGCCCTGCATCGGGCTCTCTGCACAGTGGGGAGCCTGCTTCTCCCCCTACCCACTCCGCCTGCCTTTCTGTGTACTTGTGATCTCTGTCGAATAAATAAATAAAATCCTCAAAAAAAAAAAAAAATAATACCGTAGGATTTATTTATGGTTAGCCAACTATTAATTACCTGTGCTCATTTTTCTCATGGTAATATTTCTTTTCCATGTTGATTTATAGATGCCCGTAAACTTTTTAAAAAATATCTACCAGTCTGTTTATTAATTTAAAGTGAGCTCTATGCTCAGTGTGGGGCTTGAACTCAACAACCCAGAGATGAAGAATCGCATGTTCTACCAACTAAGTCAGCCAGGCACCCCATGTGGATGCACATTTATTAATTTATTTTTAAAAATTTTATTTATTTATTTGAGAGAGAGGCAGAAAGAGAGAGTGTACAAGCCACGGTGGGGTGGGGGAAGCACAGAGGGAGAGGGAAAAGCAGACCTCCCACTGAGCAGGGAGTGCATGTGGAGCTCTGTCCTAGGACTTTGAGATCATGACCTGAGCTGAAGACAGACAACCTACTGAACCACCCAGGCGCCCCTAGATGCATTTATTTATTTAGTTAGTTAGTTAGTTAGTTAGTTATTTGACAGATAACAAGTAGGCAGAGAGGCAGGCTGAGAGAGAGAGGGGAGGAAGCAGGCTCCCTGCTGAGCAGAGAGCCCAGTGCGGGGCTGGATCCCAGGACCCCTGAGATCATGACTTGAGCCGAAGGCAGAGGCTTTAACCCACTGAACCACCCAGGCACCCCTAGATGCACTTTTAATATGAAGAATTGTAAAGTTTTGTCAGGATTTGCAAATGTTTTTGGCAAGTTAGTCTTTTGTTTATAATATTTTTTGTCATGACTGTAACCTTTTGATAGTGACCAGGTTTCTTGAAACCACTAAGCTCTACAGTTACAACATTTCTAGGTAATCAGAATTAAAATTGATGAAAAAATTCTGATAGCAAAGGAAAAGGGATCTCAGGATGATATATATAGATTTGAATTTTTCTGTATTTCTTTTTTTAAATATTTTTATTTACTTATTTGACAGACAGAGATCACAAGTAGGCAGAGAGGCAGGCAGAGAGAGAGGAGGAAGCAGGCTCCCTTCTGAGCAGAGCCTGATGTTGGACTGGATCCCAGGACCCTGAGATCATGACCTGAGCCAGAGGCAGAGGCCCTAACCCACTGAGCTACCCAGGCGCCTCTGGATTTCTTTTGATAATTTTGTGTATGTGTCATGCCTTGCTTTTGTTCGTCTTAGAAGAAATTTCTAAAACCCTTTTAAGTGTTCCTTCTTCACAGTGTGATATTTAAAGTAGTTACAATTGTGATTTTTTTGCACTGCAGTGTAAGCTATACTTAAAATAGAAAGGAATGTAAAGGAGACCCAAATGATTCTTTCCCCCTGTTTTGTAGGGCAAATGAAAAGGACTAAATGTGCTGAAATTGATGTTGAGACCCCAGACTCCATTCTGGTGAATACAAACCTTCGGGCACTGATCAACAAGCACACCTTTTCCGTCCTTCCTGGAGACTGCCAGCAGCGACTTCTTCTACTGCTTCCAGAGGTGGATCGACAGGTGTGTTATTTTCACGCATAAGCAGTTCTCAGAAACCCTTCTGAAGCTTTCTTCACATCCCCTTTAGCACTCCTTAAAACTTTTAAAATAGCTTTTTATATATACTTATAAAGAAGTGGCATCAAAGGTGCTAAAACAAGAAATAAGAACATTTTTATGTAAGTATTCGTAATAGTTTTGCCCTGTAAGTCTTAGAAAGAAAAAAAACTCTTATCAGAATGTCAAGATCATGGAATAAACTTTATGTAGCTATCATATTAGAAAGTGAGGTATTCAATGAATACAGTCGAAGAGGAAGAGTTGTCTTGCCTAAGACCTTGAACAAGGATTTTTTGAATGGATTTTTTTTAAGAGAGTAAGAATGTTAATTATTTCATTCTTTTGTTAGATTTTTTAATAAACAAAAACATTTATTGCCTTCATAATTGAGAACTTTCAAAACCGAATATAGTTCATACTCTTTAAAAAAAGATAGCTAGAAGAAATACCAAAGGTATTTGGTCTCTCTGGGTAGGGACCAGAGAGATTAAGAGTGGTCAGTAATAAGGTCAAGATCTGAGATTTTAGCTTTTATCAAGGAAAGAGTGACTAGCAAGTCACTCCCCCTTCTGATCATCTGTTTCCTCTCTACAAAAGGAAGATAGAATCATTATGATTTTCTGAGGTTTATTTAATTCTACAGGTTTTTTTTTTTTTAAAGATTTTATTTATTTATTTGACAGACAGAGATCACATATAGGCAGAGAGGCAGGCAGAGAGAAAGGAAGAAGCAGGCTCCCCAATAAGCAGAGAGCCCGATGCGGGGCTCGATCCCAGGACCCTGAGATCATGACCTGAGCCGAAGGCAGAGGCTTTAACCCACTGAGCCACCCAGGCGCCCCAGGTTTTTTTTTATTATTTCCAAACACGTACTCTGTGTGAAGTAACCTGATGGGCTCTCCCCTCATTTCCTAATCATTATAAAAACAAGATGAAAGAGAGGCATTTTCCCAAGTTAACAGTATGAAAACTAAATTTATACCCTGGTTTGTGGTAAGAGATTAAAGAAGAGTAAGGTATACCAACTCATCTTAGCTAATTGTCTGTGTCAAAAATAAAATATTTCTAACTCAGAATATCATCTTTCTATTAAACTGTACTGATGTTAGTTTCAGTAGCGTAATGATGTGAGTCAGCACATAGGAAAGCAGGTTAGATTCCATTTCCCCGGAGACCAAGTAAGTCAGCTACACTACCAGCAGTGGGGTAAAGAAGAAAGTAGAGCTGCTCCTTCCCAGCTACTGCTTCTCCCTCCTTAAAACTTCCTGGGGGAAATTACAGCTTTGGGGATGCCCACCTTTTGGTTTGAACAAGTTAGGAGGCTGAGATTTCTGCAAAGTTTTTAAAGAACTTCTCATTGGGGTTTGCTCTCATCTTTTTTTAAAGGCTCAGGTTATTAGGTTGGGAATATGCTCGGACCTAACTAAAGGCCTATGAACTCTAGTGTAGGTTTCTTAGAATGGTCTTTTGACTAATGGCCCTTATCCTCTCTCAGAGGAAGGATTGCCACATAAAATTCTAGAATGAAAAGGGACTTTATAATTTATCTATTCAATTTCCCATGGAGTTCAGGCTGGTGGGAAGTTCTTAATAGGACATTACTTGGCCTTTTTTGAGTATGGTGAGAACACATGGTAATTTGAGAAACAACGTCCTTATGTCTAGAAGTATGGAGCTCCAGTCAACTTCACTGTTCGATGCAATTTAGGGTGCTTGTAGAATCCTGGTTATTATTATTACTAGGACGGAACATCGAAAACTTAAACATCTTTACTTAAAATTTACTTAAACATCTTTCATTGTCTGAGTGCCCAGCCATGAAGTAAAAAGACATAATTTAGATCAGAGAAAAGAATACGGAGGGGAATGGATTAAAGCACCTATCTAGATATATTTAAAGATCTGTCATAGGAAACAGCTAAACTTGTTTCTCCAGAAAGCAGATGTGAAGTTAAAATAACATTTTTTTAAACAGCTGTAGCTGTTGAAATGGACTGACTTATGATGGAGTAACTTGCTCGTTTCTGGACCATTCAAGCAGAGGTCCCCTGTTCTTACAGGGGAAACTGTCACCCCTCTTCCCACTTTCTAGAGAACAAGTCAGCGGTCAGCAAACTTGGGCCAGTTTTAGTCCACTGCCTGTTTTTGTGAATAAAGTTTTATCGACATATGGTCACTGGCGTTAGTTTACATGTGGCATAGAGCTGTGTTCGTGCAGCAGTGGCATATGTGAAGTAGTGGCAGCAGAGGGCCTATGTCCTTTCAGAGCCTCAAATACTTGCAGTTGCTCCTTTGACAGGAAAAGTTCACCAGTTTCTGCTCTAGAGCTGGGCGGGAGTAGGGGTGGGGGCAGATAATGTGGGCCCTGATAGGTATAGAACGTGAGGCTGGTGGGGAAGTTCCTCAGTTGCTAGGATGTCCCAGTAGTTACTTAAATTTTCTCTGAAAAAATTGTTTTTGACTTACAGGTTACATTTAAATTTTTAATCTACCTAGGATTTTTTTTTTTTGTATTGCTCTGAAATCGGGGTTCAATTGTATTTTCTGCTTATTAATAGCCTCTTGTTTCACCACTACGTATTTGATACAGCCATCTTTTTCTCACAGTTCGAAATCCCATCTTCATTATGTATTCTGTTCAGTTATAAGCAGTGTGTGTTTATCATACTCTCTCATCTTCCACTTGTTTCTTTGTTCCTTCAAGTGTTAGTAATAAGACTTCCAACTGCAGTGGCTTCGTATGTGGTATGTTTAATAATTGGAAAGGTGGTTTTTCTTGTTTTTTCCTTATGAACTTGAAAATCATTTTGTTAATGACAGCTCTGCATAGAGGTTCTCATTGGAATGTCAATATTAACTGTGGGGAGAAGGGCAATTTTACTCAACTTTTCTGTCTAAATCTTTTTTAGATCTGTGTTTTATGTCCTTAAATAAGATTTATGGTTCTAAACCATGATAGGAAATCTAAAATCTTGAATAGAAAGAGTCTTAAAACCTTTTGGCAAGATACCACAAATCAAGTTTCTAGGCAGATAAATGAGAGAAAGTATTTTTTGCGGATGTGACAGTTTTACTATGAATAGTATGTAAGGGATCCTCACAAATTGATAATAAAAATAAGTAGCCTTAAAAAAAAAATAAGTAGCCTTTTGGAAAAATATACATAATGATAAGCATTTCACAAGATGGCAAATCTAAATATTTAATAAATATGCAAAAAAGGTGAACAAAACTCCAGTAGTCAAGATAAAGGAAATTTTTACCATTTTTTAAACCCATTAGAATGGCAGAAATTAAATAGTCGCATTAATATATATTGTTCACAGGACAAAGAGTACACTCTTATATTTCAGATAGAAATATGAATTGTTGTAGCCTTTTTGGAAAATAATCTAACAATACCTAGTTATAGACACAGATATTTCATTGCTTTTAGAGTTTATTCCACAGAAGTAAAAGCTCTAGTGTATTCATCTTTGCCAGAATGCTTACTGCAGCTTGGTTGATTATGGGAAAGTACTGGAAACAAGGTGTGTGTTTATGATTACGAAACTGGAGGATGAATTGAGGTGCGTGCCTACAGTGAAACATGTTCGGCTGTTACGAAGGAGCGAACACTCTGCCAGTCGACTTGGAGAGACTTCCCCAGTGTGTTACGTGAGAAAAAGAAGATTCAAAGCTTAGTCACAGTTTTATAAGAGAAATAATAAACCTCCCAGGGAGAAACCTTCTTACATGTAGATTTATTTGTTTGCAGATGATTCTTTGAGTATACTTTTTTTTTTTTTTTTTAAAGATTTTATTTATTTGAGAGAGAGAGAGAGCATGAGAAAGGGAAGGGTCAGAGGGAGAAGCAGACTCCCTGCCGAGCAGGCAGACTGATGCGGGACTAGATTCCGGGATTCCAGGATCATGACCTGAGCCAAAGGCTTAACCAACTGAGCCACCCAGGCACCCCAATTCTTTGAGTATACTTAATGGGGAATGGAATTGAAAGAAGGGATGAGAGGTAAACAGGAAAGAAATTTATTAGAAAATGTGATACATTAAGTATCCAGGATGATATACTCAGGTTTCTATAAAATTAAATGTATATACATTCTTCTCTAAAATTAAAGAAAGTACAATTCCACATGGTGTATTTGGCTTTCTTTGTAAGCTTCTCTTGGCTTGTTCTTTGTCTCAGGTTGGTCCAGATGGTCTGATGAAGTTAAATGGCTCAGCCCTTAACAATGAGTTCTTCACTTCAGCAGCCCAAGGCTGGAAGGAAAGACTCTCAGAAGGTAAATGTTCAAACTTTGTGCCTCCTAGAGTGTGTATGTACTTGGAGCTACTATGAGGGCATGTTGGCACCTCTGTGCCTCGGCGAGTTTTTGAGCAATTTTAGTAGGCTAAGGACAGGATGTTTCCGTAGCATAGAACTAGCTATCCTGTGTGGAACCCTATACTAACTTTTGTCTGGATCCTATGTAACCAGGTCTGGCTCCAGGTGGAGTCTAGCAATGTTTCTTCAAGAATTCAAAGTCACCTTTGAATTTAGGGAAACTAAAAAAATAGATTTTTAGTCTCTCTTCCTAAAGATTTTGATTCAGTAATTCTAGGTGAATGCCTAGGAATTGAAATTTTAATAAGCAGAGTACAGAATTAGAGTTACAGTGTTCTCTTATGTTTGTTTTTCAGTACACGTGGAATACAAACTAACACTTGAAAGGTCACATGAAGGTGTACCAAGACATAGCCTAAAACAACTGTGAGAAGCTTTAAAATGAATACACTTGTAAGGAGAGCATTAGGAATGCTACTCCTTGCTGACATTTTGTCCGATCAGTAGCATTTAGAGTTACTTGACCAACTGATTAACCTCTGTATTGTTGACTGCAATGTTGATGTTTGCCTTCCTGTGGTTTTTGGGCAGGGTGGGGAGAAGCAATTCTGTGTAGAGATGCTTTCTCACTGATTACTCTGGTCCTGTCTCTTAAAGATTTCCTTGAGCAAAGACCACTTTTTTTTTTCCTGAACTGCAGTCACATAAACACTTTAAAACATACGCATTACTATTACCTTCCTTTAAGAATAATTTGATGAAGGATTTTTGCCCTGCCTAACTCCCCATTTTTTGTCTGTTTGTTTGTTTCGTTTGTTTTGTTTTTGAGAGAAAGAGAGACCAAACAGTAGTAAGAGGGAGGGAGACAGAGGGACAGAAAGAATCTTAAGCAGGCTCTAGGCTCAATGCAGAGCTGGAAGCAGGGCTTGATCTCTGGACGCTAAGATCATGACCTTAGCCAAAATCAGGACTCACCCAGGCGCTCGCGCCCCCTGGTTCCCCCACCACCCAGTTTTTTAAAGTCGGTAATGTCATCAGTGGTACTTTGATTGTTATCAGTGTTTCTTTTTTTTTCTCTTTTTCTTTTTCTTTTCTCTTTTTGCATATGAGCAGTCACTGTTGTGCCTAGTCATATGATCGTATTTTATGAGCAGCAAAAACTTTGAACACTGTACACATGTGAACAGAAGTCAGTATGTTTTATTCCTCATTCTCTCGTATACAGTAGACTCCCTGAAAAAGTAGTTCTGTGTAGATTCTGACAGGCAAAGTCCTCTTTTCTACTCCCGTGCCCAGGACTATGTCCTTCAACACTTTTCCTCTGTATTCTTTTAACCTGAAGAAACCTAAACTTGAACACTACCATTTCTATCTATTTTTCCTTGACGTCCTGGGTATTAGAGTATAAAAAAGAGCAGGCTTTCTGAGCCGCAGTTTGAAGATGGCCTACCCAAGAGATTCAGGTGTCCTCTGCTGTCGGAGTGGGAGGGATGGAGGTAGATAGTGGTGTATGCAAGTAAATGTCATATTCAGAGCGGGGCGGTCATTGGCATGTTCAGTGCCTTATGCCAGGGCACTAGAATGGTATAGTTTTCTAACTGAAAACTGACCACTCCCAGATAACTCCCTGCCGTTTTAGTGGAACCTCGGCTGCCTGGAAGCTGGGTCCTGGGTCACAGCTGTTCATTATGCAGTACGAGACAAAAGGCACAAAATACAACTTGCCTAAGGGAAGCAGAACTTTAAAATTACAGAATGCCCAATGGTATTATTTACTGAAACCATGTGACTCTTTAAGAAATGACAAATTCAAGGTTAGTGATAAATCTGTAGGGAGTATGATGTTTGGAGCAGGAGGGAGGTGCTGTAAGAGAAGCCCAGAGGAAAGACACAGGTGGCCTCAGCTGAGCACTGGCAACTGCTCACGGTGGTGTGTAAGCACTGGATGTCCCCCAGTGGCTTCTAGGGGCTTCTTTCCAGTGAGAAATTGGGGGAAATTTCTCTAACTTACACATGATAGTATTCTGACTCCTGCACCAGTTTTTTACAAATATTTAAAAGTTTAAAAAAGCATATTTTTGTTGAATATCCTTTTTTTCCCTTTTTTACATTACAGGTGAGTTTACACCTGAGATGCAGGTGAGAATTCGCCAAGAGATTGAGAAGGAGAAAAAAGTAGAGCCATGGAAAGAACAATTCTTTGAAAGCTACTATGGTCAAAGGTAATACCAAGACAGGTTCTATAAACCAAATGTGAATTCCTACATATGTGTCACACAGTGTTTCATTTTAACCAGCTTTGCAGAAATTCTAGTCCTCAATTTCCTTCTATTATTATACCAGGTTTTTTTCTTTTTTTAAAAAAAGATTTTATTTATTTATCTTACAGAGAGAGTGAGAGACAGAGACAGAGCATGAGGAGGCAGAAGGAGGCAGAGGGAGAGGGAGAAGCAGACTCCACACTGAGCAGGGCACCTGCCACGGGGCTTGATCCCAGGACCAGGGATCCCCTGGGATCGTGACCCGAGCCAAAGGCAGATGCTTAACCTGCGTATTTTTCTTCTTAACCAAGATATTTTTTTCTTTTTATGAATCACGGATGTACAAAATTGGGTTACTCTTGACACGTTATTGTTGTGGGTGGGATGTTTCATTTAAAAAAAATTATTATCTCGAATTGGAGTCCCTTTCTTTGAATAGTCTGAATTGTTCTTCCAGTAAGTTTATAAGTTAAAAGAACACTGAAGTTTTTTTCTAATAGTTAATTATCCCACGAGATGGTAGTTCATCTAGAATCACCAAGGAGTTCTAGGAATCCCGTAATATGAACCATTATACCCAGGGCATCAATAAACAACCTCTTCTCTCTAGAAAGCACTCTGGCAGGTCTTCATAGCTGCATGAAGGTACAAACTCTGTTCTCAAGAGGATGATTTTCCTAATAAAATCTCAAGGGGATTTATTTTCCTAATAAAAAATCTAAGTAGGGGCACCTGGGCTGCTCAGTCAGTTAAGCTGCTGCCTTTGGCTCAGATCATGATCCCAGGGTGCTGGGATCAAGCCCCACATCGGGCTCTCTGCTCAGCAGGGAGCCTGCGTCCCCCCCCTCTCTCTGCCTGCTTCTCTGCCTACTTGTGTTCTCTCTGTCAAATAAATAAATAAAATCTTTAGAGAAAAATCTAACTAAAATGTTAATGGGGGCATTTAAATAGATGACAGTGGAGCTCCGTTGTTTGAGGTAGAATTGAACATCCAGAGAGTTACTGGTTTGTCTCCCTTGTCTTCTGCATACCTAATGGCAGACCTTAAGGACACTCTGTAACCACAGTTTGACAACTACTGGCTCTTTTTCTTATCTCCCAGTAGTTCATCAATCCCCTTTATGGTTACGTAGGAAGTGGTTCCTTTTGTGGTTAAGAGTCTCCCGTATGGGCTCGCCTGGCTGGCTAAGTTGGTAGAGTGTGCAACTCTTTTTTTTAATTTTTTAATATTTTATTTATTTATTTGACAGAGAGAGGCTTAGTAAGAGGGGCAACACAAACAGGGCGAGTGGGAGAGGGAGAAAGCAGGCCTCCTGCTGAGCAGGGAGCCTGACGCGGGGCTTGATCCCAGGATTCTGGGATCATGACCTTACCCAAAGGCAAACGCTTAATGACTGAGCCACTCGGACGCCCCTGAGTGTGCAACTCTTAATATTGGGATTGTGTGTTTGAATCCCATGTTGGTCTTAAAAAAGAGTCTCATATATTGATATTTCTACACTCTTGGTATGAGTTTTGAGCCTTTCTACAGAAATGATAGTATTTCCATTAGACTCTTGTCACAGATGTCACTCCGTAGATATTGTACATTCCCTCCATAGGCAGATAGAGCATTGTAGCAGTTTTGGGGTCTTTCTGTTTTCATCTGTACCTTTTTTTGGCCAGCATTTACAGGAGGACTGTTTTTTGGTTTTGTTTGTTTTTGTTTTTGTTTGTTTTTTTGTTTTTGTCTATTTTTGTTGTTAGCCACTCTATCTCAGAGGTGCAGTACTGATCATTTGAAGTCACCAAAGAGGGTCTCCTGCCTTTGCTTGTTTAAACAATGTGCTAAAAGACTACAAGGGGTCTCTGATGACCTCTGCTGAGTAGCCTAATTCCAATGGGGCCACACTGTGGAAGTCCCAGTTTACCATTACTCCTAGGACAGCTCAGAGTCATTGGTCTCAGCATTATGGAACTATACTAAGTGAAGTGTAAATGGGCGTCCAGAAATCCCAGAGTTCAAATTTTCAACCTCTGGAAAACATTGACAGCCACCTCCTCCTGTCTCCTCAGGGGCCCGTAGACTTCGTGGGCCGTCCTTTCTGCAGGTGCTACAGAGCAGAGTTGATGAGGGTGCGTGGGTCTCGGCCTTCTTTCACTTCCTTCGCGGGTAGTCTGTGACGCTTGCCTCTAGACGTGGTAGCCCCTTTTATAAGCATAAATAATAATGACAATTAATAGTATCAAGCTTTAATATGTGCTAGGTACTGTTCTAAGTACTTTATATGCATTAATTTAATCACACCAATAATACAAAGTATGAACCTCAGTATATGATGAGGAAACTGAGATACAAAAGACTAGTGACTGACTTAATGTCACATGTGTGTATCAGAGCCCGGTTTTGCCTCCAAACACTTGAGATCCAGAGCTTCACTAATCATAATCGTAATAATGGTGATGATATATGAGGAAAAGCTACTCTGTGTCAGGGTTTCTTCCAGGCATTGCCATATACTATCATCTCCTAATACTAAACATGGGCCATTTCTCAACTAGGATATTTTTTTCTTTTAGTTCTGGTTTGAGCCTTGAGGATTCAAAGAAATTGACAGCCTCACCCAGCGATCTCAAAGTAAAGAAAACCCCAGCTGAGCAACCAAAATCCATGCTTCCATCAGAGGCCTCGCCTGTCAGTGTTGTCCCAGGAATTCCCCAGTTAGGGTCAAAAGAAGAAGTGGTACAAATGCCATCCCCAGTAAGAAAAGAAGAGCATGAAAGCCAAGATATGGTGCAACCAAACCCCAAATCCACAGAGCCCCTGCTTCCCTCAGCAAGCAATATGCAAGAGCTTAGCAGTGTTCTCCCCATCCAGTGCCCAAAGGATGACAGTTTCTTGGAGCAGAAGCCAGTTGCCTCTGCTGAACAGGAGTCTGAGAAAGAGAATCATCTCACCACAGCTCCTAGTTACAACAAAGATGAAGGCCAAGAAGCTTTAATTACGTCCCCAAACAAACCCAAGAGTCCCGGGGTGGAAAAACCGGTAATGAAGCCCATGGCAGAAACTGGTTCACAGGAGATCGCAGCAAAAGACCCTCCATCGGCCCCGGTTGATCACAGCCCAGAAAGCCTCAAGAGGAAGTCTTGCATCCAAGAAGAGGGCCCCGTGAGCTGGGAGAAGAGGCCACGTGTCACGGAGAATCGCCAGCACCAGCAGCCATTTCAAGTCTCGCCACAGCCCTTTCTCAGTAGAGGGGACAGGATCCAGGTGCGAAGAGTACCACCTCTCAAGGTAAGAGAGAGGGAAGGATTGAAAAAGAGAAAGTGTCTGAACACTAAGTTTCTGGTCTTACTTAATACCAAGTCATTCGTGGTATTTTTAACACAGAAGCAGTTGTATATATTTGATAAACACGTAACTGCGTTCTTACATGAACAAAATTATGACTAAAGAGGCATTTAGAACTGCATTCCTACAGATCTTTATTAGTGTTTTGGTAGTAAGGAAAGTTTCTGGATATCTAACTAACGTGGACCACCTCCACCCATCCTCCTGGCTGGCCACTCTTAAGATAGTTGTGGACATTATTCTGTCTCATGTGACAAAACAAGAAATATAATAATAAACAGAAGGAAGCCCTTGGTGTGATCAAGAGATCTTTGTAGCAAGAGCCATGACATTTTAAGTGTACCGTGGTCCTTTTCTTATTGCCATAACTGATTGGATGTTCTTTGGCTCTAGAACTACCTTTAGTTCCCCCCTCTTAAAGAAAACCTGTGTGGCTGCTGTTACTTGAGGGACATCAGTAAGGTAGACTAGCCTTGCTAAGCTCTGCTGCTAAGGCTTTGTCCCTGACTTTCATGTTAGCATTCTGTTGCTACTTAGCAAATATTTCACATTCATAAAGCGGTATCCTTATCTAAGTATACAAGAGTGCATCTAACCAGTAGTGAGCCCTTTAAAGCCCAAACACATTTTTACTTCTGACCTAAAGGTTTACTAATACTTGGGCTTGTGCTTAAGATCAGTTTGCAGTTCATTTTTTCACTTAGTAAATAGTATATATTAATAAGTTTTTATTAGTGGTGTTTATTAATACTGTTGTGTCTACTGTCAGCCCAGACATTGGGTTCATTCACGTTAGAAATATAAATAGAAAAAAAAGCCACATAGAAATACTTTTTCCCTCTTTTTTATTTAACTTAGATGAACCAAAGCTAGTTCCATCAGATAATATTCCTTAGAGACATTCAGTTGCTAGTACTTGACCCATTTAATTTACTATCTCTTTTTCTCTCGTGTTGCTTCTTAATTACTAACTGTATGACGTTCTCATTACTTTTTAATTTTAAGATTTATGCACTTAGGAATCTCCCTTTTAAAAAAAAAAAAATGTTTGCCACTTTTCCACCATTAACATACTTTGCATGCTTTGCCAGAGATTGTGATTTTTTAATGAAAATCACTTTACAATTCTTTTATCCCCCACTCTTCCTGTTACAAAAATATTAGAAACCTTTCTGTAATGAGTGTCAGTCAGAACTTCTGTGTGGGCCTGAGAGTTGAATCACATTTCAGGTCTTACTTAATATACATGATACTGTGAGATGTGTCATTTCTCTTTCCTCATCTTTATAGAGACTGACTTACATCTGCTTGGTCTGCTTCCCTAATCCAGAGAGGCTCCACACTGAAAATTAAAGTCCACCATGACGTGTTATTGTTACTCAGTTTTTTCCCTTTCTTTTGTTTTCTTCTTCTTCCTTATACCCTCCACCCCCCTGCAGAATACTTTTTACCAGAAGTTGCTTTAATAACTCTTCCCCTTAGACCTGTATCTCAAATTCCACTTTCTTTGTTTCTTTTTTTTTTCTTTTTAAAGATTTTATTTATTAGACAAAAAGAAGAGACACAGCGAGAGAGGGAACACAAGCAGGGGGAGTGGGAGAGGGAGAAGCAGGCTTCCTGCAGAGCAGGGATCTCAGTGTAGGGCTCAATCCCAGGACCCTGTGATGGTGACCTGAGGCAAAGGCAGATGCTTAGTCATCTGAGCCACCCAGGCACCCCATCAAATCCTACTACGTTCTTAGACAAAACTTACTGTAATTTATAACAGAGCAAAATCTTCTAACCAAAACTTAAGTAGAAAAATAAAATCTTATTACAAATGTTATACGTGTGTATATATGTTATATACATGCATATGTATGCACTTACATGTTATAACATGGATGTCTGTACCATAATACGTATAGAGAGATGGAAAACGGTGTTTCCTATTTGGTATGCATCTGTTCTATTTTATTAAGATTTTGTTTATTTATTTGAGAGAAAGAGCGAGGGAGAGCTAACAAGTGGGAATGGGAGCCGGGCTGGGGGGTGGTGGGGGAGAGGGAGAAGCAGGTTCTCCAGGGAGCAGGGAACCCAACGTGGGGATCCATCCCATGACTCTGAGATCATGACCTGGGCTGAAGGCAGGGACTTAACCAACTGAGCCACTCAGGCGCCCCATCTTTTCAGGATACATGAAGAAAATCGACCTTGCTTTATCAGGGTGGGGCTTCTTGTTTATTTGTTACCAATGCCCAGACAACATAAACAGGTTGTAGAGCTATCTACAGGAGACATTACCAAGGGGCAACATTTGCTTCTTTCCCTCTGTTGGTAGCTTCTGAAATACTGTGCAGTTAGATGTAAAAGCGATTCAGTGCTAAGAGATTAGGTACATGTCCTGATGTGAGATGTGTGGACTGTGACAGCTGTGACATGATCCCATAGCTCTGACTTCTGCGTGACAGAGAATCTGTTTCTCAGAACTATTGACCTTTTGAGAAATGGATATTGCAAATAATGAAAAATTTTTAGTGACTTTATTATTCTTAACTTAAGGACTTCCGGAAGGATGACATGCATTTTCTTAGAGCCCTTTGGCTTAAAATTTTTTTTTTTTTTTAAATTAAATGCCCTGTAACATCTGTCACAGTTATTTGCTCCTTTAAATTCTAACAACTTACTAGAAGAGTCCAGGCTTTGATGCATTCTCATTTAAGTCTGATAGCTTCCAAAGTATTGTTTCAGACAGGAGTCAGATTCCTTTCAGCTACAGTATTTTATGCTGTGAAAATCAGTGGTTTCAAACTCGGTGATGTAGCAGAGTTTCCCAGGAAGTGTTTCAGAAGTGGATATTTTCTCTAGAGTTCTAATTTGTCAGTTTTGGGAGAGGACCCAGAGCACATTTATTTTTAAACAGCTCCCCAAGTAAGTATAAAGGCAGCCACGGGTGAAAATGACTGTGGCGAACATTATATACGTTCTGTCTATACTCCCTTCGTCTGGATGGACAGAGTGGGGTACATCTGTGGATCCCACATGTCTACCTTCCGGTGCTATCTAGACACCTCTGTCATTGAGCTAACTCAGCTTCTCTGGTTAAGTGTGCATGTGTGGATGTGCATAGAGCAGAAGAGAGCAAGAATTTTCCTCGCAGCTTAGCAGGAGAGCTAAGAAGAAAAAGACAGTGGTGCAGTGCTGTATGCTGCTTCTCTCACGCATGCATGCGAAAGTGCAAATACCCTGGGAGGTCTGAACCTTAAGTAATAAGCTGTCGTGAGTAGCAATGCCAGGAGGAGGGAGTTGTGTTGAGAAAAGAGGCATAGGGATTCGGGGTGGGGAGGGTGTCAAGGGACGAGAGGCTTTGGCCCCAGGAGAGGAGGTGGAAGGACCCTAGGGGCACAGTCGCGTTGCTGTCTCCACTCTTAGGTCTCTCGGCCATGGACCTCCCATTTGCGTCACTGGTGTGCAGTGGTTACTGGAACAATTTAAGTGTTCTGGAAGTTGTGTTTTTCTTGTCGATGAAAACTAAGCTCCGGGTTTTTATCTCCCTCCTCCTTTCAGATCCCGGTCTCCAGAATCTCCCCCATGCCTTTTCCTACATCGCAGGTCTCTCCCAGGGCTCGTTTTCCAGTCTCCATCACTAGTCCTAACAGAACAGGAGCCAGAACTCTCGCAGACATCAAAGCAAAAGCCCAGCTGGTCAAAGCACAGAGGGCTGCCGCCGCCGCCGCTGCTGCCGCCGCCGCCGCCGCCGCCGCCGCCGTTGGAGGGACCATTCCGGGACCTGGCCCCGGGGGCGGACAAGGTCCAGGAGAGGGAGGTGACAGGAAAACTGCTGGAGGAGGGAGTCCAGACTCAGACAGAGGCTGCAAACCTGGAAAGAGCCCCACACTGGAATTGGCAGGAACTGGAAGCAGGGGAGGTACGAGAGAGCTTTTACCCTGTGGTCCAGAGTCTCAGCCCCAGTCTGAGACCAAGAGCCCAGACCAGGCACAGCCTCCTCGTGTCTCTGGAGCACAACTACAGCAAGCCCCCTCAGGGCCTCCAGCAGCTGCCGGTGGAGGAGCGCACGCAAGCGTCCCCTCTCCAGCCCGCACTGACGCCCCCCCAGCAGCTGTAGGGCAGCTGACGAACGAACGGCTGAATCCCCCGGGGGCAGCGGCCGCGGTGGCCTCTCTCACCCACCTGCAAGCTCCCGGGACCTGCCGGCAGGAGACCGCGCCCTCTGCGCCCACAGAGCCTGCTCTCCGCTCAGGTGCCTCACCTGTTCGTTTTGTGGCCGATGGCACCGTCGAGCCCAGTGCAGGTTCTGGTAGGAATGTGCCAGACCCTTCAGCCTCAGCAGAGACATCTGCTGGCGCTTCAGCAGCTGTGCCTCCCTCTCCTTTAACATCTTTATTGACCGCAGCCACTTTAGAAAAGCTTCCTGTACCCCAGGTCAGTGTAAGTGTAGCACCGACGGGATCGGCTCCATCCTCGAGCACTTTGCCAGTAGCTTCTAGCCTTAAAACTCCAGGAACGTCTTCAAATTTGAATGGACCCCTGTCAAGGCCAAGCTCTAGTATCCCTGCGAATAACCCTTTGGTCACTCAGCTGCTTCAGGGCAAGGATGTTCCCATGGAGCAAATTCTGCCTAAACCTCTCACCAAAGTTGAAATGAAAACTGTTCCACTGGCCATGAAAGAGGAGCCGGGGGCAGCAGTGTTCACAGGCAGTGGCGCCGCCGAAAACAGCAGCAGAGAGGAAGGTAGCGAGAGGCAGTGTCTCCCGGCGCTGCAGCAGCTGGGTAAAGCCTTGCCAAGTACGCAGCTCCCCCAGGTTCCAAGACCCCTGCAGCTCTTTTCAGGTAAGGACCTGAGGGACTCTAGCATCGACGCACACCAGTACCAGGAAGGCCTCAGCAAAGCTACCCAAGATCAGATCCTTCAGACTCTCATCCAGAGGGTTCGGAGGCAGAACGTTCTCCCATTTGTGCAGCCCTCCCAGTTCAACTTCACTCACTCAGGTTTCCCGTTAGAAGACATCTCCACAAGCCAGAGGTTCATGCTGGGTTTTGCTGGCAGAAGGACATCGAAGCCTGCAATGGCAGGTCACTACTTACTTAACATTTCCACCTATGGCCGGGGTTCAGAGAGCTTGAGGAGGACCCATTCTGTAAACCCCGAAGACCGTTTGTGTCTAAGTAGCCCCACAGAGGCCTTGAAAATGGGATACACAGACTGTAAAAATGCCGCCGGAGATAGCAGCAGCGGCAAAGAAGATACCGACGAGGAAAGTTCTGGTGACGAGCAAGAAGCCATCATGGTGAAGGAGGAACCCCAGGCTGCCCAGGGTCCTGGCAAGTGTGAAGCAAGTTCGGGAACCCACAGCAGAGAAGCCCTCTCCGCCAGTGATTGTTTGGCAAAAAAGAACGTGAAGGCGGAGACACCTGTGCACGAGCAGACCACATTAAGCAAGGAGAATTACCTGTTCACGAGGGGCCAGACATTTGATGAAAAGACGCTAGCCAGAGATTTTATTCAGGCCGCCCAGAAACAGATGGCCCATGCGGTGAGAGGCAAGACGATGCGTAGCAGCCCTGAGCTTTTCAGTTCGACTGCCCTTCCTCCGACCGCAGACAGTCCTACCCATCAGCCTCTCCTCCTCCCGCCGCTGCAGACCCCGAAGCTGTACGGAAGCCCCAGCCAGATCGGGCCAAGCTACAGAGGCATGATCAATGTCTCCACCTCGTCCGACATGGACCATAACTCGGCTGTCCCGGGGATGCCGGACTGTAGCCAGGTGGCCAGCAACGTAGGCGATGTCATGTCCTTTTCGGTGACTGTCACTACCATCCCTGCTAGCCAAGCGATGAATCCCAGCAGCCATGGCCAGTCCATTCCGGTTCAGGCCTTTTCAGAAGAGAACAGCATAGAGGACACACCTTCGAAATGTTACTGCCGATTGAAAGCCATGATCATGTGCAAGGGGTGTGGAGCGTTCTGCCACGACGATTGCATTGGCCCCTCGAAACTTTGTGTCTCTTGCCTTGTCGTTCGGTAACAAGACTAGAAAGAGGATACCTGGGGAGGAGGCAGGGAGGGAAGGATTGATGAGATGTGGGGTCTTTTGCGTCCTTTCGGAATCACAGAAATAAATAAGTAGGTTTCAGTTGTCTTAAGAGACAAATGTTACTTAATCAGGAATACAGAGTACAGATCTTACATTATAGAGGAAGAGCACCTTGTATAGTAAGTCTAGGTCAAGCAAGACTTCGTGAATTTGTGACAAGTTTGCACTTACGAAATCATGTAAATATGTCACATTTTGTTTTAACATTGTTTTCCCAAGTGTTTAGGTAATGATGTATTTGAATTCAGATTTATGTTCTGCTTCACGTGACTCTGAGAAAAGTTTAATGCCATGCATGGTTAAAGGAAGCGGTCTCTCTTCTCTCCCTTTCCTAAGAGGCCAGGGAAAGGAAGGAATGAAGGAATGGTCTGGAGAAATGACCATTCCAAGCTGATTATGTCATGTCGGGCTGACTGCAGGCTTTACATAAGATTATTCAGCCTTGGCGGGATTTGGATTCAGGGTTTACTCCATCCCTTTACCTTAAACAGAACCTCTTAAGTTCAAATTTTTGATACTGTTTTAATTTTACAGGTAGTAATTCAGACTCTGAAAGCTCTTGACCTGGTTCTTGGCTTCCACAAATGAGTACTGTCGCCAAGCTCTCTGCTGGCAATTCATGTCCCCCACAAGAATTGAGGGCGCCCCGCCCTCAAGGCCCCCTGCCCTGCCCTGAGAACGTGAATATGGCCCAGGATGGGTATGCACCCCCACACCCTGGCCCCTGCTGTTAGCGGGGCCTGTGCGGGGCAGCAGTTCTAGCAGTAACATCCAGGAACTCAGTCACGGGCGCTTACAAACATGGGGGTGGTGGGGGGCATGCTAGGAGAGCAGGAGCAAAGAGTGTTAGGGACAGGGTGATTTGAACTGTGCGTTTGGTTGGGCAGGGCCTCAAAAAGTGCAGGAACTGAACATAAAGAATTTCGGAAAACGATTTTAACACTAGAAGCAAGGTAGCCTCTCTCTTCCTCTTCTTGCCCAACCCTGTTCCCTCACGGTCTGTAGTCCAATGTTGTGCAGGAGGGAAAGCGCCTTGTTGCCACATTTGCCTGTTCTGTTAAGCCTGTTTTGACCTCCCAGGCATCTGAGGAGTGATCTTACTAGATACTACTTTGAACACAATGTGTGTGTGTACGTACACACACACACAAACACACATACACACACACAGAGTAAAAGTTAGACACTTCTGCTGTTCTAAAAAACATATCCTCTGTTTTAGATTACTGCTGTCTATGCACTAGGAATCTCTAATGTAAAGGGCTTCAGTAAATGGTTAAGGGAACATCTAGAAAGGAAGAGAAATTAACTCCAAAGTTTGTTGCTTGTTTTTGTTGGTTCTTTTTGGTTTTCCTTTGTTGTTTTTTAAATCTTGTCGCCAGTGACTGAAGAGTTTTTGAGAACATACATTTAGGTCCTGGTTAAAGAACATTAAAATGAATCTACAGTTTGCCACAATTCGGTATTGAAGAATTGGGTATTGCATTGTGCATCATTTGCATATTGATTTCAAGTTTCCCGATTTCAAGTGTGTAAAGTAAGAATATTACTGCAGCCTAGTACACTTACGGCTGTGCTTAGTGTTCAGGATGTGATACTTACCAAGTGCAGAACAGTGTAAATTTACTAAGTCACATTCCAGATTAGGAGAAAGTAGACAGTAATACTCTTTGCTCGCCCCGTTCTGTTCCCCATTCTTCCCCTGTATGCTTTTAATACTTTTGAACCCCATAAGAAACCTATTTGACTGTTTTCAGTTTTTGCTTCTGTTATTTTTTGTGGCTCAAGGCAAATACGAGATTATTTGTTCTAGTTTTAGCCAAGACAATAGGATGTCCTCCTTAACTTCCCTTTTTCTTCCAGCACACACATAGCTAAAAAATACGAAGGCTCCAAGGATCCTGGGATAAGGAGTAAGTTCTTTAGCCACGATCCAGTAAGAAAGAAACATGGTTCGGTTCCCCAAACTTTCAGTACTCGGGGTAGATCCAAGGGCAGGGGCGAAAAGGACCTATTATTGCTGGTTAAAACTCTCCACGCTCAGCTTCTTCACTCCCCACGCCAGTGCCAGGCCTGAGGGCTGGTCTGTGTGCTGGAAGTGCCTGAGTATTTCAGAACTGACTCCGTGCTCAATGTGAATTACCAATTCGGATTGATCAAAGTGAACTTTCTTCTTTACACCTTTCCTGTCACAGGAAGCCTCTCCTCCGCAGTTCCTCTAATGTGCGGTTGGACAGACTGACCAGGAGAGGAGGAGAGGGATCAGGGATTTTCACGTCCATTGGGAGAGCAAACCGTATCGTGCCTCTTCTTCTTGACCAGGCTCTTGCAGATCGGTCCTAAGCATTATTATTCCCCAGATTCTCTTAACAACTAATACTCAGCTAATAAAATACTTGCATTTGTGAATGTCCCTAAAACAGGATTTGTCAGCTAGGTACACTGCCTCAATCTTGACCGAATGAGAGACTGGGTTCTCTAGGGTTGGTAGTAAATTGAATACAACCTGTTTGTCTGTGTCACAACAGTGGTTTCAGGTAGAAGGTCATTCATTCTCAGAGCTGAGCAGAAAAACAACAGCAGCAATCCAAACACGTTAACAGTCTGGCCCTTTTGAAAATGAAGCAGTAGAAACAAGAAAAATCTTCATATGATTGAGAGCATGGTACACCGGTATCTTTAAAGCAGTTTTTTTGTCTTAGGTTTTCGGAGTTGCTCTACCTTTCAGCTCAATCCGAAAGGTTGCTAATAAATGCTGAGCTTTTTTTTTTTTTTTTTTTTTTTTTTTTTTTTTTAAATGGCATTTAGTTGCACTATTTCCAGTGACTAGTCAGGCATTATGCCTGATGCTTATGCCTCCAGGGTATGCTTTTCGAGCCTGAGCCTTCCGCTACCTTCCATTGTAGGTCACCCTGGGGAGATAGCATTAACAATAACTATGTCATCTCAGTCTTAATGACTGTTCTGAGTTGTCTACTAGTAGAGAAGGCTCCCTGAATCTGAAAAAAAGAAAAATTTTGATAAAAATTCTCCATCCTGTTAAACAACCTGGGGTGGTTTGCCCTACTTTTCCTTAACCCCCGTGCTCAAGACGCCGAGACTATCCTTGGTATCCCCTGTAACATTTCTAAGAATAAGATCTGGCAAATGGGACATTTTTCTTGGAGAAGGGGAAGTATATTTGCATGGGCTGGCAAGGCACCCAGCTGTAGGGGTTTTAGGAATTATCTCATTCAAATAGCCAAAGGAAGACCTCCTTGTCTTCCCGGGGAGGGTGTATAAATCCATACATACTGATAACTGGACAGTTACCATCCTAATCGTTTATTACTGCCTTTCTCCGCCTTAGAGCCCTTAAAAAACTCTTGGGTGAAATGATTTGTTATAATGAGGGGGGTCCTCTCTGGTCATTACGCCACTATTTATTTCTAGAACTCTTTATCAGTGAGCAGTGCCAGGGTTTCTCTGGGATCTAGAGGTTGCTTTTCATAGCACAGAGGGAGAAGTCCCCGTTGCATTGCAGCAACGGGCTAAGTAAATACTTGGCCAACGGTAGTTTTCAGCTCAATTTATAGAATAGTCCAAAGAGACTGAGAAACATGATGATGGGCAGGGATCTTTTCCTACCATGTTTCAATACCTACGTACCTATTGAAAGGGAACAATAGGTAAAACATTTCCTAAAGTTGAAGTAAGAGCTTCATAGATTCTTGGTTACTTTATTTTTTTTAATGCTTTACATTTGATACAACTATTAAAGATCAATTTTAAAAATAGCTTTCCAGTAATATATTTTAAGTAATATATATTTTAATATCTATGTAAAAAGTGACAGTGGAAGACTTCGATTTCTCATATATGGTATGTTTATGTAGGACCTCACTGTTAAGGCACAAATTATTACAAAGGAAGTTACTCTAAAGACACTCAGATTATTTCCAAAAAAATGCAATAAGGGGAATAGTTTTGGAGTTTATTTTTTATTTTAAAAGAAAATCGACTTATTTACCACAAGCTATTTTTTTTCCTTTGGGCTTATAAGGTTTGTACAGACTGGTTTGGTAAATGCTAAACTTTTGTGTCTTTTGCCTTTTTAAAGGAATTGTTAACATTGGAATTGAGGGTATGTACAGAGAAGTTGGTGTCAACACCATTTAAAAAGTCATATTTTTTCACAGATATAGAAAAATCATTTTACATAAGAATTTTAAGTATTTGCAATAAATATATGTATATAGATTGTATGTATTCATATATTCTTATTTTTCATTTTATTATTAAGTAAAAGATAATTAAAGTGAAAATAAAAACCTTGGAGTTTTTGGTGAATCTTGAGGTCTGACACCCATCTGAGAGCGGGGCGGGAAGGGCTCTCAGCCGTTGCCTTATATTTCCGTTGGAAGATTACTGCAGATTGTCCCGAAGAGTAAAATGAGAGATTCGGTGATAAACAGTTCAGGGTAGCACATTTCTTTCAGAACTCTAGTAAAAATATTAAATCTGCCTAATCTGTCTGTCTCTGTTTTCACCCTTCAACTGTTCCGTCTCTTAACCATGGGATGTTATTGGGAACTTCAAAAACAAATACAAAAACATGGTGCGTGCATTTTTTTTTTTTTTTTTTTTTTAATGTGCCCAGTATTTGCTTCTAAAACAAAGAATGGTTAAGAAAATATCTCAGGGGTAAAGATGGGTTTTTCATTCTCAACAGTGGTTAATAATTCCTTAGCAAACATTCACTGCCACCAGCTTCCAGGTGTAGGGGTATGTGAAGAAACAATGTCATGAAGACCATCGAAAACTTGTTTTCTGTTTCCCAGTTCTTCTCTTAGAAGTGAGTTTCTTAACCAGTTCTATATCCTTCCTGATTGGTCCAGAGAGGGAGTTTCTTAACAAGTTTAGGGCTTTTCCTGATTGATCCGGAAAGCTAGAAGAGCTAGGAGAACTTGGATTTTGATCTCACTAGTGTCATAAAGGGAATTTATGCAAACAAGGACTGAGCCAGGTACTAAGAAGGCTTAATTCCCCTTAGTCCTCATACCTACAGATAGCCTGGATCCTGCTGTTCAAGAGAATTTTGTGGTTGCAAAAACTTGGTTTTCGGATATAATTGAAGGAGCAGAATGGTACCTAGATAGTCTTTGGTCACAAAGGTATCTAGCCCATTCTTTAAAAATGAATATAGACTGGATGAAATAAAAAATGTCAGAATTTCATGAATGTATCTTAGTGACCCATGAAACTGACTTTTTGTTCTAGTTCCCTAGTTCTCCCCATAATCGCTCAGCTGTGATTATTTTCACTGATAAAAAGAGCATATTTTGGAAATTAATAAGGATACAAGAATGCTGTTTAAAAGATCGCCTTGTTATTTTTCAAAAATTGAAATTTCAAACATTGTTGCCCAAAGACATTGAAGATCGTTTACCAGTCCAAGAGAACAGCATTCTAAATCTTTGCTGAAAATATGCTTTTTCTAAAGGAGAATTCTTATGTCTCAGGGAACATCTGCATCCATGTAATTCCCATATATAATAGGAGTGAAAGTGAAATATTTAAATGTGTGTGAACCAGCCCATTATGGCCGTTTCCAGACATGTACTCCCCTACCCCCAGCTTGGCGTTTCTTGTAGATATTTGTAATTATTTAAATGGGCCTCCTACCTCATCAGAAGTGAAATTCATATTCAGGTTAATGACCTAGGGGCCTAAATGTATAGTTAGTTGATCTGCAGTTGAATGAAAGAATGATCTACTAGAACACAACTTCAACTGGACTCCCCAGTCATCCGTTATTTACATCACAGTCCAGAGAGCTGTGTTCGATGATTTGACACTACTTGACCACAAGTGGTTTTAAGAAATAGGATTTTTACATAATGTTTTTTAGCTGGTTTTGTGTACAAATCATGTTATTCACTAGCTCACATAATTCTGGGAGCACCTACTATGTGGTAAGCACTGTACTAAGGTTCGGGTTCTGCAGGGGTAAACAAGCAGCCATATGAATTGTAAAAGGTATTCCTAACAAGGTAGAGGCCATACAGCATGTGTCTAGTTTGGGGCTCAAGGGGTACTGTGTGCTGCCTGTTTCCCAAGCAAATTGAAGGAAATTGAAGTGTAAATGAGTTATCGAAGGGAAGCGTTTGAGACCGTGGATGAAACATTGACAAAACATGAAGTAAGTTAAGGAAAGGCATTGCCCCTAGTGAAATAACAATGTGGACTGAAGATCCGTGTTAATAAAATTTACCTTTTCTGAAAACAATCACTGGAAGATGGAGAATTTTTTTTTTTTAAATTTATTTGACAGAGATCACAAGTAGGCAGAGAGGCAGGCAGAGAGAGAGAGGAGGAAGCAGGCTTCCCACAGAGCCAAGAGCCCAATGCTGGGCTCCGTCCCAGGACCCTGGGATCATGACCCGAGCCCAAGGCAGAGGCTTTAACCCATTGAGCCACCCAGACGCCCCTGGAAGATGTAGAATTCTTAATAGAAACTTCAAGAAATTTCTTAGTAACGTCTCAGTTGAAGAGAATCCCTTTCAATTAATCTGGTCAGTGCGTCCGGGAAGATACTAAAGATGATAGTAACTAACCCTTTCTAATAACCATTAGATAAATAATGCAGCATGCTTGTCACTGATGTTCAAACTGAAAGGAAACTAAAGGGAATTGAAACTTAACCTTGATTTTTATCTTGTACTCTGTTGAGAAGTGTATCCCTTCATTTTATATTGTTAAAGAGATGTTGCATCCGTGTTTTTTTCTCCATAATGGATAAAATTAGTGTACAGAGTTTTATTCTAATACTGTAGAATTGGCTCCCCCACCCCATCTCTAATCACAGAACTTGAATTACAAGAAACTTCAACAGGACTCTACCCCTTTTTTAGTGGCCTAAATTCCCAGTTCTTCCTTTGAGAATTTCTAGTTAAAAAAAAAAGTTTTTAAAGGATAAATCGTTGTATTTTGTTAGTCCTTATTCTTGAATTTTCCTTACCATTTATTGTTGACTTAGGTTGTTGGATTTGTAAGTCAAATTCTACACGCCAAAATAGCCATATTCACCTTTCAGTCAAAGAGGTATTTGGCGAAGTCCACCGTGAAATGCCTCAGCTTTGTCCAGGAAGTAGCACGGTGGGTATCCTGTATTTTCCTAATACTTGTTGACCTTACACAGAAGATTGGTTTTTTTCTATCAAGACTGTTTAAGGAATCTCTATACCTCCTTGGAGCTTTCAGTCTTACCTGTTGAAGGGCATCCCTAGAAAGACTTCCTTGTAACAGGAAGGAGGGACTGGGTCTGCAGGGGGGAGCCAGAGATGACCAGGCTGTGGAGATGGGCTATGACCAGACAGGTAGTTCTCCTGAAGAATAACTTCCACAATGTTCCTGTTCTTCTAACTCAAAAGAGGCTAAAGGGAAATTAAAAACCTGCTGATTCCCATCTTGGCTACAAAACCCAGAAAATGCCTAAGGGAGAAGAAAGGTAAACCCAAGATTGGATTTAAAATAGGTTTAAATAAACTTTCAATTATTCTTAACTTACTCTTTTACGACAATTTTGTAAGGTTTTAGGTTCACATAATGTTAAATTGCCATGATTAGAACATTGATTTGAGACGTTTTATGTGTTAAGTGATGGTTTTCTATTGAATTATCCAGTGGCAGCTTTTGCTGCTGATCAGGATTTAGGGTTGGGCACGGGTTTCTGTTAAATAATGCCCACATTGCTCATAAACACTATTAAGCCAACTTGAGTCAACACTTAATTTTAATAATTTCAATCATGGATCCTCTTCTTAAATATTTAAAATTTAATCCAATAAGAAAGAAATGCATTAAATTTTATCAAAATATTTGAAGATACTTTAGAACTATTATTTTACACAGCCTATTTCCTTTCTATGGGAAGTGTGGTACAAAAAAGCTTTACTTTTTTGCTTGCTTTCCAAAAGCCAGCGTCTGATGTTTTCAGATAGCTAAAGCTTGGGAATGATAGAGTTGGGCTGGCCCTAAGTCATCAATTCTCCTTTTAGGTTTTCTAGCAATAGCAATTTGAAGACACGGGTAGGGACCCCAGCTAAACCTGCATTAATCACTTAACACCAACTTAAAATTAATGAAACTCCCACAGAGTCTCATATTTGGTTTCCCCTTTATTTTGTAAGGAGATAGACTCTGGGCTGGGAAGAAGCTGATAATTTGTTATTTGATAATAAACTACTGATTCTTCAATCAAGTTCTTATTAAATTCACAAAACTCATAGAATCCATGAAAGATCTCGAGTACATGATTAATGAAACTTTAGACATTAAAACCTTTCTCTTAGTCCTAAGTGCTATGACCTGTTTTTTTTTTTTTTTTAAACCATCGTAATCCTGTGACTCACTGCATCACACCCCAAAACTTTCACCAGCACCAAGAGAAATCAGAATGGAAGACATGACCTTAGGCTGGTCTTGCTCACTTTAAAATCTGTGCACACAGGCCTTAGCACTTTGACAGACAAAACTCTGCCTTTTAGCTCCCTCTCACTATCGTCTTTATTCCTCTCACTTCTAGACTGTTCCTTGTCTTGGTTGTATAAAACTACCTTCCTCAGAATTGAATGTATAATGTTTCTGCACATGGGCAAATTGTATTTTCTCCTAATGACTCATTTAAGTTGAATAAAGGCATACAGTTTTACTCTAGCGACCGTGCCTTCTCTTTTCCAAAGAAACCAGATACCATGTTGAATGACCTGTCTGTTGCTCCTTTGCTTGCACCTGATCGCACAATTATCCCTGGGTCCTGGCTCCATTTGGGTCCTACAGAAAGTGCCAGTCTCTAAGCAACATTCAAAGAGCCAAAAAGAAAGTGTTGTGCAGTTTAAGGATAACAAGGAGACCTATACTACAAAGTCACGGTAATCCCAGCAGGGTGGTAATGGCATGAAGACAGACGTACAGACCAAAGAAGTAGAATAGAGAGTCCAGAAATAAGCCTTCACCTATATGATCAAGTGATTCCTGACAAGGGTGCCAAGACCAGTCAATGAGAAAAGGGCAGTCTTTTCGATAAATGTAGTTGGCAAAATTTAATATTCACATGCAAGAGAATGAAATCGGACCCTTACCCTATACCACATACAAAAATTAACTCAAAATTGATCTAAGACCTAAACATTGAAAGCTAAAAATATAAAAAACCTTAGAAGAAAATTAGGAAAGCTTCATAATTTGATCTGACAGTGATTCCTGGCATTTGCCAAAAATACAGGCAATGAAAGAAAAAACAGAAATGGAGTTTCCTTAAAAACTAAAAACTTGTGGGGTTTTTCTGCTTTTTAAATTTTGTTTATATATTTGACAGACACAGCAAGAGAAGGAACACAAGCAGGGGAAGTGGGAGAGGGAGAAGCAGGCTTCCCGCTGAGCAGGGAGCCCAACACAAGGCTCCATCCCCCCATTTGCAGGTCATGACCTGAGCCAAAACCAAGAGCTGTATGCTTAACCGACTGAGCCACCCAGGCACCCCTCCCCTGCCCTTTTTTTTTTTTTTTTAATTTTATTTATTTATTTAGGGGGAAGGAGAGAAAAGCTAGTACACGCCAGTCCAGAAGCAGGGGGAGAGGCAGAAAGGGAGAAAGAGAATCCCAAGCAGACTGTTCACTGAGCACAGAACCCCATGGGGGGCTTAATCCCATCACCCTGAAATCATAATCTGAGCGGAAGCCATGAGTCAGACGCTTAACTGAATGAGCCACCCAGACACCCCCTGAAGCTTGTTTTATAGCCCATAATTATAGCTCGCATTCTCTATGCTTTTGAGAAGAAAGATGTGTATTCTGCTGCTGTAACAAAAACGTCCATTAAGTCAAATTGGTTGATAGAACTGTTTGTGTCATCCATATTTTTGCTAACTTCTGCATACTCGATGAATCTATTGAGAGTGGAATATTGAAATCTTTAATTACAATGTAGATTTCTCTCTTTGAGGTTCTATTAGTTTTTGTTTCATATATTTTTTAATAGACTTTTTAAAGAGCAGGTTTAGGTTCACAGCAAAACTGAAGGGAAAGGACAGAGTGAACATACACCCTCTGCCCACATACATCCCCTGTTATTAACATCCTATACCAGCGTGATGTATTTTTTTAAATCCGTGACTCCGCATTGACCCATTATTATCACCCAAAGTCCAGAGTTTACATTAGTGTTGTAACTGCTAGGGGTTTTGACAAATGTGTACAAATGGTACATGTACCATTATAGTATCAGAGAGAACAGCTTCAGTGCTGTAAAAATCCTCTGGCCTCCGCCTAGTCATCCCTCGCTCCCCTTAACCACTGATCTGTTTACTGTCTCGATTGTTTTGCCTTTTCCAGAATGTCCTGTAGTTGGAATCAAACAGTATGTAAACTTTTCAGATTGGCTTCTTTTTGTTATATGCATTTAAGTTTCCTTGTGTATTTTCATGGCTTCACAGCTCCTTTCTTTACAGCTCTGGGTAATATCCCACTGTCTGGACAAACCACAGTTTACTTGGTCCATTCAGCTACTGAAGGACATCTTGGTTGCTCCTAAGTTTCAGCAATTATGAATAAAGCTGCTATAAACTTCAGTGTGCAGGTTTTTGTTTCGACCTGAGTTTGCAGCTCATTTGGGTAAACAGCAAGAAGCATGACTGCTGGATTATATGATAACAATATATTTAGTTTTGTAGAAACTGTCAAACTTTCTTGCAAAGTGGCCGTACGATTTTGCATTCCCGTCACCAAAGAATTAGAGTTCCTGTCTCTTTGCATCTTTGCCAGCATTTAATGTTGTTAGTATTTTTGGATTTTAGCCATTCTAGTAAGTGTGTAGTGTCTTGTTGTTGTCTTTAAATATTTTATTTATTTATTTATTTGACAGAGACAGAGACAGTGAGAGAGGGGACACAAGCAGGGGGAGCAGGACTCATTCCCAGAAGCCCAGGATCATGACCCCAGCAGAAGGCAGAGGCATAACAGCTGAGCCACCCAGACACCCCTATACGTTTGGCTGGCGGGGGCTGTCAACGCTCCTAACACTCCCACTCCCCCCTTCAAGGGTCAACTTGACCCTTGAAGTTGGTATTGTATGGTTGGTATCTTAGGAAATGGACGCCAGGCCTATGTACCTTAGGCACCTCTTCCAGTACAAAGCCAAAGTCTGAGAGAAGCCTAGAGTTTCCTCAGGCTCAGGGGGGAACCAGAACACCGGTCTCGGTATTCTTCATGTTACCCATGCTTACCTAGCATCTAGCTGCTGCACAGTGTTGACACCCAGGTGAGGCAAGAGACCTACATTTAGACCCCACATTTCCGGGAGGCATGGTCAGTGGGGCGTGGTCAGTGGGGCCTCTAGCTGAGGTCAGGATCTTAAGGTTGTGGGATCCAGCCCCCGGTTGGACTGTGTGCTCAGCGCAGAGTCTGCTTGAGATTCTCTCTCCCTGGCCCTCTGCCCCTCCAGCTCATGTGCTCTCTCTCTCTCTCAAATAAATAAATAAATAAATAAATAAATAAATAAATAGTTTTTCAAAAATAATAAAGCATAAACCTGCCCTTCTCCTCATTCTGAGCTCATTCCCACCCTGCTGGAAGGGCTTTCTCCTCCACCTCTGACAGGAATGTATGGTTTCCCCTGTGGTCAGTCCCCTGAAAGGCAGTGTAGAAAATCAACTTTAGCATTTCTGACAAATGCCTTTTTATTTCTCAAAAATCCCTGGCTCTCAAGACTATTGTCTCATGGTGACCTTTTCAAAAAGTCTCATTCTAGCCCAGAGTTGAGCCACAACTGCTTTGTTTTAGCCAGATATCTCCCCCCACCCCCAGCCCTTCACCTTTCTCTTCCTTCAGGCGATAAACTCCAGTGGGTGGGAAAGGGTGGCGGGGAGCCTGGGCACAGGGAGGTTGAGCTCCCAGGAAGGGAAAGTACATTATTACCCAATAATTATGGATTGCAGGTGCCAATTAGGTTGAAGAGAAAGCTTGAAACACTGAAATCCAAGGTATTGAGTAGCAAGCCCACGTGGAGATGGGAACAGGAGGTTTACGACTGGGTGAGTTGGAGAAAAAAGCCCATAGATCTCAGACATCTTTCTCAGTTCTGCATATGTGAATGTATATTGAATCAAGTAGAACTCTTCATTTGCAACTTTAAGACAAAAAGAAAGCAAGGGGAAGGAAGTTTTGGGTTTTTTTTTGTTTTTGTTTTTTGTTTTTTTTTTGACAGACAGAGATCACAAGTAGGCAGAGAGGCAGGCAGAGAGAGAGAGAGAGAGAGAGAAGCAGGCTTCCTGCGGAGCAGGGAGCCCGATGCGGGGCTCGATCCCAGGACCCTGAGATCATGACCCGAGCCGAAGGCAGCAGCCCAAACCACTGAGCCACCCAGGCGCCCCTGTTTTGTTTTTTGAAGCACCATCAGAAAGAGGGAAGAGTTCATTAAACTCTCTAATTTCAAATTATATTTAACTTGATGTCAAATTCTACTAAAATTATTAAATTCCACAATACAGCTGACGGGATAAGCAAAGACATATCAATGTTATGTACTGCTTGAAGTGTACCTGGGAATAAAAAAAAAAAATGCTCACCTCTCAATTTATTTGCAAAATGTATATTAGACAAACATACAGTTATCTCTTCTGTTTGCAGAGTCAATAAATCTCTAGTTTAATACTTTATTTTTTTTTTTAAGATTTTATTTACTTATTTGACAGAGAGCGATCACAAGTAGGCAGAGAGGCAGGCAGAGAGAGAGGAAGGGAAGCAGGGTCCCTGCTGAGCAGAGAGCCCGATGCGGGACTCGATCCCAGGATCCTGAGATCATGACCTGAGCGGAAGGCAGTGGCTTAACCCACTGAGCCACCCAGGCACCCTCTAGTTTAATACTTTAATTGCAAATAGTAATATTAGCCATCAAATAGTCATTGAGCACTCACCGTGAGCGTGAGGATGGCGACACTGTGGTCCCAGAGGGGAGGAAGGGCCAGAAGATGGTGACACACTTCACAAGGAGGCCAGAGCCTCACACAGGAATGTTCAGTGGCCACTGGCCTTTGGTGGAGGGGGACATCTGGGCACTTCTGTTATTTACGGCAACTCGCCTACATTTCAGTAGACTGCTTTCCAAAAGGTATCACATTGCATCCTCGTTACTCTCCTGCTAGGTAGAGATCATCATGCTTATTTAACGTGTAAACATCTGAGGCTTCGAGGGGATAAAGGGTCTGTCTCCAGTCACACAGGGAGTCAGTAGCAGAATTGGGAGTGGAACCCCATGTCCGGAGTCCGGGACCCAAGCGCGCGTCTGCCTCCCTTCGGAGAAGGGGAGCACTTGCCCTGCTGTGGCTGCAGCGGGCCTGCTGGATTTTGTTCCTTCTCTGGCATTACCACCCGCTGGGGAGGAGTCCCAGCTCCTCCAGGGGAAGAGCCTCTGCAATTAGACTAAATATAGTCTGCGTGAGGCTGCATCTCGTTTGGACTAATTATCCCGTCACCCATCAGAAGAACAAAGAGTGAGGAATTTTCAGGCCTCATCATTTCCATTCCTCTCCCTAGCTAGAGCTTCCATGGGATCAGCCCAGAGACAAATGTTAACAGAAAAGACATGCGGGTGGGGGGAGGGGGTGTGAGGAAGGTCCGAGCTTCCCACACCCGCACAATGACTGCATTTAGAACTGGAAGAAAGCTGGCCCGGGGAGAGAGCCCTCCGTCCGGGAGACTTCTGGACCAGAGACCGTGGACAGAGCAGCCGGCCGGGCAGTTGCGTGATACGGCGACAGCCCGTGTCACAAAGTCCTCCTTGTTCTTCCTTCCGGCAAACACTCCCTGAGCACAGGTGCGAGCCACGTGGGGAGTTTATGAAAGAAGGCGCTGTAAGGAAAGCAGAAGAAACCCGCCCCGGATCCCTAAGCGTCGAATGCAAAACCAAAGTTAGAAAAATTCAAGAGGAGAAAGATAACCTTGGTCAAGACATGCGCTTGTACCAGTAAGTTTGGGGGCTGAGTTTCCTTACTGAAGGCTCATATGTCAGGGGCAAGTTTAAGCAAGGAAATGGGGTCTCAAGGAAGCCTTTACTAAGCTCTCGTTTAAATTAAGGGAGAGCCATAGAATACCTGGCATAGGACAGTAACAAAATTTTTGTTTGTTTGTTTGTTTTTTTAAAAGCTTCTATTTAGGGGCACCTGGATGGCTCAGTCCGTTAAGTGTCTACCTTTGGCTCAGGTTGTGATCCCAGGGTCCTGGGATGGAGCCCCGCATCAGGCTCCCTGCTGGGTGGGGAGTCTGCTTCTCCCTTTCCCACTCCCCCCCGCTTGTGTTCCCGCTCTTGTTGTGTCTCTCTTAGTCGAATAAATAAATAAAATCTTTTTTTAAAAAAGACTTTATTAATCTAATTGAGAGAGCAAGAGAGAGAGCAGAGGGAGGGGGAGGGGGAGAAGCAGGCTCCCTACGCGGGACTCGATCCCAGGTCCCTGGGATAATGATCTAAGTGGAAGGTAGATGCTTATCCGACTGAGCCACCCAGGTGCCCCAGTAATTTTTAAAGTGAAGCACGATGCTTAATAGAACACAAAATTCTGTTCAGCACAAGCATTATAAATAGTTCTCATCAATTTGTTACTGGCTGTCATGGCTGACTTTATGTTAGAGGCCTAACGTCTGCAGGTGGGCTCCGAGCAACTGTTTCAATTAGCAATAATCGCGCCTCGGATAAACCTCATTGGCTACGATACTGCCACTGCGCAAAGCTCGATCAACTGTTTCGTCAAAGAATCTGTAAACCCATCTGTGGAAAAAACGGAGGGCATGTTTCAGATCCCACGTTTGCATATTTTAAAACCAAATCTCGTTTTTTAGAAAAGGAACATGGCTTGTTCAGCCTGTGGGACATGAAATACAAAGTTCAAAGGGTTCACAGCCTGGTCTGAATCATCATCTAACCCAGATGAGTGGGACATGACTCACATATCCTGTGTCGGGCACTCCTGCGCCGCTACTCAGGCTTCATCAATAAGGTACCGATAATCCGCTACGATAAGGTGAGCGGAAATGGTAAGTAGTCTTGCATTTCAAGTGCACAACCTAGCTTCCCTTCCGGTCTGTATGTGGCTTCAGCACAGGATTCGGCTGCAGAAGCCCACTCTGAGACAGGAGCTCCCCAGAAGCTGGAGGAGAGGGAAGGAAGCTAGAGCCCTATGCAAAGCTTCCAGAAAACACTACAGAAGGCAAAGGAGGAAGCTGAGGTGAGGATCCAGGACTCTTATTGCTAAGAAGGTTAAGACTGGCCGTTTCCATTCTTTCTGGGCTTGGTAGCTCCACCCCTCTCCCCCACCCACCCCCAAGTCTTTTGGTTCTCTCCTCCGTCTCTCTCTCTTTCTCTCTGTCTCACTCTAACTGTCCTGAGCTCGTGCTCTCTCTCCCTCCTTCCCCCCTCCCTCTCCTTCTGGCTTCATGTTATTTTGCCTCACTAGTCCTCATTCTCTGCATTGTCCAAAATTTGTATTGCTTTGCTGCACAGATGCGAGAAAACCATTAGATCAAAAGCCAGCCACTCTGGAAGTCTGGGCTGCCCTAAAGACCGAATTGGATTAATTACGCCCAGACAAGCTTTTCAAACACTTTTTAAAAAGAAAGAAAACTAAATGGACTGAAAACTTGGGTTCAGCAGCCTTGAGATAATTTGGTTCATTTGCATATCGTGGTAGGGTTTTCAAAGGGTAGAATAGATAAGGCCTTTTCCAGGAACTTTTTTTTTTCTTTTTGTAAGTAGGCTGCGCACACAGCATGGAGCCCAAAGTGGGGCTTGAACTCATGACCCTGAGATCAAGAGTCAGACAGTTAACCAACGGAGTCACCCAGGTGCCCTCGGAACTTTTTGTAAAAAGAGAGTCAGTCAAATGCAGTTCTAGTGGTGAGTACGCTGAAGACAGACTTCCAGGTCCATTCTCTCTGCCCCCGAGAAGAATAAGCTTCTGGTTCAAGAAACCGTAAGAGCCTCCTGTAACATGGTAAGTGTCATGAGCCTAGAACTGAAGGGCTCGTTTTTCTAAGACTCATATGGGTAGAATGTGTTTCTCTCCCTTCGTGATCCAAAGTAACCAATTGTGGAATAAGCAGGTCCCCTCTAGACTGTGGTTTCTCAGCCTCAGTGTACTGAAATGTGGGGCCAGATGAGTCTGTGCTGGACGGCTGTCCTGTGCCTTGCTGTGTGTTCAGCCGCCTCCCTGACCTCCACCCATTATAGGCCAGGAGCACCCCCCTCCCACCAGGTTATGACAGAAATGTCAAAAAATGCCTACAGACTTTGCCAAATGTCCCCTGGGCAGCAAAACTGACCCCTGTTGAGAACTACTTCTTTAGAGAAGATGGAATGTTCTGTTCCAAAATATACATATAAGATATCAAATTTTTGGGGGGCACCTGGATGGCTCAGTCGGTTAAGTGTCTACCTTTGGCTCAGGTCATGATCCCAGGCTCCTGGGATGGAGCCCCACATCGGGCTCTCTGCTCAGCAGGGAGCCCACTTCCCTTCCTATCTCTCTGCCTGCCTCTCTGCCTACTTGTGATCTCTCTGTCAAATAAGTAAATAAAATCTTGAAAAAAAAAAAAAACCAAAACCTTCATAGCTTGCAAGGCATGTCTCCAAGCTGTTATTTCTGCTAAATTATAAGCTCCCAAGGGCGGGAACTACATTCATCTTTCTTAGTTACTGCCATAGTCCTGGGATCCAGTATAGGGCTGGAGACGTGCTAGATATTTAATAAACAGTTGTGGGATGAAGGCAGGATTTATTGAGCAAATACTACGTGACAAGCCCTATGCCATCCATGTTCCTATATTAACTCTAATCGTCACGATGACACTAATAGGATAGGCATTAAAGTAAAACTCTTCAATAAAGCAAAATCAGATATTGTGTAATTGTTACTTGCCTCCCCGTTCCTGTCCTTCCCCCGGGCTCTCCTCTCAACTGGATGAGCTAACGTTCTTACAGACCAGACTGGGGAGAGCCGCAGCTCCTTCTGGGGAAGTGGGCGGGCAGAGAGTGAGTCCCCGTGTCCTCGGCGTTCTTCCAGCTAGATTTCCCTGGTTCAAAAGACACTAGGGGTGCCATGGTAATGAGGAGAGTCCTGGAATTATTGCTCCTGTCCTGGGGACTCCAGCCAGTCTCAGGACTCATCTTTGTCTCCATCAATACTTAAACCAGGGTAAACAGTACTCAGGTGGCACCACACCACAGCTGAAACTGGGAAGGGCTTAGCTCACATCGCCAGAACACTGGGAATCTAAGTCATTTCATTCATTTCTCAAAATGGTGTGCTTGCATTTTACGAGATTGACCTCTTTTCAATCTACCCGTCACCTTATGGAGGGATTTTGCCATATCATCTCTATGGTAGGAACGGGGAAACACAGGCCCTAAGAGATCCCATGCCTCTTTTCACATCACAAGGCTGCTTTGTGGTAACCCAACATCCGAACCATGCAGGGTTGGGCTGACTCTTTACTCTGCCAGACAGTACAGAGCAGGACGCACAAACTCTCCGAGTGCTGAGCTGGTGAGACCCATTCCTGCATTCCATGCGTTAGGATTCCCTGCATGGTGCACGGTGGTGGGTCACAGTCTCTATTGTGTGGGCTGGGGAGGGGCAGATGAACAAGACCTGGCTTGGGGCCAATAGCCTCTAAGCGACTCAAAGTCGGGGTGCAGCCAGCACACAGGATGAGCAGCGGGCAGGACCAGACCGGCCTAGTAGGAACAGGCAGAGGCAAACATGCAGCATCTCCTGAGGACCCGTAGGGTGTGAGGCAGCACCCAGACGGGGAGCTTGCTCACCTCTGCTGCTGTGGCCCCGGCTGGATGGTGGCCTGCTGGAGTCTTTGGTGGGGAAGAGAGCGAGCTGGGAACAGGAGGAAGCTCATGTTCTTTACACGTACCCCTTTTTCATCTGTAAGCATTCTCTTGTTCTTTACTAAGAGTTACAGTGTAGGCAGCTGCTCGGTCACCCGATGTGCGTCCGGGAGTCGGGCAGACAGGACAGACCGGGGGTCCAGCTGGGCAGAGACATCGAGCATACAACCGATTCTAGCACAGACGGCGAAAGCTAGCATGCTCTAATTTAGAGAGGAGCCACGGGACGCATGACCGCATCTTCCTGGTCTTGGGGATCCCATGGCAGGGAGGCAGACAGACCTGCTTTGGGAGATGGAGAAAAAAAAGGAAATAGACCCCCAACACAGACCCTGCAGGTGGTCCCAGAGGTGAGCCAGGGAGGGGCGGGGGGTGCTTTCAGGAAAGGAGAGCAGGGTGTGAGGAGCCCGGGGGCGGGGGGGGGGGGGGCCGCTGCCCTGGACGGAGCCCGCTGCCTCTCCCGGCCCCCAGGGGCAGGGCTGCTGTGTAACAGGTGCGCTGGCCCTCACCTCCCACGGTGCTCTCTTCCTTCTGTGAGGAAAGCCAGGTACGAGCACTTAGGACATCCCTCTCCTTTGTCAGTGAACCCATGTCATATGTTACTATGAAGATGATTTCCTATTATTTCATTAATCCAATCCCGTCCACACAGGGGAAAAACTCAAAAAGCCAGGTCTTCCAATCTCATTTATTTTTTGATGCGTGGGAAGTTACTAGTATATATTTTTTAAACATGTATTGAGACTTTTTTTTTTTAACTAGGCTCTAAACTTTGTTGCAGATCCTAGGGACATATGACACAGGAAGATTCCTGCTCTCTCTGGCATTGGTAATGTGCTAGGGAAGGAAGGTGGGGAAGAAAGCTGTGTGTAAACAGTGTAATTCCAGATAGCGATCCTCCTATCCTGAACTTCACACCATGCACTACAGTTTCCGGAATTACTACACTTACTGTTCTAGATAATATCCCGATGCTCATTACGCGTGATAGTTTACTGCCCCTCCATGAACTGGAGAAAGCATGAACCCGAAATGCAGGTAAAAAGCTTCTTTTCAGCAGAGCCACTTAGCTCTGATGCTGTTATGCTTCCAGTGGGCTCGTTTGGGTCATCTCCTTTCTCCCCAACACTGTCAAGTCACATCTGCCGTCAGTGAGTTGGCTACGGCATTGATTTGCCGCAATGGTTGAGGAGGTGAGAAGCAACGGGGAAGAGCTTTCTGGGCAGGCAGGACTTTGCAAAGGCGAATAGTTTCACCTTCGGCCGGTTGGAACAGGCTGAATAATGGGCCCCTGAGACGTCCACACCCTAATTCATGGAAGTGGTGTTGCTTTATGCGGCAGACAGAAGGGCAACTGTTTGCAGGTGTGATGAAGGTCAAGATCTTGAGTTGGGGAAATGCTCCTGGACCATCTGGGTGGGCCCAGTGTAATCCCAAGAGTCCTTAGGAAAGGGAGGCAGGGGATCTGAATGGGCAGAAGACGATGCAATGATGAAAGCAGAGCAGAAGAGGCAGTGTGTTGAGGGCTAAGGAATGAGGAGAGCTTCTAAGAGCTGGTGAGGCAATGCATTCTCTCCCAGAGCCTCCAGCAGGAAACAGCTCTGCAGACCTTGATTTTAGTCCTGTAAAACTCACTGGACATCTAACCCCTTGAACTATTAAAAAAAATAATTTTGGGGACGCCTGGGTAGCTCAGTCGGTTAAGCTGATGCCTTTGGCTCGGGTCATGATCCCAGGGTCCTGGGATTGAGTCTTGCATCGGGCTCCTTGCTCGGCAGGGAGCCTCTTCTCTCTGCGCCTCTGCCTGCCACTCTGCCCGCTTGTGTGCTCTCTTTCTGACAAACAAATAAATAATAAAATAACAAAAAAATAATTTCGTGTTGTTTTAAGCCACTAAGTTTTTATAATTTGTAACAGCAACAACAGGAAATCAGTGCATGTGTGATTTTCATCCAGACCCCACAGCAGGAAAATGGATGAATCCTTCTCCTGGTTCCATCTTTTCCATCTGGTTGCAGAGCAGGACTCAGTTTGGGAAGCCAGAAAGAATGATAGAGTTGTCTAGGGAAGGAAGGTCACGCAAGAGCAGGCATCTGATCTCCTTTTTCTCTAGCTACTAAGGGTACACCATGGCCTCTTGCCTTCTTTTATAGTCTTACATCAGGAAACATAAAAAGGAGCCCTCCATGCCTTTCTCTGTGCTCCCAGCTGAGAGGGGCTGCATCGATCTGGGAAGATCAGACTGATCAGGAAAGATCAATCTGAACTAGTCCTGATATTGATTCCCTAGCAGCCCATTGAGGAGTCGATAAGGAATACATGAGCGAAGGAATACTGAAGGAATTCAATTAGTCACCAAGCATTTATTGAGCACCTCCGGTTTGCCGAGAACTGCATCGATACCAGAGGGCCAGAGATAGTGAAGCATCGTCCCTGACCTTGAGCAAAGGCAGGGAAATATAATTCAATGTGCACACAATGAATTATAAAACAATACGTCAAATTCCAAAATAGAACGTGCCATAGGAACACAAGGCACTGGCGGTCATTTCGACAGCGATTAGCAGTAGCTCTGTTCAGGAAATACCATCTGATCTGGGCTTTTTTTTTTTTTTTTTAATTTTTATTTATTTGACAGAGAGAGAGATCACAAGTAGGCAGAGGAGAGTCAGGCAGAGAGAGAGGAGGGGAAGCAGGCTCCCTGACAAGCAGAGAGCCCAATGTGGGACTTGATCCCAGGACCCTGGGATCATGACCTGAGACGAAGGCTGAGGCTTTAACCCACTGAGCCACCCAGGTGCCCCCTGATCTGGGCTTTTTGAAGGACGTACAGGAATTTCACAGAGAAGAAGAAATCCCTGTTCCAGGCCGAGGAGGAGAAACCCACAAATGGATGGTTTAGTAGCCTGTAGTCACATCACGCCTCTCTCTTCTTTCCCATCCGGGCCCCACGTGGGGCTCCATTAACAAGAGGACAGTAAGTTCCATGGAGAAAGAGTGTGAGTAGGAGTCCTGCGCTAAGGACCTTGGAGACCGGAAACTGGCAATGTGTGGGAAGACGTTTCCTTCCAAATGCAGAATTACTGACCTTGTAGCAGCTGCCCCTCAAGTCTTCTCTTCTTCTTTGGCTGTTCTAAATCCGCTGTCACATCTCGATCCTTATCCATATGCAAACCACGGGTGGTGGAACATTTCTCCCTTTTTACCTACGTGGAGACCACTACATAATTGTTCTGAAATGTGTTTCTGAAACTATGAGCACAGGACATTGTAGAAAAAAGCGGGGGGGCAGCTTGGTCCCCTCCCTCTTTGGGAGCTTTGTACAATCCCTCAATGAATTTTGCTTTACTCTATGACTCAAGAAACTTTGCTTTGCTGTCCGGCACTTTGTTCTTTGAAGAAGAGGCAGGCCTGACCAAGAACCCTGGGCACTAAAGGAAAAGAAACCCTCTAACAATTCCTCCTCAAGGATGAATCAAAGCCACAAGTCAACCCTAAGGCAAAACTTCCAGATCAGCCCCAGGCAAGACAGTGAAGCTGACAGCTTTCAGCTTTTCTTTCCCTCACCCCACCCAGACCCTCCCCTTTCCAATTCTTCTCCACCGGGAGTTGACCATTCTCTGGAAACCCTTTCTTAAGACTCTCCCAATGGCCCCAAACCTGCTCCATCCCCCTGCTGTGTCCTTGACCAGGGGCCCTTGGGTCGTGTTCTCTGTCACGACCTCTACAAAAAGCCCATTTTCCTCTCTGTCCCTCTGTAGAATGTGTGTGTCTTCCTCTTTGCAGTGACCTTGGCCATGCAGCCTTCCTATTTGCTTCCCAATGGAGAGGAGGGAGAGCGTGGCGAAGCCCCTCCCTGCCCATTTTTTTCAAAGATTTTATTTATTTATTTGACAGGCAGAGATCACAAGCAGGCAGAGAGGCAGGGAGAGAGAGAGAGAGGTGGAAGCAGGCTCCCTGCTGAGCAGAGAGCCCGATGCGGGCTCCATCCTATGACCCTGGGATCAAGATCTGAGCCAAAGGCAGAGGCTTTAACCCACTGAGCCACCCAGGTGCCCCCCATCCCTGCCTTTAAGCCTGGGGTCCCGAAGCTCCTGCCAGCTTCTCCTCCACCAAACTCGACACTAGGTATCAGTTCCTTTGCTTTCCCAAACCTAGACCCCATCGATGAACGGAGACCTGTGCTGAAGGCAGCCGGGTGGGCGGTGGGGGCAGGGAGGCTGCAAGCCCTCCGAAGGGGACAGGCTCCGAAGGGGACAGACGCGCGGTGCACGGGGAGGTGGCATTTCCAGGGCCGGTGGAGGGCAGGGCCAACGCTGCACTGTCACCCGTGGAGCGGCACTGTGGGCAGGCACCTCACAGAGTTTTGCATCTCATCAGACTTGCTCCTGGGCCAGAAACGCAGGTGGCAAAAATAAAAAATGAAGGACAACCCCCCCACCACTACCAAAACGAGAGAGAAACTGGGGGGTGTTGGGAGGAAAAATGCAAACCAAGCAACAATCCTTAGCTGGAGAGAAGGCACTGCCGGTGACCAGAGGAGAGGGGGTGGGAAACTGGGTGAAGCCGGTGATTAAGGAGCGCACCTGTGCACCTGTCGTGAAGAGCCCCAGGTGATGTACGGAAGTGTTGAATCACTGTATTGTAAACCTGAAACTAATGTTATGCTGTGTGTTAACTGGAATTTAAATAAAAACTTAAAAAAAAAAAGGAATTGGGGCGCCTGGGTGGCTCAGTGGGTTAAAGCCTCTGCCTTCGGCTCAGGTCATGATCCCGGGGTCCTGGGATGGAGCCCCGCATCGGGCTCTCTGCTCAGCGGGGAGCCTGCTTCCCTTCCTCTCTCCCTGCCTGCCTCTCTGCCTACTTGTGATCTTTCTCTCTGTCAAATAAATAAATAAAATCTTAAAAAAATAATAAAATAAAAAAAATAAAATAAAAGGAATTTGGTCGATGTTCATCTTGCATGTACCATTTCAGCTTTCCTGGCTTTTGTCAGGAAACTTACCAGTTAAAGACTCCCAAAGTCAGCAGGCTCACTTGTCCAAGTTAGGTCCTTGTCCTCCCACCAACACTGAGAGACAGGGGCTCTGTTTTTAGGGCTGTACTGGAACGAACAGAACATTCCTTTGGCAGCCTTGAGTTTTCTCAGCAGGCCCTTCAGGCGGGGCCTTCCGTCATCCCAAGGATGCGGACTTGAGCTGCTGGCAACTGTGTCAGTGTTCGTTCAAGTCTTTCTACACCAGGCGCCTGGGTGGCTCAGTTGGTTAAGCGTCTGCCTTCAGCTCAGGTTATAATCCCAGGGTCCTAGGATCGAATCCCTTGGTGGGCTCCCTGCTCAGAGGGGAATTTATTTCTCCCTCTCTTTCTGCCCTGCCCCCCCCCCCATGCTCTCTCTCTCAAAGAAATCTTAAAATCTTAAAAAAAAAAAAAAAGCCTTTCTGGCCAAGGTTGAGGCCTGGTTGAGAAGAGGCTCTGAGAAGCCTGGCTGGAGTTTGGTCGAGGAGGGAATGGTGGTCACCACTCAGATGGCTGGCCTTGTCCCTGATGACTTTCCAGAACACGTCCCTGTCTTTGAGACACCTTGCTATTTTGTTGCTCTTGGGACCCCAAAGATACATCTCAATAAATCTTCCTAGTCTCCCAATAAATGTTACTTTCTCTCTCTTTTTTTTTTTAAGAAGATTTTATTTATTTATTTGACAGAGATCACAAGTAGGCAGAGAGGCAGGCAGAGAGAGAGGAAGGGAAGTGGGCTCCCTGCTGAGCAGAGAGCCCGATGTGGGGTTTGATCCCAGGACCCTGGGATCATCACCTGAGCCGGAGGCAGAGGCTTTAACCCTCTGAGCCACCCAGGCACCCCACGTGTTCCTTTCTCTAAAGCTACTTGGCTGGAGCCCGGGGTCAGCAGGAAGCAATCCCTAACCAAGACAGATCACCTTACCTGTGTCTACGCAGTCCATACACGTCTCATTTTTAAAGGTTAGATGGCTGGTCCTTCTTGTTAATGCGTCGCAGCTTGTTTCACAATGACTGAAGTCATTTTCAGGTTTGTTTTGTTTTGTTTTAATACTCTTGCTAGAGCTACGGACAACACATGTAAGAGGTACTTTCTCCTCCTCCTGTAAGGTCAACAGACTTCAGAGCTCCTTCCAGCTGGAGCACGGGGCATCTCTTCTCCACAGCCCCATCTCAACAGGTTTCATTTTTATGGATTCTGGTTTGTGGAATAGTACCTTGTTTCACTGATATCTGTAAATGGCTAGTGAGGTTCTGTGAGAATTAAATGAGATACTATGCAAAGAGTACAGAGCACAGAGCCCGGAAGCTATCAGTATTACTATTGATGGCTACTGAGTAAAAAAAAAAATAATAATAATTAATATTGACCTTATATATTTGTACTTTCTTTCTTTTTCTCTTTCTTTCTTTTGATTTATTTATTTATTTCAGAGGGAGAAAGAGCTCCCCTCTGCACGAGTGGTGGGCAGGGGCTGAGGAAGAGGGAGAGTGGAAGCAGACTCCCTCTGAGCACAGAGCCCAACCTCCTAGGGCTTGATCCCAACACCCCCAAGAACCTCACCTGAGCTGAAACCAAGAGTCAGATGCCCCACTGACTTGAGCCACCCAGGCACCCCTGTTTGTGTTTTTTTCTTTTCTTTTCTTTTCTTTTTTTTTAAGATTTTATTTATTTATTTGACTGAGATCACAAGTTGACAGAGAGGCAGGCAGAGAGAGAGAGAGAGGAGGAAGCAGGCTCCCTGAGGAGCAGAAAGCCCGATGTGGGGCTCAATCCCAGGACCCTGGGTTCATGACCTGAGCCAAAGGCAGAGGTCCAACCCACTGAGCCACCCAGGTATCCAACCCAGAGGTCCAACCCACTGAGCCACACCAGCCCCTTGTGGTTTTTTTCTTAGATAGTTTTGTTGAGGGTTGTTTCTTTCCTTTTTTTTTTTTTTTTTTTTAAAGATTTTATTTATTTGACAGAGAGAGGGAGAAAGAGAGAAAGCAAGAGCACAGGGGAGGGATGGGGCAGAGGGAGAAACAGGCTCCCCGTGCTGATCAGGGAGCCTGACCTGGGGCTCGATCCCAGAACCCTGGGATCACAACCTGAGCCAAAGGCAGAGGCTTAACCCAACTGAGCCACCCAGGCAGCCCGGTTGTTTCTTTTTATCTACACAGTAGCACCTTCTCAGTGTGTGTGCTGCCTCCTGGCTCAGCCCTCAGGGCTCCTTCTCTTTTCTCCAATCACCAGTTAGCGATTTCATGCCGTCCTGTGTCCTTACTACTATCCGCAGGGAGGCAGAGTACACTCGTGTCTCCAGCCCGGACCTCTCTGCTGTTCTCCCAGCACGTCTAACCACCCACGCAGCATCCCCGCTCGGATCTGGCATCTCACACCCAACAGCCTCCCCACTTGGGCTGCTCCTCCCGGGGGCCCCTTCGGTCTCAGCCAAGGCAACGCTCCTTCCAGCTGCTCCCGTTAAAGCCTCCTGAGTCTTCCTTTGACTCATGTTTTCCCTCTCACTCTTTACAGCCCTGGCCTCCAAGTCCTTTGGGCGCTATCTTCAAAATACATCCAGAATCCAGTCACTTATCACCACCCTGCCCAAGACACCACCACCTGTCACCTGGGTCTTTCACCTGCAAAAACCAGTCTTCCTACTTGCTGGCTCGTGTACCCTCAGCATTTCCGTTCTGACCTTGGCCTTCCTCCTGCTCCTGTCGCATATCTGGGGATGGTCCTGCCTTCATCGGGGAGGTGCAGTGGAAGAAAAAAACACCTCTCATTTAAAAAAAATTTTAAAAGATTTTTATTGGGGCGCCTGCGTGGCTCAGTGGGTTAAAGCCTCTGCCTTCAGCTCAGGTCATGATCTCAGGGTCCTGGGATCGAGCCCCCTATCAGGCTCTCTGCTCAGCACAGAGCCTGCTTCCCCTCTCTCTCTCTCTGCCTGCCCCTCTGCCTACTTGTGACCTCTGTCTGTCAAATAAATAAATAAAATCTTAAAAAAAAAAAGATGTTAATTTATTTATTTGACACACAGAGAGAGACAGTGAGAGAGGGAACACAAGCAGGGGCAGAGGGAGAGGGAGAAGCAGGCTTCCAACTGAGCAGGGAGCCCAATGCGGGGCTCAATCCCAGGACCCTAGGATCTTGACCTGAGCCGAAGGCAGATGCTTAACGACTGAGCCACCCAGGCGCCCCGAGAACACCTCTTATTTAGAGCGAGCGACCATTTGCGGAAGCTTCCTGGCAGTTCCCTTCACGTGCCCACCCCTAAACCAGTCACCACCAAGAGGGACAGATCCCCGGACTGACCTAGACTGCCTGGGAACACCCCTGAGTGGTGCGGGGGACCGAGTTATCGTTTCTGAGCAGCAGGGAGGCTGTTTGTTGAGGAGGAAATGGGGCGCGGATGCTGGGTGAGCACCCAAGCAGAGCCTACCACGGCGTGGGAGGCGAGAGAGTCAATGGCAGAGCCCACTTCCTTTTCTGAGCTGCTGAGAGTGGGTGGCCCCAGATCCACAGGGCTTGGCCAAATACCGAAGAAGGGACAGGGATGTGGCAGGGGACTTGGGTATGTTTCTGCCAACAGGAGTTTCCAACGTTTCTGCGGCGGGGGGGGGAAGGTGGGGGGCTTTATTTCAGGTTAATGGACGGAGGCATTTAACAGTGTTAGTATCTTCAGGCTATGTAACAGATGCCCACAAACTGGGGCTTAGAACAATAAAAATTTGTCCTCTCTGAGTTCTAGAGCCCCGGAGTCAGAAATCAAGGTGTGGGCAGGGCCACGCTCTCCGAAGGCGCTAGGCGGATGTGGATTCCATGCCCTTTCCTTACCTTCTGGTGCCACCAGGGATCCTTGGTGTTCCATGGTTCATGGTTGCCTCACTCCTGTCCTGACCTCTGTTGTCACATGGCCTTCTCTCCCTGTGTGTCCCCACATTCCTTGTGTAAGGACATAGCATTATGGAGTTAAGGACCCACCCTACTCCAGTATGACCTTATCGTAATGTCTACCCTATTTCCAAATAAGGTCACCTTTTAAGGTGGGGGGTTAGGACTTCAACAAATTTTGGAGGTGGGGTACATGAATGAACCCATAACACTTACATTTACAGTATTAATTAGAACGTGATTTTTCTTCACTTCTTCCTTTCTAATCTGAGCACCCCTTTTCATTTTCTTGCCTAACTGACTGATTTAGAACCTCCAGGCATTTTTTAACTATGAGTTTCCCTCTATGTACTGCACTGGCTGCATCCCATACATTTTGGAATGTTGCACTAAATTTTCTTTAGAAACTGTTGTGTGTTGAGGCTTGACTTTTTTTTTTTTTTTTAAGAATTTATTTATTTGACAGACAGAGATCACACGTAGGCAGAGAGACAGGCAGAGAGAGGGGTAGGGGGAAGCAGGCTCCCCATCTAGCAGAGAGCCCGATGCGGGGCTCGATCCCAGGACTCTGGGATCATGTCCCGAGCCAAAGGCAGAGGCTTAACGCACTGAGCAGGCGCCCCGAGGCTTGACTTGAACTTGCTATGTCAGTATTAGTAACTGAAATTTTGAAGATAGATATGTATAACATGTTTCTTTCCTCCCTCCCTTCCTTCCTTCTCTCTCTCTCTCTTTTTCTTTCTTTCTTTCTTTCTTCCTTTCTTCTTTCTTCCCCTCACCTTGAAAGAGTAAGGATCATTTACTGGAGAAGTAGCTATGGATTGAGAATTATAGTGCTTAAAGAAAGAGCATAAAGACGTTGTGTATTAATGTCCTGTTTTCCAATTGTTGTTCACACCTGGGTTATGTCTTTCCCATTAGTGCTAACGGGGCCAAAGCTCCATCCCGCTGCACACATCCTGTCAGTCCACAAATTACAGACGCTGTGCCTGGGAGGAAGAAGCCGCAACAGACTGTAGAATCTTAAAACTAAATATGAAATTTGCATTTTTCATTTCAGTGCACCACTGCTTTAAGTTATCTCTGTAAGCCAGCAACTTTTTGTCTAGTTAACCACCTTCATTTCGCAGAACCGTTTTTAAGACCCGTGGGTGGAATTAACTCCAAGATGTAGTGTTTCTAATTTTCAGCTTCCCAGGGATCGGAAGAGCCAAAGGCCCCAAAGGGAAGAATCTTCTATTGTTTCCCTTTGAAAAAGATGCTTTCTGGGGTGCCTGCATGGCTCAGAGGGTTAAACCTCTGCCTTCAGCTCAGGTCATGATCTCAGGGTCCTGGGATCGAGTCCCGCATCGGGTTCTCTGCTCAGCAGGGAACCTGCTTCCCTCTCTCTCTGCCTGCCTCTCTGCCTACTTGTGATCTCTGTCTGTCAAATAAATCAATAAAATCTTTAAAAAAAAGAAAAAGATGCTTTCCTTCCCCTTCTGCCAGCCCGCTCCCCCACAGCACCCAGCATCTCTGGAGTACGGAGGCTCTTCCAGTTCACACGCATCCCCCGTGAGCCCCATGCGGGCCCCCTTTCTCCAGCAAAGTCCTCCCAATCTCTAATCACATCTCGGGAACCGGCATTCTCTTCCTGCCCTCTTTCCACAGGGAAAGATGCTTCTGCCACTCCCTGAGCTCACGGCCGGGAAATCGACACAGAGGATTCCTCTGACTGCATCTCCTGGCCCAGCGACACCCCTCCCTGCATTCTTATCCGGCAGTGCCCAGCCGCTGGATTTCCCGCGGGCGGGCAGTGTGTATGGACCAGGATCGTGGCTCCCCCCACCTCGCAGACTGGGAAGGGGAGCTGGCCCTTTCGGAGTGTTCTCCTCCTGCTAGTCCTGTCCAGGCACAGGCTGGAGGTAGTGCGTGGCACGGGGCGGGAATCTATTCATGGTAGAGTTCAAGCAGCCTTAGTCCAAATAACAAGTCGGACTGTCAGCTCTTCCCGCCACCTTGTCCAGACCTCCATCTTCCTGCCCTGGGCAGAGCCCCTCCCAGCCTGCTGCTTGAGCAGATGCTCCGGGGCTGCTCCTCTTCACCTGCCTGGGCCAGAGCCCATTAGCTGCTGGGAGCTGAGGCTCCCCTTGCTGAGAACAGGCTGGGCTCCGAGCTGCCAGCCAGCGCATCATCGATAGATCGTGGATTGCGCAGGGATGCTTTTGACCTTTCAAGGTTGGTGGAGACTCAGCAGTTAAGCAGTTCTGTTACTAAATGTTTCCATCCAGGGTATGGTTTCTCATCTTGTAATTCAGAGGAGAAAAGGGACAGTTAGCAAGGTCGTTTTTTTTTAGGGACTGTAACACTGTAACAGTTTAAAAAGTTTTAAAGAAACAAAGATGGTTACAACTCTCATACGTTTTCTTTTTGGCATAGCTTTTCTAAATTTTTGTGTCGCTATTTTAAATTTTTGTGTCGCTATAATGGTATTTTCTGCACTTAATAATACCTATTTTTTTAAAATGGAAGCATAGTTGGCATATTTTTAAAAATTTTATTTATTTATTTGACAGAGAGAGATACAGCAAGAGAGGGAACACAAAAGGGGATTGGGGGGTAGGAGAGGGAGAAGCAGGTTTCCGGCCAAGAAGGGAGCCTTATGGGGGGCTCGATTCCAGGACACTGGGATCTTGACCTGAGCTGAAGGCAGGCGCTTAACAACTGAGCCACCCGGGTGCCCCTAGTTGGCATATTTTTTTTATTGAAGTGTGGTTGAAGTAGAGTGTTACATTAGTTTCAGGTATAAACAGTGATTGGACATCTCTGTACGCTTCACAGGCTCACATGAGAGTAGAATCTGTCACCCTGCGACACTGGCACAGGATCATTGGCTATATTCCTTATGCTCTGTCTTCCATCCTTGTAACTTCCTCCCGCCATGACTGGAAGTCTGCCCCTCCCTCCCCCCTTCACCCATTTTGCCCATCCCCCACCTTTACCCTTCTGGCAACCACCAGTTTGTTCTTTCTAATGGGTCTGTTTCTGCCCTCCCCCCACCCCTGTCCCCTGCCATTTGTTGAGTTGTTTCGTATTTTAGAGCGCACACAGAAGGGAAATTATGTGGCATTTGTCTTTCTCTGATTTATTTTACTTAGCATAATACCCTTTAAATCCATCTATGTTGGCAAGCTCTCATTCTTTTTTTAACGGCTGAGTAATATTCCGCTATATGTGTATACCACATCTTCTTTGTTCAGCTATCGATAGACACTGAAGTTGCTACCATATCTTGGCTAATGTAAGTAATGCTGCAAATCGGGTGCATATATCTGTTCAAGTTAGTGATTTTCTTTTCTTTTGGCATTATTGGATCATACGGTATTTCTATTTTTAACTTTTTTAAACTTTAAAAAAAAAAGATTTTGTTTATTTATTTAACAGAGAAAGAGACAGTGAAAGAGTGAACACAAACAGTGGGAGTGGGAGAGGGAGAAGCAGGCTTTCTGCTGAGCTGGAAGACCAACCCGGGGCTCGATCTCAGGACCCTGGGATCACAACCTGAGCCGAAGGCAGACACTTAATGACTGAGCCACCTACGCGCTCCTCTACTTTAGGAGATTTTTGAGGAACCTCCACACTGTTTTCCACAGTGGCTGCACCACTTTATAGTCCCAACAACAGGGCATGAGGATTCCTTTTAAAGACCAGATTACTTTTTTTTTTTTTAGGGTTGAGCTGTGTAAATCCTTTATATATTTTGGATATTAAGCCCTTATAGGACATATCATGGCAAATGTCTTCTCCCATTCAGTATGTTGCCTTTTTGTCTTGTTGATGGTTTCCTTTGCTGTGCAAAAGTATTTTTATTTTGGTATAGTCCCAGTAGTTTATTTTTGCTTTTGTTTCCCTTGCCTGAGGAGACGTCTCTAGAAATTGTTGCTAAGACCAGTTTCAGAGAGGTAAGTGCCCATGTTTTCTTCATAGTACATTTTATTTAATAAGTATTGCCCGAGGGGCGCCTGAGTGGCTCAGTAGGTTAAGCCTCTGTCTTTGGCTCAGGTCATGACCTCAGGGTCCTGGGATCGAGCCCCGCATTAGGGTCTCTGCTCAGCAAGGAAACTGTTTCCTCCTCTCTCTCTGCCTACTTGTGATCTCTCTCTCTGTCAAATAAATCAAGTAAAAGTCTTTAAAAATATGAATATTGCCCCAAGTTTATTTTTTAAGATTTTATTTATTTATTTTGAGAGAGAGAGAGAGTGAGCATAAGCGGGGTATGGGGGGCAGAGAGAGAGAGGCAGGATCCCCACTGGGCAGGAAGCCCAATGTGGGACTCCATCCCAGGACCCTGTGTCCATGACCTGGGCAGAAAGCAGACACTTAACTGACTGAGCCACCTAGGCGCCCCTTGCCCTAAGTTTCTATACAACCTTTATGGTGTTTTTTTTTTTTAATTAATTAATTTATTTGACACACAGAGATCACAAGTAGGCAGAGAGGCAGGCGGGAGGGTGGGGTGGGGAAGCAGGCTCCCCGCTGAGCAGAGAGCCTGATGTGGGGCTCGATCCCAGGACACTGAGATCATGACCTGAGCCGAAGGCAGAGGCTTAACCCACTGAGCCACCCAGGCGCCCCCCCCTTTTTAAAGATGTTATATATTTATTTATTTGATAGGCAAGAGCAAGCATGCACTCGTGAGAGTGGGGAAGGGGGAGGAGCAGAGGAGAGGGAAAGAATCCCAAGCGGACTCTGAGCTGCGCATAGAACCCCATATGTGCCTTGATCGAACAACTCTGGGAGCATAACCTGAACCAAAACCAAGAGTCAAAGGTTTGGCTGAACCACCCAGGCGCCCCTCTTTATGGTAGCTTTAAAGGCTGCCTAATCCGTTGAGTTCATGTGCACCACAGGTGACATAGCACTGCCTTACTCGCTGCATATTTGGATTTTTGCAGAAGTCATCCGTTGAAGAAGGTGCCAGAGAACGCAGTAGTCACTGGGGGAGGGGGTAGTCAGGGGAGCCCTAGTGAAGGTTCTGGTATCTGCTGCCATGTGAAGCCATCGGGTACCACAGGATGGGGTTGTAATAGGACAGAACCAAAACGCTCACCTATTTTGTCAGAGACTAACCCTGGTTCTATCTATGTCAACTCATGCTTCATCAAAGAAGGAAAGAAAGAAGGAAGGAAGAAAGAAAGCAAGTCAAAACCAAAAAACTCATGTAAGAGAATAATGTTGAGGCCTGTGTCATTTTTGGTACTGCAGGAACCCACACTGTCCTATCAGGCTCCAAAAGCCAGAGCACATGGTGAACTTCTGTATGGCTTCAGGACTAGCACGGCTACAGCTGGGGGTTGTGAAGCGGGTAAGGTGGAGGCTCCTCCCCCGCCCCCCACATCTTCTATCCCATCGCTCTGTCCCCTTGGCCCTGCACAAGCATCTGGAATCGTCCTATGGCTGGTCAAGGGAGAGCTAAGCAGCCTTAGGAATAGAAACAGGAATCACCTGGGACACCTGGGTGATCTCTGGGACAGAGATCCCAAGTAGGCAGAGAGGCAGGCAGAGAGAGAGAGGAGGAAGCAGGCTCCCTGCTGAGCAGAGAGCCCGATGCAGGGCTCACTCCTAGGATCTGGGATCATGACCTGAGCTGAAGGCAGAGGCTTTAACCCACTGAGCCACCCAGGCGCCCCCTGAAACATGTTCTTATTCTGGTCACTCCTCCCCTCCGCCAGCCCATCCACCTCTGGAAGAATCCCTCTCCAGTCAGAGAGCAGGACAAGCACCCCGGGAGCTACTGCGAATGCCGTGCTTGGCAGCTGCTGAGGCTCCTTCCAGCATCAATTTCTCAGCTTTTCTAGAAAAACCGCATAGGAGTCTCACCCTCCGTCATGTGGGTCCTTCACGGATCACCTCTGAAGGGACGCCTCCCTAGTCCGCGCTCTCTGGGATGCTGTGTTGGGTCTGGGCCCGGAAGCCCGGGCGGTGGTGCTCCCCGGTGGCCTCCTGCACCCCTCAGCCGTCACCTCTTCATCAGTTACAAGCCGATGAGCATGAGGCCAAATAGGTACACTTAGTGTTGGAGTCAGTCATTCTAACCAAATAAACGTGACATATTTAATGGGGGCTTCTAATGACCCTGCTCTGGTGTGTGTCATCATGGATAATAGTAAGCAACAAACTCGAGTCCCTGTCAGACACGGCTGGTGACCCAGACATGGACTGGTCAACCAGACCTGACCTCCTCTTCGCGAGCCCATCAAGCAGGAACCCTCATATGTCCTCCGCGCCTGCGATGGGCCTGCTTCACCACTAGAAGGCAAAGCTGCAGTGTTTCTGCCTCATTTCTGGGAGCTAGAAGCGCTGGGAGAAGGTGCTAGAGAACAGAGGGTTCCTAGGCTCCTGGACTCCCAAAGCGGGGTGAGGGGCAGGGAAGGAAGCCACGAAGGTGGGAAGAGAAGGAAGGCGACATGTACTGACAGTTTCGGGTGCCCTGGGTTCTGGGTTAGCCACTTCTGCACACCGAACTTGCTGGATCCTTTCAGCCGCCCGATTGGCAGAGGAGGAAACAGAATCAGGGGGACAGAACACCCTGCCCAGGACAACGGAGCTAACTCCAGGGGAGCATGGATGGAAGCAGAGGCTGTCGATGCCCAAGCCCGGCTTTAAGGCACGAATCAGAGCAGCGAGGGAAGGCTGGGTTCCTCCTCCCAGCGGGGCTTCGTTTATAGGAATGACCAGCTCTGTTCTTACCACCTGGGCTCCAGCCACAGCGGGTCTGGGAGCTTCACGCTTCTGCCTCCAGAAACGGTCTTCGGAGGTCTGGCAGGCTCCTTTCCTTCCCAAAATTGAAATGCTCCAATGTCCTTCTAGGGTCAGGCCTTGAATCCTAAAAGACGAACCAGGTACCCTAGTCTAGGGCTGTAGGCAGGGTGTGAGCCCCAGCCCAAGCCAGGCCGGTTGGCTTGTTCCAAGCTCCCACAGGTCCAACATCACCCATTGTGGTCCAAGTTGTATTGGTCTGTTTTTATTTGGTCATGTACATTGTTTTGAAGAACACATCGTGGACAGTTCCAATCCTGGGTACATGCACAGCATTGAAAACAGAGACTGAACAAGTACCAACAAACAGCAGCGTTGTTCACAGTAGCCCAATGCTGGAATGGATCCACATGTCCTCTCACCGACGAACGCATAAACAAAATGCCTATCCATCCAATGCAATATATTTTTTTTCAATGCAATATATTTTTTTAAAGGTTTATTTACTTGAGAGAGAGACAGAGCATGAGCACAGAGGGAGAGGGAGAAGCAGACTTCTGTTGGTCTGGGAGCCCAATGCTGGACTTGATCCCAGGACCATGGGATCATGATCTGAGCCAAAAGCAGATGCCTAACTGACTGAGCCACCCAGGCGCTCCCATAAATATAATATTATTCAGGCTTAACAGCACATGCTACAACATGGATGAAACTTGAAGACATTATGCTAATTAGATCAGTCACAAAAAGACAAATATTGTATGGTTTCCCCAAGAGGAGATAGAGAAAATAAAATTCTTAGAGACAGAAAGTAAGAACAGTGGTTACCAGGGACTGAGGTGGAGGGAAAACTGGTGTCTAATGGATACAGAGTTTCAGCTGGGGATGATGGGAAGGTTCTGGAAATGGATCGTGATGGTGATTGAACAATGTCAATTGTTTAATGCCACAGAACTACACTTTTTTTTTTAAGATTTTATTTATTTATTTGACAGAGATTATAAGCAGGCAGAGAGGCAGGCAGAGAGAGGGTGGGGAAGCAGGCTCCCTGCTGAGCAGAGAACAGAGGCCCTGCTGTGGGGCTCGATCCCAGGACCCTGAGATCATGACCTGAGCCGAAGGCAGAGGCTTAACCCACTGAGCCACCCAGGTGCCCAGAACTACACTCTTTACAAAGGCTAAAATGGCGAATTTGCTGTTATGTATAGTATGCCATAATTTCAAAAATTGTGTTAAACACCTCCCTGAAAATCTCAGTCTAAAGTTGTCGGTGACCTGTCCCTGAAAGGAGCCTTATCTCTAGAGTGCATGTGGTGGGCTTTCCTGTTCTCTTGCTCCCACAGAAATACCTGATTAGTCACCAGAGTGAAGAGCAGAGATAATGGCTTTTTTTTTTTTTTTAAGGATTTTACTTATTTGAGAGAGAGGGGGAGGGTCAGAGGGAGAAGCAGACTCCCAGCCGAGCAGATAGCCTGATGAGGACCTGATCCTTGGATTCCAGGATCACTACCTGAGTGGAAGGCAGTCGCCTGAGCCACCCAGGCATCCAATAATGGGGTTTAAAAACACTTTACTATAAAGGCAACCTATAAGAAATAAGAAAAACCTTCACCATGATCTGAGCTCTTTTATACAACTATTTTCATATTTGCATGTTTCTTTCTAGCTGTGTCCATATGCAGTCTATTTTTATAGAGTTGCTGTAATATGAGATAGATATATGCATATATATAGCTTTTTCCACTAATTGTGAAATCACGAATACTTTCCTGTGATTTTACACCTTTTATAATAACTCTTATAATGGCCATATGATATTGCCTACACAATAATTTATTTATGCTTTTTATTAGATATTTGGAGTGTTTCTGGCTTTTTTTTTTTTTTTTTACATCGGAGTTGATGCATATAGCTTTTATAATATGTTTAATTATTTCCTTGGGACAAATTCCCAAGAATGGGATGACAAAGTCAAAGGACAAACATTTTCATGACTCTCGATTCTTATTCCCCTATTGGATTCCAAAATCCAATTGTACTGACCTACAGATCACAGCATTTCAATGATACCACAGTCCATGCTATTGCTAAGGCCTACTCAGATTCAACAATATTTGAATGCATTTCTTTTTAAAGATTTTTTTTTTTTAGGGGCGCCTGGGTGGCTCAGTGGGTTAAGCCGCTGCCTTCGGCTCAGGTCATGATCTCAGGGTCCTGGGATCGAGTCCCGCATCGGGCTCTCTGCTCAGCAGGGGGCCTGCTTCCCTCTCTCTCTCTCTCTACCTGCCTCTCCATCTACTTGTGATTTCTCTCTGTCAAATAAATAAATAAAATCTTTAAAAAAAAAAAAAGATTTTTTTTATTAAGTAGAGAGATTGTGTGTCCATGAGCTGGGGGAGGGGCAGAGGGAGACGGAGAGGATCCCAAGGAAACTCCCAACTGAGCATGGAGTCGGACGTGGGGCCTGGATCCCAGGACCCTGAGATCCCGTCCTGAGCCGAAATCAAGAGTCGGATGCTCAAGTGACTGAGCCACCCAGGAGGCCCTCGATTTTTGCATTAAAATATCTTCCTAGAACCTTAGGCTTTTAGAGCTGGAGGACACCTCTCATTTTATGAACAAAGCATGAACCCCAGAGAAATTATGTACAGCGTTCATCGTTGCAGGGCTGGAAAACAATAGCGCGTGTACAGGAATCCTTGATTGCCTGGTCCTTGAGCCCTCCGCACGCCTAGCTGGTGCAGTCTGGGTGTTTTGTTCTTTTAAAAAGATTTTATTTATTTATTATTTGGCAGAGAGAGAGAGAACACAAGCAGGGGGAGTGGGAGAGGGAGAAGCAGGCTTCGCACTGAGCAAGGTGACCCGATGTGGGGCTCGATCCCAGGACCCTCGTATCATGATCTGAGCTGAAGGCAGATGTTTAACTCTCCCTCTGCCCCTCCCCCAGCTCATGGACACACATGACCTGAGCCATGCAGGGGCCCCAGTTTGGGGGTTTCTTTCCTGTTAATGCACAGCAGAGAAGTGACAGTGCATGTTTGTCCCCTGACCGTACCACCCAGAGCATCTCTTGCACCGCGTATGCTGGGGCAGTAGAAGCGGGAAAGCTCCAGACCTTTAAGACCCCACAGCTAAGCCAAGACCTCTGAGCGATAATGAAAGACTGACTGGTGCTGCTTCTAAAAGGGGGCTCCCTTAGGGCACCTGGGTGGCTCAGTGGGTTAAAGCCTCTGCCTTTGGCTCAGGTCATGGTCTCAGTGTCCTGGGATTGAGCCCTGCATCAGGCTCTCTCCTCAACAGGGGGTCTGCTTCCCCCTCTCTGCCTGCCTCTCTGCCTTCTTGTAATCTCTGTCAAATAAAAAAAGGGGGGGCTCCCTTCCTCCTTCTGGGGGTGGTTCTGGGCGACTGGCGTATTAATCATGAAGTAGCCTGTCTTTCCCTTCCCCTTTGCCTCCACTTAGACTCCTACCTTGCGGGGCCAGGAATAACCTTTCTCCGGCTTTGTCTGTGCTCACCCTCTCTGATCTTTCAGTACTAGGTCCTCCAAGAAAGCTTTTTAAAAAAATCTTCCTATGTATCAGTTATCTATTGGTGCCTGAAACTTTTTACTCAAACTAACAATTATTCATTTTTTTTTTTTAAAGATTTTATTTATTCATTCGACAGAGAGCATAAGATAGGAACAGCAGGCAGAGGGAGAGGGAGAATCAGGCTCCCCGCTGAGCAGGGAACTTGATGCAGGACTTGATCCCGGGACCCTGAGATCATGAGCTAAGCTGAAGGCAGACGCTTAACCCAGTGAGCCACCCAGGAGACCCGCAAACTAACAATTATTTGTAATTTCCCGTCATTCTGTGGGTTGAGTGTTTTCAATGCTGGTTTCACCTGAAAACACTCATTCAACAGGGGTAGGAGGGCTGACCATCAAGATCTCTGGTACTTGTTGGCTCACAGCTGGGGCATCGCAGTTCCCCTTCCTATGGCCTCTCCTCCACCGGCAGGCCCAATGGGCACGGGCGATATTCTAATGGGCATGTGCTTGTCAAGCCTCTGGTCTGACGTTGTCCCGTTGGCCAGAGCAGATCACAAGGCCACACTCAGAGTCTATGGGAGAGGGAGACATGCACAGTGGGTATACTGGGAGGCATAACTCAGGGGACCCTTCCTCGAACACATGGCTCCCATCGTTCCCACGTGTGAAATCCCCTCTCTGCTCCCGGTGCCCTCACACCTCATCTGATCACGCCCCAGGCTCACGGCGCAGGGCCTCCTGATGAGATCGGGTCCCGGTGCGTGCAGACTCCGCAGGTGCCGTGCCTCTGCAGCTCTTGGTCCGAGAACTGTGAGCTTGAATGATAAACCACCTCCTCTTCTCCAGACACCCAGCAAGCGATGGTGAGAGGGGGCAGGATGACCTTGTAAGTACTCACCTCCAAAGCGGCTGCAGCAGGAGACACACAGTCATGGGGCAGTTCTGAAAAGAGCAGGAGCTGGGCGGTCAAGGCTCTCTGCTTTGGAGGTAAGCGTGCTCCTGCCCCGGGGCGGGGGTGGGGGGGCTGTGAGCTGCTGGGACAGACCCCTCCGTCCATTGTTCTCGGTGCTTCTTTGCGGTCAGGGCTTGGGCTCTGCCTTCTGAGATACTCCTCCTGGTCAGGAAGAGCTGTGCCTGCAGCTGAGGAGCCCTTATCCTGCTTTCTGCAGTAGAACCCCCCGTCCAACGACCCCCCCAGAAAAGAGTCTGCTTGGTTAGACAAAAGCCATTCCTGCAATTAATTTGGAGATGGTTCTCTCTTCACTTTGGGCACCATGTTGGAGAGCTATGGGGCTTCGAGCTTATGATTCTTGGATCTGGGGAGGGCTACTGGGCACCACCTCGTATCTTTCTGAGGTTTGGTTTTTTTTTTTAAAGATTTTATTTATTTATTTGACAGACAGAGATCACAAGTAGGCAGAGGGGCAGGCAGAGAGAGAGGAGGAAGCAGGCTCCCCGCTAAGCAGAGAGCACGACATGGGACTTGATCCCAGGACCCTGAGATCATGACCTGTGCCGAAGGCCGAGGCTCAACCCACCGAGCCACCCAGGTGCCCTCTTTTTGAGGTCTTAACAAAGAGTCACAGCCTCAAACTTGATTTGGTCTCTACCTTGAAGCCATGTCTTTCTTGGAAACTTGTGGGTTAGAGAGACTGGAAATACACAACACTTTATTTCATTTATTATTATTATTACTATTATTTAAGAGAGAGAGAGAGAGCATGCAAGAGTGAGCAGGGGGAGGGGCAGAAGGAGAAGTAAGAGAGGAATGGCAGGCAGACTCCATGCTGGGTCAGGAGCCCTTGAGGCTGATCTCATTACCACGACCCTGAGATCCTGACCTGGGCTGAAGCAGGGATCAGATGCTCAACTGGGGGAGCCACCCAGGCATCTGAAACACGTTATTTTGGAAGCCAGTACCCCCCCTCCTCTCTTCCAAATTCCTATGGGACACTGAACAATTCCTCCTTCCAGTCCCTTAGAGCAAAAGCCTCTAAAAAAAAAAAAAAAAAGACAATTTACACTTTTAACATTCTGCCAGAAAATTCCTTGAGCCAGATTCATAAGCTTATTAGGGAAGTTTTCTACCTTCTAATTTGCTGCTGCGGACAGCTTTGTGGGACGACTGTCACCACTCCCTGTTTCACTGCTAGAGGACACAGGTGGCTGCCTTTTCCTTCAGTAAATTTCCCCTGAGACCTCCAGCCTCCCTTTGCCACACAATCCAAGGCCAATACTGCATGTCTGTGCTTTTGTTATGGTGCTACCTTAGTTCTGTATGCTATCCATTAGTGCATAACCAATCTCCAAACTTGGAGTCTTAAAACAGTATTACCGTTTCTCTCGTGTTTGTGCACCAGCTGGGAAGCTCCTCGGTCGGTTTTACTAGGGCGCATTCTTAAGGCTGCACGATAACTGCAAGGTCAACGGGACCGGAGTGTCCAAGACGGCCTTCCCCCGCGTCTGGCAGTGGGTGCCGACCAACAGCGAGACTGTCTCTGTTTTCCTGCACTTGGGCTCTTCTCTAGGCCGGACTGGCTTCCTTACCTGGCAACGAGAGCAAGTCCTACCGTGCAAGCCTCTGCTTATGTATGTGTGTCGTTTGTCCCACTGGACAAGTCACGAGGCCAAGTCAGAGTTGACGGGGGAAGGCAACACCCAAGGGCATGGGTATCATGAGGCATGACTCCCTGGGGACCATGACTGTTCCAGTCAGCCATACCATGCCTCTAGACTCAATGAGTCTTCTCCTTTGGGCTCCCCGAGTGCAATGGACCTCTGTTCAAATGTACTCAACATATACTCTCTTTATTTTTTTTCTTAACTTTATTTATTTATTTGACACATAGAGAAATCACAAGTAGGCAGAGGGGCAGGCAGAGAGAGAGGGGGAAGCTGAGTAGAGAGCCCAATACGGGACTCGATCCCAGGACACTGAGATCATGACCTGAGCCAAAGGCAGAGGCTTAACCCACTGAGCCACCCAGGCACCCAACATAGTCTGTCTTTAAAATGGTCATTTCTGTATAATTCACTGGCCATCTGTAAGCTGCTACTGTTTCTTTCTTTTCTTTTCTTTTTTTGACTAGGAACATAACTTTTTTCTTTGGGGGGATGGATGGGCAGATGTCTAATCTCAGAGCTTCTGGCTTCTTGCTGCCAGTGGCCTCGGTGATGTTCAGCACACTGAAGAGCACAGTCTCGCTCAAGGGCTGGCACACACCTGCGGTGACAATGTTGGATGGATGTCCCTGAAACGGGGAAGGGGGGCACAGGTGCATGGATATGTTCTTGTGGCATTTCTCAAAGTAGCTGTACTTTAGGTTGTGGTGGAGGTAGTCTCAGGGGGTGAAAATGGGCCTTTGTGTCTTCATCTTGGTCACCCCCCCCAGATGGGATCTGTCTTCAGATGGAGACACGATCAGTAAAGGGCCATTACTTGTCAGTACAGGTGTCCTCCGTGGCCTCCATCAGCATCTCAATGCCCAGACTGATGTTTCTTTAGTATCGCAGGACCTTCTCTTTGCCAGTTTCTCCAAACAGGCCCCTCTTCTTATGTTGGAAGCTGGTCAGCTGTTTCTGGTACACATGCTCAGCCTGAATGTTCACCATCTTTCTGTGTACCTGAGGAAAGTCTGTAAGCTTCTTTAAGCAGAAATTTCTAGGTCTGTCTTTTTTTTTTTTTTTTTTTTTTTTTTAAAGATTTTATTTATTTATTTGACAGAGAGAGATCACAAGTAGGCAGAGAGGCAGGCAGAGAAAGAGAGAGGAGGAAGCAGGCTCCCTGCTGAGCAGAGAGCCCGATGTGGGACTCGATCCCAGGACCCTGAGATCATGACCTGAGCCGAAAGCAGCGGCTTAACCCACTGAGCCACCCAGGCACCCTAGGTCTGTCTTTTAGACCTTCTATTCTATTGATAGCCTAGTACACAGTAATTGTTCATTAAGAGTCTCATGCTCTACTGACTGAGCTAGCCAGGCACACAGTAATTGTTCATTAAATATGAACTGATAGTAAGAAAGTTCTAGAAACACAGCACAAGGCATGGTAGTTTGTGTGGCGCTGGCATGGAGCTCCTCCTTGATGTTTCTCACCAAACACCCAAGTACTACACAGGTTCTCAATCTCCTCAGGTCCATGACTTTTCCAGAGTTCTGAGGAGCCACGAAAGGATGCTGACTGGTGGAAATGCGGTTTAAGCTATGTTAGTCTACGAACAGAATACAGTCTCCTCCATCATAATTACACTTAACACCTGCATCCCAGCCAGGTGCAGACCCTTTGAGGCCCAACCCAAGCCCAAGGCCTCCCTCTCATCTCTTACGGCCACGGCTCTCATCACATGTTCTGACCATGAGTCCTGGGTTTTGAGGAACTTGAAATCTAGTTGAGGAAGCAGAATGGGCACATATGAGAAAGCCCGAACTACTTACTAATCAACATGTCAACCAAGGCAAAAATCAGAACACGGCCATTGGGCCTGGTGGTGTAGGGGATACAACACAGAAGTGGTCAGAATGCAGGGAGACTGGATCTAATACACTGGCTCTTTGGAGAAGGTGGAGTTCGAGTTTGATCTAGAAACAGGGTATGGATGGATATTGGTGGGGACAATAGAAGATGATCTAGTATTAGTGTCTGGAAAGGTCTGGAGTCCAATGAATGGGGTAGGAAATGAGCCCTCGATATGTGGTAGAGAGTAATCAGATCCGGAGGCGGAAACAAAAAAGTTTGGGGAGATAAGTAGAGGACAGATGTGCATTAAAAAGCCTCAACAAATCAAACTGGACCCAGTGGGTCATCTCGGTACCTGAGATGGCCTCTGTGGGTGAAGTTTGTTTCTGGAGTTTTCCCTCACCCGACAGTGAAGTGGTTTTGGATTTGGGGCAGTTAAAGAAGGGAGAAGTAGAGGAGGTGGAAAGCTGCCCCGCCCCAAGGGGGAGCCCAGAGCTCTGGGGGCGCAGCTGGGATGATGCCGCTGGCCTGGAGGGAGGGAGTTGGCCTTCCCGGGGTTCTACTCGGTTTGCTACAGCTGTCCCTGCTCCTCAGTTCCAACAGGTGACTCTTTTCCTTTCTGCGTTTGGGCTCTGCCACTCCTGCATCTCTGCAACAGATGGAAACATCCCAGTGAGAGAAAAAGGAGGAACTTTTCTAGGCACACCATGGTTCTAGCGCATACTGGAAGCACCCTTCATAGGACATGAGATGAAGCCGCAGAGGCCCCTGTGGAGGCCCAGAGAAGCGCTCAGCAGGGGTGACCCAGGCCCTGGAAGAATCCACGGTGGGGAACAAGGCGCCGAGGGCTGCCACAGGCTGAGCTCTGAAGTGCTGAGACGAGGAACACGAATGTGCTGAGGCGTGGAGCAGGAGAGGCTAATCGCAAGTCAAGGAAGCAGCGAATGCTGAGACTCGAGAAAAGGCAGAACAGCTCAGCACGGGTAACAAGGAAGCACTTTCTTGTGCCGGGGCCTGCTGGGCTCGTGCGTCCATCTTTCTGGTTCTAGAGAGGGGCCCAGAAGTGGGGCTCAGAAGGGCACTGGGCATGCGTAGTTCTCTTCTCTTTCTTCGCTACACGGTAACAGGGACCCGAAAAACTTTTATTCCAATGTCCAAGGCTGTCTGGGGACCTTCTGGCATATAAAGCCCCCGTCACCCACGAGGGAGCGGCCGGCAGTGTGGGGGAAGGGCACTCGGGCCCGTGTGGGCACTAGCGCGCCAGCACAGTTGTCTTCCTCCTTCCACTGAGCTGGTCCGCAAGTGCCCTTTGCCCTCTTCCTATGATCAGAACCTCTTCAAATAATTAACTTGGACAAATGGAGAAGCTCAGTGGTTCTCCCTTTCAGCTACACATTCTTATCGTTTGCAGGCACTTGAGAAAAATCCAGTTCATTTAGGGTGGGCCTGAGACAGAGGCATTTCTTTTTTAATTAATTAATTGATTAATTGATTGATTTTAATTCAATTAATGATCATATAATGTATTATTTGTTTCAGGGGTACAGGTCTGTGACTCACCAGTCTTATATAATACCCAGTGCCCATTACAACACATAGATGGAGGGATTTTTAAAAAAATATACCAGGTGATTGGTAGGCAGCCAGATTGAGAACAGCTGGATTTACAAATCTGAGCCACTTTAGAAAGTTTAGTCAATACAGAAATTGTTGATCTTTTGAGGTGTCTGAAAACACCACATAAAAAATTAGCCTTTGGTAAATCCTCGAAACCTAGGATTTACCTTCCATTGATGCTGTGGCCTCTGGGTTGCCTTCCTGGGGGAATTCTTTTTTTTCTTTTTTTAATAAATTTTATTTACTTATGAGCGAGAGGGAGGGGGAAAAGCACAGGGAGAGGGGCAAGAAGAATCTGTGCTGTGTGTGGAGCCCGATGTGGGGCTTGATCTCAGGCCCCGGAGACCATGACCTAAGCCGAACCGAGAGTCGGATAGATGCTTAACCGTCTGAGCCACCCACGTGCCCCTCCTGGGGGAATTATTGAGGATCTTTAGTGTATCATTTAGGCTCCGGCCTCCCAAGCTTTCTACAGCATGGCGGAATGGGAGCTCTTCCTGTGACCACTGGCACATGGGAAATACCCCAGTGGGTGGCTCAGTACAATCCCCAGCATGACGCCCAAGGACAGTTCTGTTGAAAAGCAAACCTGCTGACTGTAATGTACATCTCACAAAGTTTCATTTGTCAGGTTTTCCGTGCAATCCGTCCCAGACTCTCAGACCTCACGAGACCTTACGGAGCACGAGATTACCACGGTCTCAGTACCGTCTCTCTTCCTGGTGGTCTTGTCCCTTCCAGCCTCCCGGTGGGTCTCCTGGGCCATCTTCACTGCATGTGTGGTGAAGACTGAGAACCAATGATTCAGCCTCTGTGGGAGGGAGGACAGATTTGCACATTGCTACCCACCATGCAAAGTAGCAGTTCCTATTAATCTCTTCCAAATTTGCCTCTCTCAGCTACCATCAGCCACCCCTGACTGCTGGCCCAGAAGATTCGGCGACTGCATCTTTCCGACTCTGTATGCCTTTGGCATATCACCTTTAAGCTCTGGTCTTCCTCTGCAGGCCAGTGTTCGGTTTTTTTGCTTGTCGTCATGTGAAGAGCACTCTTTCCGCCTGCCGTTTTAATTACTCTCTGTTGAACTCTTTCCAGTCCCGTGGTATCCTCCGTAAGTGCCAGAGAACAGAATGACACACATTATGGTGACAGTTTCCTATCATTTGATACAAGGATGGGATTGTGATATTTTGTTTCCAGTATTCTTATCTACACGTTATCAGGGATTTTTGTCAGGGGGTAAAGGGCAGGGCAGGGCAGTGGATTCGTAACTTCAAGAAATGGTTTTCAGGTTCATTAAATTCTTTTCCTTGAGATGTTGTTACCTCCTTGTTGCCCACACGGACTCTCAGCTGGCAGGTGTCTGCCCTACCACGCAGCTCGCTAACATCCTTCTGCAGCTTTATTTCCCCCACCGTGAGCTCACTACCTGGCCAAAGTTGGTGTCACAGATGACCTTGGGGATTCCGCTGCGTACCTCTTCCTCGGATCATTTATTACCGTGGAAACTAAGACTTGGATGTTCAGACTGCAGCATGCAAATGGGACAGGCTCTAAAGATAGATTTTGAAAAATATTTTTTCCTGTTTTCAAAAAAGTGCACATTTGGGGCACCTGGGTGGCTCAGTGGGTTAAGCCTCTGCCTTCGGCTCAGGTCATGATCTCAAGGTCCTGGGATTGAGCCCCACATTGGGCTCTCTGCTCAGCAGGGAGCCTGCTCTCTCCCCACCCCGCCCCCACCATTTGTCTGCCTTTCTGCCTACTTGTGATCTCTGTCAAATAAATACAAAACAAAGTAAAAAGATAAATAAAATGAAATTCTCCCTTCTTCAAAAAAGTGCATATTCGTTTAAGACCATTGGAAAATATAAACAAATACAAAGAAAATTAAAAGCACTCCTAATCCTACCCCCCAGAGATAATCTCTGCTACTATTTGGTTTTTATTCTTCCAGTTTTTTCTTCAGGAAACACAACACACATGCACACACACACACCCCTATAATACTCTTTCCCTCTATCTCTTTTAACACAAACACCAAGAAGCCGAACAATATGAATAATTGATAATAATTGTCATTTACCTAATGGCTCTCCCAGCTTGCCTCCCTTGAGGTAACTATTTTCTCCAAGTCTGGGTTTATTATTCCTTTGCTTTATAAAAGTAATTTTAGGGGTACCTGGGTGGCTCAGTGGGTTAAAGCCTCTGCCTTCGGCTCAGGTCATGATCCCAGGGTCCTGGGATCGAGCCCCACATTGGGCTCTCTGCTCAGTTGGGAGCCTGCTTCCTCCTCTCTCTCTGCATGCCTCTCTGCCTACTTGTGATCTCTGTCTGTCAAATAAATAAATAAAATCTTTAAAAAAAAGTGATTTTATAAATTGTTTGGGTTTACTTGAGTTTAAGCTTTATAAAAATGGTATCATGCTCTCATCATATGTCTCTTGCTTTTTTCATTAAAAAAAAACACATGGGTTCACTTTATCCACGCTGGGTTGTGTCGCTGGAGTTTTTCCCTTGTGACTGCTATCCAGTACTTCCGTTGTCGAGTTGCACATAATTTATGTGTTTGTTCATTTCTTGCTAGTCACTTGAATTGTTCTCAGTATTTTGTCATTCTGGTGCATGTGTCAAGAGTGTCTTTGGGGTGAAATCTTTGGCTATAAAGAATGTTTCCATCTGATCAGCCTCCTGTCCGATATTTGGAATTGTCAGACTTTTTTTTTTTTTTTTAAGATTTTATTTATTTATTTGACAGAGATAGAGCACAAGCCGAGGAAGCAGCAGGCAGAGGGGGAGGGAGAAGCAGGCTCCCCGCTGAGCTGGGAAACAGTCGTGGGGCTCGATCCCAGGATCCTAGGATCATGACCTGAGCCTGAGTTGAAGGCAGATACCCAACAGATTGAGCCACCCAGGTGTCCCTGGAATTGTGAGACTTTAAAACTTTTGCCTTTCTAGTAGATTTATAACATAGTAGTAATAATTTGCATTTTCCTGAATACTAATGAACTTGAGGATCTTTCCGTGCATTGACTTGCCATATGTGTTTACCCTCCTATAAAATGTCTGCTTATATTTTTGAACCTTTTCCACTAGGGGTGGTTTGTCTCTCACAAATATTATTCAGCAAAATCATAATTGTACTACACATACCATTTTATACTTTCCCAGGACACGAAACATTCTTTTACACTATCATTTTCATGGTGGTGACATCTTCCATCTATCTAATGGATATCTTGTAATTCAATTGACGTCTTATGCCTGTTGTTGTTTTTTTTTTTTTTTTTCAATTTCAGTTTTAGAAGTAATTCTGGTAAGATATCCAAATGCATAAATTTAATTACACATTGCTGAGTGTTTTTGTCAAAGAGACAGCAAGAATTTGTATTTCTGGGTCAAAGGATGTCAACATTAAAAAAAATGATAGGGGCGCCTGGGTGGCTCAGTGGGTTAAAGCCTCTGCCTTCGGCTCAGGTCATGATCCCAGGGTCCTGAGATCGAGCCCCACATCGAGCTCTTTGCTCAGCAGGGAGCCTGCTTCCCCATCTCTCTCTGTCTGTCTCTGCCTACTTGTGATCTCTCTCTTTCTGTCAAATAAATAAACATTTAAAAAAAGATAGATATATTTCCAAATCACTTTTCAGAAAGGTCCTATAATTTATATTTCTTCAAAAAACTCTTTAACACTGGATATTAAATATCAAAGATTTTGCTATTTTAACTTATAAATCTTAGCAATAAAGATAATATTTTAAATGTTTATTGGCCGCTGTGTTTGTCATTTCCTGGTATTCTTTTTTTCCAGCTTGTAATCTGTATTCAACTGGAGGTGGATCTAAGTACTCTACACGAAATTTCTTGGTTTACTTCTTTCTTCCTCTTCATGTGGTTATGTCACACACCTGAAGCACAATTGGGTGTATTTGTTTCTATTTGCATCTAGTTACAGGTTTTTAATTTTTTCTTATGTTTGTTGATTTAGTTTTATTTAATTTTATTCTTATGATGAGTTTTAAAAGTTTTATTATTTAAGTAATCTCTATACTCCACAGGGGGCTCAAACTCACAACCCTGAGATCAAGAGTTGCATGCGCCTCCAGTTGAGCCAACCAGGTGGCCCTTAATTTTACTTTTGAATGTATGTGACATTAACATGTTTCCTGAAGCCAAAACTATCCCAAAAGATATCCCCAAAATTGTCTCTCCCTCTTGTATCCTTTCTGCCTATTCCTTTACCCAATCCCTTACAGGCAACCAATTTTTTTTTTTTTTTAAGATTTTATTTATTTATTTGACAGAGAGAGACACAGAGAGAGAGAACACAAGCAGGGGGAGCAGGAGAGGGAGAAGCAGGCTTCCCACCTAGCAGGGAGCCCGATGTGGGCCTTGATCCCAGAACCCTGGGATCATGACCTGAGCCCAGGGCAGCTGCTTAACGACTGACCACCCAGGCACCCAGCAACCAATTTCATTGTTTTCTGGTTTATTGTTCTTGTGACGATCTTTTACTAAAAGAATCAATTCCATTTTATTTTCTAATTTATTTATTTGTTATTTTTTAAAAAGATTTTATTTATTTATTTGATAGACAGAGATCACACGTAGGCAGAGTGGCAGGCAGAGAGAGAGGGGGAAGCAGACTCCCCGCCAAGCAGAGAGCCCGATGCATGGCTCGATCTCAGGACCCTGGGATCATGACCTGAGCCGAAGGCAGAGACTTTAACCCACTGAGCCACCCAGGCACCCCTATTTTCTAATTTATTATCTTTACTACACAAAAGGTAACATACTATACATTTGCTTTTGCACTTTGCTTTTAAAATTTAATAATATGGGGTGCCTGGGTGGCTTAGTCGGTTAATCGTCTGCCTTCGGTTCAGGTCATGATCTCAGGTTCCTGGGATCAGAGTTCTGCTTAGTGGGGAGCCTGCTTTCCCCTGTGTCTGCTGCTCTTCCTGCTTGTGCTCTCTTTCTCTCTTCAACAAATAAATAAATAAAAATCTTAAAAAATAATAATAAAATAAAAATTTAAAAAGACCTTAATAGGGCACCTGGGTGGCTCAGTGGGTTAAAGCCGCTACCTTCGGCTCAAGTCGTGATCTCAGGGTCCTGGGATCAAGCCCCGCATTGGGCTCTCTGCTCCGCGGGGAGCCTGCTTCCTCCTCTCTCTCTGCCTGCCTCTCTGTCTACTTGTGATCTCTCTCTCTCTGTCAAATAAATAAATAAAATATTTTTTAAAAAGACCTTAATAATATACCCTGGAAATTACTATGAATCAGTTCATAAAGATATTCCTCATTCCTTTTTATTGCTTCCTAGGAGTCCATTGTAAGTTTACTCAACCAGTCCTCTCTGTTCAGGCATTTAGGTAGCTTCCGATATTCTGTATTTATGAGCAATGGTACAGTGAAGAAGCATACCTATGCAGGTGAACATATTATTTCTGGAGATATCTTTAGAGTTAATTCCTACAAGTTGGAGTACTAGGTTGAAAGTTGAATGCACAGAGGCATCTGCGTGGTGCAGTCAGTTAAGCATCTGACTCTTGGTTTTGGCTCAGGTTGTGATCTCAGGGTCATGAGATTGAGCCCCTCGTCTGGCCCCACACTCAGCATGGAGACTGCTTAAGACTCTCTCCCTCTCCTCGGCCCCTCCCTCCTTCTCCCATCATTCTCTCTCTCTCATAAATAAACATAAAAAAAAAAAAAAAAGAAAGGGAAATGCACAGACTAATGCATGTTAGATATTGGCAAACTCCCCTCCAAAGGGGTTGTACTATTTCGCATTCCCTCTAGTAATGCTTGATCTCCATAAGCTCACCAAGAGAGTGAGGCTGTGTGTGGCTGGACAGTTGTCCCAACACCGTAATAAAAAGTCCTTCTTTGTCTCAGTCATTTGACTGCTTCTCATATGCCAGAATTCACATGTAGTTGGACTGACTTCTGCACCTTCCACTCGGTTTCACTGGTCTGCCTATTCACGTGCCAGAATCACACCGTTTTCAGCCAAGAGGCTCCGTAGTAGAGTTGGTCTTCTCTCATATGTCCTTTCAGTGTTCTACCAGCTGCTCCCAAGTGCTTGTTCTTCCACAAGAACTTTGGGATCAATTTGTCTAGCTTCAGAAAACAAGAAAAAAAAACTTTTCTCCATTTTGGGAGAATCTTATTGAATTTATAAGTTAATATAAGGAAAACTGTCATCTTAACAATGTTGAACTCTTAACAAAAACCAGAGGATGTCTCTTCCAAGTATACTTTTGTGTCTTTGAGGATTGTCTTATCAGATTTACTGAGACATAATTCAGATACATTTCTTTTTTTAAATGATTATTATTTTTAGATTTATTTATTTATTTGACAAACAGAGATCACAAGTAGGCAAAGAGGCAGGCAGAGAGAGAGAGAGGAGGAAGCAGGCTCCCCACTGAGCAGAGACCCTGAGGCCAGGCTCGATCGCAGAACCCTGGGATCATGACCTGAGCTGAAGGCAGAGGCTTTAACCCACTGAGCCACCCAGGTACCCCTCACATACCTTTCAATTCATCCATTTAAAGTGTAACATTCAGGGGCACCTGGGTGGCTCAGTGGGTTAGGGCTTCTGCCTTCGGCTCAGATCATGGTCCCAGGGTCCTGGGATTGGGCCCCACGTGGGGCTCTCTGCAGGGAGCCTGCTTCCCTCCATGTTATAACATATGCTCAATTCTGTTTTTGTTTGTTTGTTTGTTTTTTAAGAGAAAGAGAGTATGCATGTGTGGGTGGGGTGGTGTGGGTGGGAGAGGGAGTAGGAGAAGAAGAGGGAGAGAGAGAGAGAATCCTAAGCAGGCTCCATGCCCAGCACAGAACCCAAGCTGGGTTCAATCTCACAAGCCTGAGATCACAACTTGAACAGAAATCAAGAGTTGGATGCTTAACTGACTGAGCCACCCAGGCACCCTGGCTCTGTTCTTTTTTTAAAGATTTTGTTTATTTATTTGACAGAGATCCCAAGTAGGCAGAGAGGCAGGCAGAGAGAGAGAGGAGGAAGAAGCAGACTCCCCCTGAGCAGAGAGCCTGAGGCGGGGCTCGATCCTAGGACGCTGAGATTGTGACCTGAGTTGAAGGCAGCGGCTTAACCTACTGAGCCACCCAGGCACCGCGGCTCTGTTCCTTTTTATTACTAAATACTATTCCATTATATGGATGGATGTACCACATTTTGTTTATCCATTCATCAGGTGATGGAGTTTGGGGTCATTTTCACTTTTTAACTGTTATGACTAAGACTGTGAAGATTTGTGTATAGGTTGTAGTGTGGGTGTCTATTTGCAAGTCTCTTGGGGTATACACCTAGAAATAGAATCGCGAGGCCCTGTAATGTTATATTTAACAATCCGAGGACTGCCAAGCTGTTTTCTGAAACAGTCACACCTTTTTACATTCCCACCAGCTATGTTTCAAGGTTCTAATTTCTTCACATTCTCACCAACACGTGCTATTGTCTGTGATTTTGATGGGAGCCATCCCAGTGGGGGTGAAGTGGTACCTCATGCTTTTGACTTACATCCCACCGAGAGCTAATTATGTTGAACATCTTTACACGTGTTTATTGATCAGATGTATATATCTTCTTGGAAAAAATGCAAAGAAACATCTTTACATCTTATTATAGTGTCCTTTGATGCACAAAGGTATTTAATTTTGATAAAGTTGAATTTATCTACTTTTTCTTTTGTCATTTGTGCTTGTGGTGTGCATCTAAGGAGGCTTTGCCAAGGTAACAAAGATTTATACCTACGTTTTCTTCTAAGAGTTTTATAGTTTTAGCCTTTATATTAGGTTGTTGAAGTCCTAATCAGTACTGAATTTGACTATATTGTCTTAAAAGAGGTACTTAAATTAAAATGAGGTCATCAGGGGGTGCCTGACCAGCTCAGTCAGAGGAGTACTCAACTCTTGATCTTGGGATTGTGAGTTTGAGTCCCACATTGGGTGTAGAGATTACTAATAAATAAGTAAAGAAAAATAAAAAATAAAATGAGGTTATTAGTGTGGGCCTTACTTCACTATGACTGGTACCTTTAGGACAGTTACTCACAGTATACAGTGAAGACACAGGGAGGAGAAGGCTATCTACAAGTCAAGGAGACAGGCCTCAGAAGAAACCAATCCTTCTGGCACTTTCTTTCTTTTTCTCCCCCCCCCTCAAAGATTTATTTATTTATTTATTTATTTGACACAGAGAGACACAGTGAGAAGAAACACAAGCAGGGGGAGTAGGAGAGGGAGAAGCAGTCTTCCCTTCCCGAGCAGGGAGCTGGATGCGGGGCTCAAGCCCAGGACCTTGGGGTCATGACCTGATCTGAAGGCAGATGCTTAGTGACTGAGTCACCCAGACACTCCATCCTTCTGGCACTTTCATAGTGGACTTTCAGCCTCCAGAACTCTGAGGAAATAAATTTCTATTCTTCAGGTCAATCTATGGTACTTTGTTATGGTAGTTCTAGCAGACTAATAGAACACCCTATTTGGTCACAGTATGTTATTTTCTTAAATCATAGGGGCCTTGTGTTTTTTGGGAGAAATAACTTTCTCTGTTTCTTTTCTCTGGTATAAGAGTGACAAACTGCAACCCACAGGTCAATTCAAGTTTTTTTTTTTTAAGATTTTATTTGTTTATTTTAGGGAGAGAGAGAGAGAGAATGAACCAGAGAGAGTGGGACAGAAGCAGACTCCCTGCTGAGCAGGGACCAATGTGGGGCTTGACTTCATGACCCTGAGATCACAACTTGAGCCAAAACCAAGTCAGATGCTTCACCAACTGAGCCACCCCAGCGACCCTGGCTGCCTATCTTTGTAAATCCAACTTATTTGGAACATAGCGACACTCACTTCTTTGTGTGTATCTATGGAGGCTTTTGTGCTTCAACGGCAGCGTTGAATATTAGACTTGTAAACCCCACACACTTGCTATCTGATGCTTTAGAGAAAATGTGCTGACCCCTGCTTCAGCAAATACTTAGGATGGGCTTATGTGCATACTATTCTTTGAGTTCTTGCATTTTAAAAAGAGGTTTTTTTTTTTTTTCCCCTCTCTCTATAGAGTTCAGTGCTTGAAAACCAGCATGGATGGGGGTGGATACAAAATCTCGTAGCTTGCATTTTCTTTGCTTAAGTTTTTAGAAAATGCTGCATCACTATTGCCTTGCTTTGCTTTTGAGAAGTCTGACGTCAGATATTTCAGTTACCAGATTCGGTAACAAACCATCCACCGTGAAAAGTAATGGCTTGGGGCGCCTGGGTGGCTCAGTGGGTTAAAGCCTCTGCCTTTGGCTCAGGTCATGATCCCAGGGTCCTGGGATCGCATCGGGCTCTCTGCTCAGTGGGGAGCCTGCTCCCCCCCACCCCCTGTCTGCCTCTCTGACTACTTGTGATCTATCTCTGTCAAATAAATAAATAAATAAATTTTACAAAAAAAAAAGTAATGGCTTAAGGAGAGAACTATTTTGATTGTAATTTCACAATCTTTGGGGTCAGGAATTTAGGGGGGTCTGGGTGGATTATTCTTCTGTTCCACATTGCTTCCACTGGGGTCACTCAGTGGTACCCAGCTGACGGCTGAACCAATATAGGACATTCGTGATGGCCTCACTCACATTGGCTAGCCTTCTAGCCTCTCTCCCTCTCTCCCTCTCTATGCCATCTCAGAGCCTCTCCATGGGAGTCAGATTTTTTTTTTAAAAGGTTTATTTATTTTAGAGAGAGACAGACTGCATGAGTAAGAGGGGCAGGGGGAGGGGGAGAGAGAATCACAAGCTGACTCCACGCTGAGCACAGAACTGGATGTGGAGCTCCATCCCAGGACCCCGAGATCATGACCTGAGCCGAAACCAAGAGTCGGATGCTTAACCGACTGTGTCACCCAGGTGCCCAAGGAGTTAGATATTTCATACTGTGGCTCAGGACCTCAAGAGCACGTGTTCTCGAAGATGCAGGTGGATTCTTCAGACTCCTTATGACCTAGGCCTGGAAGTCCCATATACATCACACATTCTTTGGTCAAGCAATTTACTTGGGTCAACATGGATCAAATGAAGGGACAAAGAATTTGCAGAATTTGCAGAATTTAATGTACTGCAGCCTCATGTCCTTACCCTTTTAAGTAATTTGAGCTTTTTGCACGGAGGCTTTGGAAACTCTTATTTTTATCTAATAGTTTGAAGAGGCTGGCTCTTAGAATTGACTGTTTTGTGATGATTTCCCCAGGTACACAGGGGTTCTTTCATTATGTTGGTTCACTTTTTCTTATTTCCAGAAAGTTTCATTATATGTGGAACTTCAGCTACACCAATGTTGGACATTCTTTGCTTGTACTCAAATGACACTCCAAACCCAGAGAGAAATAAGCACAAAGCTGTCGAGGCAAGGGAAAGTAGGAACATTCCAGAAGTTTGGATGGGATGTGTGTGGGAAGTGACAAAAGAGGGAGTGGGGAGACAGACAGGGGCTAGATAAATGGAAGGTGTTGCCTGCCAGGCTGAGTAGCAACCTATACAGGCAGCACATTCTGGAAAGTTTTTTCCTGACATGCAGTATGGAATATGGAATGGAAGGAATGAGACCACAGGAGAGGGATAAGATCAAAGGCTATTGCATCAATCTAGGTGAGGGACAGATTCTAGAGTTCTTTATGAAAAGGATCAGCCGCGTCGTTGAGTGTGGTAGGGATGGGAAGGAAGGAACCAAGGATGACTTCCCCAGTTCTGAACTGGGCAACTGAGTAGACAGTGATCCTAAAGAGTTTTAGACTTGTCGAGCTCGGGGTGACTGTAGGACATCCAGGTGGAGAAATCCAGCAGGCTTTTGTGTCTGTGGAGCTCAGAGGAGTGGTCTGAGCCAGATAATGAACTTGGGAGTTGCTGGCCTATGTGGCAGGCGGAGGCACATGGAATGGCTTCAGGAGATTGTGTGGGGTGAAATGAAAGCTGAGAACAGAACCCAGGAGACTCAGGAGGGGTGAGAGGGATGAAGAAATAAGTCATGTCATAAGGCCAAGGGAGTTTCAAAAAGACTGGGGTGCTTTGTGTCGTCAGATGCCACCAAAAGCTCCGTGATACAGACTCAAAAACAGCCTGTGGCATTTCTGATCAAGCAAGCCCTTAATGACTGAGTGGCACGGTGATGTGGTGGGGACAGAAGTCACACAACCGTGGGCTGACAAGGGAGAAGCTGCTGAGTTGGCAGCAATGAGTGCAAACTGCTCTCGGGATGTTTGTGAAGGAAACTACAGAAAGGGAGCAAGCAGTACCTAGAAGACAATGCAGAGGGACAGAGGGGTTTCTTTTTCTTGAGGACAGGAAAAGCTTGAACACAGCAGATGGTGAAGGAAAAGGTAAGAGTGGTTGATAATTCTGGGAGTGAGAGCTGGGGCACGATCGAAATATGTTTGAAAGGAGTTTTCTGAGGATGTGGGAGGTGATGAGGTACAGAACGGCGAAGGAGAGATGCTAATAGAAACGTACTTAGAGTAGTTAATTCCAAGAGAGGTTTATTATAGTCCAGCTCACATACTGAAATTACTTTGGTTTCAATCAATAGGGCAAATACAGCAAACAGTATTGACATATTTATTTTACATCATTTACACATCTTTTCTCCAAAGGGTAAGATCAATGTTTACCCTTTCAAAGCCTCCCACATAGTTCCTGCTAAGTGGTAAATGAATAAACAAGATGTCTCTTGCTTGTATTCTGAGTATCTTAACATATTCAGAACACAGCCAAGACTCTGCACACTTGTGAAAAAGTCTTCTAAGCAAGTAAAAGAGTCCCCAAATTCACGTGTGGAAGGTGATGTCCCTTTTTTGAGGAACCTGCTCACCCTCACTTAACAAAGTTGGTTAGCCGAATTTCCTTCACCCTAGGAGTTTAAAAATAGGCAAATGAGAGGAGGAGGAAGAGGATGTTCTCAAGGCAGCAGGCAGGCAGACAGCAGCAGGAGGTGGCACGGTCTGCCTTACCATAAGGTGCCAAAAAGCAGTGAAAACCAGACGCAAAGCATACTGGCTTGGGGGCTCTTGGCTTAGGGACTTCCATCAGGCACTCACATAGCAACTGTCCTTAAAGGACTGCTGATCTGAGCCTTAAGTAGTGGTAAGAAAAATGATCCTTGGAACCATCAAAAAGCAAAACAACAACAAAAACAAACAAACAAACAAACAAAACCCATAGCTGTCTTTAATTTCGAATCATCTCCTACGTTTCACAGTTTGGAAAGAATTCTATCAGAAATGGGTAATATTAAAACACAAGAGCTGAGGCTGAGATGGTGAACCTGTTGGTGAACCCAAGCTGTTTACCTAGCCTTGGATACACTCCTTTTATTCTCCTAGGACGTCTTTCTTTTTCTTCCTTCCGGGTGGAAGACCTATGCCACCTCTTCCAAGAACCCCACCACATGGTCCAGGCGGAAGTAATCTCTTCCTCCTCTGCCCTCCCATAGCATCTCCATGTGGCTTGGTTTTGCATGGGTCACCAGACCGGGTTGTTTACACGGCTGCTTTTGCACTAAATTATGCGCACCTCGAGACCAGGGGCCGTGACCGTGACGGTGTACCTACAAAGCACCTGGTACAGCGCTAGGCGCGGAGTCGGTGCTCAGTAAACCCTCGCTGAGTTGAATACATTTGGAAAAATCACTCAGGGTAAGAGCTCTTGCTCGAGGCGCGGATGAATGATTCATGGGGTGGTTCTTTGCATTCTTTACCTTACAGTCACCGCGCGCCGAGTACCCAGCTACCCGGCACATACCTGTGGAATCGAAACGCACCTCCGCCGCCCACCTCCAGCGTGCGGGGCAAGCCCGATGGGGGCAGGTTCCCCCGCGCGTCCGCACGCCGGCTGGCGAGCTGGGGCGGGGGGTGGGGGGCGGGGGGCGGGTCCGCTCGTCTGCAGGGGGCGGGGTTCGAAGGGAACTCGGCCGGCTCGCTTGCCCGCCCCCTCCTCCGCGAGGCGGAAGCCCCGCCCCCGGACGCGCGCTCCCGCAGGCGGCGCGTGCCCGCCCCGCCCTGCGCCCTCGCGCCCTCGCGCCCTCGCGCCGGGGGCGGGCTTGCTGCGCGTGCCGGGCGGGGAAACGGCGCGAGCGGAGCGCCTGAGAACGTTCTCCGCGGGGGCGGCTCCGGGGCCTGAGCGGGCGCCGCCGCCACCTCAGCGGCCGGGGCCGGGCCGGAGGAGGCGGAGGAGGCTGCGGCCGTCCGAGACCTTCTCGACGTCCCCAGCTCCGGCCGGGAAGTGAGTGGGGTGGGGATTCGCGGCGGCGGCCGTGGACTGCGGGAGAGGAGCGGGGTGCTGTAGCCTCGCGCCGGCGAGGAGCGGGAAGGAGCCCGCGCAGCGCCGGGACCTCCGGAGCCTGCGGGGGTGCAGGGCCGGGAGCCGCGGGGACGGGGCTCGGGGAGCCGGGGCCGCTGCACCGCGCGCACGGCGAGGGGAGACGGTGCCGCGCGCCCGGCCCTGGAGGGGCGAGCCGAGGGGTTGGAGCGGAGCCCTGGGCCGGCGCTGCCGGGCTCTGAGCGCCGGGCCGGGGAAGGGGGTCTCCGGGATCCCGAGCGCACCTTGGCCGTAGGGCGCGGGGCCGGGGTGCCGGCGCCGGGCTGATGCTGCTGGAGCCCGGCTTGCTGGGGGGAGGCTGTGCGTTAGGTGCTGTAAGGGGCGCAGGAGGCAGGTCCTGGCAGAGGGCAGGTGAGGCAGTTAGGCCCTGGCAGAGGGAAGGGAATGTATTTCACATCACCCCCAAACACTACCGAGGCGCCTAACAGTGAACCTGTGCACCGAGGTCACCTTTGAAAGGAAGGTGTCCTGAGAGGAGGCAGGATGGAGCTAAAAAATGCTTGCTGTTAAATTCCTGTGCCAGGCCTTGGGATTAGGAAGACCTTCTAGCATTTCTAGCAGACGTTTATTGATTAGCTGCCTTGGGTTAGGGAACCGTGGTCAGCACTGGGGACACAAAATAGTGTAAAACACAACGGTAATTTGCTGTGTAGGTGCTGACAATTTGGTAGTGAAGGTTTGCGTGTGGAATACAAAGTGGCATTGAATTTCACCTCATACTTCATTCACTTGAGGTCTTTTTTTTGGTCCTTTCCCAGTGTTGGGAGATTGGAGCCAAAAATTGCTTGGTTTGGGGATAGAGCAGAAGAGTCAGAGGAGCTTGTGGGAGAAATTTGGGAGAGTTTTGAAGGCAGTTCTGCCTAACATTTAGAAGGGAAGAAGAAATTTGGAAAGAGAAAAGAAGTTCCCTTCTTTCCTTCCTAGAATTAAGCTCCGTGGCTATCACTGCTAAATCTCTAATGACAAGAACAGTGCCTGGCCCGCAGCACTGAGGCAAAAAATAGTTATTGGATGAATGAATGAACCAAGCAAGGTTATGCTGTATTTTACACGAAACAGTATTAATTACTTTGGTGTTAGGGATGGCTGATGGACTTCCTCTGTTCCTGAAATATGCTTTCTTTTCTTCTTCTTCTCCTTTTTTTAAAAAAAGATTTTATTTATTTGACAGATAGAGACCGTGAGAGAGGCAACACAAGCAGGTGGAGTGGGGAAGGGAGAAGCAGGCTTCCCACTGAGCAGGGAGCAGGTGGGGGGGGGGCGCGCTCAATCCCAGGACCCTGGGATCATGACCTAAGCTGAAGGCGGATGCTTAATGACTGAGCTACCCAGGTGCCCCCTTTTATTACTATTTTAAAAGATTTTATTTATTAATCTGACAGCATAAGCAGGGGGAGCAGCAGGCAAAGGGAGAGGGAGATACAGGCTTCCCGCTGAGCAGGGAACCCAATGTGGGGCTCCCTCTCAGGACCCTGGGATCATGACCTGAGATGCAGGCAGATGCTTAACGACTGAGCCACCCAGGTGCCCCTTTCTTCTTCATCATGTAAGGTAACCCAGGTTTCTAGGTCTGGGGATTTAAAGCAGTGGCTAAGGTGGTGACCACCCTGCCACTCTTTATTGCATATTGGCCAGTGGGAGCTTACTCCTTGGAACATTGCTTCAAATCATTCAGTTCTGCCCCTTCTCTTTTCTGTCACTTGAGGAAGAAGAGTACTTTAGTCTAGGCAACATTATTTTTCCTCCTTTATCCTGGTTCTTGGATCTTCCATCTGCAGTAAGAGAATGTATCTCTGCTCTCCTGTAAGGGTTGCAGTTCTACCTGTTGTCTGCCGTGGCTGGATTTCTGGGCTCTCCAATTCCCAGCTGCTGTTTCAGTGCCTGGGCTTGCAGTGCCTGTTGGATTACTTTGTCTGCCAAATTAAAACTTGACCTTTTATGAGTTCTATGAGGATTTTTATCATACATAAGTGGAATTACCTTTGGAGAGGGTTATGTAGTTAAAGGTGTGCTGGCAAGGTTTTTGAGTGTCCACTGTGCACGAGAGACAGATTTTCTATTTAGAAAATTAGACTTAGAACCAACATGGCGCCCAAGTGGCTCAGTCGGTTGAATGTCTGCATTTGGCTCCAGGGTCCTGGAATTGAGTCCCACATCTCCCTCTGCCCTGCCTCTGCCTCTTTCTCTCTGCCTTTCATGAATAAACAGATCAAATTAAAAAAACAAAACAAGGGGCGCCTGGGTGGCTCAGTGGGTTAAAGCCTCTGCCTTCGGCTCAGGTCATGATCCCAGGGTCCTGGGATCGAGCCCTCCATTGGGCTCTCTGCTCAGCGGGGAGCCTTCTTCCCTCTCTCTCTGCCTGTCTCTCTGCCTACTTGTGGTCTCTGTCAATTAAATAAAATCTTAAAAAAAAAAAATAAAAAAACAAAACAAAACAGTAGAATGCCAAGTTACCTTTTATTTTATAACTTTATTTAAAAAAAATTATGACTTTAATAGAAATCTTTTAAGGGCCCTCATGTCCACATATAAAAAATAAGGGTAATATTAATATAGATTAATCTTGTGCTGTAAGCCTTGAAGAACTAAGTTAATTTCTCTTTAGTTTCAGAGTATAGCCAGCAGGAGTCCATCAGTTCTTGTTTGGGGGTACTCTAGTCCTGTAATTTTAGGTGCCTTATTCCAGGTTCTCCCAGTGATACTGTAATTTATCTGTATATTTATGTTTCTTTTATTATTTATTTATTTATTTATTTCTGACAGACAGAGTCATGAGTAGGCAGAGAGGTAGGCAGAGTGGGGGAAGCAGGTTCCCCGCTGAACTGAGCCCAGAGCCCGATGTGGTGCTCGATCCCAGAACCCTGAGATCATGATCTGAGCGGAAGGCAGAGGCTTAACCCACTGAGCCACCCTGGCGTCCCTTTTTAAAATCTACTTTATGAATGTGCAGTTGACATACAATAACATGCCCAGATGTCTGTGTACGGTTGGATGAGTTTTTGAAAAGTATATATGCTTTGTAACCACTCTCCTAATCAGGATATAGAAATTTACATCATCCCAGAAAATTCCCTCATGCTGGTTTATAGTCCACCCCTCTCACTTTATTTACTTCTAGTAACACAAGCATCAGGGCTGTGGTGTCTAGTTGGGCAGGATGTGTATCGCCCACCTGTAGGGAGTGCCCTTCCTAGCAGCATCCCTGCAGATGTACCTCCTGGAGTTGTCTCCGGCACAGTTCGTGGGGCTGTGTACTGCAGCGCTGTGGATGGCTCATGAGCACACACTTAAAAAAATAAAGTTGGAATAAATGTCCCCTTGGTCCACTCCCTTTTCTACAGAAATTGCGGTTATCAGGCCTTTGCATTTTCATCTATTTTTAGGTAGTTCAGAAAAAAGCAGAATCTCCCTCTACCACTGAGTTATTGACATGAAACTGTACATTGTTCCGCAACATTTCCCCCCTAACAAAATGTCTGAGATCTTTCCATGTTGGAACATAGGTATCTACCCAATTTTTCTTGACTACAACATGATCTCTTATGTGGTATGTGTATTGTACTATAGTTTATTTAATCGTCTCCTCATTAAAGGCCATTTAAGCTCTTTGCCATTTCAGACGTTTCCGCAGTCAGTGAAAGAAGCAGAATTGCCAAGGGGGTGCACATTTTATATTTTAATTCAGGAGATTTAAGCATGAACTTGTGGATCTGGTTAAATTTTTTTTTTTTTTTTAAACTGCTAGGTAATGTTCAGTTGTGGAGACTTAAATTACCTTGTTCATTCTTCATGCACTGAGGAACAGACAGTTGTGTTATTTGGATGCTGATTCTTGTGTTGCAGATGCGTCCTGCTAGTCTGAGGCTTGCCTTTCCCCATGGTTGGTAGAGTCTTTGTATGGAAGTTTAAGATTTTAATGTTATATTTATGAAAAAAATTCCCTTAAATTCAAAAACAGTTTCTATTGTGTCTTTTTTTTTTTTTGAGATTTATTTATTTGGGAGCGAGAGAGAGCAAGTGTGAGTTGGGGTAGAGGGAGAGGGAGATGGACGAGGAAGGACAAACAGACTCCCCGCTGAGCGGGGAGCCTGATGCAGGGCTCAATCCAAGGACCCAGGATCATGACCTGAGCCAAAATCAGGCACTTAACCAGCTGAGACACCCAGACGCCCCTGTGTGTGTTTGGTTTAAGTAAATTTTCTCTACTCCAGGTATGAATTCTATATTTCTATATTTTCTTCCAAAATTAAAAAAGTGGTGCTTGGCTAGCTCAGTCGGAAGAGCATGCAGCGCTTGATCTGGGGTTGTGAGTTCGAGCACCACATTGGGTATAGATTTCAATTGTAATTTTGTAATGTAAATTAAAAAAGAATTTAAATTAAAGTTTTGCTTTCCATGTGGAATTTCTGTGTGGTATAATGAAGGAGGCCTCCCCCCCTGCCCCCGCATTTGGATAACCAGTTTTTCAGCACCTGGTCTCATTTTTTAAATTGTAAAATATACATGACATACAGTTTACCATTTTCACCACTTGTAAATGTACATTTGCGGCGTTAAGTACCTTCACATTGTTGTGGAACCATCAACACTTTCCGTCTCCAGAACTTTTTAATCTTCTCCACCTGAAACTCTGTACCCATTAAATACCGCCTCCTTAGTCTCACCTCCCGTCAGCCCCTGGCAACCGCCATTCTGCTTTCTGTTTCTATAATGTGACTACTCCGGGTACCTCATTCCAAGTGGAATCATACAATATTTGTCCTTTTGTCTGGCTTTTTTCAGTTAGCATGTCTTTGGAGTTCATTTATATTGTAGCATCTGTTAGGATGTCCTTCTTTTGCTAAATACTCTTTCATTGCATGTATGTACACATTTGTTCATTCATTCATCTATACTGATAGATGGGACGTGGGTTGTTTCGATCTTTTGTCTGTTGTGAATAATGCTCTTATGAACATGGGTGTTCAAATATCTGCTCAGGTCCCTGCTTTCCATTCTTTTGTGTATATATCCAAATATCCATGTTTTTTAAAAAATATCATATACGTGTGGGGCGCCTGGGTGGCTCAGTGGGTTGGGCCTCTGCCTTCGGCTCGGTTCATGATCTCAGGGTCCTGGGATCGAGCCCCGAATTGGATTCTCTGCTCAGCGGGGAGCCTGCTTCCTCCTCTCTCTCAGCCTGCCTCTCTGCCTGCTTGTGATCTCTCTCTGTGACAAATAAATAAAAATAAAATCTTTAAAAAAAAATATCATATACGTGGGGCGCCTGGGTAGCTCAGTGGGTTAAAGCCTCTGCCTTCGGCTCAGGTCATGATCTCAGGGTCCTGGGATCGAGCCCCACATCGGATTCTTTGCTCAGCGGGGAGCCTGCTTCCTCCTCTCTCTCGGCCTGCCTCTCTGCCTGCTTGTGATCTCTCTCTGTGACAAATAAATAAAAATAAAATCTTTAAAAAAAAATATCATATACGTGGGGCGCCTGGGTGGCTCAGTGGGTTAAAGCCTCTGCCTTCGGCTCAGGTCATGATCCCAGGGTCCTGGGATCAAGCCCCGCATCAGACTCTCTGCTCAGCAGAGAGCCTGCTTCCTCCTCTCTCTGCCTGCCTCTCTGCCTACTTGTAATCTCTGTCTGTCAAATAAATAAATAAAATCTTAAAAAAAAATCATATACGTGACTGAATATGACCAAAATGGGTAGATAGTAGAGTATATACCCCTTCTTCTCCATGTGTAGTTTCTCCTGTTATTAACATCTTGTTTTAGTGTAGCACTTTTGTTATAACTGATGAATCAATGTTGATATGTTATTACTAATTTAAGGTCATAGGATATATTAGGCTTCTCTTTGTGTCCTTTGTGTTTTGTGGATTTTGACAAATGCAAAATGTCCCGCATTGTTAATGTCAGCACGTGACATTTCATGTAATGTCCTCGCACTGTCAGAATCATTTCATTGCCCTAAAAATCCCGTGTTCCCTCTATTCATCCCTCCCTCCCTCCCCCTGAGCTCCGATAACTACTGATTATTTTACTGTGTCGGTAGTTTTGCCTTTTCCAGAATGACATACAGTTGGAAATCATACAGTATTATAGTCTTCCAGACTGTTCTCTTTCACTTAGCGATATGCATTCAAGGTTCCTCTGTGTCTTTTCTTGGCTTGATAGCTCATTTCTTTCTTCTTAAAATATAAATTCTAGTTAACATACAGTTCAATATTGGCTTCAGGAGTAGAGTTCAGTGGTTCATCACTTACAAAAGGCACCCAGTGGTCATCATGACAAGTGCCCACCTTAATACCCATCACCCCTCTTTCCCATCCCCCACACCTCCTTCGTCAACCCTCAGTTTGTTCTCTGTAGTGAAGAGTATCTCAAGATTTGTTTCTCTCTCTATCCCCCTCCCCATATGTTCATCCATTTTGTTTCTTAAATTACATAAGTGAAATCATATGGTACTCGTCTTTCTCTGACTTATTTTGCATAGCGTAATACACTCTAGCTCCATCCGTGTCATTGCAGATGGCAAGGTTTCATTCTTTTTGATGGCTGAGTGCTATTCCCGTGTATATACCATATCTTCTTTATCCACGCATCAGTGGATGGAAATTTGTACTCTTTCCGTAGTTTGGCTGTTACTATAATGCTGCTATAAACACCAGGGTAACATTTCTTTTTATTGTTAAATAGTATTCTGGTACCAGTTTCTTTATCCATTTACCTATTGAAGGACATTTTGGTTACTTCCAGTTTTGGGCAATTATGAGTAAAATGTCTAAATATTCAGGTTTAGGTTTTTGTTTGGACACAGGTTTTCAACTCTTTTCAGTAAATACATAGGAACATTTTTGCTGGATTGTACAGTAAGTGTATGTTTAGCTTTATAAGAAACTGCCTCGCTGCCTTCTGAAGTGGCTGTACAGTTTTGCATTTCCAATAATTAAAGAAATTTATATCCTGGCACCCTGAATGTACTTAAAAAATAAATCTTTGTCAGACTGTTCTCTAAAATTAAACTTCATCTGGAATGAATTCATATTTGAATTGTTGCTTTTGTTGGCTATCTTTCTTAGCATTATATTTCTTTATGTCTTTTGAAGTTTTGTTTACAGATTCATTCGAGTGTGAGTGCTTTTGATTTTGTTTTCCTCATGTCTGTGCTCACCCTTCTCTGGTAATGCTTCAGGTGTTCCCATCGACTTTTTGGACCATAGTCAAGAAATCAGATACAATAGTGGTGGGTTGGGGGTTTCCTACTCTTGGAGATCATTGGGGCTATTTCAGATCGATTCACAGACTGTGTGAATGTCTTGGTTCAGTTCCTGGTCATGAGGCTGTGTTTTTCTCTTCCCACTTTTCTAGGCCTAGAGCATTATATAAACCGTAGCTCTAGGCAGAGACTGGCAGCAATATTTTGTAGCTTCCTTTCAGCTCAGCCCATCCTTGGCTTTAAGCGGTGAGTCTAGCTCAAATGTCTCCTGTTTCTCCACCTTTGTTATTTTGTGTCACTGTCGCCCTGCAGAAGGTATGCACCTGCTTCTGCTCCCAGCATCCAGCAAGCCTGTAGCTTCAGCCCTGCTCACATATTTGTGTATATGTTTTGTTTCTGATCCAAATGGAGTTTTATCTTGTTTTTGAGCCTGCTTAAGCCATTAAAAAATATAGGTATATATGTATATTTATTTTTAAGGTTTAATTTTAAATTCATCTCTATACCCAATGTGGGGCTCAAACTTAAAACCCTGAGATCAAGAGTCATGTGTTCTACCGAATGAGCCTGGCAGGTGCCCCAAGTCACTTAAAAATATATTTAAAAAATTAAAAATATTTTATCTATTGGTGTATATTTGGAGTGCAGAGGATACATCAAAGCGTTTACTTACTGGGCTACTTTGATTAGAAGACTTAATGGACCAGGCTTCTTTCTAATCTTTATACCACTTACTTTGTTGTTTGTATTATTGCAATGCCTGGACCCTCCAGCACAAAAGTTGAATAGCAGTGATGATAATAGGCATTTTTACCTTTTTCCTGAATGAGATTGCTTTCAGTGTTTCACTATTAGATATGATACTTACTGAAAGTTATTGGTAGATTTCTTTTGTCAATTTATGGAAGTTTTCATCTGTTCTTAGTTTGTATTTTTTTTTTTTAAGTTTTATTTATTTAGGTAATCTCTACACCCCACGTGAGGCTTGAATTCCCAATCTCGAGATCGAGAGTTGTATGCTTCTCCAACTGAGCCAGCTAGGTGTCCTGGTTTGCGTGTGTGTGTGTGTGTCTGTGTTTAAAAGTATATTTATTTATTTGAGAGAGAGAGAGAGAAAGAGAGACAGAGAGAGAACATGAGCAGGGACAGAGGAAGAGGGAGAAGCAGACTCCCTACTGGGCAGGAAGCCCCAGGCTCAGTCCCAGGACCCTGAGATATGACCTGAGCTGAAGGCAGACGGACGCTTAACTGACTGAACTACCCAGGTGCCCCTGGTTTGTGTTTTTATTGGTTGTTGATTTTTTTTTTTTTTTTGCATTTGTTGGAATTATCAGTTTTCTCCTTAATATAAGAGGACAGACAACTTTCTGAGTTGTAGATAACCGAGAGAAACATATGTTGTATATGATTTATTTGATAATGCATTTTTAACAAAATCTTTAGAAAAACTAATTTTGATCTTGAATTTTTGTATATTAACAACGTTATAAATAAGCTCATACAGGACTGAAATGCTGTAATCATCAGGTCTGGGCTAAATATTCTTGTAACTAAGCTTCACTATAATGAAATAGTCCTCAGTTAAAACAATTTTTTTGGTAACTTCTGGGACTCTACAGGATTTGTTCCGCTCCTAGCCATTCCAACTTCTTCCTCACTTCTTTTTGTAGACTCTTTACTCCTTCCTTTTAACTTTTCTCTCTGCTCTGTCTCCTCTTGCCAGAGAGAGACTTTCTTCTGCAAGTAATAATATTATTTATTGTGAGGCTATAGTGTATCAGGTGCTTTTCTTTAATCTTTACAAGTTTGGAAGCTAGCTATAGTATCTCCAGTATAAGGGTGAGGAAACTGAGCTCAGAGAAGTTAAAACTTCTTTAAGGCCACATAACTGATCAGTGACCTGGGTGGTATTGGAACCCAGGGCAGACTTCCAAGTCCTTTCCATGTGCTGTCTTTAAAAAAGACTGTTGGGTGCCTGGGTGGCTCAGTGGGTTAAAGCCTCTGCTTTTGGCTCTGGTCGTGGTCCCAGGGTCCTGGGATTGAGCCCCGCATTGGGCTCTCTGCTCGGTGGAGAGCCTGCTTCCTCCTCTCTCTCTCTCTGCCTACTTGTGATCTCTGTCAAATAAATAAATAAAATCTTTAAAAAATAATAATAATAATAAAAAAAAGACTGTTGGTCCAGTTCAATTTGAGTTTTGTGTTTTGGCTTAGCCACATGATTCCTGAGCAGGACGACAGGACTGCTTTGTGTCTCTAATATGTTTCCTTAAGAGACTTTTTCTTTAGTTAGATACTTGATTGCTTTGTCCCAGTCTGATGTTTTACATCTTGAGAGATTTCGTATAATGACTAAATCTTTCTTAAAGAAACATAGAATGAGTAGTGTCCTGGGTACGCATGTGGGCTCTGGAGTAAACTATCTTGGTTGAACCTTGAATTTATTTTTATTTTGTGAACATTATGAAACACTGACCTTCAAAAAGTTATGGAGGATAAAATAGCACATACCTGTGTCCACACTGCTCAAGAAACCGGGCTCCTTCTGAGGTTGAACCCTCATGGAACTCCTTCCCAGTTGTATTCTCTTCCCCTTTCAAGGCAACTACTGTTGTGGATTTGATGCTTTTCATTCCTGTGCATATCTTCATGCTTTTACTACATATGGAAATAGCGCTAAGTGTTTATTATTTTGCATTTAAAATTTATAATAACAGTATTAATTATTTTTGTAACTTATCTTTTCTCACCCCTCTCAATATTGTGAGACTCATCTAGGTGGATAAAAGTAGCTGTGCCACTCTCATCTTGGCAGAGTAGAATTTTATTTTTTGGCTATGTCACAATTTACTTTTATAGTTTCCTATAGATTGGCAATTCGTTTCTTCTGGATTTTTTTTTTTGTTTGTTTGTTTTTGCTATTACAAATAATGCTGCAGTGAATATTCCTGCCACATTTCCTGGTGCACACATGCATGTCTTTTAGAGCATATACCTAGGAGGAAAACACTGGCTCATGTGCCATGCACATCTTCAACTTCAGTGGGTATCACTCAGTTCCGCTCTGAGTGGTTTTACCAGTTAACATTCACTCCAGGGCTGTGTGGCTCCTGTTGCTTCCCTGCTCTGTCAACCCTTAGTGTTATTAGGCTTTCTAATGTTTGCTGCAGATCTGCTGGATGAACACTATAATCTTACTTTGGTTTTTAATATAGTTTTTACTGATTCCTAGTGAGGTTGAACATTGCTTGATGTTTTTAGTGGCCCTTTAAATTTCCTCTTCTGTGATTTGTTTTCGTCATTCATCTTTTTTTTTCTGCTGCACTGTCTTGTTCATATTGGTTTTTAATTTTTACTACATTTTATACTAATATAGAAAGGTGGTATAATGGGCCAAGAGTTAGGGGTTCTGGGTTTCTGTATCCATTTCTTTTTCTTTTCTTTTTTTAAAAAAAGATTTTATTTATTTACTTGACAGAGAGAGAGAGAACAAGTAGGCAGAGAGAGAGGGAGAAGCAGGCTCTCCACTGAGTAGGAATCCTGATGCAGGACAAGATCCCAGGACCCTGGGATCATGACCTGAGCTGCAGGCAGCCATTTAACCAACTGAGCCATCCAGGCGCCCCTCTGTTTCCATTTCTTTATTGTGAAGTATAATTTTCACTTGGGACAAGACATTTATTTGGATGCTCAAAATCTGGGGTCTGGGTTAGGTCATTTCTAAGCCCTCCATTCTGATTCTCCATTGTTTTGCTTTGTTTTTTGTAGCTCATAAGCGTCACTACAAATATGTTAACTGAAATTAAAGATACGAGAACACGGAGAAGGAATTGTTAACATCTTGGATTTTGATGTGAAGTCTGCACACAGCTATTTGTTAATTATTTTAAGATTTTATTTTTAAGTACTCTGCACACCCATTGTGGGGCTTGAGCTCACAACCCTTGAGATCAAGAGTCGCATGTTTGACCAACTGAGCCAGGGAGCTAACATTGCACAGTGCTATCTAATTAGTTTTATTTTCTTTTCATTAGTTCCAAATTAGTTTTCATTTGAAAAGAGCATTCTTAATATCTTTCTTTCAAAAAAAGTGTTCAGGGGGATGCCTGGGTGGCTCAGCCGGTTAAGCGTCTACCTTTAGCTTAGGTCATGATCCCAGGGTCCTGGGATGGACCCCCATGTTGGGCTCCCTGCTCATGGGGGAGCTTGCTTCTCCCTCTGCCTGCCCCTCCTCCTGCTTTGTGCTCTCTCTGATAAATAAATAAAATCTTAAAAAGAAAAAAAAGGTCTCTAGGGATAAGCTTAACTATAGACATAACTAGCAAGGATATGTTTTCTGAAATATGACTGAAAACTAGAACTTTGAATGTCCTTTCAAGAGTGTACCTTTTATTCATGTGCTTTTAGTATTTCCTCATTAGGTAAGTAGTTTAGTAGCTGTGCCTAGAGCTAAAATTTCCTCTTATGAACTAAGCAACCCATAGCACGTTTTAGGAGAAACTGGGAGGTGTGTTAAGCACAGTATTGGCACTTGTTTCTTCTTTTAGTGACTTACTTTCTATTACATTCTTTCTGATTCTTTGGACACGTTGCATTTCTACCTATATACCTCCTTTCACTTTTGTTAGAAACTTTCCTCTATTCCAAATTAAAATATTGCAAATGATTGATAACAAAATATTTACTCTTCTTTCAAGTCTGTGCCTTTATACCACTATTTTTTTCTTAAAGTCTATTTTATTTTTTTAGTAACTTCTACATCCAACATGGGGCTCAAACTCATGACCCCAAAATCAAGAGTTGCATCTTCTTCCAACTGATCCAACCAGGTGCCCTAATATTTCTGTACCTTTAAATAAAGGTACAGAATTAATATTAAATAATATTTCTGTACCTTTAAATAAATCAGAAGAATTGTAAATTAGGAAGGGATCTTGCCTATAGAATTCTAGTCTATATATCTTCCAAGAGGGTAGTTACATAACAAGATTAATAATGATAATAATAATAGGAGCTAATATTTATTAGACTCTTATTTTGTGCCAGGCATTATGCTAAATCTTTTACATAATTTAATAATGGTTACCACGGCCCTGTGAGGTTATTATATTAGCTATGCAGAGCTCTTTGTAGTAGCGGAGTACAGTTTTGAATTTATTTTATTGAAACCTAGAGACCTTTTTCACATTTGTAAAAAAGAAAATCTTAGGGTTTCACAAACATTGACTTTCCTTGTTTTTTTTTTTTTTTTTTTAAATCTAAAGGAGAAGAGAAAAGAAGAAGTGTTAGAGGAAGGATAGTGAAGAATTTTCCTGAAATAAGCAAGGACGTTACTTCTCTTTCAGGGAAGTTTGACTGTTTACACTAAGTAAGTACTAATTAGTGACAATCTCTCTTATCTCTGATTTCTTATATAAATACGCATCCAGAGAAAAACTGACAGGAGTTTTGCTGGGAGACAGTGAATTTGCTCAAGGAGTTTTGTTACCTGGATGCTTTGAAGTAACTGAGAGCTGGAAGGGTTAAGACATTAACAAAAACATGCAAGGGAAATGAAGGATATTTACTGACACTTGGATGTGTTACAGAGACATTCTGGAAACATTTCTAGAGGCTGCTTTCTTCCTGATAGTCTTTTCCTTTCGTCTCTTCTGCTTGCAGATTTAGTCCATCTCTGGAGCATATTGCTTCCTAGATAGGATGATGAACGTTCCTAGATAGGGTCCAGCATATTGCTTCCTAGATAGGATGCACGTTCCTAGATAGGGTCCAGATGTTTTGTTGCACTGGTCTCCAAACTCCCTTTAACTGGAAATCTAGCACTGGGGTTTGTGGACCTGGATTTTCCTCACTCCTGGACCGGTCATATTTGCCCTGGAGGGGGCGATGTGGCACAAAATAAAGAGTAGGCTTTAGTGTCAAATGGGTTGGTTGCCTAATTCCACAAATTACTAACTTTGTAACCTTAGGCCAAGTTAACTCACTATGTAGGCTTTAAATTTCTCCATCTAATTCTGCCATCCATGTTACTCATTTGTTCCTCAAACCTAGCAGAGTCCCATTTTCTCATTCTAGGTTTTTAAAATTTTTTTCAACTAAAAAAAATTTTTTTTAAACAGCAGAGGTTTCTAGAGTGGGAAGCATGTGCAAAATGATCCTCTAGGTAGGGTCTAACAAAATACGGGCAGTGAACTTTTACTAATATCTCATCCACAGGTTGACACTGTACTCCATCTGTATGTTTGGAGATAGAGATCGGGTTTTGTAAGCTAAGTAACCTGAAGTGGGGGGGGGGGGTACTGTGGACACCACAGCCTGGAGGGGTCCGACCTGTGAGCTTCCTCTATTTGTTAATATATTCGGACATATCAAAGTTCATCGCTGACCGGGTTAGCGGTATTTCAGATTATATTATATGATTTCAATTTGATGAACCTTGCTGAAAAGACAAAGGGCTTAAAGGATTCCTGCAAAGAAATTGCAGGTTGAAGTTTCAGATTCAGCTGAAGATTGAATAATGCAAGGACATACGAACAACAAGAAAAATGCAGAGCTGATACATTTATTTATAATATAGGCTTGTCAGTCTAATGCAAAGTATAAGACAATAATGATCTAGGTGGATTGAAGAGGAATCCATAAAAATTATTAAATATTATTTGATATATGTACCTTAAGATACATTGTATCTTAAGGTATTACCTAATGATAGTATGAGGCTATTGTTCTCAATTGGTATTTTAAAACTAAGCATTTGGTATATGAAGACAAACTTACTGGAAATTTGCAGTGATGATTATAGTCATAAGCCAATGAATCTAGAATATTAAAGGTTATTAAGTTAGGGATACATTTTTTGGAAAATTCTTTGGAGATTTCTTACTTTAGGAGTGAAGGACAAAAAGCCATAAACCTTTGCTTTCCCTGTTTCGGTGAAAGTAGCTGAAATACCACGTAGACGAATCAGTAACTTCAGTTTGGTGACTAAAATGCCTTCTTTGTTGGGATACTTACAGAAGACATTGCTAAAGATCAAAATAATAAATTTTCTATCAGGTTTGGAGTTTGCAAGAGTCTGTGTACATTTGGATAAAAGTACAGAGCTTGTGGTATTTGATATACTCCATTTCAATAATAAAAAACATACAGAGTCCTGTCTCCCCCAGCCCCCACCCACTATAGAAAAGATTTATCAGAGAATATACTCCAAATAAATGACTTCCCATTTCATTGTGAGCTAGGACCTAAAAGGTATAAAGAATAATACATGGTGCCCAGAACCCGGTCTACTAAATAAAACATAGCCACACAGAGCTGGTGTCCCTCTGCAGTCTGTCATTCTGCTTCCATCTCTAGAGGTGTTCACTCTTCTGAATTTGGTGATGCATGCTTCTTGTGCACTTGGAAAGAATTTGTGCTTTACCAGTATCGGGTGGGACATCTGCTAAGTATCACTTAGCTCTAGCTGGCTGCTGGCGGTGTTCAGTCCTTCATATTCATCTTGACTTTCTGCCTGTACTGGTCATAGAGGAGAATCGAAGTCTCGAAATGGAAGTGTGGGTTTGTCCATTTCTCCTTTCAGTTCTATGCATTTTTGCTAAGTGTATTGTGAGGCACTGGGGTTAGGTATGTAGACATTTAGGATTGTTATGTTTTCTCAGGGAATTCTATATGTTATAGGCCCAACAATATGATGTTATAGATACTGTTTTATGCAATTGCTTTTTTAAAAAAAAATTTATTTCTTTATTTGACACAGAGAGAGAGCACAAGCGAGGAACAGGGTGAGAGGGAGAAGCAGAGGCCCCACTGAGCAAGGCGCCCAACATGATCCTAGGACCCTGAGATCATGACCTGAGCCGAAAGCAAATGCTTAACCTACTGAGCCACTCAGGTGCCCCTATGCAATTGCTCTTTATTTTAAAGATTTTATTATTTTATAGAAGATTTACTTATTGGGGCACCTGGGTGGCTCAGTGGGTTAAAAAGTCTCTGCCCTCAGCTCAGGTCATGATCCCAGGGTTCTGGGATCAAGCCCCGCATTGGGCTCTCTGCTCAGCAGGGAGCCTGCTCCCCTCCCCCCCCACCCCCCCGCCTGCCTCTCTGCCTACTTGTGATCTCTCTCTGTCAAATAAATAAATCTTAAAAAAAAAATTTACTTATTTGAGAGAGAGAGAGAGAGAGTGCCATGTGAGTGCAAGCCAGGCGTGGGGGTGTGAGCCGGGAGGGTCAGAGGGGGTTGGTGAGGGATAAGCAGACTCCATGCTGAGAGCTGAGCCACAGGTGGGTGGGGCCCTCTATCGCACAACCCTGAGATCATGACCTGAGCTAAAATCAAGAGCTGGATGCTTATCGACAGAGCCAGATGCCCCTAAAGATTTTATTTTTAAGTAATCTCTATGTCCATTGTGGGGCTTGAACTCACAACCCTGAGATGAAGAGTTGCATGCTTCACTGACTGAGCCAGCCAGCCAGGCGCCCCTGTGCAATTGCTTTTTGAATCAGTTAAGAGAACAAAAGAAAATAAATATGTAATTGCTCTGTTTTTTTTAAAAAAATTTTTAAAGAACAGTTTTAGATTTACTGATGAATTAAACCGTAATTGGGAGTACCTGTATGTACCTCATACCCGTTCCTTCTCTTATGAATGTCTTACATTATTGTGGTTCATTTGTTACAACTAAGGAACCAGTGATGACGTGTTCTTATTAACTGAAATTGTGTTTTATTCAGATTTCTGTAGTGTTTCCTCATGACATTTTTCTGTTCCAGAATCCTGTCCAGGATTCCACATTATAATTAGGTACGACGTCTCCTTAGACTTCTTTCAGCTTTGTCAGTTTCTTAGGCTTTTCTCATCAAGTGTTTGATAAAACTTGATAGATATGAGGAGTGCTGGTTAAATATTTTGTTTGTTTTTCCCTCATTTGAGATTTGCCTGTTTTTCTCATGATTAGACTGGGTTTATGGGTTTTGGGGTGGAAGACCCCAGAAGTAAAATGCCATTTTCATTGCATCATGTCAGGGGTATATCCTATCTCCGTAATGAGTCACTGTTGACCTCGAGCACCTGGCTGAGGTCGTGTTTGTCAGATTTCTCCACTTTCAGGGTATTTGTCCCTGTCCCTTTTTCCTCTTTGGAAGGAAGTCACTTTGTGCAGCTCATACTTAAGGAGTCGGGGGTTATGCTCCACTTTCTCTAGGGCAGAGGATCTACATAAAAAATCTGGAATCCTACTGTCCAGGGTATTTGTTGATTCTTCATTTGTTAATTTATTTACTCATTTATATCAGTATCAGCTTAAAGATATTTAATACTATTTAATGTTGTTGCTGAAATTATTATTTTTTTAAGATTTTATTTATTTATTTGACAGAGATCAGACAGTAGTAGACAGTATTTATTAGACAGAGATCACAAGTAGGCAGAGAAGCAGGCAGAGAGAGGAGGAAGCAGGCTCCCCATTGAGCAGAGAGCCCAATGCGAGGCTCAATCCCAGGACCCTGGGATCATGACCTGAGCCGAAGGCAGAGGCTTTAACCCACTGAGCCACCCAGGCGCCCCTGCTGAAGTTATTCTAATTTTGTCTATTGAGAGCTGTTAGGTGGCTTCTGTGTTCCTTTAATACACTCCTGTCATATGGTTTTTTCCCTCCCCAGAACTTATTTCCTTTTTTTAAAAGATTTTATTTATTTATTTGACAGATATAGGAAGAGCATAAGTAGGCAGAACGGCAGGCAGAGGGAGAGGGAGAAGCAGGCTCCCCGCTGAGCAGGGAGCCCAATGCAGGACTCTGTCCCAGGACCCTGAGATCATGAGCTGAGCTGAGGTAGATGCTCAACCGACTGAGCCATTCAGATGCACCAGAACTTACTGATTTTCAAGAAGCTCCAGGGTTCATGTTGTATATTTCCTGCCTCAGCCATTTATCCAAGGAGCCCTGGTTCCTTTTGTTGGAGAATGGTGTTATACCCCCAAATTAGGGCACTAGGTGTCCTCATTGCTATTGGGATATTGTTGCTTCTAGGCCCATTAGAGCAAGGATGTATATATGTGTATACTAACCCACATATATGTACACTTATCTACAAATGCTTCCATGTGTAACTATCTGTATCTCTGTTAAGGTAACATGAACTTGTACTGATGTTTCTGGTTGTAATCCATTATTGCCATGTGGAATTTCTCGCTTCTCATCTTGCTTATCTGTAACCTCACCACTCCACCATCTGCCATCCATTAGCTTAAGTGTTCAGCTGCAGTACACCTGCGTACTAGTATCAGAATTGTCAGCTTAGAACCTGTGGGAAACTGAAGTACAGTACGAACGTGTATTTTGCTTTGCCTTTGGCCTTGCAGACTCCATTTATTTCCAGAATTACTTAGGTGACTCCTTTTCCCCTTACCTTCCTCAGGGAGGTTGTGTCAGACATTCATAATACAGTTTGGTTATTTGTCACATTCTGCATTTCATTCTGAGATCCCCTGACAGTGTAAGATTTTTTTTTTTTTAAGAATTTACATATGTTGAGGTTCACTCTGTGAAATTTCTTTCGGTTTGGACAAATGTATGGTGTCATGGATCCACCATTCCAGTATCATACGGATGTTTCACCACCCTAAAAATTCCCCCATGTTTCACCTATACATTCCTCTTGCTCTCTCCCCAGATCTCTGGTAGCCGCTGATCATTTTTACCATTTGTATAGTTTTGTTTTTCTAGAAGGTCATAAAATTGGACATGGTGTGTAGTCATTTCAGACTTAACAATATGTGTTTAAGCTTCCTCTGTGTCTTCACATGGCTTGGTAGCTCACATATTATTGCTGAACCATTGGGGAAGTACCCTGGTTTGTTTATCTGTTCACCATTACAGGGCATCTTGGTTGCTTTCATTATTTGGCAATTGCGACTAAAGCTGGGTGTAATCATTTGGGTGCAGGTTTTGTGTGAATATAAATTTTCAACTCAGCTAGCACCTTGTGGTGCTATTGCTGGTTCACTGGTCCTAAGACTGTGATAAGCTTTGTAGAGACTGCCCACCTGTCGTCCTCCGTGGCCGTTTCTGCATTATTGTTCGAAATAGATGGAAGTTCCTGTTGCTCTATATTCCTGTCAGCATTTGGTATTGCCATTAAAAAAAAAATCTTTAGCCATTGTAACAGGCATATAGTAGTAACTCATCATGTTCTAATTTATAATTTCCTAATGGTAATGATATTGAATATTCTTTCATGTACTTATTTTTCACTTATATGTCTTCTTTGGTGAGGTATCCAGATCTTTCGATCATTTTTTGATTGGGCTCTTTTCTTTCTTTCTTTCTTTTTTTTTTTTTAAAGATTTTATTTATTTATTTGACAGAGATCACAAGTAGGCAGAGAAGCAAGCAGAGAGGCAGGCAGAGAGAGAAAGAAGGGAAGCAGGCTCGCCGCTGAGCAGAGAGCCTGATGCGGGGCTTGATCCCAGGGCCCTGGGATCATGACCCAAGCCGAAGGCAGAGGCTTTAACCTACTGAGCCACTCAGGTGCCCCTCAGCTCTTTTTTTTTTTAAATTTTTATTTATTTATTTGACAGAGAGAAATCACAAGTAGACAGAGAGGCAGGCAGAGAGAGAGAGGGAAGCAGGCTCCCTGCTGAACAGAGAGCCTGATGCGGGACTTGATCCCAGGACCCTGAGATCATGACCTGAGCTGAAGGCAGCGGCTTAACCCACTGAGCCACTCAGGCGTCCCAACTCTTTTTTGATTGAAAAAGCTTTCCTTACATTCTCATAGCTAAGGTGCTTTTTTTTTTTTACATTTTGTAGACTAAGGCTGTGTTCCTTTTTTTAAAATTACTAGTTTTGCTTCAAAGATATTTATTGTTGCATTGTTCAAAGTAGTAGATAATTGTAAATAATTGCCAACAATCAAGGCTTGGATAAGAAAACTCCATTCTGCCATTCAAAATTATGTTTTTGAAGAGTGCTCAATGGCATGGAAAGATGCTCAAGTGTATTGTTAATCCCCCCCAGCTTTATCGAGATGTAATTGATAAAATTGTATGTATATAAAGTGTACAGTGTGATGATTTGACATATGTATATCTTATTAGATGATTACCACAATTGAGTTAATTAACACAACTATCACTTCACAGTTACCTCTTTGGTGGTTTAAGGTCTCTCTTATCAAATTTCAAGTATACAGTATCGTACAGTATTATCAACTATGCTTACCGTGCTGTACATTCGATCCCCAGAACTCATTCATCCAATAACTGAAAGGTTATATCCTTCGATCACTGTCTTCTCATTTCCCCCACCCCCAGCCCCTAGAAACCACTATTCTACTCTGCTTCTGTAGTGAACTTGACTCTTTTTTGTATTACTAGATTCCACATATAAATGAGTTCATGGTATTTGTTTTTCTTTCTCTGACTTAGTTCACTTTGTGCCCTGATGATTTTTAACTGGGTGGAATGAAGCTCCTGAGTAGGGTGATAGGACCCCTGAAGCTGGGATGTATTGGCATAAATACACGTAAGGAGACTTCCCCATCCGTCCACAGGATGAACTACTGGAAGATGTGGCTGCAGCGTCTGAGATCACAGTGTCACAGAATTGTTATTTGTGGGGGTGCCTGGGTGGCTCAGCTCAGATCAGGATCCCAGGGTCCTGGGATCGAGTCTCGAGTTGGGCTCTCTGCTCAACAGGGAGCCTCCTTCTCCCTCTGCCTGCTGCTTCCCCTGCTTGTGTTCTCTCTCTCTCTGTCAAATAAATAAAATCTAAAAAAAAAAAAAAAAAAGGAATTGTATTTGTGCATTCACGAGGACAAAGATTTTGGCAGGCGAAATGGGAAAAAAGGGTGGATACGAGTGATCACGAGGAAGGAAATGGCAGGGTTTGAAATCAGAGTTCGAATGCGAAGGGAATGGTGTGAGGTGTTGGTTACCTCTTGATCATGAGGCTAAGGAAAGGCAAAGTGCCAGGAGTGCGAGTGGAAGGAAGTAAAGAGATGTACTTGTGTTCATGTCAGTGTTGATTTTCAAGGTTATATCAGAAGGACAAGGACATATAATCCAGTATGGCAGTAGTAGTAGGTATTTGTTGAGTGTGGAACTGTTAAAATCATAACTACAAAGCTTTAGTGGTTAGTATCCATAGAGCACCAGATGGATTCACCTACTGGGAAGGTCTAGCGAAGTCATGTCTAGTAATCGTAGTTTATATACAACCTAAAAATTTGGATTTTATGTCATCTGCATTGTAGACTTGGTTGAAGTGAAAAGACTTAATGTTTTAGTTTAAGTTTCCCCAGAAGCTGACTCAGACAAGGATTTGAGTGCAAGTATTTTGTTTTGAAGATTATCCCAGGAAATACCAGTAGGGGACCATGAAGTGAGATAGGGAAGGGAAGTTTAGCAAATAAAGGATTTGTTTCAAGCGATTTACGAGTTCCGGCTGTGAGTAACTGGAGCTTATTCCTGCTGGGGAATTCCAGGAGCCGTTAGAAAGCATGTCCTCAGAGTTCAGCTTCTTGAGGGGGAAGGGAGGCAGAGTATGTCCTGGTCACTGGTGTATCCTCACCACAGAGGGTAGTGAATCTGCAGTATTTCAGGCTTGGCATGCAGGGAACAAAATGGGCTTCAGAAGTCAGAGAAAGCCATCAGTTTTTGTTTGTTTTGTTTGTTTCTTTTTTTTTTTTTTTTAAGATTTTATTTATTTATTTGACAGACAGAGATCACAAGTAGGCAGAGAGGCAGGCAGAGAGAGAGGGGGAAGCAGGCTCCCTGCTGAGCAGAGAGCCCAATGCAGGGCTCTATCCTAGGACCCTGGGATCATGACCTGAGTTGAAGGCAGAGGCTTTAACCCGCTGAGCCACCCAGGCGCCCCTGTTTTTTTTTTTTTTTAAAGATATTTATTTATTTATTTGATAGACAGAGATCACACGTAGGCAGAGAGACAGGCAGAGAGAGAGGGGGAAGCAGGCTCCCCGCTGAGCAGAGAGCCCGATGTGGGGCACGATCCCAGGATCCTGAGATCATGACCCGAGCCGAAGGCAGAGGCTTAAACCACTGAGCCACCCAGGCGCCCCAACCCCTATTTTGTTTTTAAAACAGATGCTGTCAGTCCAGTAGAGGTAGAATTGGCAGAGATTAGGAGATCTGGGCAGGGGGGCCCTCTTCTGGCTCTTTTCTTTATCCTCTGCCATGCAGTTCCAGCATCTTCAATTCATTTTCTATAAGGTCATCAATCCTCCTCACCCGAGGCTTAAATGAGCCAATCTAGCTGCACATTAGCCCTGGCTCTTGGTGTCCTTTCTGGAACATTAAATCCTGTGGCATGTGGAAGGACCCCTATATCAACAGTTCTCACCAATCTTATATTTGGTCCTCAAGCTCATTCCCAGGTATGTTCTCCCAGGTCCCACCAGTGCATTTCATCAGGTCCAATAGCTGTTTTGGTGAATCACCCCATCCCAAGTAAGAACAGTACCTCCCTATTTCCATGATGCCAGGACTTGACCCTGGTTAGTAGCCTGGAATCAGTGACAGAGGTAGGGACAGGTCTGGAGAAGGGTCAGCATCTTCTGAGGCATGCATCTCGGATGAGGCCTTTTTTATGGTCTTTAGGTAGAGAAGATTGCCATCTTGTATCCCGGGCAAGGGAACCACTTTTTCTGGCCCAGAGGGTTCAGGAGAATCTTGATGAAACTGAATTCAATCTTTTAAATAACTTACCTACTTTCGAAATCAGAATTTGGGCCTGATTTTTAGCACAATCTGCCTTCTAGTCATAGGGACTCAGAGTTCCTTAAAATGCTGCTATGAGGGGCTCCTCGGTGGCTCAGTGGGTTAAAGCCTCTGCCTTTGGCTCAGGTCATGGCCCCAGGGTCCTGGAATGGAGCCCCGCGTCGGGCTCTCTGCTCCGCAGGGAGCCTGCTTCCTCCCCTCTCTCTGCCTGCCTCTCTGCCTACTTGTGACTTCTGTCTGTCAAATAAATAAATAAAATCTTAAAAAAAAATGCTGCTATGAGGTCTTCCGGTTGTCATACCATGCTTTGAGTTGTTACTTAGATGATTAGGCTTTGACATTTTCTTTCTTCTGTGTATCAGTGCTACTTAACAAAAACCCAACCAATTTAATTGTCTAAAATTCTTGATGCCCCTATATCTCTCAGATGCTAAAGCTATCACATAGCCCAGTCATCTCTACCTGTATCCCATTTGGGATCCACCACATCAAGAGTAATATTGTAGCAGCAGCCCAACCAGGGGTTCTCACCGAGCTGCTTACTACCAGCCCTGGGGATCTTGTCATTTGGTTGGTGAGTGATCACTTATAGAATCCATCTGGAAGACCTGTTATATCAGGATCAAATCTTATTTTGGGTTACCCTAGAAGCAAATGCAGATGTAAAGACAAGTGCAAGTTCTGTTTTGTTTTGTGGGTTTTTATTTATTTATTTTTTGGGTGATCCTAGGAGAAACCAGTAGAGTGGAGAAGTGAGACGGAGTAGAGAAAGGAGCTAGTAAAGACTTTGTCATCAGGCAGTGTGGGTAAGCCAGTGGAAAACATTGCCTTTTGTTCAGAAAGAGAGCTGCAGCATATATATATTAACTTCCATCAGTGGGAGAGTTCCTCTAGGGATATTAACCCACTGGTGCTTCTGGACTGCCCCCAAAGGTCAAGGCTGTCTTCACTGGCCAGAAAAAGCCCTCAGGCAAAGAAATGCAGATGGTGGCACCTGGAACCTGATCAGCGTTGGTGGAATAAAGGCAGGATATCAACTTTTATACTTTAAAAAAAAAATACTTTATTTTTTTTTATTTGTCAGAGAGGGAGAGTGAGTGAGAGAGCACAAGCAGGGGGAGTGAAAGGCAGAGGTAGAAGCAAGACTCCCTGCTAAGCAGGGATCCCTTGATCCCCAGATCATGACCTGAGCTGAAGGCAGGCACTTAACCGACTAAGCCACCCAGGCATCCCTGTCTTCTATACTCTTAAGTCAACCAATAATGTCAATGTTGTGGCTACTGTTGAATAACAAGCTTTTCTTCCACTTTAGTTTGGTTTTGAGAGTTTTTTAAAGCATATATACTTCAACTATAATCCTGTATTTAACATGTGATTTGCAAATATTTTTCATCTAGTATGTAATTTGTCTTTTCATTTCTTACCAGTTTCTTTTATAGAAGAAGAAATTCTTTAATTTTGGTGGTGTTCAATTTGTCTTCTTTTTTTTTTTAATGGCCTGTGCTTTTACTGTGATGTACCAGACCATGAAGAGTTTCTCCTATGTTTTCTTCTAAAAGTTTTATATTTTTTAAAAAAAGATTTTATTTATTTATTTGACAGACAGAGATCAGAAGTAGGCAGAGAGGCAGGGAAGCAGGCTCCCTGCTGAGTAGAGAGCCTGATGTGGGGCTAGATCCTAGGACTCTGGGGTCATGACCTGAGCCAAAGGCAGAGGCTTTAATCCACTGAGCCACCCAGGCACCCCTAAAAGTTTTATACTTTTTTATACTTTAGATTTATACTTATCTTCCATTTCAAATTATTTTTTGTATATGGTATGAAGTATAGGTCATGGTTAATCTTTTTGTCATATAGATAACTGTTTTTTTCAACACCAAGTCTGTCCTTTCTTCACTGAATTTTTTTTGCACTTAAAAAAAAATAAGCCCTCTTCCAGTACTGTGCTATCTTGATTACTGTGGCTTTATAATAATTCTTGGGGCACCTGGGTGGCTCAGTGGGTTAAAGCCTCTCTCTTTGGCTCAGGTCATGATCCCAGGGTCCTGCGATTGAACCCCACATCAGGCTCTCTGCTTAGTGGGGAGCCTGTTCCTTCTTTCTGTCTATACCTGCCTCTCTTCCTACTTGTGATCTCTCTCTGGCAAATAAATAAATTAAATTAAAAAAAAAGATTCATTATAATAATTCTTTTTTTTAATTTTTTTTTTAAGATTTTATTTATTTATTTGACAGACAGAGATCACAAGTAGGCAGAGAGGCAGGCAGAGAGAGAGAGAGGGAGAGAGAGGGAAGCAGGCTTCCTGCGGAGCAGAGAGCCCGATGCGGGGCTCGATCCCAGGACCCTGAGATCATGACCCGAGCCGAAGGCAGCAGCCCAAACCACTGAGCCACCCAGGTGCCCCTCATTATAATAATTCTTAAAGTTTACTATAATCCTGCATCTTCACTTTCCCTTTACCAAATTGTCTTGTCTATTCCTTTTGCCTATTTATAGAATTAAGAATTGTCTATCTTTATAAATATTTCTTCTGGAATTTTGATTAGACTGCCTGATGAGATGGTATGTCATTTTTTTTGTTTAGGTCTTTTAAAAATTTCATCACTGTTTTATGATTCCAGGATACTCATCCTATACATGTTTTGTTAGTATATACCTAAGCATCTTATTTATTTTTATTTTTATTTTTATTTTTTTAAAGATTTTATTTATTTATTTGACAGAGAGAAATCACAAGTAGTCGGAGAGGCAGGCAGAGAGAGAGAGAGAGAGAGGAGGAAGCAGGCTCCCCGCTGAGCAGAGCGCCCGATGCGGGACTCGATCCCAGGACCCTGAGATCATGACCTGAGCCGAAGGCAGCGGCTTAACCCACTGAGCCACCCAGGCGCCCCCTAAGCATCTTATTTTTGTTAGAGATATTGCAAATGCTGTTTTCAAAGTATTCAATTTCTAGGGATGCCTGCGTGGCTCAGTCGGTTGGGCAGCTGCCTTCAGCTCAGGTCATGATCCCAGCATCCTGGGATCAAGTCCTGCATCAGGCTCCTTGCTCAGCAAGGAGCCTGCTTCTCCCTCTGTCTCTGCCTGCCACTCTGTCTGCCTGTGCCTCAGCTCTCTCTCTCTCTCTCTGACAAATAAATAAGTTAAAAAAAAAAGTATTCAATTTCTAGTTGTACAGTGCTAGTAAACAGAGCTGTGGCTGACTTTTGTGTTTTGACCTCCTGTCCTGCAATGGTGTCAGACTCACTTTTTAGTTCTAGGAGTTTTTTTTGGCTCCTAGAATTTGGAATTTCTACATCATCTAGATCATTATCTAGATCATCATGATGTCTGCAAAATAAGGATAATTTTATTTCTTTCTTTCCATTCTGTTTGCCTTTTATCTTTTGTCTTATTTCACTGGCTGAGACATCCCATATAATGTTTAATAGAAGTAGTAAGAATGGACATCCTTGTCTTGGTCCCAGTCTCAGGGGAAAAGCATATAGTTTTCTACCACTAAATATGATCTTAGCTGTCACTTTTCTGTAGGTGCCCTTTATCAGGTGTAGAAAGGTTTTATTTCTAGTTTTCAGAGAGTTTATCTTTAGGAATGGACATTGTATTTTGTCTAATGCTCTTTTGGCATCTGACCTAAACATTTTTTATTAGATTGTTAATATGTTGGATTATATTGATTAATTTTCAAATGTTGAATTGGCCTTCCTTTCCTGGGATAAACTCCCGCTGCTTCCAAGGTTTTTATAAATGGCTTGATTGGTTGAGGATTTTGCTTGTTGTTGAGGGTTTTGTGTCTATGTTCATGAGAGGCATTTGTTTTTGTACTGTCTTTGTCTATTTTGGGTATCAGGATATTACTGGCTTTTTAAAATGATTCGAAAGATGTTCTTTTGTATTTTCTGGTAGCAATTGTATGAAATTGATGTTATTTTTTTCTAACATCTTTTGTGGTTCTTCATTTGTAACATTTTGTAATTGTTTTCCCTTTCTAAAGAAAATTTAAAAAAAATATTTTATTTATTTGACAGACAGACAGCAAGAGAGGGAACACAAGCAGGGGGAGTGGGAGAGGGAGAAGCAGGCTTCCCACTAAGCAGGGAGCCAGCTGCAGGGCTCATCCCAGGAACCCAGGATCATGACCTGAGCCAAAGGCAGCTGCTTAACAAGTGAGCCACCCAGGCACTCCCTGAAGAACTTTCTTTAGCTATTTTAGAGCATGTCTGTTGACTACAAATTCTCTCAGTTTTCTTTAGTTTCTGAAAGGGTAATATTCTCTCAATGTAAAAGCATTGCTCTGCCATCTTCTGACTTCCATAGTTTCTGATGAGAAATCTGCAGTAATCATGCCGTCACTCATCTTAACAGGGGCTGTAGGCTCTGTGTAGGTTCTGTGGGTTGACTACCTGTTTGTTTTCAAAATAAACTTTCAACAAAGCCATACTCATTTGTCTACATATTGTCTGTGGCTGCTTTCAAACTGCAGTGGCGATGGTGAGTAGTGGTGACAGACCACATGGCCCGCAAACCTAAAATATTTACTGTTTGGATCTTTAAGAAAAAAAATTGGCTGGTCCCTATCCTATATGTAAAATGTTCTTTTACTCTGACTTCTTTTAAGATTTTTTCTTTGTCTTTCAGCAGTTTATGATATGACCATTATAGTTAGTTTCTTTGGCTATAGCTCATTTGCTCAGTTTCTTGAATTCGTAGGTATGTCATTCACTGGACTTGGAAAGTTTTCAGCTAGTATGTCTTCATGTATTGTGTAGCACCACGTTGCCACATTCCTTTTTCTCTCCTTCTGGGATTCTGAGTACATGATGAATGTTGGATCTTTTGTTTTTGTCCACTCAGTCCCTGAAGCTTTATTCCTTTAAGAAACAAACAAACAAAACCTCTCTCTTGCTCCACCCCCCCTTCAGATGGGATAATTTCTGTTTGATATATATTAAAGTTTACTGACTCTTTCCTCTCTCATTTCTGTCCTGCTGTTGAGTCCATCCAGTCCTCCCCCAATGAGTGTATATTTCAGTTTTAAGATTTCCATTTGGTTCCTTTCATATCTTTTCTTTCTTTGCTAACACTTAAGATTTTAACTCTTATTTCAAGAATGTTTGTGATTGCTAATTTAGGCATTTTTCTAACTGCTACTTTTTTTTTTTTTAATTTTAAAAATTTATTTGATAGACAGAGATCACAAGTAGGTGGAGAGGCAGGCGGGGGTGTTGGGGGGTGGGGGAAGCAGGCTCCCTGTCGAGCAGAAAGCCTGATGACAGGGCTCTATCCCAGGAACCTGGGATCATGACCTTAGGGGAAAGCAGAGGCTTAACCCACTGAGCCACCCAGATGCCCCTAACTGCTACTTTAAATTCTCTATCAGGTTCCTCCAACATCTGTCTTCTTATCAGTAGCTTCTGTTGATTGTCATTTCCCTTGTGAGTTAAGATTTTCTTGGTTGGTTGTTTGCCAAAGAATTTTGTATTGTTTCTGGACATACTGAACATGATAAAACTTTGGGTCTTCCTTAAATTTATAGAGTGTTGATATTTTTTGTCTTAGCATTGTAATTTTGTAGGCATTTCAATGATCCAGAATATAGTTATATTAATTTTTTTGAGATTATTTGGAAATAAAGACAAAATTTAGAAAATTGTCATGAAGAAATTAGAGATCTCCAGGAATTCTTAGGCTCTACTTTGAAAAAAACTGGTGTAGGGGCACCTGGGTGGCTCAGTGGGTTAAGCTGCTGCCTTTGGCTCAGGTCATGATCTCGGGGTCCTGGGATTGAGTCCCGAATCTGGCTCTCTGCCTTCAGCAGGGAGTCTGCTTCCCTCTCTCTCTCTCTGCTTGCCTCTCTGCCTACTTGTGGTCTCTGTCTGTCAAATAAATAAAGAAAATCTTTAAAAAAAAAAAAAAGAAAAAAGTGGTGTAGAGAAATAGCGAAAAGTAGAAAAATGTTATGATGAGCTGTGTTATAGATATTATGATATTACCTTTGAATCTATGGTTAGCATTTAAAATTTGTATTACCTAGTGAGAGACCAAGATTGGGGAGGAGGCAGTAAACTTTTAAATATCTTCCTTCCTTTGTAATTACAGGCTACTGGTATCAACCCTTGATTTTCTCTTTAGGACCTACCTTTCATTACATTTTGCTGCTTCTAGTTGCTTTGTCTTTTGGCTTTCTTCCTGTTTAAAATTTTTTTCTCTTGGAGGTAAATTGTTAAGTTACCATCATGTATGTTATAAAGCCTACTTGGTAATACATCAATGATTTAGGAAAAGATTGGTCTTAATTATCAAAATATTAGTTGTAGAATGATAATTTTTAAATTTTCTTTAGGATGTATTTAAAACTAAACCTTTACCAGGCACCTTGTTTTAATGGATGTGTAATTTGTGTAGTCATCATTTAATTTGTGATTCTAATATATTTGAGACTGTGCTGTAAATCACTCCATGATTTATAAGTTTAATCTCCTTAGGGAAATTGTTTGGCTTATGCTCTGTCTAGATACTTTTTATTCACAGAATAAGGCAAAATTCAGCGGAAATGATTTTGCATCAGTAGGGTCTGTGCAATGGGCTTTTTTGTTCTCCAGCTTTTTAAGTGTGGAGATTTGGCAGCATGCATGTGAAAGCAAGGATTATGTAAGAAGTTTAGTGAAAGGGTGGGAATTGACTCTACCACTTCTAAGTTGTACCCTCAAGCAAGTTAGTGTTCTTTTCCAGGCTGTTTCCTAATCTATAAAATGGGGATAATAATAATGATGCCAGTATCTAGGGTTGTTGGAAGGATTAAATGAGGTAACACATGGGCAGAGTTTTAACAGAGAGACTGATGTAGCCTATGTGTGTCAACCTGAACTATTACTGTGTGATAAAAAATTTATCTCAAGGAGGGCCTGGGTGGCTCAGTGGGTTAAGCCTCTGCCTTAGGCTCAGGTCATGATCCCAGGGTCCTGGGATCGAGCTCCACATCAGGCTCTCTGCTCAGCAGAGATCTCTGTGATCTCTGTCAAATAAATAAATAAAATCTTTAAAAAAGAAAAGAAAAGAAAAAAAAATTATCTCTAGGAGTTCTTTGAGTTTGGGGATGAACACTTTCTTTCTTTCTTTTATTTTTTAAAAGATTTTATTTGTTTATTTGACCAACAGAGACCCACTGAGCCACCCAGGCGCCCCGGGTATGAATACTTTCTTTGTTCAATATTGTTTACTATGAAAATAGAAGATTTTATTTATGTCTTTTGTGTATATGCTAATAACTGTTATGTTCTCTAGTTTAGCCTTTCATTATAATTATTTTCTAAATTATATTTAGTACCATGTTTATCTGTGTAAAACAGTAGGGTTATGGGAAGCTGTGTCCCAACTAATCCAGGACTTAGCAGAGAAAATAATCAAAGTTAGAAATAAGACATAGCCCCATATTTTCAGCACAGGAAGCAAGTGTATGAGCTCATTTAATTATTGACTTTGTCATATTTTAGAAGCTATCAAGTAAATAAAGGGACAGTGTCTTGTCTTTTTCTATATCGGGCTTCTGCTTTATTTTTACTGATTGTCTCTTAAATGCATATACAACTTGGTTCCCTGTACCTCTTCATAACAGAATGATAAGCCCTTGGATGAATTATCAAATTGCAGTGGTTTATTGTATCTTTTTTTGTTTATAGGATGATTGAGGAAAGTGGAAATAAGCGGAAGACCATGGCCGAGAAGAGGCAGCTGTTCATAGAAATGCGTGAGTCCTGAGAGCTTCTGTGTTCCTTGTTTGTATGTGTGGGGATGCCTTTTCCTTTTTTTCCTGATGAAGTCATAACTTTAAGCATTAGCATGTTCCATTTTTTAAAAAAAGATTTATTTATTTTAGAGACAGAAAGAGAGAGTGCAAGTGGGCCTACGGGCAGAGAGAGAATCTCAAGCGGACTCCATACGGATCACGCATTTGCCGTCTTTGGGCCTTTGCTTATGCAGTGGGGCCCACCTTCATCTGCCTTGTTCCTGCTTACCATTCAAGGCTCAGCATAGGGGTCTTATTTTCATTAATTTTTTAACACATTTATTGAAGATCTGTTATATTCTAGGCACTGTACTAGGTGCTAGGGTTAAGGGGAGAACAGAACACAGTCCCTGACTTCTTGCATATTGCTTACATTTTGGTGAGGGGAAACATACAAAATAAGGAAAACCTGTTGATAAACAAATCCTGATAGTAAGAAGTGCCTGGGGTGCTTTCAGTAAATAAACGTGACCATGAGAGAGAGCACAACCAGGGTAGAGTACTACTGTGGCGTCGGAAATGGGTATTCTGTAAAAAATTGGGTTTGCTGCTTCGTGAATGCATCATTCTGACACATAGAGCTCAGACAAATTGCCTTTCTCTGTAACAAACTCAAGGGTATGGACAGTTTTGGAGATGTTTGGGGAGTATGGCTTCTTGTCTCCCCTCTTTCTTCATAGGAAGAATTGCATTGGTGACAGTGGTGTCTGCTGCTCAAAGCTCTCCTCTCTCCTCTCCAACATCACCCCAGATCTCCAGCATTATTACCTTCTATGGATGTAAAAGTCATCTTTTGCCAGCCTTATACGATTCTACCATCTAAGTTTTGGGTTGATTTTAGGGCAATTTTGAATTCACTGATCTTTCTGTTTTATTAGTCTCAGTGGGTAATCAATAGATTTTTACTTGTTGTAGGTATATCCATAACTTTTTTAAAGACTTCACTTTAAAAAAAAAAAGATTTTATTTATTTATTTGACACAGAGATAGAGATCACAAGGGGGAAACAGGCTCCCCATTGAGCAGAGAGCCCGATGCGGGGCTCGATTCCAGGACCCTGAGAACATGACCTGAGCTGAAGGCAGAGGCTTAACCCACTAAGCCACCAGGCATCCCAAGACTTCACTATTTTAGAGCAGTTTTAGGTTCACAGTAAAACTAAGAGGCAGGTATAGCAAGTTCCCCGTAGCACACATACACGATTTCCCCTGTTAACAAACCACCCCACCAGAGGGTACATTTGCTACAACAAATGGCCTGTGTTGACAAATTGTAACACCCCAAATTTGTGGTTTACATGAGGGTTTATTCTTGATGTTGTACATTCTTTGGGACTATATTATTATTATTATTATTATTATTTTTAAAAGATTTTATTTATTTATTTGACAGAGATCACAAGTAGGCAGAGAGGCAGGCAAGAGAGAGATGGGGAAGCAGGTTCCCCACTGAGCAGAGAGACTGATGCGGGGCTTAAACCCAGGACCCTGGGATCACGACCTGAGCCAAAGGCAGAGGCTTTAACCAACTGAGCCACCCAGGCGTCCCCACTATATTGTTTTTTAAAAAAGATGGTTTTGACTACTGTATTTAAAATTTTTTTTGTTTGTTTTCTTTTTCTTTTCTTTTTTTTTTTTTTTAAAGATTTTATTTATTTTTATTTGACAGAGATCACAAGTAGGCAGAGAGGCAGGCGGAGAGAGAGAGGAGGAAGCAGGCTCCCTGCTGAGCAGAGAACCCGATGCAGGACTCGATCCCAGGACCCTGAGATCATGACCTGAGCCGAAGGCAGTGGCTCAACCCATTGAGCCACCCAGGCGCCCCTCCTCTGTCCATTTCTTGATTGATTATTTGTTCTTTGGGTGTTGAGTTTGATAAGTTCTTTATAGATTTTGGATACTAGCCCTTTATCTGATATGTCATTTGCAAATATCTTCTCCCATTCTGTCAGTTGTCTTTTGGTTTTGTTGGCTATTTTGTTGCAAAACATTTTGATCTTGATGATGTCCCAATAGTTCATTTTTGCCCTTGCTTCCCTTGCCTTTGACGATATTTCTAGGAAGAAGTTGCTGTGGCTGAGGTCGAATAGGTTGCTAACTGTGTTCTCCTCAGGGATTTTGATGGCTTCCTTTCTCACATTGAGGTCCTTCATCTATTTTGAGTCTATTTTTGTGTGTGGTGTAAGAAAATGGTCCAGTTTAATTCTTCTGCATGTGGCTGTCCAATTTTCCCAACACCATTTGTTGAAGAGACTGTCTTTTTTCCATTGGACATTCTTTCCTGCTTTGTCAAAGATTAGTTGACTATAGAGTTGAGGGTCTATTTCTGGGCTCTCTATTCTGTTCCATTGATCTATGTGTCTGTTTTTGTGCCAGTACCATACTGTCTTGGTGATGACAGCTTTGTAATATAGTTTGAAGTCTGGAAATGTGATGCCACCAACTTTGGCTTTCTTTTTCAACATTCCTCTGGTCTTTTCTGGTTCCATATAAATTTTAGGATTCTTTGTTCCATTTCTTTGAAAAAATTTGATGGTATTTTGATAGGGATTGCATTAAATGTGTAGATTGCTTTAGGTAGCATAGACATTTTTACAATATTTGTTCCTGTAATCCATGAGCATGGAACATTTTTCCATTTCTTTGTGTCTTCCTCAATTTCTTTCATGAGTAATTTATAGATTTTGGAGTACAGATTCTTTGCCTCTTTGGTTAGGTTTATTCCTAGGTAGCTTACAGTTTTGGGTGCAATATGCTGTGGGTTTTTCATAGGTAGCTTTGATGATATTAAGGTATATACCCTCTATCCCTTCACTTTGAGGAGTTTTGATCAGGAAAGGATGCTGTACTTTGTCAAGTGCTTTTTCAGCATCTACTGAGAGTACCCTATAGCTCTTATTCTTTCTTTATTAATGTATTTTATCACATTGATTGATTTGTGGATGTTGAACCAACCTTGCAGCTCAGGAATAAATCCCACTTGGTCGTAGTGAAAACTGAACCAGGAAGAAATAGAAAACCTGAGCAGACCCATAACCAGTAAGGAGATTGAAGCAGTCATCAAAAATCTCCCAAAAAACAAGAGTCCAGGGCCAGACGGCTTCCCAGGGAATTATACCAAACATTCAAAGAAGAATTAATACCTATTCTCCTGAAACTGTTCCAAAAAAATAGAAATGGATGGAAAACTTCCAAACTCATTTTTTGAGGCCAGCATTACCCTGATCCCAAAACCAGACAAAGACCCCATCAAAAAAGAGAATTACAGACCAATATTCTTGATGAACACAGATGCGAAAATTCTCACCAGAATATTAGCCAGTAGGATCCACCAGTACATTAAAAGGATTATTCACTACGACCAAGTGGCTTGATGCCAGGCCTCCCAGCTCAGAGATTCTGATTTTATTTTTCCTTTTCCAAAATTTTGTCAGTTTTATTGGTCTTTTCAAGGAACTTTGGCTATGTTGGTCCTCTGTGTGTATCTTTGTTTCTGCCTCATTATTTTGTGCTATTGTGTTTATTACTTTCTTCTTTTTACTTACGGGAATTCTGATGTTCTGTTTCCAACTTCTTATGTTAGGTAACTTGGGCCATTTATTTTCTGACTTTTTTCCTCTTATGTAAGCACTTAAGAACTTCTTTCCTGTGATTTTCTATTTTTGCATTTCATGTGTTCTGATAGATGCCATTTTCGTGATCACTTCTCTGTGTTTTCTAACTTCTGTTAGGAATTATTTAGAAATACGCTTTTAAATTTACAAATGAATGACTTTTTTTTTTTTTTTTAAAGATTTATTTATTTATTTATTTGACAGAGAGAGATCACAAGTAGGCAGAGAGGCAGGCAGAGAGAGAGAGAGGAGGAAGCAGGCTCCCTGCCGAGCAGAGAGCCTGATGCGGGACTCGATCACAGGACCCTGAGATCATGACCTGAGCCGAAGGCAGTGGCTTTACCCACTGAGCCACCCAGGCGCCCCACAAATGAATGACTTTTAATTAAAAAATATTTAGCTTAATTAGTATGTGGGTCAGAGGATGAAGGATGTTCTAGAATCTTTGAATTTAATATTTTTTGTTATATGTTTTTGTAAATATTCCATGTGTGCTTGAAAATAATGTGTATGATTTCTTCATTATTTAGATTTAACTTGTTATATGTTTTATTCAGACCGTTTTTATTCTTAATGATTTGAACCAGTTAATTACTAAAAGTCATTAAAAATCTCTGCTTTGATCATGGACTTTAATTTTTTATCCCTTAGTTCTGTCAGTGATTTGACCTTTTGTTCTTAGATGCACATGTATTAAAATATTACGTCTACCTAGGATATTGAATATATTGAATATTATGAAGATATACTCTTTTTAAAAAATATTTTTTATTTCTTTTATAGGTATACTCTTTTTCTAGTGATGCTTTTTACTGTGAAGTTTATTTTGTTGTTATTAATATAGCTGTACTGGGGGCACCTGGGTGGGTCAGTCGTTAAGCATCTGCTTTCGGCTCAGGTCATGATCCCAGGGTTCTGGGATCAAGTCCCACATCAGGGTCCTTGCTCAGCAGGAAGCCTGCTTCTCCCTCTCTCACTCCCCCTGCTTGTGTTTCTTCTCTCGGGCAGAGGGAGAGGGAGAGAAAGAATCCTAAGCAGAGTCTGAGCTGGGCATGGAGCCCAACATGGGGCTTGATCCCATGACCCTGAGATCAGGACCTGAGCTGAAGTCAAGAGTCAGATGCTTAACTTACTGAGCCACCCGGGCTCCCCTGATCTTTATGTTTTATGTATCTCTCCTATAAGCAGTGTAAGCTAGATTATTTAACAACAACTATTGTCTTTGATTTTTCACTGAAGAATTTATCCTGTTTAATTGTTTTTATGAGTATAGAGGGATTTCACATTTTCTTCCATCTTGTTTTGTGCTTCAACTGTGTCCTTTCTCTGTTGTTTTTTCTTCCTTTCTTATCTTCCTTAGATAAAATGAGTTTCCTTCCTTCCAGTCCATTTTTCCCTCTTTTTGGTTGTGAGTTGTATATTCTTTTTCTGTTCTTTTCGTGGCTGAGAAAGTCTAACATCAATTAAAATGAAATCCAGAGCTTATCAACATTTACAACTTATTCAAAGCAATACAGGAATATGAGACTGTTTTAGAGCACCTCCCTTATGAAATACATGCCATTTAAAAAAAAAGATTTTATTTATTTGACAGAGAAAGACACAGTGAGATAGGGAACACAAGCAGGGGGAGTGAGAGAGGGAGAAGCAGGCTTCCTGCTGAGCAAGGAGCTGATGTGGGGTTCAATCTCAGGACCCCAGAATCATGACCTGAACCAAAGGCAGACGCTTAATGTCTGAGCCACCTAGGTGCCCCAATACATGCTATTTTTAGTATTCTCTTTTTTAACATCATAAATTAGACTTAAGAATTCTTTCGTATGATCAGTTTTTCTTTTGTCTAACCTATTTGATTATCACTTTCTTTATTTGCTTTAAAAACTTAAATCTAAGTTGAGGTGGAGCCAGTCATGTGTTCCTGTTTCCCTTTGTGGGATTTTTTTCCCCTTTTCTTTCTAGTTCACCCACTGAAAGAGTCACCATTCTGTGGTCTGTACCTTCTTCTCTGTTGGGACTTCTGGCTTCATCTCTGGTCCCCAGGATTTCTAATCAGACAGCCAAGAAAAAAAACAAGGAAGTCATTTATGTTTATTTTTGTTACTTATTCAGACTTCTATTTTCTTGAAACATTTTGGTTCTTAAAAGTTGTTGTAAAGGAGCACCTGGGTGGCTCAATCGTTAAGCATCTGCCTTAGGCTCGGTTCATGATCCTGGGATCGAACCCCACATCAGGCTTCCTGCTCAGTGGGAAGCCTGCTTCTCCCTCTCCCACTCCCCCTGCTTGTGTTCCCTCTCTCGCGTGTGCTCTCTCTCTCTCTCTGTCAAATAAATAAATAAAATCTTAAAAAAAAAAAGTGGTTGTTAAGGTTTTAGACAATTCAGAAAAGTTACTCTCTTTACATTTACTAGGTTTGTTACCTCTTCTCTTTCTCCTTCTCTTCTCTTCATCTCCTTGATCCCATGGGGGGATCAAGTTAGATGGCTTTTTAACAAAATATACTTACTGCCTTACACCTTCTGTAGGTGCGCCAAGCTCCTCCACCGAATCCTGTGGCTCCCTAGCCTGCAGTCTGGAATCCTGTGCTATGTCTGAAGAAGGCATCAACATGTTTGTACAGGGAAAGGAGTTGGTTTCACCACTACCTTTATCATCTCCTTGTATTAGCTTTTCAAAATTGTATAGTTTGTGTAATATTTTGACTTTGCTTAGTATGTTTTTTGGGGAAAGCAGATCAGTCTTTTTTTTTTTTTTTTAAGGATTTTTATTTATTTATTTGACAGGCAGAGATTTATTTATTTGACAGGCAAGTAGGCAGAGAGGCAGGCAGAGAGAGAAAGAGAGAGGAGGAAGCAGGCTTCCTGCTGAGCAGAGAGCCTGATGCGGGGCTCAATCCCCGGACCCTGAGATCATGTCCTGAGCCGAAGCAGAGGCTTTAACCCACTGAGCCACCCAGGTGCCCCACAGATCAGTCTTTTATATCAGCAACACAACTTTCTAATGTTCAGTTATCTATTCATTCAATAAATATTTCAGGTGCTAGTTTTATTATGTCCTAGTTTGGGGCATATAATAGTGAACAACACAACAATGAAATGGTCTCTACCTTCATGAAACTTATTTTCCTGAAAATGGAAATAAGGAATGATAGGGCAGTAAGAGCCATGACTGGGGAAGCGCGGGGGGTCCAGGAAGGGAACTGAAAGGAAGCGATGTGCAGGCTGAGTCAGTTCAGGGTTGTGATGGAGAAAGGGCTGGAGCCGTGAGTAGCACTTACAAGACTCAGATGAGAGAGCTCGGCATGTTTGGGTAATTATATGTAGCTTGTACTGATTGCAGGTAAGTGTGAGGTAAAATTTGAGAGTTGCACAGGCCAGACCTTGAAGCTGAGTTGGGTAGTTACGTGTTTCCCAAACCTAGCTTGATTATAGGACTTTCTGGAATGAAGGTTCCAGATTCCTCTCCAGGAGACTCTGATAAAAGCTTCTGATACAGCAGATACAATAAAACCCCCATTTGACTCTTTGCTTTCCTCGGGATTTGGTTATACCATAGAAGTTTTTATCCTATTCTCATGAATGAGGAGAACCATGATATAGAAAGAAGGGTTAATCCTTTCTTATCCTTTCCCTGTACCTCTTGGGTACTCAGTATTTTTAGATTGTCTCCTGTCTGTCCAGGAGCTTCACTGGGCTCTCCCCCTGTCACTAGAGTTCTGCCTGTGTGTTTAGTTAGGACCCTCTGTACCATTTCTTGATAAGCTTGAAATATAGTGTCTGACACTAGTATTAAAGTGACATTTCAGTGTATTTCTTACAATGAAATGTTCTCAAAATGAATGATAATGGAGTGGGGAGTCATCTTTTCTAGTTCATAATACCCAAAAGGATAACATAATCAGTTTCTTCACTGGGGGCTTTCTGTTCTATTTTTTATGTGCCAAACTAACACATTTTATGATCAGGAAATCGACATGACACTTACATAAGGGAAGTTTTTTTAAAAAGTGAGGCTATTCTTAGAGTAGTATATGAGGATTTTCCTTATAGAAACCAGGAAAGATGACTGCTTCAGAAGAAGGTAAATGTATGAGAAAAATGACAAAGGGAAACAGAGTGATACTTGATTCTTGACTAGCACCTGGAACTTCAGAGTGGAGATTTCCCGCAAACTAGGCTGGAGCTTGTGGGGTTTCCCATTTTCCTCAGCTAGTTCGCTTTAGACTTGTGTGGTATTTGCCCTATTTCATTTTGCAGTACCCGAGTCTGACTTAACTGTACTGGAGGAAGAATCTGAATAGTGAGTTCTGTGCCATGTGCACAGATGTTTTCCTGTCGTTACCGCTCCACTAGCGAACATGGCCCAATAAATGTCGTGTGGTCTCATCCATCAGATTAGTGCTCTGTTTGGTTAGTCGGGGATGGGACTTTCCCAGCTGCTCATCACCGATTTCCTAGTATTTCCCAAAGAAGAGGTACAGAAGGAAAGATTCACTGTGGTGTTGTGTTCTCCCTCAGGGTTTTTGTCTGGCTGGTAGACGGGATAATGTAGGCAGACCTGCTGGCTTGGAGTGGTGACGTAGAAAGTGTGCCTAACGCTTCCTGACCCCGTTAGTCTTCTCAGAAGAAGGCCTAGTTGATGTGTGACGTGGGGCCCGTGCCCCACAGCCCCTGTGAAATGGTCACTTCCTAGCGCTGAGAAACGCGGGGGTCAATCCCACTGAACATCTGCTGTTTGTACTTTTTTCAGGTGCTCAGAATTTTGATGTCATACGACTATCAACTTACAGAACAGCTTGCAAGTTACGATTTGTACAAAAACGATGCAACCGTAAGTCATTTCAGCTAATTTCTATGATAGCTGGATAGTGCACTCAGTAATATAAAATAAAAGGTTTTAGTATCTTTTAGTCATATTGTAATGTTGGTTGAATTATTTTTGTCTTAAGGGTTTATTAGAATGTAAGCTTTGTCATGGAAAAAACTCGTCTTTTACTCTGTGTGTCTCTCAAAATATTTACCAAAATTCAGTAATGTAACTGGTTTTGAGGCTGGCAGAGTATTAATGAACTTTAAGTGAAGAGAATTGTTTTCTCCTTCCCACTTGTTTTAAATGATAACTTTTATACAAAATTAATACAATAATCAGCTTCTGCAAGAAAAAACAATATTTTGATAGAGGCGTAATAAGTTATTTTTCTCGATTAAAATAAATACAGCACGAATCAGCCTTTTCTATAATCACTATGAGAATTACTACTTATAAAATAAATAAAATATATGTGTGTGTAAAATCTTTTTTCTCTTAATTTCCATGAAGATAAACTAACTTATGACAAAATAATTATACTTTTCTCGTGTGTGTGTGTATTGATGAAGAACTATTTTGTATAATGGAAAGAACATTAGCTTTAGAATTGGAAAAACCTGAGTTTTAGTCCTGGTTTTTGGCATTTACTACAAACATGTCTCTGTATATCTAAATACTTCCATCCTACTTTAACTGTTATTCAAAAACCTTAGCATAAAATTCTCTCTGGAGGGTTTATCATGCTGTCCTAGACTGAGGTCTCTGGTTTCCTAAAGCATTGTTTTTCAAATTATGGGTTGTGACTGATTAATGGTTCATGAAATAATTTTGAAGAGCTGTAGCCAGATTTTAAAACATGTAATAGAGAAAAACAGAAAGAAAAAAAAAAGCAGAACACAAATTATGTGGTAAGTCTAAAAGTACTTTGTGAAAAAGTATTTTTTTTCTATATCTAGAAGAATGTGTGTGTGTGTGTGTCTGTGTGTGTGTGTGTGTTGATTTAAATATATTTCTGTGGGTTGCGGTAAAAAAGTTTGAAAACCACTGTCAGAACAACTACAATTTTAATAATTCTTCCTGTAATTATTTTTGGGAAATAGTAGTCTATGTGTGGAGTGTTGAGAGCCTGAAACCAGTCTATTGGCATTAGTAATGTGCAGTAAAAGATGCATTATACTGGAAGTTTTATTTTGTTACATATGATTCTTTAATCAGATGGAAATTTTTTGTGTGCGGGTGTACAGTTTAAGCAGGAGCAAAATTTCAGTATTGTCCACATGCATGTTCTCTCGTCTCTACACTGTTTATTGAAAAAAAAATTCTTTTTTTTCACTGCCCCAAAATCTTTCTCATACAAATTAGGAAAAATATAAAAGAATGTTCATAGCAGTTTCTGTATATGAGAGGACCTGCTTTTGGACTCTTGTCTTCCACTGGTCTGTTTGTCTATCCTACCAATAGCCACTGTTATGGCTTTATAATAAGTCTTTTTTTTTTTTTAAAGGTTTATTCATTTATGGGGCGCCTGGGTGGTTCAGTCGTGAAGCAGCTGCCTTCAGCTCAGGTCATGATCCCAGAGTCCTGGGATCGAGCCCCACATTGGGCCCCCTGCTCAGCAGGAAGCCTGCTTCTCCCTCTCCTCCCCATTTGTGCTCTCTCTCGCTATCTCTGTCACTATCTGTGTCTCTCTCTCTCAAATAAATAAATAAAAATAAAATCTAAAAAAAAAGATGTATTCATTTATTTGAGAGAGAGTGAGATTGTGGGGGTCTTGGAGCAGAGAGAGAGGGAGAGAGAGAATCTTAAGCAGACTTTGTGCTAAGTAGGGAACACAACTCAGGGCTCAATTCCTTTTTTTTTTTTTTTTTAAAGATTTTATTGATTTATTTGACAGGGGGACACAGCAAGAGAGGGAACAGAAGCAGGGGGAGTGGGAGAGAGATCCCAAAACCCTGGGATCATGACCCAAGCCAAAGGCAAACACTTAAGGACTGAGCCACCCAGGTGCCCCTCAGGGCTCAATTCCAACCCTGAGATCATGGCTTGAGCCAGTATCAAGAGTCAGATGCTTAACCGACTGAGCCACCCAGGCGCCCTGCTTTATAAGTCTTCATATCAGATAGAGCAAGTCTTCCTACTTTGTTCTGTTTTTCTTTTTTAAATTGGCTTTTTACATTTATTTTTATATACATTTTAAAATCTGAATCTCAATTTCTACTAAAAACAAAATGAAACAACTGCTGGGATTTTTTTCCATCTTTCTTTTTTAAGTACAATTTACATATAGTAAAATTTATCCTTTTGATGGAGAGCCCTGTGGCATTTTATTGTGACTGCACTGAATCTATAGGTTAAGTTGGGGAGAACCAACGTATTTCCAATTTGAGATTACCTTCTATGAACATGGTATATCTCTCTATTTAGGTCTTTAATTTCTGCCAATTATATTTATAGATTTTTTTTTTCTTTTGGTAGAGATGTTGCACTTCCTCCATTGGATTTATTACTAAATCTTTGATGATTTATGCTACTATTACAAATAGTATTTTAGAATTTCACTTTCTGTTAGTAATGGAAATGCAGTGACTTTTATATCTTGACTTGCATCTAAAATCATTCTAGACTCAAATATCAATTTTAGTAATTTATCTGGAGAATCTGATTTTCTATGTGGAGAATTTTGTCATTTCTGAATAATGACAGTTAAGTTTCTTCATTTCTGAACTCACATGGCTAATAACTGCTTGTTTATATTGGTTAGGACCCAGAGTACAATAGAAATGATGATAGTGGGCATTGTTTTTTTTTTTTTTTTAACCTTAAAAAAAAAAGATGTATTTATTTATTTTAGAGAGAGAGATTATGATTGTGTGAGCATGCAGAGGGGCAGAGGGAGGGGCAGGGAGAGAATCTGAAGCGGACTCCTGAGCTGCTGAGCACAGAGCCTGACATGGTGCTCGATCTCACAGCCCTGAGATCATGACCTGAGCTGAAATCAAGAATCGGCTGCTTAACTGACTGAGCCACCCAGGCGCCCCATTTCTTTCTTTCTTTTCTTTTTTAAGTTGAAGTATACACAGTGTTATATTTGTTTCACGTATACAGCATAGTGATTCTACCACAGGTGCAGCTACCATCTGTCCCTGTACAGTGTAGTACAGTACCATTGACTGTGTTCCCTGTGCTTTCCTTTGTATTCCCATGACTTATTTATTCCCTAATGAGAAGCCTATATCTCTCATTCCCCTTTTTCCATTTTGTCCATCTCCCTCTCTCCCTCCCTCTGGCAACCATCAGTTTGCTCTCAGTATTTATGCACCTGTTTCTGATTTTTATTTGTTCTTTCGTTTTATATGTAAGTGAACATACAAGTGGAATCATATGATGTTTGTCTTTCTCTGACTTATTCCACTTAGCGTAATACCCTCTACATCCATCCATGTTGTTGCAAATGGTAAAATCTCATTATTTTTTATGGCTGAATACTATTCCATCCTATATATGTACCACATCCTCTTTACTCATTTGTCTATTGATGGACACTTAGATTCTACGTATTTTGGCTAATGTAAATGAACAATGCAGTAAGCAGACAGGTGCATACATCTTTTTGAGTTAATATCTTCATTTTCTTTAGGCAAATACCCACTAGTGGAATTACTGGTTCGCATGGTAGTTTCACTTTTAATTTTTTAAGGAATCTCCATACTGTTTTCCATAGTTACTGTACCAATTTACCTTTGAAAGTGGGTATTTCTTATCTCGTTCACAGTATCAGGAAAGACTTTCAACATTCTACTATTAAGTCAAATGTTTGCCACAGTTTTCTATAAATACCCTTAATCAGATTAAGGACATTGCCTAGTACTGTGTGTTTCTTCATTTCTGAATGTAAGGTTTATTTGAAAAGTGGTCTTTTTGATGATTTGTAATTTAATCTCATTTTAATCAGAGAGCATGGTTGATATGACTAGAATCCTTTGACATTTGCCAAAATTAGCTTTATGACTCAGAGTAAGTTCAATTTTCACACACACTGTTTGTGTTCTTGAAAGTAGAGCGTATTCTCTAATCACCGGGGGCAGGATTTCATGCAGTGCCTATTATACCTTCTTCGCCGATTGTAATGTTGAATGGTCTGCATCTGCACTCTGTACCTTTGCTCTGTCGCTTACTAAGAGAAATGTGTTAATAGCTCCCACTAAGCTTGTGAATTTATCTCTCTGATGTTCTGTTATGTTTGACAATATAGCTTTTGTAAGGGAGGCAAGACCTTACCTCTACCCTCTTAGAGTTTCTGGTTATGCCTGAGAGTGAAATTGTTATAAGACAGATTAGCAGAAGAGCACACAGATTTTACATGTGCCTGGGAGCCCCCATAGCAAAGTGAAGACCCGAAGGAGGGATGAGGCCTAAGTGCTAATATACTAGGGAAGAGAGAGCAGCAATTGTGGGAAAGTAACTAAAATATATGGGGGATCTCAAGGAAGATAGGGTTATTTTAATAAAATCTGTACAGATTTCTCTTGGTCTCGATTCACTGTCTCTGGGAATAAGAATGTTCCTTTCCCCTTGGAATAGGGAAGGCATCTTTCACTTGGGAGTTTATTTCCTGCTTTCAGGAAGAAAAAAGAAGTTCGGCACGAACTTCTTGACACATGCTGTTTTTCAGGTGTGAGAATAGCTCAAAATAATCCTTAGGCCAAAGTGGCATATTTTTGGATCTTACTCTGCCACCCTTCACTGCTCTGTCAGATGAAAATAAACAAAAAGGTCTTAACACCTTTCTGATGAATTAGAACTTTTAAAATTGTTGATAGTTCATTTTCTTTGTTTTAGTCCACCTGGTTGATATCTGGAACATGATTGAAGCCTTCCGAGACAATGGCCTTAATACACTGGACCATACCACTGAGATCAGTGTGTCCCGCCTCGAAACCGTCATCTCCTCTGTCTACTACCAGCTGAACAAGCGCCTTCCTTCCACTCACCAGATCAGCGTGGAGCAGTCCATCAGCCTCCTCCTCAACTTTATGATTGCTGCATATGACAGGCCAGTGCTTGGCATGCTTCCTGCATTTTAACAATGTTTGTCCCTTAGTCCTGTTTCTTCCAGATTGCCTTGCTGAGGGTTGTCAACTTAGAATCACAGTGACAAGGAAAATTATTCCATATAAGTTCCTTCTAAGGACTGGTTAAATGCCAGAGTGACTCACTGTCCTAGGGCATGTCACATAGTAAGCTTTATAAAATTATGGAGAATCACAACACTGAGACATGTTGTTTGGTCAAATTATAGGTCCCTTAGTGTAGCTGTTCTCTAGCCAGAGAAGTATAGCTAAGCTGTGAATTCGATTATGAGGCTTTCTTTGGAACTTAAAACTGACCTTTCTTTTGTCTGTAATAGTAAATGCCCCTTGACTCTAGTCTTATTTTCTTCTTGTTATGTTTAGGATACTATTTTAATCTTTTCAGTGCAGAACATTGTGTTTACACCTTACAACCCCGGATGAAAACTATTTGAATGTACTCTAAATTAAAACAGAAATGATTTGCTGTATTTGTATTCATGGAGAATGAAGTTGGTGTTATAAGAAACAAAAAGAAATCATAAGTGATGGAGCTACAAAATAATGTTTATATTCCAGGAAGCAAGAGTTTAGATTTTTGATTTCTGCTATATTGTTGATCATCCAGTTTGGATGGGTGAATTCTTCCTGCTTCATTTTTTCTCTCTATAGATTATTTTGATTTTATACATTTGTAAAATGTTATTCATTACACTTTATAATATTGAAGACTCTGTGAATTAATTGTAAAAGTCTGCAGGTGTCAAAGCCAAATCACAGTGTAGGCACTCACAAAATTCACATTTTTATTTTTATTATTTATTTATTTATTTATTTAAAGATTTTATTTATTTATCTGACAGAGACACAGCGAGAGAGGGAACACAAGTAAAGGGAATATGAGAGGGAGAAGCAGGCTTCCCACTGAGAAGGGAGCCTGATGCAGGGTTCGATCCCAGCACCCTGAGATCATGACCTGAACCAAAGGTAGATGCTTAAGCAACTGAGCCAACCAGGCACCCCAGGAAATTTGAAATTCTAAAACAAAAGTCCACATGAGACATAAGTTCTAGAACTTGAATGTCAGTTTTTTAGTAATTTTTTTTTTTAAGATTTTATTTATTTATTTGACAGAGAGAGATCACAGTAGGAGAGAGGAAGGGAAGAGATCACAGAGAGAGAGGAAGGGAAGCAGGCCCCCTGCTGAGCAGAGAGCCCGATGTGGGACTCGATCCCAGGACCCTGAGATCATGACCTGAGGCGAAGGCAGTGGCTTAACCCACTGAGCCACCCAGGCGCCCCAAGTTTTTTAGTAATTTAGACTAGTGAATCCCTAAGGTTAATTTTATACTGTTCAAGGAATGAGTCTTTTGATCCAAAGACCTTAGTAAAAATGGTTATTCTGTGGTGAATAAGCAGCACCTTATCACGACGCTAATTCACTGAGTAAATCACTTCAGGGTTGTACAACACAGATCAATCCAATAAACAATTTTTTTTACTAAATCAGAGATAAAAGTCATCTTACTGTTAAAAAGATCTTACTGTTTAAAAAAAAGTCATCTTACTATTTAAAAGAGATTATAAACTTTGATTCCATGCTCATGTCAAGTAAGTTAAATACTATGGCTAAGGAAGGAAGGAGAAGGAAGAGCAAAGAGGAGTCGAAGGTGCAGAGGAGTCCTGGGACGTGGTCACAGACACCTGGACACATCCAGATAGAGACAAAGGAAAAGAATAAGCAAACAGTAAGTTATATGAAGACAAGTCAGTAGAGCAGCACACCATAGAAAACTAGGGGGAAAACAAAACAAACAAAACAAAACTGAAAAAAGATGAGTGAGCTAAGAAGAGGAAGGACAGTAGTATGTCAGTGGTGAATTTGGTAATTCTCATGTCATATTGTATTGAAAACTTTGGCCACGGGCATCAGAATCAATCCTCACATCATTGCTAACCTTGAACTCATATATATGATAATATCTTATTTGTTCTTCAGTAATTTGAAATTGGCTTTCATGTACTGGTAAAATGAAAGGATCTGGTTATTGGAATTTTATTTTTGAAAATTATAGCATTTTGTTTTGAAACATTTCAAATATTAGTCTATTCATTGGCCTCTATTAGGCTCGAGAGTCCCTTTGATATGTAGAGTATCTAGTTATTAATTTTAATTAGTCTTCTTGGGATTTTGTATTTCATAATTCTTGAGTTAAAGTTTGAATGCAACAATTATTTAATTATTCTTAAGTCCCCTAACCTCTAAATTCACAGTCAAATTTTTAGCTAGGTTGTTTCCTGGTTATTGTGGATTATAAGACTATAAAACTATAGTGAGAAACAAATAGGATCTAGACTTTCTCCCTCAAGTATGTATTTCATTAGGAATTAACTTATTTTAATGCCAAGGATTTAAAATATTTTACATTTGACAACTAAAAACACAGAGAACAATACTATAAGCCTCTCTGTGGAGGACTTCAGTAAAAGCTACGAAGAATAGTCAAAACATCGGGTAGCCTCATTTCCTTCCTGCTGGGCCCCCAAAATGACAGGATCGGTAGTCATGTGGTCTGGTCCGAAGGTGTGACAGGCGATGCTATGATCAACTGTTTCTTCTTCTTCTTCTTTTTTTAAATATTTTATTTATTTGACAGACGGAGAACACAAGTGGGCAGGGAGGCAGGCAGAAAGAGAGGAGGAAGCAGACTCCCTGCAGAGCAGAGACCCCAATGTGGGGCTCCGTCCCAGGAGCCTGGGAACATGACCTGAGCTGAAGGCAGAGGCTTTAACCCACTGAGCCACCCAGGTGCCCCTGTTTCTTCTTTTTTTAAGAAGAAGGGTATTGGGGGCGCCTGGGTGGCTCAGTGGGTTAAAGCCTCTGCCTTTGGCTCAGGTCATGATCTCAGGGTCCTGGGATCGAGAGGGCATCAGGCTCTCTGCTCAGCGGGGAGCCTGCTTCCTCCTCTCTTTCTGCCTGCCTCCCTGCCAACTTGTGATCTCTGTCAAATAAATAAATAAAATCTTAAAAAAAAGAAAAAAAGAAGGATATTGAAATTCCCAGAATGAGGAACAGGAAATCTCCTTACCCTTCTCCCCTGGAGCCAATTTCATTGTTCAGGGCTCGTGATTCACAGACTCCCCGCTCCACCCCCGACGTCTGCGTGGGGTCGGTGTCTTTCTTGCCGACGGTAGGGAACCTGCTCTCGTGGGCTGCTGCGGCCACAGGAAGAGGGGCTCCCCTCGCCGAGGGGCCCGGAGGCGGGCCAGTGCTCCGTCTTGCCGGCGTCAGAGCTCTGGCTTCGGTGGTTTTGGCCCCCTCTTCTATCTGCTTAATGCTTTTGCTACTTGGAAAACGCCCGCTTCCCCTTTCCGGAGAGAGCCGGCTTCTCTCAACACCAGACGGAGGCGTCCGAGTCTCCTTCCAGAAATGCGCGTTTGGGCCATGCGTGTGTCGGCATTACGCTTTTGAGCTCAAACGGATCAGGGTTTGTGTCTCTGGAGCAGAGGGTGATTGAATTCTCCCCCTCATGGCTCGTTGCCTCCCGGTGGGGGTGGTCGGACTGGCTGTGAGGGAGACGGTCGCGTGTCCCCCTGGGAACTCTTTGCAGTGCGTCACCAACCTGTGGCTCCCTTTCCTGTCAAATGGGCCCCGCTCTCCGTCCAGATCCCAAGATCTGAAACCTGTAAGACTCAGTTAGACCCTGCCTTCTTCCTCCTCCTTCCTCCTCATGTCCATGCCAGTTACCAAGGTCTGTCACTTCTATGTCTTGAATCTCGATTCCTGGTGCATCTCTCCGGCCCCACAACTACTGCCCAGCCCAACCTCTTCCTCCTGAGCTGCTGGCGGGGCCTCTAACCCATCTTTCGGCTTGTGCTTTCTTCCCCCGTCTATCCTTAGAAATAATACACATTGTGAGCTGCACTATCTAACCTGGGAACTTGAACATGAGCAGTAACTTACTCTGTCTCTCTTGTTCCATCCCACTGACCGACACGTAACCAAGGTGAACCGAATTCTGATTTTGTGTTAGCATGTTCTTGCTTCTTAAAGAACAGTTTTTTCCACATAGGCATTAGCACAGTATTGTTTAATTGTAATTATTTTTGCTAATTGTAAAAGGAAAGTCATGCTGTCTGTATTATGACCTGACTTACTTTATGCGGTAATAGCTTTTCCAGATTTGTTCATGATGCCTGCAGCTCTAGTTCAGTTATTTTCACATTTGCATAACACTCTGTTGTGTTACTCTACATTCTGTGTTCTCTGGGTTCTCGTTCTGAGAAACAACACTGTCTGGCATGTTCTCATATGTGTGTCCTGGTACATGCGTACAGGTGTTCGAAATTGCTCTCTTGGTCCTAACCAAGGAATGGAGTTGCTCATTGGTGGGGGAGGTGCATGAGATTCAGCTTTAGAGGACAGGGTCAAATTATTTGAACAAACTGTACCCATGCCTGAGAGATCCTCTTGATCCACATTGTTTCTGTAAGCCTTACAGTTGTCAGACTTTTCGGTTTTTGCTAAGTGACATCTCACTATTGTTTGATTTGCATTTTCTTGCTTCTCCAGCATGTCTTTGTGTGTACCTTGGCCAAATATATTACTTCTGTGAAGTGCCTGTGTGGTCTTTTGTTCACTTTGTTGTGTTGTTTCTTCTTCCTGTCGTGGTTATAGGGGTCCTTAGAGCCTCCGGGTAGCAGCCCTTTCTTGCTTATCTGTGCTGTACATATCTTCTCTTTGTAGCTCGACTTTTTACTTTTCTTAGGATATCTCTTTCATAAAATGTTTACTTTTATAAGTTATTTTTTGATTTTTATTTTTTGGGGGGAAGGTGGGGTCAGGCAGGGCGAGAGACAGAGAATCGTAAGTAGCCTGCACACTCAGTGTAGAGCCCAATGTGGGGCTTGATCTCATGACCGTGAGATTATGACCTGACATGAATTCAAGAGTCAGGCGCTTAACTGACTGTGACACCCAGGTATCTTTCTTAAAATGTTTTCTCATGAGAAACTTCAAATATATACAAACATAGAAAGACTATTATAATAAAAACTCAAGGCATCTATCACTCAGCTTCGGTAATTACAGTACATCATTGATCTTATTTCATCTGTGTCCCCAGGCTCTTCCCCTCCCCCCAACCCCTTTCCTTGGCTTCTTTTGAAACAAACTCAAGTGTCATTATTTCATGTGCAAATATTCTAATGCACACATTCTGTGCACATAGTGTGCACATATTCTGTTTTATAATACTATCCCCCCCCACCCAGGTTTTTGCTCTAAGAAATAATAGTGCTTGGTAAGTAGTAAAATTAGACTTTAAATGGAACAAACCTATAAAAAATCTTACAGCTAATGAAACTAGGTTTGGATAAAATCTTCAAAATATATCATTGTTGAATATGTCAGTGGAAGGCACAAGGTTATTGTTTATCATCTAAAATAACACTTAGTATAAAACGCTGTTGCTACTTGGAACAATCTAAAGACTTCTTTGGTGTAAAGAGTTTCATGTGTATAATTTAGGATGGGTCAATATGGAAAAATTTGCTGTGTAGTTTGGAAATACAGCTAAGAACTATTTTTGAATCTTGCTTTAGCAACTTAATTTGAGTATATTTAAAATTTCCATAAGTTTCTCTTAATACTAGATGCTAAAAACAAAACTGTATACAAAAAGCAAAACTAAACAATTTCATTTTTTTTTTAAGATTTTATTTATTTGACAGACAGAGATCACAAGTAGGCAGAGAGGCAGGCAGAGAGAGGAGGAAGCAGGCTCCCTGCTGAGCAGAGACCCCCCCCACACCAATGCGGGGCTTGATCCCAGGACCCTGGCACCACGACCCGAGCTGAAGGCAGAGGCTTCAATGCACTGAGCCACCCAGGCGCCCCAACAAATTCATTTTAAATAAGTAATTGTACTCCTTAAATTCTGAATATACCCAGCTAGCATATTGTAGAATGGACGTTGCTAAAGACAAAATATTAGGTAACAGTCTTCCTCATTAGTGATTTTTAAACAAAACTATAATATCCTGGGAGGCACAAATACTTCCTGTATTTATTTACAGTGTTTGCTCTTATCTCTGCTCGTGGTCAAGTACAGTAGGAGAGAGTCGGGCTGAGAGGGAAGAGATGGACGCCCACAGCAGCAGCACATCTCGCTCTTACGAGGATGGAAGTGCAGCATTTTTAGGAAATTTCCAGGGGCTGATGGGGAATGAGGTGTACGGGTTTGGATGTTTTAAAAAGGTGAAGTCCTGGGGCCCCTGGGTAGCTCAGTGGGTTAAAGCCTCTACCTTCGGCTCAGGTCATGATCCCGGGGTCCTGAGATCGAGCCCCGCATTGGGCTCTCTGCTCGGCGGGGAGCCTGCTTCCTCCTCTCTCTCTGCCTGTCTCTCTGCCTGCTTGTGATTTCTGTCTGTCAAATAAATAAATAAAATCTTTAAAAAATAAATAAATAAAAAGGTGAAGTCCTAAGGGGGAAACTAGTGTAAAATGGAGAGAAACAGCCACCGGGGTGGAGGAGGAGGAGGGCAGGCCCCTGCCTACTCGCATCCCCTACGCCGCTGTGTGGCTGTCCTGTGGTGTCTTGTAATGTCACCACCGTAGTCCCAGGACTGGGTGGCAGGATTATTCAGGGACCAAAACTGAGTGAACTTGAAATTCACTTATTACTCTTCCCATCACTGATTCTTTATTTTGTAGTTTTTCTTTCAAGAGAAGTCATGCATTCATGCTAATTTTCAAAGAATCTTCTTGATTTCAGGATTGCAGACCTGCAAGAGGGCTTCACCATTAGTTACTATTTCAGAGAAAAAAATTCTTTTTGCTTATTATTTTGGCCTTATCTTACTGTTTCCTTTTAACACTTTATTTTTTTTTTTTAAGAAAAGGCAAGAAAGGGCACACTTTTTCTGAGTGTGACTTTTTCCTTGCCTTTGTTTCTCTCTGAAAGTGAGGAGAGAGGTAGTAACAGAGACTTCTCTAGTCCATTCGGTACCTCCAAAATAATCTGATTAAGACACTATTTTCATCATGTAACTTCCCACCTCAAGAACCTTGCAAAGCTCCCTGTGGTTTTTGAATGAGATTCCTACTCCTCACTTCTAATGGCATCAGTCCTTAATTCCCTGCTCATACCAAGCTGTAAATAAGCTACTTGAGGCACTTTTCCCAATTTTTCCAACATGACATACTCATTTCTCCCTCTAAGCATACACACACAGCCAACCCCCATCCCGCTCCAGTTTTTACCTACTGTGTAGCCTTAAAATCACCAACCCCATTTTCATTCCTTAGATGACATACAGCATTCATCTGTATCATTATTTTGACCTTAAATTATAAAATGCTCTGAACTGCTTCATAAGTATAGAAATAAGATCGAAAGCCCTTAGAGCGGAGATTCTACCTTATGTTTCTTTGATTCCTCAATAAACACAACGCTAAATTCTTAATAAGTATTTGTAAGGTCGAAATGAAAATTAGCAGGCACTCTGATTGTGATAAAATTGAATAATATTCTAAGTTGATTTTACTTGATTAAGCTGTTTGACATTTGCCAAATAGATGCTTGATTTGCAGTTGATTATTGCATAATCCATTCACTGTGAAGCGTTGTAAATTAAGATTAATTGGAAAAATATGAGTTTCTGAGCATCAAAGAGAAATGCTCTTATTACTTTTAACTACATGTGATAATTGGACTGGTAACAGTGTTTCTAAAGTAGAAGTCCCTTTTTGTGCGGGGAAGTACTAATTTATGGTTGGCAGCATCCACAGTTGTTTGTTAAAGATGTAGAAACAACTTGTTTTCTTAAGTAAAAAATGCTTCCCTAGTCTTGTTTTCAAAAGCATTAATTTAAATAGCAAGTTCTTATTCGATTGTGCAAAGCTGTAAACACCGTCCAGATCAGGTTAACTCAAATATTTAAAAAAATAGGCAGAATTTGAGACTTCATGAAACTGAAATGAGCAAAGTCCCGTCCAGAGGGCACAGGTGAGGACTGTAGAGGTTCTGAAGGTACTTGCATGTTAAAACACAGCAGTGTTTATTCAGGGTGACTCACTGTCTGCTTAGCTTGGCACAGAGCTAATCATGGTGTTTTCTCAGTATTGGATAAGAAGAACTCTTTTTAGAAGTCATGTGCATGGTTTATTGTCAGACTGTAAAATGATAGGTCTATAGAAGTGAATCATGCAGGGAGGTCTGAGAAAGAGAAGCATGATGTTTCTTTTTGAGGGAGGGTGCTCCCTGGAGAGACAGCTTGGGTGGGGTTAAAATAACAAGTTTCCTCTCTCCCATCATCCTCCACAAATACTACCTGTTTGTCCTTTCATTTTAGTATCTTTATGTAAGGGTTAATATTCACTGTTGTGTTACTTATTAAATATTGACCTACTAATCAACTCTGCAGCTATCATAGGCCAGATTTTAAGTTGAGCCACATTTTTTTTTTTTTTTTTTTGGTGATAAAACCTGGTTAAATATCTTTTCTGCATTCTGTTTGCAGAGAACTGATTCTGGGATGAACTTGGACTTTACATTGAAAGGACTGAAAACACAGATGTTGGTGAGGTTATACATGCCACGGCCAGGGGCAGTTAACTCTTCAGTTGTAAATGTAACTTGACTAGTATATACAGATTAAATTCAGATGTCTGGTGGGAAGGATTGAGAATGAGTTTTTCCATGAAGAATCAATTAGATAAAGGATGTAATCACAGGGTATTAGGCTGCTAAGTGGCTGTAGTCATTCTCTACCGCCTCTAATTGCAGAGCAAGAATGCAGGAGTGCTAATGCAACAGTAGGAAAACACAGTAAAAGGGACACGTTCCCTTTGCATTGTCTGGGGGCAGCTATGGGAAGTTTTATTCAGGCTTAAAGTCGAGAGAGAAGCCTCAGTGCCAAGAAAAGCATTCAGAGCAAAGGGAAAAATGCTGACGTGTGGCCTACAAAGCAAACAGTTGAGAGGAAGGAGCGAAAACTTTTTCTATTTGAAGAGAAAAATATAAATAATGTGATTTCAGGAAGAATTCTGAGAAGACCCCTCACTAATTTTATTAGGTGATTAGATTTTATATAAGTATCTTTAATAAGTACTTAGAATTTCTTTAACTATACCATTTATTAATTTGCTTATATCAATATTTCCTTTTGAAAGGTGAATAAACTGGGCACCAGGGTGGCTCAGTGGGTTAAAGCCTCTGCCTTTAGCTCAGGTCCTGATCCCAAGGTCCTGGGATCGAGCCCCACATCAGGCTCCCTGCTCAGCGAGGAGCCTGCTTCCTCCTCTCTCTCTGCCTGTCTCTCTGCCTGCTTGTGATCTGTCTGTCAAATAAATAAAATCTTAAAAAAAAAAAAAAGAAAAAGAAAAAAAAGAAAGGTGAATAAATCTTTTGATGGTTGAAACTCTGAACCTAAAGTTGTAAATGATGGCAAGCATTTGTAAGTGGGGAAGGTGAGTTTATCGTTCAGACCTGAACCCACTGCCTCATTTTGGGGGTGCATAGTTACGTACTTCTAGGCAGATTCTTTTTTTTTTTTTCTTTTTAAAAGATTTTATTTCTTTGACAGAGACAGATCACAAGCCTAGACAGATTCTTGAGCACAAGAGCTCAATAAACATCATTCCCAGATCTTTCAGTCTTTGGGTCTTCATGATCCTTAATCTTAATGCCTCTCCTTTCTCCTTACTTAAAACACCCTAATATGCCTGTATATTCTCTTTATCCCGTTGAGTTACCCACTGACATGTGCATGTATAGCCCCTCACCCTCCATAAAATATACACTGCTAAGCACATGTATGTTTGCACACCCCAAAAATACATGCAGGCAGAGAGAAGATTCATAGCGCAATGGGTGGGAGGTCACGTGTGGAGATTGCTGTGTGGCTCTTGTGAATGGAAAAATGGTTGGAAAGTAGATCTGAGAGATGATGAATTGAGGAACCACACATTACTGATAAGAATTAGTTGAGGGGTGATGCACTCTTCCATTAATACACCTGTGGACTGCTTGATCTGAGACCAGCCATAAAGACCATTTCTTAAGATTTTATTTATTTATGACAGAGAGAGAGTGAGGGAACGCAAGTATGGGGGAGTTGGAGGGGGAGAAACAGCTTCCCAGCTGAGCAGGGAGCCCAATATGGGGCTTGATTCCCATCGATCAAGCATCGTGGGCTTCAAGCATCAAGGCATTGTGACCTGAGCCAAGGGCAGACACTTAACTACTGAGCCATCCAGAAGCCCCGAGAGTATTAATAATACTAATGAGTGGAAAAGGATACCAGTGCTGATTCAGATCAATTGAGAAGGATAACAATATCCAAATGAATATTTGCATTTGAGCTGAGTTAAAGAATATTTGAGGAAGGGATGAGAAGTGTTGTAAATATTAATGTTTCTAAAGCATTTTGAAGATTAGGAAAAAAGTGTTATTATAATAATTTTCAGAAGTAAAGGTGTCATAGTACCCAGTATGCCCTAGCATGTGGCATGTATCAATGGGGACTGTGGGTTAACTCTTCAGTAAGAGTTGAGTTTGCCCTGACTCTTGCCAGAATGCTGGGCTCCGCCACACTCTCCTGTTTGCAGGAATGGCATCAGGTGCTTCTTCGCAGCAGGAATAGGTACCATTTTTGTCTTTGAAGGAAAAGCAGGAGATTTGGAGTTAGAAGGGGTTATACAATCACAACATTATTTATTCTTTCATCTCTTATTATGTCCTTCGATTTATACCTGCAAAATAAAAGCTAAAGTCTTAGTACCGCCTTCAAAGTTGTGTGTTGGTAGTTCTCAGCTCTGGGTGCAAAGCAAAATAACATGAGAAACTTTCTAAAAATACCAAGCCCAGGGTGGGATCTAGGCATCTGGATTTTTGTGTCCACATTTGTGAGGGGTACCTACTTGTTTTCTTTTGTCGTAATGGATTATTGTGTTTTTGGTATCAAAATAATGCGGGTCTCATAAAAGATTTGGAAACTGTTTCTACTCTCTCTCTCTTTTTTTAATCTCTCAAAGAGTGAGCATAGAAATGCAATTATTTCTTCTTTAAGTGTTTAGAATTCACCAGCATAGCTTTCTGCACGAGGAGCTTTCTGTTTTGGAAAGCTTAAAAATACCGAGTTAGTTTCTGTGATGGATATGGGCCTATAGAGGTTACCTGTTTGTTCTTGCATGAGCTGTAATGGTGGGTGTTTTTCAAGGAGTGTTTTGTGTCTGTCCAGTTCATTTAAGTTGTAAATTTATGGACTCTGTAACATTTCCTCATTTCTGTCATGTTTGTTGAATGCATGGTTGATAACCTTTCTTTCTCCTGATATTGGTAATTTGTGTCTTTTTCTTAGTCAGTCTGACTAGAGATTTATCAGTATTATTCATTTATTCAAAGAACCAACTTTTGGTTTCATTAATTTTTCTGTTGTTTTTCTGTTTTTAATTTCACTGATTTCTGCTCTTAAGCATATTTTATTTTTTCTTCTGCTTGTTTGGGTTTAATTTGCTATTCTTTTTCTAATGTTCTTAAGATTATTGATTTGAGAACCATCTTTTCTAGCATAAACCTATTTAATACTTAAAAAGTGAGAAGTGCCGGGGCGCCTGGGTGGCTCAGTGGGTTAAGCCGCTGCCTTCGGCTCAGGTCGTGATCTCAGAGTCCTGGGATCGAGCCCCACATCGGGCTCTCTGCTCAGCAGGGAGCCTGCTTCCTCCTCTCTCTCTGCCTGCCTCTCTGCCTGCTTGTGATCTCTGTCTGTCAAATAAATAAATAAAATCTTAAAAAAAAAAAAAAAGTGAGAAGTGCCAACACTGCCCTGCTTTCCTTTGGCTGCCTTCCTTCTTTCCATCCTGGACACAACCAGTGTTATTTTTTTCAACATCCTTTTCACAGAATGCTAGATAGCGTTAAGAGCAATCATTTTGTTCCATGCTTTGCCTTTTTTTTTTTTTTTTTTTAACTTAGTAATCTATCTTGCATTTAAATCTTTATCTTTCACTATTATTTTTCATTCTTTTTATGATAGCATAAATAGCCAATCTTCTTTCAATGGGCATTTAAGGATAGGGCCTGGATCTTGGTATTTTTAATATTTTTGTTCTTTTTATGCATTTTATTTTTTATTTTTTTAATTAAATTTTTAAATTTTTAAATAAACATATAATGTATTTTTATCCCCAGGGGTACAGGTCTGTGAATTGCAGTTTTACACACTTAACAGCACTCACCGTAGCACATACCCTCCCCAATGTCCATAACCCCACCACCCTCTCCCGAAACCCACCCACCCCCCCGCCCCCAGCAACCCTCAGTTTGTTTTGTGACATTAAGAGTCACTTATGGTTTGTCTCCCTCCTGATCCCATCTTGTTTCATTTAATCTTTTTTTTACCCCTCAAACCCCCCATGTTGCATCTCCACTTCCTCATATCAGGGAGATCATATGATAGTTGTCTTTCTCCGATTGACTTATTTCACTAAGCATAGTACCCTCTAGTTCCATCCACATCGTCGCAAAAGGCAAGAGTTCATTTCTTTTGATGGCTGTTTTTATGCATTTTATTATGAAAAATTTTATGCATGCCATTTATGTATCTTAAATGTCTTTTAACCTGTAGGGTTCCCTTCATTTTCCACCTTAAACCATTAGCTGTGTCCAGTAAATGGTAACCTTCACTTTCCAGGATTCATTTTTTAAACAGCTTTTTTTTTTTTTAAGATTTTATTTATTTATTTGACAGAGATCACAAGTAGGCAGAGAGATAGGCAGAGAGAGAGAGAGGCGGGGAAGCTGGCTTCCCGCTGAGCAGAGAGCCTGATGCAGGGCTTGATCCCAGGACTCTGGGATCATTACCTGAGCTGAAGGCAGAGGCTTTAACCCACTGAGCCACCCAGTCTCCCCCTTTTTTTAAACAGTTTCTATTGGGAATTAGGAAATGTCTACAGAAGGAGGCCTAAAATGAAGCATAGTATGGCATGTCACCTTGGAGGTCATGCCGCATGTACACACTCCGGTGGGGGGTGGGGGCAGGGTACTGTCAGACCTGGGAGCCCCTGGTGTGTTCCTTTCTTTCACCCCTTTCCTTTCTCCCAGAGGTCATTGGTAGCCTGAATTTTATGGAAACCTCTTCTAAGACTGTTTTTTACTTTCTTCTGGATATTCTCACATCATGAAATCAGTGTCTACAAAAAAATATTTGGGCAAGTTTATCTTAAAAAATGTCCTTCGCTCTGCATCAAGATTTCATCTACTGTTGGTGTACTTTGTCTTCGTTCTTGCTCTGCTGGTCATCAGGCTTGCCTCCTCACACTCTGGGCTTCAGGAATGTTCTCTCTGTTGCTTCATCTTTCTGGGCCGCTTTACTTCAGGATAGAAACCGCATCCATCAGGGTTCTTAGCTGTAGGCAATAGAAGCCACCTCTGGCTAATCTGTTAAAAGGATCTGTGTGACCCGCAGACTCCCTGAGAAGGTTGGGAAAGTGGGCTTGATGACCACACTGCCAAGCAAAATATATGTCACGATTGTGTCACAAAACGGGTCTCACGGAGACACGTCTGCTGCCTCTCCAGGGCACAGACACTGTTGCCTGTGCTCCGAATGCCATGGCCACTGGGCTGCGGCGCTGCCGGGGGAGTCCATCTCTGCTGCCTCAGGAAGCTGGATGGAAGCCCTCCCGGTGTGGCCAGGTGGTACAGCCTCTAAAAGCTAATCATTTTCTGTGTGGTCTCAAGGGGGTGCATCTTGTTGGTGGAGCTTGTGGCATGTGCTCATGTCTTAGTGTTGAAGAAAATGGGAAGGCAGACAGGCAAGGTTTTCTTTTCTTCCTTCTTCACACTGTGGTGGTGGGATGTGTATCGGTCTCAGAAGATAGGGCATGCCTAAATACAGACTTGGCATTTAGATGGTTGGTGACCAAAGAGAAATGTCCACCATTAAAGTTCTGTATCAGTCTTAGAAATCCATTCCCTTTTCTAGTTGGTGTTCTTTGTAGCTACTCATGTTGCTTAAAAAGCACCGTGGGTATTTGACTTGGGTGTAGTCCTTCTGTTGACAGGTGCCCTATAAGATGTGCAGCAGTATCTGTATTTCTAAAGAACTGTATATTTTAAAAACCCCATCCTGGGGTGCCTGGCTGGCTCAGTCAATAGAGCATGCAACTCTTGATCTCTGGGTTATGAGTCTGAGCCCCGTGTTGTGTGAGGAGAGATCACTTAAAATAAGATCTTTAAAAGGTAAAATAAAAACCCCATCCTAATTTTTGCTCATTGTAGGGATTCCTGTTTTATCTTATGAATAACCTTAGTGAGGTGTAATAGGTGAAAATCAGACTGTAACAAACATTAGTATTTCCTGGAGATCTTTGCACTATGACCCTTCAGGATCATGAACCGTTTGCCTTCCAGGTGTGCTCTTACTGTATAAAAGTTTTGGAAAATGGAAGACACTCTATTGGGAACATTGGTAAAGATAGATAGGATGACACTTGCTTTTCAAAACTAAGACGGTACAATTCTCATTATTGTGAAGCTATGTTACTGTGAAATTTTGTTTGCACATGCTTCATGAAGTGAACACAAAAGCCCGTTGTTCGTTTGCATGTGATGACTTTAAAACCTGGCTAGTGAAGTTGTCACCTGCTGTGAAACCAGGGCGTGCTGAACGGACAGAGGACGTTCATCACAGTGGACGTGTTAGGTCAGGGGGCCTTGCTGACTTTGCCTTGGTTCTGCAGGTGATGCGCAGTCTTGTTCTGGATAATTCATATATGTTCCACATTTCATCTTTCCAGCCACTGAAAAAGAATTAATCTTACCATCCTTTCTCCTCCACTTTCTCACAGTCGTGGCCTGGGAGGATCCGAGTCAGATATATCAAGCTTCTTAGGATAAACACATGGTGTCACATAAACCTGTCACAGTAAAAACAAAGATGAATGTAATATAAAATCTTTATAGCCATGTGCACCCTGTGGCTTTAGTACATAACAATAAACTGTTGTTATCATGGTGGGAGGACACATTTCTGAATTATTCAAACAAGGTGATGCCTCAGTTTTGAACACTTAACTCAGCTGTGGATTTCATGGGCAAAATTTACTTCTGGTTCATCCATCTGGCCTCTGTGTACAGAGCCAGGAGAAATTTCTTTGCAGAATGTTTGTAAAGCTCCTTTCCAAATAATTCAGGTAGTTTTAACACTATTTACCTAACATACATGAGAGCTTATTTCTACAAAGGAAAAAAACCCCAAGGTCTCTAAAAATCCAAGGTAATATTGTAGCATATTAGGGCAAGAGTCCGCTTACTAATTGCTTGATATTTAGTGATACCTTTGATTGCTTTTGTGGTTCCAGATAGCAATTGTCTCTAATATAATTTATTTTGCAGTGAGGGCCGAGGCAAGTTGACCGTATTTTCAGTTAAAGCTATGTTAGCAACGATGTGTGGTGGAAAAATGCTGGACAAATTGAGATGTAAGTACTTTCCTATTATTTGAAAAATTGTATCTTCAAATCAGGATCTTTGAACAGTTTTAAGTTAATGTTTTCAGAATTTTGGATGATGCCATATTGAACTTTTCTGTTTGTGCTACATCGTTTGCTTTGTAGCAGCTGGCTCAGAGGATGTACATTATGCCACCTACTGTTGAGATGGAAAAATTGGTTGAAGTAATTTGTTAAGTTTAGTTTTTTTCTTGGGTGGGGGGATAAAGCAATGAAACTGAAGAGATTCAGAACAGTAATGTTGACCTTAAAAAAGTCTTTTCTTTTTCTGTCTTTTTTGTTTTTTCCTTTTAATTAACGTATAATGTATTATTTGCTTCAGGGTTACAGGTCTGTGAATCACCAGGCCTACACATTTCACAGCACTCACCATAGCACATACCCTCCCCAATGTCCATAACCCCACCCCCCTATCTCTCCCTCCTACCCCCCAGCAACCCTCAGTTTGTTTCATGAGATTAAGAGTCTCTTATCTCTTATCTCTCTCCCTTGTTTCACTTTAAAAAGTCTTTTTTTTTTTTTTTTAAAGATTTTGTTTATTTATTTGACACAGAGAGAGAGAGAGGAAGAGAAATCACAAGTAGGCAGAGAGGCGGGGGTGTGGGGGTGTGTGTGGGGGAAGCAGGCTCCCTGCTGAGCAAAGAGCCTGATTCAGGGCTCCATCCCGGGACCCTGAGACCATGACCATGACCTGAGAGAAGGCAGAGGCTTAACCCAGTGAGCCACCCAGGCGCCCCTAAAAAGTCTTTTAAAAATGCTTTCCATATGATCAAAATTTTGCTTGCAGGTGGTTATGTTGAGTGCTTTTTGTTAGAAAATAAATATGGTTATTTTTATCAGGTTTGGTCAAGATTAGCCCTTTTTAAAATAAATTTATTCTTCATCAGGTGGTATTTACTATGATTAAACCTTTCCTTAGTAGCTTAGAGTTAAGCTCAGTTATTTAGAAATTTAGAGCCTGTTTTTTTGCTTCTTTTTTTGTTGTTGTTCAGTTACTTTTCCTAAATTTTTTCTTACTGTTGGCCATCTTGTCATTTTACTGTTCCTTAGATACTGTAAGATTAAATGAAATCAAAGGACATGAAATTCAGAGTTATTTAATTTTTTGTGTATGGTTTTCATTTATTCATTCATTAGATAGTTACTATCTAAGATACGCCAAACATTGTGCTAAGTGCTTTACATATATTTTCTCAGTGAATGCTTAAATTTCTTTGAGCAGCAGGTGGTATATTCTCCATTTTATAGATGAGTTAGCTGAGGGGGCGAAGCTGGGATTTCAGCTCAGGCTGTCTAGCTTCCTGGCCCTGTTCTAAGCTACTTTGTTGTGCTCCATAGACTAATCCTGTAATGGGAGGCACACTTGTGATACAGTACAGTGATCAAAGTGCCATGCTGTAAGGAAGAAATTCTGGCAGGTTTCAGGGAGGTGTGATTGAAGCTGTGGGTTTTAATGAAGTGTTGAGTTACCCTATGAATTGCTTTGTTGAAGAAACTGGGTCATCTGTCCTATATAGCATCGCTCATGGACTGGCTTTTCATGATCACATCTCCATGATGCTCTTTTGTGTCCCACATTTTTTGTTTTAATTGGAAGATCTAGAGGCTTGGTCAGATTTAAGTGCAGGCTTTTGGACCAGATGACTTGATAGGTACACTTATTTTCTGTGCTTTTTCTTATATGTTACCATGACATCGAAAGTTGGAAAGCTGGATGGCTCACCGGATATAGATATAAATATTCTAAAGGATTAAGGTCTTAGATAATGTTTGGTCAGCTGTTATCTGGTTTATCTTCATTTCAATTCAGCTGCAGTGTAAAACAAGTTTTTAGTAATAAAACTTACAGTTTTATTAAATACTCTTCTGAGTATTTTTCACATGGTATCTCAAAATTCTAGGCTGAAATTTCGTAGTATTTTCTTAATTCTAGCACAGTGTTTTCTTAATTCTAGCACAGCGTTTGCCCAAGGAAGATAATATGATATGGATGAAATTGTATTTCATTCAAACACAAAGAAAAAGAAAGTTGGAATTTTATCTGTTTTTAATGATAGTGACACCAGGTAAAGAATATACGTTGCTATCTTTATTAGTACTGGAGAAAGTGGTTGAAAAATGGAAAATTGGTGATATACCCGCATGGTGGGTAACTCTGGAGTCTGTAAGTTTCTATAGTTAAATCTGCCACATTTACATCATTGAGCTGGGACCTGGCACAGAGTAAGTGCCAGAATTTTGCCAAGTATCATTTGTTGTTTGAGTCCTAAAATTACTGCAGTTCTCTGTTGGACTGTTAGTGAAAAAGGGCAAATTTTAGTATTGTGTGAAATGTGGAAGGGATCCAGGTGATGGCAGGGTTTTTGTTGTTGTTGTTTTAGTGTGGCTTTTGAAGCTCTTGGAGAAATACAAGTGACCAGTATTCAGGTGACACAGAGGGCACATGCGCAGGCCGGCGTGACAGGTCTGCGTGCTAAGAAGGCCAGATCACTCATTGCACATCAGATGCGGATGGATGAGGCACCACCCGTGCTAGCTCACTAATTACTGTGTTCATATCATGCAGAGAGATTTAAAATATGGTTTTCTTATTGTCTTCACATTCAAAATTATAGTTCTTGACCATCTGTAGCTCTGTTTCATTATTTTTGTTGTATTAATTATCTTGGCTCAAGAATGAGATGTTTGGGGCGCCTGGGTGGCTCAGTGGGTTAAGCCGCTGCCTTCGGCTCAGGTCATGATCTCAGGGTCCTGGGATCAAGTCCCGCATCAGGCTCTCAGGGAGCCTGCTTCCCTCTCTCTCTCTCTGCCTGCCTCTCCATCTACTTGTGGTTTCTCTCTGTCAAATAAATAAATAAAATCTTAAAAAAAAAAAAATGTTTAACATAAGGAAAATTTTCAGGTATTGAGGCCTGTCTCCACTTCTTAATTTTAATCATCTAGAGTGGAAACCCATTTACATGTGGTCTATCCTGATTCATACAGAGCTCACTGGTTATAATTTACATATTTTCATAGCTCGGGGATGTCATCTTATGCTGCATTTGGGGCTAATTGTGAGGCTCTGAGTTATTTTTCCCTTCTGATGTTTTCAGATGACTACTTTCTCCGTCCTTGACCTTTTTGTTGATGGTGGCAACAGTGGTGATGGTGTGTGTCCCCTTTATCACTGATAAATGTGACGGGATTATCAGAGTATCAGTCTCTAGAAATCTCTCCTTGCTTCTGTTTTATATTTAATATGGAGAAAACATAAGCAAATTTCTGAGCATTCTATTTAAGGTTTGAGTGTAGGTGACTGGAGCTTTTGTTGTGGGATTGATTGGCAGTTTGGGTGCTGTAGGAATCCTTTTCTCTCTGGCTTTCTGGGTCCCAGCTGTGTCCTGCTTAGTTGCGATGGCTGAAGAATAGCACAGACAGAAGTGAGCTAGAACACTGTACTGCACTGTGACATTTCTTTACCCCCACCTTCTCTCGGCTTGTTCCGTTGACTTAGTTCTTATTTTCTCCATCTTCCCGCCCCTGAACGCACTTTCTGCTGTTATCTCTGCTAACGTTCCTTTTAAATGAGCTTTTCATGTTTATGTAATACAACTTCATGTTTCTACTTTTCTTCCTTTTATTTTGATCTTTTTGCACTTTACCCTTTTTTTTTTTTTTTAAGATTTTATTTATTCATTTGAAAAGAGAGACACAGCGATAGAGGGAACACAAGCAGGGGGAGGGGGAGAGGGAGAAGCCGGCTTCCCGCCAACCCGGGAGCCTGATGCGGGCCTCGATCCCAGAACTCTGGGATCATGACCTGAGCTGAAGGGAGACATTTAACGACTGAGCCACCCAGGCGCCCCTGTGCTTTACATTTTATTTTAGATTTTTTTCCCTGTAATTTTCCCCCCTACCCCTTTTTATTTGGTATATTTTTGTTTGCTTGTTTTGGGGTCAAGATAGCATTTAGAACAACTTAACCAATATTTGTACTTTAAGTTTGAAATATTTCTTGATTAGATTTTTCAGGTCTCTCTTAAGAGAGTTTCTGTCCCCAGCGAGCGCTCATTTATAGAAATAATTCACTGTTATAGCCATTAGGGACTATATCCTAGATTCACAGTTAACTAGGGTCAGATACTAAATACCAGTGATTTATAGGAAGAGCACAGACTTTAATTATAAGCAAGATCAAAACTCAGTAATGTCAGAAACCATAAAAATAACTCAGAGGACAAAATGTATAGGCTGTAAAGCCCATTATTTATGATTTGTCATTTAATTGATGTGATTTATTCACTTTGTCCAATTCTGCTGTTTTCTAAGAAACTTAGTCTCTTATTCAGACGTCATCTGTCTTGCATTAAAAGATAGGAGCAGATGATTCATGTAGTTGATTTTTAAATTCTTTAAAAACCTGGTGCTACCATTTGAAGGATGGTCTAACAGTGTATATCAAGAAGGCTGTAAAAATACCCATATCCACTGACTCAGTCTATTTCTTGAGTTTATCCAGAGGAATTAATCAGAGTGCACTCTAAATTTTATGTATATTTGTTATGGCATTTTTTAATCATAGGTGAAAACTTGAGACAGTGTGCAAAACTCAGAGCTCAGTTCTAGCAGGATCCCCACATGACTGCCGACTGCCTATATTGTTCTCAAAAATAGGTTTCACATCAAAATGCATAAATGTAATATAGTTTTAGACAAAAATTTGTTATGCACCTAGAAAAAGAAAGAAATAGTATACCAAAATGATAACAGGTATTTTTTCTGGGTTGTAGCATAAGGATGTCTTTGTGGTTTTGATAGACCACACTTTGAGTAGCTGGAGAAAAGATGATCTGAGCTGCTGCTTGTGCTCAGAACTGGCAGTTCTCACCGGATTCCCATCGCTTGCTCCCTTGCTGTTGCACTAACAGACTGTAGAGAGGCCATCCTTTGCAGCTATAATTAAACGGATCCACCCGTTCAAAATTTAGCCTCCTTTGCAATAGTCTCTCCACTGCCTGTCACTGCAGAATTCCCCCAGCTGGTTTCTGCTAACCATACCTTCTCGTCATTAGACAGAAATGATGGGTGAATCTCAGTGAGTGAGGTTCACATTTGCATTTCTCCTATAACCAAAATGTTCTAGAACCAGAAGCAAGTAAGAGATAAGTCCTAAATCAGTATTTTATCAATAAGAAGAGAAAGAAAAACAAAACCAAGGGAGGACTTGAGACTTGTCTAAAGTAGTTACTGGCCGAGTCAGCTCCGCAGAGAGGCCCAAGGCGTGCTGACTCCTATCCTTCATCCTTGCTCTGACTTCATGAAGGATGTAGGAATATTCATGAGTTTGGGAATAAAATATTCACTTGGATTTGGTTACATATAGGTATTTATAAGCATGCAGATGTATATACATGTTTTTGTGGGTTAGATTACTTAGTTGGTAGAAAGATGATAGGCGGGGAGAGTCAGTTACCAGAGAAAGCTAACATATAAAAGAAAACGGTATTCCGTTTATAGACTTCGCTTTATTGTAAACAACCCTATCATCTTACAAAAGTAAGTGATCCGTGATGGGGGGAGAAGAAAGTGTTGATAGATGCAGTGAGTAAAACCAGGGTCATTATCACCAGAAGAAGAAAAAAAAATGGAAACATATGTGATGATGGTAGAATGGTAGCATTATTTTGCCATTACACAAAGGACGGAATATTTTTTTAAAGTGTGTATACATAAGTCTGAGGGACTTGATTGTGGGTTTTTCACAAGGGAGAAAGCCTACATTTTTTTTCTGGAAACAACTAATGGGGAATTAGCATACCTTCTTTCAGAGGTGTATAAATAGAAAGAGAATTACTGGGGAAATTAATCAGAGTTCTGGGGGGAAATTTAGTCCCTTGATGCCAGAAGGGTTGAGGGCTTTAATCAGAGAATTAGTTAAAATTTTTTATTAAATTTTATTGTCTTTTATTTATTTCTTTAGTGAGATCTTTTTATTTGTGTGTAGTAAATCACACCAGCTTTCATTGTTATACTTCATTTAAGATAAAAAAAATTAGCAGGAATTTTATACTGTTTTTCTTACAGATAAAAGAAGCCTAATCTTTTTTAAAAAATACTGTTGTAAACCAGTAACTCTGGAAATAATAAGTCACTATGCCTTCAATTTGTGTTCTAGACGTATTTCTCTTATTAAATCAAACAAAGAAACATGTTTCTGCTTGTTCTCTTGTAAATGTAATGTGGCCCTATTAAGTTATAGTTTCTTTTTTAAGGAATTTTTAAAAAACTGGATACTCTGAATATATTATTTAGCATGGTAACCAAGTGTAACAGAAAGTAATACTTTTTTGAGGGGAATGTTAGTCATTTTATCGTCCAGTCACTCCCTTTTATTTCTCTGAATGAGTCAGGTGTTGATTTGTTGGTGTGGATGTACACACAGATGTTTTTGTGGTTGTGAAACCGTAGATACATGTATTTATGTACTGGGTAGCATTAGTTTCCCGTCTTGAATATTTCTACCATTTAGTTAGTGAGCACAATGTAATCACATGCTAATTTATCAGTTATGAATACATTGGGTGACAACAAAAAACTAACAGTGGCCGAAACACACTGGGATTTATTTTTCTCCCATAAAAATAAGCCCAGAGCCTGGTGAGTCAGAGTTGGTCCCATGACTCAAGGATGTCATCACACACTCAGGTTCCATCCTCTTGTTTTGCTCACCATGTGGCTTTCCTTCTTACGACTAAGTGATCGCTGGATGGGCCTCACATTCCCTTTCCAGGCAGACAGAAGAGAGAAATGCCTCTGTCAGGAAAGCAGAAGCATTCCCAGAAATCCACTTTGGGGTTACATTGTATAAAAGAGACTGGGAAGTCATTTTTTTCGGTGGAGCACATTGCCGTTCTCGGCACAGGTTCAGCTGGGGAGCCAGCAGGGGAAAAGAGACAATGAGTCGTAGGCACCTAGCCACATCTCCTACGGACTCTTTTTTTCATTCAGGTTATTTTCCTCCTTGTAAGAATAGCACCCAGTTATTCAAAAATGAAATCACCATGTGCTCCCCTCCTTAAGGGCATCAATTCTTCACATACTTGGCAATATCTTCAAAGCTCTGTATCTTGAGCTGTGGCCCTGCAGGATGGTTCTACCTGGACATTTGCTGGTTGGTTCAAATACACTTATGTACAAAGCTGAATATCTTTATCTTCTTCTTCTTCTTCTTGGTTGGTTCAAATACACTTATGTACAAAGCTAAATATCTTTATCTTCTTCTCTTCTTCTTCTTCCTCCTCTTCTTCTTCTTCTTCTTCTTCTTCCTCCTCTTCTTCTTCTTCTTCTTCTTCTTCTTCTTCTTCTTCTTCTTCTTCTTCTTCTTCTTCTTCTTCTTCCTCTTCTTCCTCTTCCTCCTCCTCCTCCTCCTCCTCTTCTTCTTCTTCTTCTTCTTCTTCTTCTTCTTCTTCTTCTTCTTCTTCTTCTTCCTCTTCTACTCCTTCTCCTTCTCCTTCTCCTTCTCCTTCTCCTTCTCCTTCTTCTTCTTCTTCTCCTTCTCCTTCTTCTTCTTCTTCTTCTTCTTCTTCTTCTTCTTCTTCTTTTTTTTTTTTTCCCCCAGTCAGGGTTGTCAGCATTTTCCCATACTAGAAACTTAGAATAATCCTAACTTCTTAAATTCCTCTTATGCCCTAACCCAACCTGCCATCAGTTTCCTGCATTGAAATATCTTGGAGGTGACACCCCCTCCCCACACTGTCACCGCTGAAGTTCACACACTCGCTACCTCATTTGTGCATTATTCACAGGGTTTACTAGCTGATTTCTTCAATCCTGTTCTTCCTCTTTTATCCATTTTACTCGTCATTAAGAGTCCAATTTTATTAAAACTTAGTTTTCTGAAATATTTCTCCCCTATGTAAGAGTTTCTAAACCAAATTCAGAGTGCTTTCCTCTTTAAGTTTTCTTTCATAGCAGATATTTTTCTTAGTCTGTCCTTTTTTTTTTTTTTTTTAAGATTTTATTTATTTATTTGACAGAGAGAGACAGCGAGAAAGCAAACACAAGCAGGGGAAGTGGGAGAGGGAGAAGCAGGCTTCCTACCAAGCAGGGAATCTGATGCGGGGCTCAGTCCTCGGGCGCTGGGATCATGACCTGAGCTGAAGGCAGATGCTTAATGACTGAGCCACCTAGACACCCCTCTTACTCTGTCTTTATTTCCTTTTATTTCTCAACCTAAATTAACTTTCTTGTTGAAGAATGCACTTAGTGCACTGTTTCCTGCTTACCTCCCCTAACAAATCTAAGTGTCCATAGACGGTTTCCTCCTCTTTTCTGGTTGTGTCCTCCAGCGCCCACCTCCAACCTGTTTTGATCTCAAGATTCCAAGTTTTACCTTTCAAGGCCTAGCTTCTGAATTCCTTTCTTTTTGAACTTTCTTGGCAATTCCTGCCTCTGTGTTTTTGTAGTTGTTCTAAACTATGTTTTGAAAAAGCTGTGCGGTATGATGGAATTTCTTTGGAGTTAGAGAAGTATAGCTTTAGATCTTGACTTAGGTACTTACCAACTTTTTTGCTTTAAGCAAATTGACCTTTCTAAGGTAGTTTCTTTATCTATAAAATTTAAGTAATTGCATGTACACACATACATCTTACCATTTTATGAGTGTACAATGAGGTAATGTTTAGTAATGTATAGTTGCACTTAGTGTTAGGGATTGTTGCTTGAAAACAAAACCCCAGGATAGTAGTGTCTTAAACAAAGAAAGAAAGTCGAAGTTTATTTTTCTCCAATATAAAAGAAGTCTCCAGGGGTGCCTGGTTGGCTCAGTGGGTTAAAGCCACTGCCTTTGGCTCAGGTCATGATCCCAGGGTCCTGGGATCTAGCTGCACATCGCGCTTTCTGCTTAGCAAGGAGCCTGCTTCCCTTCCTCTCTCACTGCCTGCCTCTCTGCCTACTTGTGATCTCTGTCAAATAAATAAATAAATAAATCTTAAAAAAAAAAAAAAAAAAAAAAAGACGTCTCCAGGTTAGGTAATCCAGAACTGATGTGGTAGTTCATCTGGGACCCAGACTTTCTCTACTTTTGTTTTCTATCCTTCTAGAGCATGATTTCTATATAAAAATTGCACTTGCCACATGTTCCAAGGTGGCTGCTGGAGCTCCAGCCATCATAACTACATTTCAGATAGTGAAAAGAGGGAGAGCATGACAGGGCAAAAAGAGCGTGCTTTCCAGCTTAGTCAGCTTTCCTTAACCAGCCTTCTTGGAGGTCCTTCACAGCTCATCTATGGTAGTCTCAATGGCTAGTACTTAGTCACATGACCACTACTTGCTAAAAGGAGGCTGTAAATTTTAATCTCTTAATTATCGGCTACATTATTGCACAAAATAAAATAAATGTTACTAAGAAACAAGAAAATAATTAATACTGGGTAGGTATAGGCAGCCTTAGCCATGGTTACATGTGGTAACTTTGTGGTTCTTGACAAATACTGAGGCTTAACAAGTATCTTGATGCCTCTGTTCTTTCTGTTCCACTTAGTGTCAGTTTAGCACTTTATTCCTCTTTGCTTCGTATGTATCTTATTTTTTTCAGTTACACTGAAAGTTTCTTGGGGGCATAAAGACTGTATATCATAATTCTTTGTTGTGTTTCACAACACCTAACAGAGTGCTTGGCACTTGGAGCACATAGGCGAAACTTAATATGTATTTGCTAATTAATTGACTTTATTTTTCACTAGGACCACATAGTTCTTTTAGCCTCTCATTGACTCTCCCCACTCACAATGACTATTTTGTATTTTTTCTTTAACTACAGAGTCGCAGCTACCTAGGGAGGATACATTGCAGGCTTTCATTCCTTTGATAATTTCCCGTTTTTTTTAAAGATTCTATTTATTTATTTGACAGAGAGAGACCGTGAGAGAGGGAAACACAAGCGAGGGTGGGGGGTAGAAGAGAGAGAAGCAGGCTTCCCACTGAACAGGGAGTCTCATGTGGGGCTCAATCCCAGGACCCCGGGATCATGACCTGAGCTGACAGTAGACACTTAATGACTGAGCCACTGAGGCATCTCAGTTTCCTGTTTTCTAATGCCCCAAAAGTTATTCTGTGGAGTTGATATTCTAATATTTTATCTTTCTTTGGTTAATATATTTAAACTGTATTTGTTTTACACCTAGTGCTTGAAGATAAACACCTCAGATTAAACCTGAGGAAAAATGTATATTTGTATGTAACATATATCAATTACATATATATTTCTAGTATTCTTATTCATCATGAATATATAGAATAAGACTCTTCAAAATGCCACTGTTGGCAAGTCCTCAGGAAACGATTTTTCTGTGCATATTTAATTCACTCATGTATAAGAAAGCTCAGTGGTTTGAATAAAAGCTTAGGTCACATTTCTTTGTCACAGTGATTTTGAGCTGCTAGTGATTTTTCTTTTTTTCCCAACCCATGGATGAGACGAGAGGAAGAATTAACTGGAGAGAAGAGACTCTCTCCAAGAAGATAAAGAAATAGTATTACTGGAAATTTCTTTCCCATCTGCTTGAGTGAGACTTTCTGGTAAAAATAAGATCTTATAGTATCAAAGTATCTTGGAATAGAAGAGTTTATAGGAGTTCTTTTTATTCTACTTTGGAACTCACTGAATGGAATATTTTAAACATGCTTTATGCTTCCTTCAAATTTATTCTGTCACAGGTATTCATTACATTATTAGCATATGAATATATAAATAGAATACAATTTCATTCCCCATAACCAATATGCTAATATATTCATACACCCAAACATGCATATGTCTTATATAAACACATATAGAAATGCTAAGAGATAAAAGCATGCTGCTACAAATTCTTCTCAGAACAAAGTTAGTTATAAATAAAACAAAAGTTAAATATCATCCAGTTATGCACACTCAAAAAGAGTAGGTAGGTAGATCTACATGAATGGTTATCTGGCTTGATGTTTAGGTATATATTAAGTGGGTGGGAGAGGGGGCCTGGTCAGTAAAGTAACTGCATAGTATTAATAAGAAGGAGAATACATATTAACTAAAAATTGTAATAGCTTTATGATAATTTTTTATGATAATTTTTAATGATACTTTTTGACTGGTATACAAATGACATAGAGTCATTTATTTATAAAAAGTTGGTATTTCTTTCTAGTTTGACTTTATTTGGTTTTGTTCTCATAGATGTTTTCTCCCAGATGTCAGATTCCAATGGCTTAATGATATTTAGCAAGTTTGACCAGTTTCTGAAGGAAGTTCTGAAGCTCCCAACAGCTGTCTTTGAAGGGCCATCTTTTGGTTACACAGAGCACTCAGTCCGCACCTGTTTTCCACAGCAGGTAAGGACAGTTTTGTAAAATCTAGGACTAGAAGAGCACTCATTCTTCCCTCCACCTTGTATCAGATTTCACCAGATTTGTCCTAGTCTAGAGACATAAAGTCTTGAGCAGGGGAGAAAAAAGACCTTTAAGTGGGAGGGGCATGAAAAAGAGGGCCTATGAAAACTTCTTCTGCGAATTCTGGTTTGGGGGAGAAGGGAGTCTTTCCTGAAAAATGATAACCTATGAAATATTTTAAATTATTACAATTTTAAAGAAAAGTGTTTAAGATGAAGTGTTTATATTATTGCTACTGGACATACATTACTCTCCTGAATGAGTTCTTTAAGCTGTGAAATACAGGAATTTTGGCATAAAACTCTATACAATACTGGACCGTTTTTTCCTGAGCACTGAAGACAAGGAATGCTACACAGCTCCCAGCTGCCAGCTCAGAATCCCTCAAGGGCACACTGTCGTTTTTATATGAAGGAAAGATAGATTGGGTTTCCTCTTTATTTGTGTGTCCTTGTGCAGTCCTGCCCTTGAGGTTGTATGTGTGAATTCCTGAGATCTTAACTGTGCCTCAAATGACTCCGAGCAGAGTGGATGTTGACTCTGGCTTCATCTATTCCAGTAGACATGCGATAAAAGGAACTTCATGTTAAACTTAGACATTATGAAAAGTGGGGAATTAAGAAAAAGTCTGTTAAAACTAATAAGTAAAAGACTAATGGAAGTAGGATATTGACACAGTCTGAAAGTATCTCCCTATAAGATGTTCATTAATTATAAAAGAGAAATATAGTAACCTTAGAAAGTTACTATGTTGTAATAGAGAAGCCTGTCAGATCCACATTAACCTAGTGATCAAAGTCCCTGTCACCAGTAAAGGAAACAGACTGATATCCCTGCCCCCCGATTGGATGCACTGAGAAGTACCCAGTGTCACTGCTGTGGGCCAGAAAAGCACAAGCCAAGTCTCATCTTCCTTTTCTTGTTTTTCCCAATTTTTTATGTTTAATTTTATTTTTTACAGTTTTATTGAGATGTAATTGATATATAACATTGTAAAAGTTTAAGGTGTGCAATGTAATGATTTGTTATTTGTATGTATTACAAAACAGTTATCCACAACAAATTTAATGAACATCTGTCCTGAGTCTCAATTTGAGGAAACATCTGACAAACCCAAATGAAGGGATTTCTACAAAATAACTGACCTGCACACTTAAAAAATGTCAATGTCATGAAAGACAAAAAAAAAAAAAAAAAAAAGGAACCATTCTATGTCACAGGAGTGTAAGGAGAGAAAATGTCAATGCAGTTTATGATCCAGAATTTTCATTTTGTCATAAAGGACATTATTGGGACATTTGAAAAAAATCTGAATAAATTTTTAGTATTTTGTCATTAAATGTTAATTTACTGATTTTGATATTTATATTAAATTATGTAAGAGAATATCCTTGTTTTTAAAAAATGTGATCTGAGGTATTTAAGGGCAAAGGGACATCCCTTCTGCGGTGTTAACATTTGAGGAATCTGGGTAAGCGGGAGTTTTTTGGATAATCTTCCCATCTTTCTGCAGGTCTAAATTTATTTAAAAATAAGAAGTTAACATATAAAAAGAACAAATCTAAAGGTTTGAGAACTGAAAGCACATTGTAAACTAGATCCTCCTGACTGTGATACTTTGATTCACAAGAGCCAAAACCAAACACACACATACTTTTTTTTACATTTGAAGTTAAGGATTCTTAACTGAAAGTCTGAATTCAGACTTTCAAACAGTATTTTATAGCTTGTTTAGCTGTAGCACCAAAAGTGGTACTCATAATACTAGTGAGTTATTTTTACCACGTTCTGAGGAGATATTCTTTCCAAATTTGTATGCACTTGGGCTGATTGTTTTTGTGGAAATTTGTCACCATACGTTATTTTTCCCTTTTTGTAAATGACAGTATCAACTTTTAGCATATTAAAAATAGCTGTGTGCCTCAATTTATTCTAATATAGTTAGCACTCCCCCTCCCCCACACTGATATGCGTTAAAAATTTTTTAAAAAATTATTATATTTATTAACATATAATGTGTTATTTGCCCCAGGGGTACAGGTCTGCTTATCATCAGGCTGACACACTTCACAGCACTCACCATAGCCCAGACCCTCCCCAGTGTCCATGACCCAACCACCCTATCCCTGCCCCCTCACCTCCCAGCAACCCACAGTTTGTTTTGTGAGATTAAGAGTCTCTTTCCATTCATTAGTCTCTGTCCATTCATTGAGGTATGAAAATGCCTGGAAGCAAGGTGAGTGAGGGTGGGTATGATAAAGAAACAGCAACCGGTTTTCATTTGGCATCGTCTCACTGCTGCTGCGTTTGTAGTGCCCTGATGTCAAATGGTTGCCCCGCAATACTCTGGGGTAATCTTGTACATGAGGTACGTGTGGCTTTTCGCACAAGATGCTTCCTGAAGGTTAGGCTAAACTTGATCAAGTTCCGGAATGCTACTACTGAATGTCGGAATAGGGAAGGCAATTTATACAAAGATGTGTCCATGAGGAAGGAGCTGTGACTAGTGGGTGACAGTCATGTGGGGTGCCAACCCAAAGTCACCTTAGCTCTATTTGCAATGTGGGAGCTATGAGGAGACCTCAGTATTGGAACAGAAGTTTGAAATGTTGAAGAATACAAGAATTTCCAACTGTTAATCCTAAGAATGCTTTCTAGAATACTCCAGATTTCCTTATGCCTTTATTGTGAAGCCTTTGAACTCAAGAGCTGACTCTTGCCTCTTTCTTTTTTTTTTTTTTTTTTTAAGATTTTATTTACTTATTTGACAGATAGAGATCACAAGTAGGCAGAGAGGTAGACGAGAGAGAGGGGGAAGCAGGCTCCCCACTGAGCAGAGAGCCTGATGTGGGGCTTGATCCCAGGACCCTGAGATCATAACCTGAGTTGAAGGCAGATGCTTAACCCACTGAGCCACCCATGCGCCCTTGACTCTTGCTTCTTATTTGCTTCAGATTCTTAGGAAAAAACTCAGTCTTTGTGTTTTTTTCAAGATTTCATTTATTCATTTGAGAGAGGGCATGAGTTGGGTGGTGGGGCAGAGGGAGAGGCAGTGGGAGAGGGAGAGGGAGACTTCCCGCTGAGCAGGGAGCCTGATGTGGGGCTCAATCCCAGGACCCTGAGATCATGACCTGAGCTCAAGGCAGACGCTTCCCCTACTGAGCCACCCAGGTGCCCCCCATTCTGTGTTTTGTTATGTGCCAAATTTGGAAAAGTCAGAGAAGCTTATTTTAGTCTAGAGGGAACTTAAGTCTTCCTTGGTTTGGAGAGATGACCAAAAAAAAAAAAAAAAAAGCCTTAGAAGAAAAAGTACTTACTGCTGGAATGACCAAAAAAAAAAAAAGGGAGAGACTTTGAACAAAGTTCCATGCAGCAAGAGTTAAATCCAATGATTTTTGGGTTTCTTTTTGAAATGGTCTTTTCCCATTGGTTTGTTTTACTATGTATGTACTTTTTAAATGCAGAGGAACTCTCACACCCTCCAGCGGAGAGAGAACAGTGTCAGTGGGAGGTGGAAATTGCACTGTTGGTTCACAGGCAGTTCCCTAGCATTTTGACGTTCTGGGCTGAGCAAAGAAGTGATCAAAATTAAAGAGAATGTAGGACTCTTTTAAGAAAGAAGGCATACCTTGCAGGCATACCTTTCTTTAGTGAAAGAAGTGGCTGGTTTGGAGGGTTCATGAGCTGCTTCCTTTTCTGCAGTGTTATGGGGTGAAACTGTGGGTTCAGAGCTAGAGAGGTGAAGACATCTTCTCCTGTCTCACACACCTGTGCTGCAAAAATTGACTGTCAGGGAGCTATCCCCTAGATCCAGTATTTAGTTTAGTTTTTTTTTTTTTTTTTAAGATTTTATTTATTTGACACAGAAAGAGGAAGCGCAAGCAGAGGGAGGAGCAAGGAGGTGGAGAAGCAGGCTCCCTGCTGAGCAAGGAGCCCCATGTGGGGCTTGATGTGGGGCTTGTGATGCAACTAATCTGTCTTGAAAGTTGTATGCCCTTATCATGAGGAAGGAAAAAAGTATTTCAGGATTTAAGACTGAAAGGTATCATCTGATAGTGACTTTTGTTAATGCCTGTGAAGATTTAATTGTGCTGGTAGTAGTGTTAGTCCTCTGTTCACAAGGGTGCCTGTGTTTAGGTTTGTGCCAACCCTGTTTTTCTCATGTACCTTATTATTTTTAAATCCACGGTTTTGCAGTATGTGTTTTGCAGTATGTGCAGTTTTTCAGTAATGTATGCATTGCATTACAGGAGAAATACTCGAATTTTTTTTTAATGATATGAAGAAAATTACATATTTGTTTATTTTAATATAGCCTTAATTCATTTTTAGAAAACAGTTTTGCAAACTAACCTATAATAAGAGATGTTGGATTACATACTTTTAAAAACACAACAAAGTTAAAAGCATTTATAAGTTAATTCAGCAGAACACATCAACTAGAACTCTCATACAAACCACTTTAGAAGAGGCTCTGGTGTTGGTTTCCTACAGTCCTCAACAGATACCTACTCATGATCTGGCAATTCTACTCTTAAGTTTTTCCCACATGAAAAACAAAACTTATGTGACAAAAAGATTTACAAGGATGCTTTTATCAGCCTCAGAAGCATCTGAGATGTCCATAATAAACCACTGAAGTAAAGTTAATTCAAGAAATAATGTGTTCAGGGGCGCTGGGTGGCTCAGTCGTTAGGCGTCTGCCTTCAGCTCAGGTCATAATCCCAGTGTCCTGGGATCGAACCCCGCATCAGGGTTCCTGCTGGGCAGGGAGCCTGCTTCTCGCCTTCCCACTCCCCCTGCTTGTGTTCTGTCTCTCACTGTGTCTCTCTCCCTGTCAAATAAATAAATAAAATGTTAAAAAAGAAAAAGAAATAATATGTCTGGGATTTGCTTCAAATTAATCCAGGTTGAAGGAAAGGTGAAAGTATGAATTAAAATTAGTCATAAGGGGTACCTGGGTGGCTCAGTGGGTTAAGTGTCTGCCTTTGGCTCAGGTCATGATCCCAGGATCCTGGGATTGAGTCTCACATCAGGCTTCTTGCTTAGCAGGGAGCTGCTTCCCTTTCCCTCTGCCTGCCACTCCCCCTTATTCTCTTTGACAAATAAATAAAATCTTAAAAAAAATTAGTCATATGTTGAGAATTGTTGAAGCTGGGTGATAAGCATATTATACTATTCTTTCTACTTTAGTAAATTTAAAAGATTTAATAGAAAAATTAATTCTAGTTGTAAATTTGTGATCGTGATCATTGTCTGAATAAAGCACAGTATTAACATAGTACCTCAAGTCTAATATTTTGGTGGGTAGACCAAATATATTGATTCTTCAGTGGTTATTTATTTATTGTTAAATATTTTATTTATTTATTTGAGATAGAGAGCTCATGAGGTTGGGGGAGAAGCAGGGGGGGAGGGAGAGGGAGAGAATCTCAAGCAGACTCTGCTGTGAGAGTGGGGCCCGATGGAGGGCTTGATCCCATGACCCTGAGATCATGACGTGACCCGAAACTGAGTGGGTGCCTAACGGACTGAGCTCTTGATTCTTCTGTGGTTATAAACTAAAACTGACTTTAGAGACTTAAAGTTATTAAAAACAAGCAGCAAATAGCAATATTTAAAATTTCTCCCCAGTTTTTCTAAACTTCAGAGTTTAGGGATAAATTTTGTTTCTCCTTAAAAAGATGATGGCTATAAAAAAAAAGATGATTGCTATTTGTTGTATTATGTATTTTGTAGGTTTGTATTGACTTTAGTTTGAAGTGTTCAGTCTGTCTTGAGAGGATTTTATTTATTTATTTATTTATTTTTAAAGATTTTTTTTTTTAAGATTTTATTTATTTATTTGACAGACAGAGATCACAAGTAGGCAGAGAGGCAGGCACAGAGAGAGAGAGAGAGGAGGAAGCAGGCTCCCTGCAGAGCAGAGAGCCCAATGTGGGGCTCGATCCCAGGACCCTGGGATCATGACCTGAGCTGAAGGCAGAGGCTTCAACCCACTGAGCCACCCAGGCGCCCCAAAGATTTTTTTAAAAATTTATTTATCAGAGAGGGGGGGGGAGAGAGCGAGCACAGGCAGACAGAATGGCAGGCAGAGGCAGAGGGAGAAGCAGGCTCCCTGCTGAGCAAGGAGCCCGATGTGGGACTCGATCCCAGGACGCTGGGATCATGACCTGAGCTGAAGGCAGCTGCTTAACCAACCGAGCCACCCAGGCATCCCAAGGATTTTATTTATTTTTAAATTGTTTTTTAAATGTGTGATTTTTTTAAAAAGGTGGGTTGGGACAGAGGGAGAGGGAGAGAGAGATCTTAAGCAAGCTCCATACCCAGCATGGAATCCGCCGTAGGGCTTGATCTCACTGACCCTGAGATCGTGACCTAAGTAAAATCAAGAGTCAGAGGCTTAACTGACTGAGCCACCCAGGCACCCCTCACCCTGTGGAGGATTTTATTTTATTCTTTTATTTATTATTTTAAAAAAGATTTTATTTATTTATTTGACAGATTACAAGTAGGCAGAGAGGCAGGCAGAGAGAGAGGGGGAAGCAGGCTCCCTGCTGAGCAGAGAGCCTGATGCAGGGCTTGATCCCAGGATCCTGAGATCATGACTTGAGCCGAAGGCAGAGGCTCAACCCACTGAGCCATCCAGGTGCCTCCCTGCAGAGCATTTTAAATTTGATGTCTGTCTTTATGGAAGACTGAATAAGTACAGTAGGGGAAAGAGGGAGATGATGAAGTAGAGACAATTTTTCACTCAGTGTTGCAGTGCTCTCCTTGATTCAGAGGGAGGTGGGAAAGGGTAGTGACGTGATTACATTCTTGCCGGTGGATTTTTCAGAATAGCAACAGTATTTCTCATGCCTGGAGATGTCTTCTGACTCTTTGACTAGCATTATCATCTTCTGCTATACGCCAAAATGACTTTAATTCCCACTCTATCGTTGAAGTGAGACACTTTCTGGATGTTCTGACCTTGTTTTCCTGGACATTGAATAGTTTAGGAAGAATTGCCTGACACATGTATATGTGTATTTCATAGGAATTCTAATTAGGCAGGTTTTACTGTCTCCGTCAGCAGGCCCTCATTACCATGATGATCTAGTTGGGTTATTACCACGTTGCATTGATTTGAAGAGCTTCTTTCACACCTTATCATCCCTGATATAGAGATACTTCATGTGGCCAAGGGGATCTTACAGTTGCAGTTGACCGGCAGTGGTTATGCTGGGTTGTCTTTTCATGCACGTGTGTGAACTTGACCTTCTCTTTCTTCAACAGAGGCCCTCGTATTTCATATCCCAGCTAAAATAGCCCTTCTTCTTTGATGCTCTGAATCTTCTTCTGCATTCCCATGGCATGTCATATCTAGCTCACTTATGCCCTGAGGCGATGCTCCTTGATCTTCGGCTTTATATCCCCGTGACTAACAATGTCTGGAAAATGATCGATGCTTACTAGAAATTTGTTGGTTTAAATGATTTAAATTAAATGTTGGCATGAGAAAGTGTCTTTGACTTGAATTCTGATTCAAAGCTTAAACCTCATGGATGTACCTGCAACCTTGTTGTTTTCATTGACATTTTTATTCCATGATTTTCTCAAATGAAACAGTCCTTGCAATGAGGAAAATCAAGTATTTCAGGAGTTCTGGAGTTCCCCCATGTTTTAGCTACATTATATAAAAATATTTCTAATAAATAATAGGATAGCAACATTATATTGTTGTGTCTCTACAGAGTTCTTTAATTTTGGAAGTAAATTTGTGATATGGACAAACTCCGTGTCTCATAGTAATCAAAAGGTTAACCCATAGCACTGGTCCTATAACCAGTTAATGTATGTTTGTCCTGGTCGGATGAGATATTTATTTATTTATTTATTTGAGAAGCGAGACAATGAAAGAGAGCATTAGAGAGGAGAAGCAACTCCCTGTGCAGCTGGGAGCCCGATGCGGGACTTGATCCTAGTACTCCAGGATCATGACCTAAGCCGAAGGCAGTTTCTCAACCAAACTGAGCCAACCAGGTGCCCCGGGACAGGGTATATCTAACTCTGCACAGTAGTTTGTATAAAAATATTTTTCATCAGGAAGATTTAAAAAATGTTTTCAAGTTTATTAGCTATGTGTCATACGTGGTTTACTTGATTATCAAGTAAGTTAAGGCAATGGATAATACTTAACCTGTCGTCCATAAGGAAATGAGAGTTTTTTTTAAAGATTTTATTTATTTATTTGACAGAGAAAGCGAGAGATCACAAGTTAGCAGAGAGGCAGGCAGAGAGAGGGGGAAGCAGGCTCCCTGCTGAGCAGAGAGAGCCCAATCCTAGGACCTTGGACCCTGAGATGATCTCAGCCCTGAGCCACCCAGGCACCCTGAAATGAGAGGTTTTAATGCACCTATGATGATTCAATGCTAACCTAATTGTTTTCTCATGTTACTTTAGTGATACTGGATTTCTCATTTTTAAGAGATGGTCCCTGTCTCCCTTTAAAACAGGGAAAATGTAGTCATGGGGGGAGGGGGGGAGGTGAGAATGGCTCTGGGGTAGGTAGTAAGTGTCAGTATTGGGGCTTAGAATAACAAAGGGCTGGGAAATAGGTGACAAAAAGAAATGCTTACTTCCAAGAGAAGAGATGAGTACACATAAGGATAAAAACAGCCTCAGTGTTTTATAGAGGAAGGCAGAGATAAATCACAGTGTGTCTGCCCAGTGGACCAGGCTGCTGTTAAAATGATTAGAAATGAAGACCTTTGTAGCAAAACAATATTTAATAAAAAGCTAAGTGAAGAAACATATATTTTTGCCTGCCTTATGTATGTAATTACATAGAAGCATATATACATTTGGATAGAAATATAGCAAGACGAGAATTGTGGGAATGTGCATTTTTTTGCAATTTTATTACAAATATTGTGCTGCAAAAATAAGGAGAAATTCCTAGAATGTGTTCAACTCAAGAAGAAAAACCAAAATGAAACAAAAAAGGAGGAAAAGAGAGTCAACCTTTCTTCCATGCAGTTATTTACCGAATCATGGACTTTTTGAGCTGGGAATTCTATTTCAGCTATTCTCAAACTTTTTGGTCTTAGAGCCTCTTTGCAATAAAAATTATTGAGGACCCTAGAGAGCTTTTGCTTATGTGGGTTATACCTATTGGTATTTCCATACTAGAAATTAAATTTGAGAAATTAAAGATATATATTGTCATTTAAAAATAATGATAGGATGCTTGGGGGCTCAGTTGGTTGGGCATCCAACTCTTGACCTCAGCTCAGGTCTCGATCTTAGGGTTGTGAGTTTAAGCCCTGTGTTGGACTCCACGCTGTGTGGAGCCTACGTGGAAAAAAAAAAATGATAAACTCATTACATGTTAAATAATATATTTTTATGGAAAGTCACTATATATTCCAAAACAAAAATATTTAGCAAGTGTGCCATGGTTTTACATTTTTGCAAATTGCTTTAATATTTGGCTCCATTGAAGACAGCTGGGTTCTCCTACCTGCCTTTCCATTGATTCCATTGTGATATGTTGTTTTGGTTAAAGTATAGAAAGAAATCTGGCCTTACAAAGGGAGGAATGCTTTAGTAGTTTTTTCGGATGATTGTGGAAATGCCATCTTGCTTCTGACGCACCCCACTGTATGAGAGATTAAGAATGAAAAGGACAAATAATGTCTGAGAATTTTTATGAAAACTGTTCTCGCCTCATGGACTCCTTGAAAATATTTTAGGGATCCACAGGGCAGCTTTTGACGACCCCTTGAGAACCACTGCTCTACCCTTTCAGAGGTAAGAAAACTGAAACCAGAATGTCAAATGATTTCCCCCAAATTACATGGTTTATGGAAGACAGAGTTGTGGGACACAGTTCTTCTTGTTTCATTCCTCATGCTTTTGAAGGGCTTCCAATTACAAAATGACCTTGGGACAACTTCTGTAAACTGACCCTGAGTGTTTTTATCAAGGGCTTCTGACATATCAGATGTAATTGTTCCTTTTGATCTTGAAGATTAAAAAAGAAAGTATAATTTAGGCGAATCAAAGCTTTTTAAGAAGAAAAGTTGCATGAGGATTGCAGGTAGACTTGTAGAAATGCAATTTTTAGTATTAGATATAAAATATATAGAAATATTAATTTAAACATACATTTAGTTTTGGTTCCTATCTCTTGCAAGCTAAAAGACTTCATAGCATCTTCTTTCTCAGTAATTCTATGTAGACACTTTTTGTTTTGCTTTGTTGCAGTTGTCTGCATCGCCATAATTAGAGGCATTTTCCATATCTGTCCCTCCATTTAAATGTTCGGTGACTTTCTGGTTTTATTTTAAATGTTGTTCACCTGTTCCTCTGAGGTTCCACTGAGGTCTCAGAAACATCAGTGACTTGGATACCAGAGATGGAAAATACTCCGGAAAACTTTATTTAGCCTTCTTGAGTAGGTATTTTTCAAACCTCACTGCCAGAGCATGGCTTTCTGTAAAGGGCCTACGGATGGTAACTTCCTACTGTTATCACCCTCAGTCAGCCCTCGTGCTTGCCCCTTCCCTCCCCCTGTTCAGCGTTGGGCTCCAATCTCTGTCCTCGATCAGAGGCTTTCCTTCATATTTCTTCATCTCTTTCAAGGTTTTATTGCAAAAGCCTCTTTCTTGCTCTGCTGTCTACTTTATCTTCCCTTTTCTGTTCCCTATTTACCAATTTCTTTTTTTTTTTTTTAAAGATTTTCATTAATAAGAATGATCTCCTTAAATACAGTGGAGTCAAAAGTCATATAGTTGCCAGAAAGATACACAAAAGTCAGTCTGTAGTCCGTTTGTATGATGGGAACCATCGTTGGAGAAGTAGCAGGATGGCAGATGCTGGGGGCAGCCACTCTCCTGACTTATCACCAAAGTGCCTTCCCTCTTTGCTCTGTTCATGGTGAATAGATTCGTGGTAAAAATCACTTATCTTGTCATATGCTGGTGAAATCTTTCAGTCAGCTCTAACCAATTTTATCTTTTCTCCCCCACCCCATATAAAGTAGTTTAAAGTTTTATGGGGAAGCACCTCATTTTGTATATCCTGTTATCACCTCAAGAGAAGTGGTGGAACCGAGAACATACTTTTTGGGAGAGACTAAAATGAAATTCTGGGTGCCTTTTGGTATCCACTTGCCCCTAGTCCTCAGTCCCTCCCCCCTGCCTTGGAATGGTGGGACCAGGACTTGGAAAAGTCCTACGCACTTATTGGTCCTGCATTTCCTACTCTCCCATGACTTCCCTTTTGTCTCTGCCCTTCTTTTGGAATCAAGTTTGAAGTGGGGGCCGAGGTGGCCAAGGTGCAATGACAGAACTCTCACATGTAGTTGTAAAGTGCTCCCTTTCCCTCCTTTTTCCTTTCCTTTCGGAGCTGCAAAGGTGTTTTGTGAGTTAGAGGAAATAAAAAGAAAATCCATCAGTTTGAAAATTCTTGAGAATCTCTTCTATCTACATCACATGACTATTTTTTCTAGACTGTTTTCGGATTTTTAATGTCCCTTGGGATGTAATTATGTCGGTGTTTCACAAACAGTGGAAGCTTTGTAGATATTTGTTTAAAAGAGAAATAAAGACAGAACAGTCTAGCTGGGGAGCTGGTATAATGGGGTAGTGCTGGACGTTGGGTGTTCAGACTCTATTTTCATCCTTGTAATTGTCTTTGTGACTGGATCAAATTATTTCACTACTCTGCACTTTAGTTTTCTTTCTGCAAATGAGAAAGTTGTTAAGTGATGTTTAACAGTGTTTGCTCCCCACGTTAGTATTTTTTCAGTGATTACTTATCAAGTGCCTGTCGTGTGCCTGACACTGTTACGAAATGCTGGAAACACAGTAAACAACAAATGGAGTAGTTCCTGCTCTTGGCTGATGTTTTATAATGGGGTGTGGGATGTCTGTCTCCCCATCGGTAACAGAAATAGTAATTTGAAGGACAGCTGAGTTCCAGTCCTTGCTTTGTGTCTGATTTAGGTAGGACCTTCCAGGTTATTTATTGCCCCCCTCCAAGATTTATTTATTTATTTGAGAGAGAAAGAGAAACAGAATACAAGCAGGAAAGGGGCAGAGGGAGAGGCGGAGAGAGAATCCCAAGCAGACTCCCCGCTGAGTGCGGAGCTTAATGTGAAACTCAGTTCCACAGCCCCGAGATCATGACCTGAACTGAAATGAGGAGTCAGACGTTCAACCAGCTGAGCCACTCAGGTGCACCAGGACCTTCAGAAGTCATTTAAAATGCTCTTTTCCTTTATTTTCTCATCTGTGATGGGGACAGTGATACCTAAACTATTTACCTTAAACAGTGGTTTTAAGACTCAAAATAATGGGGGCGCCTGGGTGGCTCAGTGGGTTAAGCCTCTGCCTTCAGCTCAGGTCATGATCTCAGGGTCCTGGGATCGAGCCCTGCCTGGGGCTCTCTGCTCAGCGGGGAGCCTGCTTCCCCCCCCTCTCTCTGCCTACTTGTGATCTCTCTCTGTGTCAAATAAATAAATAAATAAATAAATAAAAGACTCAAAATAATGTATGCAGAAGTGCATTTGAATACAATAGTAACGTATAGTGTGTTTCAGTTTTATCGTAATGAAAAATACTACTGTATTTTCCTGTAGAATTTCACATGGAATTCTTTTTTTTTTTTTTTTTTTTTAAGATTTTATTCATCCATCAGAGGGGGGTGGGAGAGAGCGAGCACAGGCAGACAGAATGGCAGGCAGAGGCAGAGGGAGAAGCAGGCTCCCCGCCGAGCAAGGAGCCCGATGTGGGACTCGATCCCAGGACGCTGGGATCATGACCCGAGCCGAAGGCAGCTGCTTAACCAACTGAGCCACCCAGGCGTCCCTCACATGGAATTCTTTATAACTTGGTTGAGTGAATTCTAGGTTAACTTAATTTTGGAATTCAGAGATACTTGAAGAATATGAGGTATGTTTGTTTTTCTTCTCTTCACAGAAGAAGATAATGCTAAATATGTTTTTAGACACAATGATGGCCGATCCTCCTCCCCAGTGCCTTGTCTGGCTACCTCTCATGCACAGGCTCGCCCATGTTGAGAATGGTAAGCAGAACTTGGATCATTCAGTCTCTTGTGCTATGGGAAATACAGGAACTGATGGTATTTGTAATGTCCTTAGCTATTACCATTGAAAATTAAAATTGATATTTGCTGTCACTGTGTCCTTTGGATTTGTGATTTTTTCTTTTAAAAGAGGGATTTTTAAAAAACTATATTTATTTATTTGAGACAGAGAGCATGAGCGAGAGAGAGCAAGAGAGCTCAAGCAGTGGGGGAAGGGGAGAGGGTGAAGGAGAAACAGATTCCCCGCTGAGCAGGGAGCCTGATGTGGGACTCAATCCCAGGACCCTGATATCATGACCTGAGCCAAAAGGCAGAGGATTAACCTGCTGATCCACCCAGGTGCCCTTCGAAGGAGGAATATTTATTTCTCAAGGAAAAGTAGGGGAAGGGGGTTTATTACTTAGGATATCAAGAAATAGTAATATTAGGTCATAAAACTTTGTGGTTCAAATTCTGGGTTTTTCCCCACTAAGCATCACTTGAACCCATCTGATTTAGACCTGACTTCCCCTTTTACCTTTAATTTATACTGTTATAAAAAAAATTAGATGTATGCAGTATCAAGCACTAACACTAATGATTTTGGAACAGTTTAAAGGAAAATAACTGTGATAGAATTTGGTACTTCACACATCTTCAGTTTCTGCCTTTACTATTTTATCTTGAATTACTCTTGGTACCTTTTTGAGGAATTTGACTTAAATGTTTGTCTTGGTTAGAATTGAAATGGTACTTTTTTCTTCTGTTGTTATCAGTTTATCTCCTTGTTTAGGTTGTGTGAGTTTGTTAAAGGAAGGGCTATAGTTTCTTTCTTTCCTTTTTTTTCTTTTAAGATTTTATTTATTTATTTGACAGAGATCACAAGTATGGGGAGAGGCAGGCAGAGAGAGAGGAGGAAGCAGGCTCCCTGCTGAGCAGAGAGCCCAATGTGGGGCTCGATCCCAGGACCCTGGGATCATGACCTGAGCCAAAGGCAAAGGCTTTAACCCACTGAGCCACCCAGGCACCCCAGGGCTTATGTAACCTCCCTCCCTCCTCTCAAGGCTCTTGCCTGTTTCTTATTCTGCCAAAAAGAACCAGTAAATCTGAGAAGCATGAAAAGGTAGAGCTCCCTTTTTCCCTTTGTAAGGATGAAATGCACATCCATACTCTGTCTTCTCCCTCTCTCATCTGTACCTTTTGTTTTTAAACCTCTCAGCCTTTTGCGCCACTGTGGCTTTAGTTCACAGGAACCTTAGATTCAGGATTACTTTCTTAAAGGTGTAGAATCTCTTGACTAAAACAGCTAAAAAAATTTTTTTTAAAGATTTTATTTATTTATTTGACAGAGAGAGAGAGAGAGACAGTGAGAAAGGGAACACAAGCAGGGGGAGTGGGAGAGAGAGAAGCAGGCTTCCCTCTGAGCAGGGAGCGTGATGTGGGGCTCGATCCCAGGGCCCTGGGGTTATGACGGGGCTGAAAGCAGACACTTAACAACTAAGCCACCCAGGTGCCCCTAGATTGTATAGTTTTAATTTGGAGCACAGATTTCTTTTTAAAGATTTTATTTATTTATTAGAGAGAGAGTGAGTGAAAGAGAGAGCCCATGAGCAGGGGCAGCGAGAGAGGGAGAGGCAGGCTCCCTGCTGAGTAGAGACGACCCCCCCCCCCCCCGGGCTTGATCCCAAGGCCCCAAGATCATAGCCTGAGCAGAAGGCAGACGCTTAACCGACTGAGCCACCTAGGCGCCCCTGGAAAATAAATTTTAGACTGAGAAGGCTTCTTTTTCTTCTTTCTATATGTATTTATCCTCTACGATCCTTATCATACATTTATCATTCTAGTAAACACAAGTTTCATTTTAAAAAAAGAAATCGGTTATTTTCTCAGGTGGATTGGAATGTAACATTCTAACTTGAAAACCTGTTCTCATCTATCATCTTCCCCTTTTATTCTAGTAAATGGCTGGTTCTTTAACTGGGAGACAATTTAGGGGTTTTCGGTTCTAATATTGTTTTCACCTTTGATTGTTTCTCTGAGGTTTGGTTTTCCCCCGTCTGGACCTTCTTTATCCAAATGAAAATGGCTTCTTTCTGTCTCCTGTCCCCCTCTCCGCCTTCTGCAGTCTTCCACCCCGTGGAGTGCTCCTACTGCCGCTGCGAGAGCATGATGGGCTTCCGGTACCGATGCCAGCAGTGCCACAACTACCAGCTCTGCCAGAACTGCTTCTGGCGTGGCCATGCCAGCGGCCCTCACAGCAACCAACACCAGATGAAGGAGCACTCGTCTTGGGTAATTGCTCTGTGTCTGTCTGTGTCCTCCGCCCTTGCCCAGTCTCTGTGGTGACAGTGCCCGCTGCCTCCGGCTAGAGGCCTCGCCAAGGGAGGCCGCAGGGTAGCCCAGCCTTCTGCTCACGATTCTGAGCGCAGATACGTTGTGCTGCGTCACCTGGCTTTGTTTGTTTATTTGTTTGTTTTCACCACTTGATTTTAAAAGGAGAATTTTTAAAGTCCCAGGAGATGGAGATACCATTACAATTTGAAATGGAAAAGTAAGTGAGAAGGGTCTTCTTATTTTAAAATTGTGCAAGCGGTAATCCCCTCCAAGCTTACTCTCTGAGCTTTTCTTAAGATTTTAAGTTCTTTTTCTCAAGCATATTTCCTACACGTCTCTAGGTTTTAAATGTTGCAGAGAAGACTGCGTGAACTGAAGGAGTTAAATTTTTATCTCTCTGAAGTTGGGGAAATGTTGTATCTTACAGTTGCCACATTGGTGTCCTTCCTTCCTAGATTTTATTTATTTGATGGAGAGAGACCCAGGGAGAGAGAGAACACAAGCAGGGGAGCGGGAGAGGGAGAAGCAGGCTTCCAGTCGAGCAGGGAGACTGACGCAGGGCTGAGTCCCAGGACCCTGGGATCATGATCTGAGCCGAAGGCAGGTGCTTAACCCACTGAGCACCCAGGCGCCCTGGTGTCCTTACTTTCAAAAGCAGTCCTGTAAATAACAATATTTGGGTGGAGGATGTGTGATTTTCCTCTAGTGTTTAGAAATCACCTGACAAGCTTAGCATCAATCATTTTTTTTCTCCTTTCTCAATTTATTTTCAGAATTTTTAAAAAGTCATTCATTTATTTCCAAAAACTCATTTAAAAAACTTCAACTAATAATAGTTTTTATTAGTTGGTTGGTTTGCTAAAGGATAGAACAATATATAGGGTCACAGGTATAATTTAGGATTTAGGTTCTTACCCTGGATCATCCTACTGGACTTTAAGTGTTAGCTTCAGTTATCAGGGTTTTTTTTTTTTTTTTTTTTTCTTTCTTTTTTCTTCTAGTTAGCCTTCTTAAAACTTAATCAAGAAAAAAGCCAAGTAAGCTCATATTAAGGATTGGTTTAAAAAACACAGACACACACACAACAAATTTCAACCCATGTGTACGCTTTACTTCTTACATCTCTGACACGTTAGAGAAATTTTTTTTTTAATCAGGTTCTCAGTGACACTTAACCATAAAATTTCGTTAAACTAAACATCCTCTCCTGGGTTTTGTTGTGTTGGAAATTCCAGTATTTTTTTGGTTGAGGAGTGATTACTTAAAATTTTTAAACAAGCAATGGAAAAAAATTACAATGTAGTAGGTTCTTCTTTCACTGAATAAAGATAATCTCTAATAGAGATTTCACTGCATAGAAATAATTCAAGTTGTTATTTTTCCCTTTCTTAAAGTACAGGTGTCCCACTTAATTGATTTATTAGTGTTTTTCTCACTGTTTTTTTGTTTAGAGTCTAATTCTCATCACTGAGATAGCTCTTTGCTCTGTTACCATTATAATGATTGGATTCATTGGCATGTTTCTTCTGACAGTTCTCATGCTAGATGTTAGGGGAATAGAGTGGAGAACTTCTTTTTCATCATAGATAGAACTTGCTCATTTAGTTAATTTGTAGCCCTTTTAGAAAAGGGGATTTTACTTTTTTTAAAAAAGATAAGTGGCTGAATATTGCCTTATGATTTAAAAACCAGCATTTCATATGCTCTTGAATTTTGACATTGAGTTAAAAAAACATACATCAATGAAAGTACAGAAATCACAAGTGAATTAATTCTTCTACTTCTGCTTGATCCTCACAACACTCTTGTAAAGTAAGCCATGTCCCCATTTGTTGTTATTTTTATTTCAACTTTGTTGTTTTTAAAATTTCATTCATTTTTGTTATAGTGACTGAAGATTTCAAGAAAAATCAAGTACGATAGGAATGAAGCTGGTATCGGTTCTGAATTTTAAAGAGTATATGCATTACGTATGACTGATGCATATTGGTTAGGTTTTTTTAGCTGTGTGTGTGTGTGTGTGTGTGAGTGCAACTTGTTTCCAAGGTTAGAACTATATGTGTAGTGCCCTTGTTCTTTGAGGAAGATGTGAGTGAATTTTGGGATTGATGTGGGTAAAGAAGTTTCCACTAACAAAATAGGTGTGATCACTTTAATAGTAATTTCTTTGAAGATTGTCCATTGTGTTTATAATTTATATATATATATATATAAAATTTATAATTTATCTCATAAGAGATAAATTTAATGTGCAATTAACAAGTTTGTATAAGAATTTGTAGATTTGATAGGTGTCCTATTGGTGCTTGGGATTTTACTTTAATTTTTTCCAAAACTTTCTGTTTAATGTTTTACCTAAGGAACTATGCAGTACAATTCATTTATCCTTTTAGTCATCAAGGCATTCATTTGACTTTATCTTAGAAAAAAAATGCTATATAGTATCATATGTGATTCATTCTATGCATTCATTATTCATTCAAAAGATATTGAGCTCCTACTGTGTGTGTCAGGCGCTGTTACAGGCCTTTAGGATACATCTATGAGCAAACCAGACAGATTCCTGCCCTTGTGGGGCTTAAATTTTAAGGGGTATAAAAGGCCATTACGGCTCACGGGCATTGCTGTTTTCCTGTTTTTGCTGGGCATACATCTAGACCACATTTCTCAGCCTCCCTGTATGTGAGAAGGACCATATCAATAGCACTTATTAGTGGAATGTGATCAGAGTGATATGTGTCTTCCCAGAATAAGACTGTTGATAGCTGAGTGCCTCTTCTGTTCTCTCTGCCAGCTTAGTGGAGAGAATTTCATTAGGACCCAGAGGAGGGTAAAACCACAAATGAAAGGAAATCAGGTCCTTGAATGATGGGTGGAGAAGAGTGTGCTGCCAACCTGCTTGACTTTGGTGGGAGCAAGAGAGAAGCTTTGTGTTAAGCTACTGAGGGTTTAGTTTTTGTTATAGTAGTTGGTACTGGAAGTAGAGTTCTGTTAAAGCAAAACCTTAAAATCTGTGTCATTGGCTTAGCAGCCAAAAGCCCTGATGAGGACACTAATATTGGAGTTGGGAAGGACAGAAACCCATGCAGGGGTGACCAAATGGGTATATTTGTCATCCATGGTAACTTAGAAGGTGCCCTTCATGCCACCTGAGCTCCAGGTCAAAGGTTGGAAAGGATTGGAGTGTGTGTGTTGACTGTTTTTGGTTAAATATGACAAGGAAGAGATGAGCTTAGGAAAGAATTAGCAAGTTTTCAAGCAAAAAATGAAAGGGACTAAGAACGTTCTGACAGTTGGAGCAGTGACAGGAAAAACAGATTGCTTATAGACCCCAGAGAGAGCAGTAGGTAAGAGTTGAGAAAGGCTTTGAGCAATAAAGGCCTAGAGAACTTTCTCAGTCAAAGAAAGGGGACTTAGTCCCAGGGCGAAGATCAGATTAGGGCACGAGTTCTTGTTCTTGGCAGTTCATCAGAATCCCCTTGCTCTCACCTACATAGCTTCCGATTTAATGGGTCAAAGGTACATGAAACCTAGATAAGGCAGTTTTTAAAAGTTCCCCCAAGTGATTCTTTTATGCAGCCAAAGTTGGGAACTGCTGACCTGTTGTTTCATATGGCCTCCAGGTGGCCTCTGTTAGTTCAAAGCAAGAGGAATGGAGGCAAAGACATAAATCAGGCTTGAGAATTAGGTCTAGGAAAGGACTTCGTGTGTGGTTACTGGCACATGGAACTGACTGCAAACAAATAGATCAAAGGCCTGCTAAGTTTTTGAGGGAATTGTATGTTGGCAAAGGAACCATGAGCCTGAGCTTAACAAGCCCTTGACTATTGGAGCTGTTAAACAACTTTTTAAGGACCCAGAGCTTGCTCAGGGAAGAGGTGGGTTGTGAAGGTGATACAGCCCCTGCCGAGGGCATGCCAGAGCCCACTTTGCCGAGGAGTACATTGGATAAGGAAGAACCTCCTGCTCATGTCCCTTTATCGTGTAGGGGAATGGGGATGCTGGGTGCAGATAATCTGTTCCTAGTTTATATCGTAAGGAGCTACACATGATCTTGTTAAAGAGGACTGTGATGTACCTAGAGGCCCTGGACTTGTCTTTAGATGCACTGACTGAACAGGACCTCAGGTTTTCTCTTGGGAGAGGCCTGAGTGTGTTTTATGTGTAGGAAGAGGAAGGAAAAATGTATTTTGTGATTAGAATTACCTACCAATATCCGTGTGTTCCTTCTCTTCCTAGACCTGCATGTAGGTGATACAGCCCATCCTACTTGCCCCCAGGTGGAGACCTATGACTAGGTCTCACCAAATACAGAACCGTATTGGCAAGTGACCTGTGTTACTTCTAGGTCAAGGCTGTTTTAAACAGGTGTGTCCTCTCATCCTCTCTTTACCCTTCTCACTCCCAATAGACACTGGTCACATGGAAGGATCTCCAAAGAAACTGGTAGAAGCAGAAGTCCTTCGATGAAAGGGGGCTGGTAGATGGATCAGAGCCCCTCGGCCGATTTACACTGGACTCACATGAGCAAGAAATCAGAAAGCAGAATCCAGAGTGTGGGGTCATGGGGTCATGGGGTCATGGAGGCTGTGTTGGGAAAGTGAGATTTGAGCAGCGTTTTCAGTGTCTCCTAGCAGACATCTGGGGAGGAGGAGGCATGTTCAGCATGAGGCCTGAGAACAGGAGTGTGCTTCTGAGTTCAGGGAACAGCCAAGAAGCCTGTGTGCGCAGCGTGGAGTGAACAGGAGGAGGACTGCTGGAGAGGAGGTCGGATCGCTCGGAAGGGCCATGCTGGCCATTGTAAGGATGTTGGCCTTTACTCTAGCAAAATGCGGAGTCTTTACTGGGTCTTGAAGAAGAGATAATATGGCTTGATTTATCTTTTGAAATGATGGGTCTGGATCACATGTAAAGAGTGGAGTGGCAGGAAACGATGGAAGCAGAGACACCACTTCAGGAGAGAGGATTGCAGTCACCAAAACCAGATGTGGTCGCTGGTGGCAGTTGAGGTGGTGACAGGGGTGGAACAAGGATGTCCCTTGCCAGTCGGCCTCACGGGTTGGATGTGGCTTGTGAGGGGACAGGAGCTAAGATTCTGTCCTAAACAACTAGAAAGATGGAATGGTCATCAGCTGAGGAGAGGCAGCTGTGGGTAGAGCATGCGTCCATGTGAGGACACAGAGTTCACTTTGGACATTCAGTTCAGAATTTAAGGTGCTTACTGGATATCCGTGTGGAGATGTTGAACAGGCCACGGCACATGGGCCGACATCAGGAAGGAAGTCTGAGCTAGAAATGTCAGCTTGAGGGTCCTTGGCAAGTGGTGGCTATTTAAAGCCATGAGACTGGATGGTCCCACCAGGTGAGCAGAGATGGAGGAGAGAAGCAAGAGGACTGACGTCCGGCAGTGCTGAGAGATCTGGGAGAGGAGGAGGGACCTGCAAGCTGCAACACCGGGGAAGAGCCTCTGCTGGAGGCGTGTGGAGAGTGTTTGGAGGAGGAGGGAGTGGCCATCTGTGCCCAGGGCTGTGACAGTCCCATGAGAAGACTCAGCAGTGGCCCCTCACCTAACTGTGTGGGGTCGTCCTGCAAGAGCGGTGGGGACACAACCTGTCCCAAGTGATCTATTTCTAACACTTTTTCCTAATAGTTCTCAGCAGGATTTTAGGAGACCTGATGGATCCCAGCTTTGCTTTCTCCTACTCATAGTTGCAACTGCCCAGGAGCTGGGCAGACAGCAGTCTGTTCAAGTAGGTGGTTTTAACTGTGAGGAAGTAATCGGTTTGCCAGTGGCCCCTGCATGGAAGACAGCCCAGGCCAAGGCGGGCCTTTCCAGCAGGGAGCAGGACAGGAAGCTCCAGGCTCCAGGGCACAGAGGGAATGTGTGCTTTCTGCGGTGCTTGCGGACACCAGCAAACAAGGTGGGGAGAGGCTGGGCTGGCCTGTTCATGCCTTCCCTTGGACCAGCCAGCCTGGGCAGAAGAATGGGGGGCAGAGAAGCAGAGAAGGCCCCAATGGGGTCCTCCAGAGAGGTCCTCCACATGGAGACAAGGACATGGGCTACGTAATCAGTACTGATTTGTACATTCTAGTTTGCAAGGGTATATTCCTCATCTTCTCTGGGGTTCCCGGGTCATATTCTAAGTAACCTTGCCACCAGGAGCCCTGCAGTGTACAGTGGTTCAGTTATTGTTGCTGCAGAATAAGCCTCCCCAAAACTAGTGACAGAAAACAACCATTTTCATAGGCCCACGGGTGTGGTGTTAGGAGCTTGGACAGGGCAGAAGACTGGGTAGTCCCTGCTCCGTGACTTCTGCGGCCTTTGCTGGATTTCTGAAATACAAGGTAGGGTGGGTGGCTTGAATGACTGGAGGCTTCTTCGCTCGTGTGTCCGGTGTCTGCCCGGGGATGGCTAGAAGCCTGGGCTCAGCCAGATGGTAGACTGGGCCACCCATGTGGCCTGGGGCCTGAATGCGGCCTGTGCATCCCACAGAGTGCCGACTGTGTTTTCAGAGAGAGTGTCCCTGGAGGAAGCATCTGGAAAACCATGTTCGGAGAGTGTTAGGGGAAAGCTGTGAGGCCTTTCCTGCCTGAGCTGTGGAAGTCATGCAGTCACATTCTACCAGACTGTTGGTTACAGCACTGAGGCACTAGGGCCGGTCCAGCTGCGGAAGGGGGAGGTCGCTGGGGGTGGCGGAGGCTGTCAAGTCCCATCATGAAGGAGCAGGCGTGGTGTGGTGCTGAGTAGGATGGTGCAGTTACGTTTGGGAATAATTCCTGGCATATAGTTAATGCTCAGTAAGTGTTTGTTAAAGAGATGAATGAAAGACCATAGAAATGAGTATATCCAGCCGTGTATCCCATCCGCCACATGGAGGCGAAAGCCTTACGATTTGAACGAGGCTTTCTGCTTAAACGGTTAGTTCACCCAGAGAACCTGTCATGTTTTTTCACTAAGTCATACTTTTTAAAAGAGCATTTTGTTAAATATGCATAATATTTACTGGGATTTTTTTCTCATATTTGTTCTCATATTCAGATTTGAAGGAAGATTCTTTTAAAGTATTTCAAATATAGTGTTGTTGTTTTTAATCACTGTCCATGATCTGAACCCTGACCTTCGTTTTCCTTAGGGCGTACATGCTTTTCCGACTTATTTTACGCATCTTTCCCTTCCTCCTTCCCTCCCTAGCCGCCTCCTCCTCTCTCTTTCTCTCCCTCATATCTGTTCAATGTAATTTTTAAACTTTCTTTCAATTACTGGGAAAAATACACAACATAAAATTTGCATTTTACCTCTTTTTAGGTGTCCTGTTCACTGGCATTAAGCACATTCATACTGTTGTGCAGTCTTTGGCACCGTCCACCTGGAACTCTTCCATTTTCTCAGACAGAAACTCTTTACCCTTTCTGGCTATGTGAGGAGGGCTAGAAAGAAGCCATTCCCTGCCTGCCCCTCTGCCTTACGGGGATGCCCCTCTGCCTTACGTGCAGATCCCCGCTTACCCTGGTCTTCACTTCACCAAGAAAAATTTAATCTCCGCTTGGCAGGAAAGCTGTGTGTCTGTTTATACAAAATACACTTGTAACACGGCTGTTATTTATTAGTTGAGTGGCTCTGTAGATGCAGTTATGTAATAGGGAATATATGGAAATTTCACCTTTCTTCCCAGCAGAGGGCAGGCTCCACTTCTAAACAAAGTCACTTGTTCTTCGGAATCTGTAAACGAGGCAGTAATTGGATTTGTTCAGCAATCTCTGTTAATACTATTGCTTCTTTTTAAAAAATAAGTATTAACAGGCAACACACATATGTCCAGTATGCTTATTTGGGCATTAGTGATATTAAATAATTTACCTTAAGGACTCAAAGCAAATTTTGTTGTCATAGACCTGGACTGGTTAAGATTGTTGTTGAACTGTCCTTGTCAGAAGCAGTATTTAATTCTTACGTGACTAGCACACCTCTCCTCACATCTCTATAATTTTGAGAGACTACGTATTCAATGAGAAATAAGTATGCTTCTTGGACGTGCTTCGGCCCAGGTCCAGATAGTCATGTCATAATTTAACTACTTTGTATATAGTGTAAAACTAGGCAGGAGGATTTAAAAAATTTTTTAACTTTTAAAATTCAAGTGTAATTAACATACAGCATTGTGATGGTTTCAGGTATGTGACAGAGTGATCCAACAGCTGTACTCCTTACTCAGTGCTCATCATTACGTGTGCTCTCAGTCTCCTTCCCCTCTTTTACCCCTCCCCAACCCGCTCCCCTCAGGTAACCACCAGTGCTCTATAGTTAAGAGTCTGGTTTTTGATTTGTCTCTTTTTTTCCCCTTTGTTCATTTGTTTTGTTTCTTAAATTCCATATATGAATAAAATCATACAGTATTTGTTTTTTCTGATCGACTCATTTTACTTAGCATAATACTCTCTGGGTCCTTCCACATTGTTGCAAATGGCAAGCTTCATTCTTTTTTATGGTTGAGTAGCATTCCGTCATATGTATACCACACCTTCCCTATCCATTCATCTGTTGATGGACTCTTGGGATGCTTCCAAAATTTGACTATTGCAAATAATGTTACATAAACATAGAATTAGTGTCTTTTTGAATTAGTGTTTTTGTTTTCTTTGGGTAGATACCCAATAGTGGAATTACTGGATCATTAGTAATTCTATTTTTAATGTGCTGCGAAACCTCCGTACCATTTTCCACAGTGGCTGCACCAGCTCCTCTCTCACCAACAGTGCCTGAGGGTTCCTTTTTAGGAGGACTGTTTTTTTTTTTTTTTTTTTTTTTTTAAAGATTTATTTATTTATTTATTTGACAGAGAGAAATCACAAGTAGATGGAGAGGCAGGCAGAGAGAGAGAGGGAAGCAGGCTCCCTGCTGAGCAGAGAGCCCGATGCGGGACTCGATCCCAGGACCCTGAGATCATGACCTGAGCCGAAGGCAGCGGCTTAACCCACTGAGCCACCCAGGCGCCCAGGAGGACTGGTTTTTTAAAGGCATAAGGCAGTATCTCCATTTGTGGCAAGTTACAGCACAAGGTAAGACAAATACATCAAGGTATTCCACGCAAAATCGGCAAACTGGACTTGTAGCCCATTGGCCCACACTCCTCAGAGAAGCTGCTGAGACTGTGTCCCCTATGGTTCACACCTGTTTTCATTAGTCGTGGTCTCACCCTCTTACGTGGCACCATCATTGCCATCTTGATCTTTTGGTGACTCATCGCGCACCCCCCCCCCCCCCCCAGCCCTGTCCTTCCAGTCCTCCACATCTCAAGTGCTTTTACAACTGCTGCTCCTTGGTCAGCAAGCTGCCCTCATTTTGACTGCTTCTCTAAGCATTTCTTGTACCGTCCCCTCCCCCGCCTTAATTGCAATTTGGCTGTCCTTTAGGATCTCCCCTTCTCCTGCACCCTTTCACATGGTAGCTATTCATTCTCCCACATTTCTGTGTTTTTAGGGACCGGGGAATGAAATTTTCGTGAAGGTGGCTATATATTTACCATGTACAACAGAATTACTTGAGAGTAAAAGGGGCCCTTTTCTTTCTGCAGGGAGGGACAGCAGGCATAAACTGGGATTTCCCAGGTAAACTGTTTATGGGCACTGTTTTAGTGTTCTGTTACTGCATAATAAATTATCACAAGGTTAGCAGCTTAAAACAACAGACATTTGTTATTTCCGTTTCTGTGTGTCAGAAGTCCAGGCAGTGGCATGACTGGATTCTCTGCTCTAGGTCTTGCTGGGCTGAACTCAGGGTATCAGCGAGGTTGTAGTTATCATGTGGGTTGGGGGGGGGGGTCCTCTTGCCAGTTCACTGGTTGGCCGAATTCATTTTATCATAGGTATGGTATCGAGGTCCCTGTTTTCTGGCTCGCTTTCAGCCAGGCAGGGCTCTCAGCTCCCAGAGGCCACCTGCAGTTCCTTGCCATGTGGCCCCCAGAGGCAGTTTACAAAATCGACATTTGCTTTCTTCCAGGCCAGTTGAAGCACGTCGCCCTGACTTCCTCTTCTGTAACTCACCAGGAAAAAATGCTGCTTTTAAAGGGCTCACCTGATGAGACCAAGCCCATCAGGGTAGTCTCCCTTTTGCCATGTAACATAATCAAAGGCGTGATAGTGTTCATCATCTTCCCAGGTCCCAGTTACATTCGAAGGGGAAAGGATTCTCTGAGGATAAAGGTTGCTGCGAGTCAACTTGGAATTCTGCAGGTGTCGTTCATCCTGGTCATTTTCTTCCCTTTCTGCCTTGCCGCTTCTAAACCACCTTGAATCTCTAGGGTCAAACAGCTGCATCAGTGATAAGCAAGATACAGCCTTAAGGCTGGTACCATTTTAGCTCTAACACCACCCCACCCCCCCGTCTTCTTTTCTGATTGCAGTTATCTTTTGGGTCATTTCCCTTCACTCCGGGATGACTGGTACCAGAACTGTGGTCATGTGACTTCAGTATCTATAGAGTTAAACTCTGCAAGACACTGACCATCGAGTTTCTTGACTTCTTGACTCTGACAGTCTTCTCCCGCCTGAGCCTCAGCCATCCACTCCCTCACCGCACCCTGGACCCTCTCACCACCTCTAACCGCTCTACTTCAAAGCCACTAATGTAGACACCCCAGGCTGCGTTGCTCCCCCTTGTCATTCCCGCTGACTTGTTCAACTACTCTCGCTCTAAGACCATCCTGGTCTTCCTTCCAGCCGCCGCTCCACGGACTTGTCGGCGTTCTCAGTCGGCTCTCCTTTTCTCCTTACCATTGTAGAAATGGAGCTGCTTTCTTGCACTATAAGCTCCATCGTCCTGTGGCTTTTTTTTTTTAATCCATATCTCAGTCAACTAAATTCATGGATGAATTAATCTGTCTGCTTTCTCTTAACTCTTTCTGGAGAAAGCCATACAAAAGGGCAGACTAGTGTTCCCATAAATTCATGATCGCCAACTTCATATTGACTCTTAGCATTGCAATACTGTTCTCTGATCACCTTGCTTTTCTGTTCTCCGCAATGGTCAATTAAAGTTGTATAGGAATAAAATCCCCATTTAAAAAAAACCATCTACACCCACTCTTGCCTCTCTTTCAAAGGATGCCTCCTTTCTTACTACACAAAGAAAACAAAAGTCATTGGGCAGGAATTCCCTTAACTTTTTGCTGCTGAGTTCACTCACTCATTTATATTTATTCAACAAATTCTTTTTTTTTTTAAGATTTTATTTATTTGACAGAAATCACAAGTAGGCAGAGAGGCAGGCAGAGAGAGAGAGAGAGAGAGAGAGAGAGAGGAGGAAGCAGGCTCCCTGCTGAGCAGAGAGCCCAGTGCAGGGCTCGATCCCAGGATCTTGGGATCATGACCTGAGCCAAGGCAGAACCTTAACTCACCAAGCCACCCAGGTGCCCCTATGCAACAAATTCTTATCAGGTACCTGCTGCATAGCAGATGTATGGTGAAAACTATGAAACATCACTGAAAGTAATTAAAACCTAAGTAAATAGAAAAACCTACACACATTCATAGATTGAAAGACTTAGTATTGTTATAAGGACAATACTCCTTAAATTTATCTACAGATTCAACGCGATTTCCATGAGAATCTCAGCTGTTTTTTTGCTAACCCTATAAGCTGATCCTAAAATTCCTATGGATATGCAAGGGACTCAAAATAGCCAAAACAATCTTGAAAAAGAAAAGCACAGATGGAGAACTCACACTTCCTGTCTTTAAAACTTGTATCAGTAATAAAATAGTAATCAAGACATTGTAGTACTTGCATGAGGTTAAATATATAGATAGATTAATGGGACAGAATTGAGAGTTCAAAAATAAGCCCTTACATTTGTTGTTGATAGATTTTTCAACAAGGGTGACAGGACTATTCAGGAGCAGAATATTTTTTTCAAAATACGGTGCTGGGGGCTCCTGGGTAGCATTGTTAAGCATCTGCCTTCAACTCAGGTCATGGGATCAAGCCCACATAGGGCTTTCTGCTCAGTGGAAATCCTGCTTTTCCCTCTCCCACTCCCCCTGCTTGTGTTCCCTCTCTTGCTGTCTCTCTCTCTCTCTGTCAATTGAATAAATAAAACCTTAAAAAAAAATATGTGGTACTGGAACAATTGGATATCTATATGCAAAAGAATGAAACCAGATTCCTACCTAATACAATATAAAAAAATTAACTCAAAACCTAAATGTAAGAGCTAAAACTACTCTTAGAACAAAACATAGGCATAGATTTTTGTGACCTTGGGGTACACTGCACCTTCCTAGATAATGATACTAAAAGCACAAGCAACAGAAGAATAATAGGCATTGAACTTCATTGAAATTAAAAAGTTGATGCTTCAAAGAACACCATCAAGACAGTAAAAAGGCAATTCACTGAAAAGGAGGAAATACTTGGAAATCATATATCTGATAAGGGACTTGCATCCAGAATTATGAGGAATTCTTAAAGCTCAACAGAAACCACCAAATAACCCAATTTAAACATGAGCAAAGGGAAAGTAGAGTGTTGGTTACCAGGAGCTGGGGGGGCGGGGGGAGAGAAAGAGAGTTGTGCGATCAGTACAGAGTTTCAGATTTGCAAGATGAGCAGGTTTGGGAGATCTGTTTCACAACAGGGTGAGTATACTTAACACGACCGAAGTAATGGTTGAGATGGCCAGTTTTCCATCGTGGGGTTTTACAATGAAAAAAAAAAAGTAAGTTAGCTTTAGGGGGAAAGTGGGTAAAGGATCTGAATAGACATTTCTTCAAAGAAGATACACAAATGACCGATAAGCACATTGACGAGAAGCTCAGTGTCGTCAGTCATTAGGGAAATGTCTACTCAAAGCCATGTGAGATGCCACTTCATACACACCACAATGGTTAAAATAAGAAAAGATTGACAGTAACTGGTGGTGATGAGAATGTGAAGAAAGAGGAACCCCGGTCATACTGGTGGTAGGAATGTGAAATTTATCCATTATGGAAAAACAGTTTAGTAGTTCTTCAAAATGTTAAACATAGTTACGATGTGGTCCGGCACTCCCGGGTGAGAATTGAGAATTCTCCTTTGGGAATTGAAAATACACGTGCACACAAAAACTCGTATATGATTGTTCATAGCAGCATTATTCAAAATAGCTGAAAAATGGAAAAACCCAAATATCGGTCAACTGAAGAATGGATGAGCACAATGTATGTCAATATAACGGACTATTATTAGACAAGAAAAGGAAGTGAAGGACTGCTCCACGCTAAAACATGGACGAACCTTGAAACTGTGCCAAGTGAAAGAAGTTAGACACAAAATGTCACATACTGTATGACTCCATTTATGTGAAATGTCCAGAATAGGCAAATGCAAAGAGACAGAAAGCAGATTGGTGGTTGCCAAGGGTTGAGGAGAGGGAGGTGGTGGGTGTGACTGCCAACGAGTATTGGATTTCTTTTCGGGGTGAAGAAAATGTTCTGAAATGAGATATTAGTTATGGTTGTACAACTCTTTCAGTATACTAAAAACCACTGAATTGTAATGTTAAAAGTAATTTTATGGTATGTAAATTATATCTCAATAAAGCTGTTGGTTTTTTTTTTTTTTTAACTTGGTCAGGAAAAGCTTTTTTGAAGAAGTGACATTTAAACTGAGATTGGAATGACTAACTTGAGGTTGGTGGTTATAAATTCAGAGTCTGATCAGTCAGCAGAGTTGGGTATTGACTTCCCCAGTGTGTAGAGGGTAGAGGGGCAGAGTGAATCAAGTCGGGATTTAGACAGTATGACCAAGGGAGAGAGCTGGCAGGGGGTGGTTGGAGAGCATGCAAGGAAATGCTTATAGTAATGGGCCATGGAGTGTAGGAGATTAAAGGAGAAATGAGGCCTTGAGGGAGACGAGGGACCAGGGGAAAGTGGTAGGCTCCGTGAAGAAGAGGACTGGCTGGCATTGAAGTTGTGTTGGAAGCGGGTCCTTGGAGGAGTGAGCTACACGGGCAGCAGTTTGTAGGAGAGTAGGGTGCTTGCGATTGAGATTTTCGGTGATGCACAGTCATTGTCAGAAAATGTTCCAGGATGTGACTGTGAGGCTGGTGGCTGATGTCGAGGAGGGGAAAGGTTGTCAAAGGTGATTTCAAGGGAGAGCAGTGTATGAGTTTCCTATAGCTGCCAGAACAAATTATTACAGACTCGGTGACTTAAAGCAGAAACTCTGAATACCATAGATTTGAAGTCAAGATGCCCACACTCCCTGTGGAGACTCGAGGGAATACTTTGTATTCAAGGTCTCCAGAGAAACAGAACCTGGACATGTATTACGTATATTTATACGTATATATTATATAAGGGGATTTATTATAAGGAATTGGTTCACGCAGTTATGGAGGCTGACAAGTCTCAAGGTGTGCAGGTTGACTCAGCAAGCTGGAGACCCAGGAGAGCTGGTGGTGGCGTGCCAGGGTCAGTCTGACAGCTTGGGAACTTGGAGAACCATTGATGTCTGCGTTCTGGCTGATGGCCTCCAGGCCCAAGAAGAGCACATGTTTCCATTCAACTCTGAAGACAGGAAAAAGCTAGCATCCTAGTTCAAAGGCAATCAGGCCAGAGGAATTCTCTCTTATTTGGGCCAGCTTCAGCCTTTTGCTCTACTCAGGTCTTCAACTAATTGGATGAAGCCCTCTCTCATTAGGGAGGAGATTCTGCTTTACTTGGTCTACCAACTTATATGTCAATCTCATCCAAGAACACCCTCACAGGATCACTCAAAATAATGTCTGACCAAATATCCGGGCATCTCATAGCCCAGCAAGTTGACATGAAATTAACCATTGCACCATTCTTTGCCTCCTCTCACTTCTGGTGGTTGTTGGCATTTCTTGACCTGTGGCTGCATCACTGGTCACATGCCCCCTTCCTCTTTTTTCTCTTTTCTTTTATTGTCTATTTTATGAGGATACAGGTCATTGCATTTGGGGCCACCCAGATAATTCACGATAAACTCTTTGTCTCAAGATCCTCAACTTAATTGTGTTTTGCCATTAATGGTTCTGTTCACCTTTTTTTGCCATCTCGGGCGATGTTCTCAGGTTCCAGAGATTAGGATGTGGACGTATCTTTGGGGCCCGCCATTCAACCCACTATAACTAGTATATGGGAAAGGTCAGCTCTGTGGATGTTGGAATCAGCAGGAATTGTGGCCATTGTCATGTTGGACTCCACTACAGACAGATACTTAGCATTTTGGTCTGATGATGTGACATTCAAAACCGGGTTGTTGTTTTTTTTTTTTTTTTAATTTTTATGAACATATAATGTATTGTTAGCCCCAGAGATACAGGTCTGTGAATCATCAGGCTTACACACCAAAACTGGGGTTTTAAGGAAAAGGAAGAATGATGTGAGAGCAGCAGTGAGATTCTAGGAGAAGATCAGCAGTTTGAGGGTCTGAGAGAGAAAGCAGCTGCCTCTTGAACGGCCACAGGGACAGCTGAGCCATCGGGGAAAGCAGATGTCCTCCCAGGCGAGAAGGTGGAGTAACGCTCGGAAAAGACAATTCTCTGTTTCTTCTCTCCAGCCCCTCTGAAACTGCGGCCTCTGTGGTGCCATCTGAAAGGGAGAAGGGAGGGGCTGGAGAGAAGAAACAGGCTGGAGATATCCTGATAGCAGTTTTCAGCATTTTCAGTAGGTTGATCGGGAGTTTTAAATACTGCTTTTTTCAGCAGAGTAGCGCAGCGGGAGCGTGCTGGGCCCATAAATACTGCTTTTTTCAGCATCTGAACATTGCCCCCGCTCTACTATGGTATTTGGATGCACTATTTATTCTTAAATCCATTTACAGCTGCAAAAGTGCTGAGTTTGAAAGCAGAACATTTGAAACGGACCCAGCTGTTTAAAAAGATGGATGCTTATCAACGAAAGTATTGGTGTAGAGTTTATGAACAATAAGGCTTTTTTTTTTTTTCCAGCCAGCTTGATTATTCTTAGAGCGAAGAGATCACAGGAAGGTTTTCCATTGCAGAGAAATGTATGACTTAACCCAAACATTGCTTCAAATTAGCGGTTTCCTCCCACGGTCCTGACTTCCCACCCTCTCCACCCCCACTCCCCCCGCAGCCTTTTCTCCTGCTTTAGATCTTTTCCAATTCTTACAGGTGGCAGCCAGAGCTGAACTGCAGAATGTGCCCCCTGCTTCCCTGTGTGGATCCGTATGACCCTGTCATACGGACCCTGTAGTGTGGATTAACTCACATACATCAGGGATTGTTGCCTGCATAAACTGGTGTTTTCTGAAGCTAGTGGTGCAGACTTAGGGTAGAACCGTTTCTCAACAGAAGTTTAGTATATGTGGGGGTATGTTCGTTACCTTTGCTCTCCATTTAGCGACTGCAGCAGGTTCAATGATGAGATGTTCATGTGTTAGTGATGAAACCTTTTGATGAGCTTTGATAAACCAGATGTTCCGTGGCATCTCTCCTGAGCCATGTTTTCTTCTCTTCAGATGCCATCCCTCTGTTTTCACACAATTCCAGATTTTTATTTTTATTTTTATTTATTTATTTTTTTAAATTTAATTTTATTTATTTGACAGAGAGAGATCAGAAGCAGGTAGAGAGGCAGGCAGAGAGAGAGAAGGAAGCAGGCTCCCTGCTGAGCGGGGAGCCCGATGCGGGGCTCGATCCCAGGACCTTGAGATCATGACCTGAGCCAAAGGCAGAGGCTTTAACCCACTGAGCCACCCAGGCGCCCCAATTCCAGATTTTTAAATGATCCCCCTAGACATGGATCGATCTCTGCAATTCTTAATTCCAGCCCAGGCCTCTTATGCAGGTTAAAACTCATCTATTGAATGATCTAATGGACATTTCCATCTGGAAGTCTCACTGGCTTTTTGGTCAATACATAATTCTAATAATTTTTCAATCAATTTTCTTGGACTTCTAAGTTGGCACCTGTATCACCTATAGGAAACAGTAACTTAGTAAATTCCCAATAGTTATAGTTTTTTTTTTTAACCTCTTTATGTTGGTAGGAACTTCTAGAGTAGTGTTTCCTAAATTTATCTGAAAAGAACCAATTGGGGAGCTTATTAAATATACAAAATGCAAGGCCTCTACCCCTGGGAATTTTATCTTTGTAGGTCTGGGTTGAGGCGGAAGAACCTGTTTTGTTTTGTTTTATTTTTTAAAACAAGTAGTCCAGGAAAATTAAAATTTTTTTTTCTTTTTAAATCTTTAGGCAAGTTTGGGAAACCCTGTTTTGGAGCAGTACTGAGTAATAGTGGTGGTATTCTCAGGTTCCTGACTTCGGGGTGTTTGTGTCATGGATGCTGTTCGTGGACTCCTGGCTCTCCTCCCGCACTGACCTGTGGCTGTATTTGTGACGACCTCTGTAGATAACGGTTATCCAGGAGTAGTCACACAGTTGGTGATCTAAGCCAGGCAAAGATCCCTCTGCCCTGGTCATCCTTCCAAACACATTTCTTGTGCCTGTTCCATTCCAGGCCCCAGAAAGCAGGGCTGTGCACAGAGGTACATGCAGGTCTTGGTTTTCCCACTCCCAGCCTCTTTTTCTTGGGACTCTGTCTATCAGTCTGCTTCTGCAGGACTCCGTGCTCTGCTCCTTTTGGTTTTAGCTGACTAGGCCCTTTGTTTGCCAAAACCTGAAGTATCGGTCACACTTCCTTGTTCTGTCCTGCCATGTAGCCTGTCACTGCCTTTGAGCCAGAGCTCTGTCTCCTCTGTGTGTACTTGTAAACCAGGTGATTTATTACATCCTGAAGTTCCCTTTTAGGGGGTCATGTTGTGAAAGCCTTTACAGTTAGGTCTTTGGTCTGGGACTTTTATTTATATGCTTGGCTCACAGGCAGCCCTCTACAGTACTGAACTGTTTGAGGTACGTGTTCTACCGTGTTTCTTACCTTTCTGTCTTTGAGTCTATTGTTCAGGCTGCCTTTTTCCGCTTCTCCTCCCCACTTTGCCACCTTTTGCAGAGCTTTTGCGATTCGGCTTAGCTGCTGCCTCTCTCCCTGGGCCCCCAGGCTGATGGATGCGTCCGCCCGTGCTCTGCTGTGGCACCTGAGCGCCCTCTCCACTTTCCCTGCAGCTGCGTCTGCTCGTTTGTCTGTCTGTTCCATTACATCCCACGGTCTCAGTGTGTTATTGGCCCTTACACCTCTGTGCTTATTAAAGAGCTTTCTTTTTTTTTTTTTTTTTTTAAGATTTTATTTATTTATTTGACAGACAGAGATCACAAGCAGGCAGAGAGGCAGGCAGAGAGAGAGGGGGAAGCTGGCTCCCTGCTGAGCAGAGAGCCTGATGCAGGGCTTGATCCTAGGACCTGGACATCATGACCTGAGCCGAAGGCAGAGGCTTAACCCACTGAGCCACCCAGGCGCCCCTAAAGAGCTTTCTAAAAGTTGGCATTTCCTATTTGTTCCAGTTTTTAAACCACTTTTGATCATGGACATGTTCATTTTAGGCCCACCCGACACTTAAGAGGGTGATAAGATCCCGTTCTGGAAGGAATGTGGAGAAGAATATTCTAGAAGACTCTTGGCAGGAGTGTGAATGGATACATTTGAAAAATAAAAATTTAAATGAATATAACCCTTGACCCAACAATACCTCATCTAGGAATTCTTCCATAGAAACATTTGTACCAAGTGTATTAGGATTTCTGTATGAGGCTATCATATCAGCGTTATTTGTCATAGCCTACCTCTCCCTGCCCCCCCACCAAAAAAGGAAATGGCTAAAATATCCAATAGTAGCAAAACAGTTAAGTTTGTTATGGTGTGTACATAACTTTACCTATGAAATTCTGTATATGTAGCAGTCAAAATAGGTGAAATCGATTTTTGTATACAGACACAGAAAGAAGTCTTTAATACATCCCATTCTTTCTCCTCAGAGAGAACCTCTATTTTGATTTTGGTGTTTAGCATTTCCATTCATATTTGTGTATTTTTGGTTATACGCACTAGTGTAACTATTGAATATATAGCGTTGTTTCTTATATTTTTAAACTTATCAAAAGAGCATCCTAGTGCATATATATTTTTTCCTGCAGCTTCCTTTTTACTTGCATTGTTTTTTAAATTCTCTCCATGTGTTGATATGGTTATTCTTAATGCCATTTAGAATTCAATTCTGTTAATATACCACATTTGATTTACCCTCCTATTGATTGACATTTAGCTTGTTTCTGATTTTCTACGTTTCCAAACAAATTTTTAGTGGATTTTCTGGTACAGGTCATTGTGTGCAGGGTGGAACTTTTCTAGGGTCTGTTTTTAGGAGTGGAACCAAGGGCCTGTGGGTTCAAAGCCCATGCATCTTCAGGTTTACTGGGTATTTCAAAATGGCTTTCCCGGGTGACTTGACCCCGTATACTCCCACCAGCCCTGTATGAGCTTTGTGTTTATCTGCCTCTTCATTTATAAAGAATATATTACTTCTGCGGTACTTCAGGTCATGATCTCAGGGCCCTGGGATGGAGCCCTACATCGGGCTTTCTGCTCAGTAGGAAGCCTGCTTCCCCCTCTCTCTCCACCTGCCTCTCTGCCTACTTGTGATCTCTGTCAAATAAATAAATAAAATCTTAAAAAAAAAAAAAGAAGAGTGGTATCTGGATTGAGCAACAGATCACTCTAGCTCCTCTTTCAGGTGAAAAAGAAGACAGCTTTGCAGGAATTCAACATCAACAGACCGACGTTCCTGGGGATGCCATGATCGCCAGGGCAGTATTTATGGCTCCCCACATACCGACCCCGGGGGTGACAGGAGCACTCCTGCAGCACAAACAACTGCTCCATTAAATGCAGAAAATTAAAACGGAAAAAGTTGTCTCCACAATAGCTAAACTGTGCGAAGAACCAAGATGTGTGCTGACAGACAAGACGAATGGATAGAGAAGATGTGGTCTGTGTATACAAGGGACTATCACTCAGTCATTGGAAGGGATGAACACTTACCATTTACGTCAACATGGATGAAACTGGAGGGGATAATGCTGGGTGAAATAAGTACGTAGGAGAAAGACAATTATCCTACGGTTTCACTCATAAGTGGAATATAAGAAATAGCGCAGAGGATCACAGGGGAAGGAAGGGAACACTGAACGGGAAGTCATCAGAGATGGAGAAAAGCCACGAGGGACTCTTAACTACAGGAAACAAACTGAGGGTGGCTAGAGGGGAGGTGGGTGGAGGACGGGGTGATTGGGTGATAGGCATTAAGGAGGGCACGTGATGAGATGAGCACTGGGTGTTACGTACAACTGATGAATCACTGAACTCTACACCTGATGCTAATGATGCACTGTATTTTGGCTAATTGAATTTAAACTAAAAAAAACAAGCAAAAAAAAAAAAAAAAAGGAAAGAAAGAAAGAAAGAAAAAGAAAAAAACCTGAAAAACTTGTGAATGTATACAGACAGAAATACAGTTCAAGGCCAGACTTTGCTCCTGAGTTGTCCTAACAAGCTGGCCTGAGTGGAAAGTATTCAGTTTTATGTGGGAGTTGACACCCTTCACAGTATACACAACAGTGAAAATCCTGCCCTGAGTCGCGGACTGCCCTACAAAACATCAGTCTGACACCATGGGTAGACCTTTCTTCCTCTGTAGCTTTAACTGGCAGCTCATAGTCCCACGTTCTTCAAACAATATGTTAAGAGTTTTGCTGCTCCAGAAGAGAATTAGAAATAATAACATTCTTTTTTTTTTTTTTTTTTAAGATTTTATTTATTTGACAGACAGAGATCACAAGTAGGCAGAGAGAGGAGGAAGCAGGCTTCCTGCTGAGCAGAGAGCCTGATGTGGGGCTTGATCCCAGGACCCTGCGATCATGACCTGAGCCGAAGGCAGAGGCTTAACCCATTGAGCCACCCAGGTGCCCCGATACTGCTCTTCTTTACACAGCTCTTACCATATCTCTCGTTGGACCGGTTGGAACAGCAGTGGTTCCCTTTTTTTGTGGGTTAGGAGGTTGTTGTAACTATAAGCACATTTCGGAAGCCATATGTGAACTAATTACCTTTTATCCTCCTAACCACACTTTTATAACTGTTAGAGAGCTAATACTCTTAAATCTTGGAAGAGTAACAAAAATTACCAGGATTACATTTCTCTCATACATTAATCAATCAAAATTATACTTTAAGAAATTAAGTTAAACTGGAACTTGGTAATTCCAATTTTTTACTTTCTGAAGGAGTTATTCTGAAGTCCAAAAATAATATAACATGAGAGGTATTATGAAATTTTCAAAATAAATTTTTATTAACTTTAATTTAAAAAAAGAAGTGGATATTTTATTTCAAGGTGGTGGACTGAGGACCTGCCATAGCTTTTTTCTTGTGCCAAATAGTTAGAAATGATACATTAGAATTTTTAAAATAATCTGCAAGTATACTAGAGGGGGAAGGAAGGAAAACCCATGCTAGGCTCCAGACTGTGAAGAATCCCCATGAAAAGTACATAGGATCTGTTTGCAAAAGAAAACCTTGGTCCAAAACAAGGTTAAGAAAGTACTGTGGCTCAGGATAAGAATAGCATCTGGAAGAACAGCGGCTACTCACGGGGGAGTAGTTGTGATAGGGAGCTGTGAAGGGCTCAGAACAAGTCCAAGAGTGACTGGTACCATTGCATGGTGACGGAGGTGTCTCGGGCAGATGTAGTATCTGTAGGAACTGGGGTTGGAGAGACAGGGCTGAGTTCCAGGTGCTTGATGAAGTCCAGGAGAACAAGAAGCTCCCGGGCTCAGAAGATAGATACAGATCTTTCCCATGAGATGGTCCCTCCTGTCCCTCCTTCACTCTCACTGAAAACCCTCCTCCCCTCTGAGCAGGCAGTGCACACGAATAGACCATGTGAACAGAGCCTTGATGACAAAGATGAGCACTTTTTTCTTTCTTTCTTTCTTCTTCTTTTTTTTAAGTAGACTCCACACCCAGTGAGGGGCTTGAACTTAAAACCCTGAGATCAAGAGTTGCATGCTATACTCACTGAGCCAGCCAGGCACCCCAAAGATGAGCACTTTACTAAACATCACCGAAACCAAGAGGGAAGAGGAGGAGAGAAGAGAAGGCTTCATCTCAGACATAGAATTAATAGAATAAATAGAATTAATAGAATAAATAGATTTTATAATATATATAGTTGAAAGCTTGGAGAGAGATGGTCAGTTATTTTATCTACTGAGAATAAGTATTGATCTGGGAAATTAAAATTTTGATTGTCAAGGTGAGACTCAGTAGACTAACTGACAGTTTTTCCGACTGAAGTGCAAATTTATGAGCTGGAAACTAGAGTGTAGAAGTGTTCCTAAGCCCATCATGAGAGGAAAAAATAATAGAAAAGAAAACTAAGACATGGAGGGTAAATGGAGGATTGCCATCTAGTAAGGGTTCCAGAAGGAAGCTGAAGAGAATGCAGGAAGATGATAGTTAAAGAAATAAAGGATCCAGTTTTGAGATGGTTGACCAAACACATGCTACCTCTTTCTCCTGCACCAGATCCATAGAAAGGATAAAACTTTAAGTTAGATGAATAAATTCCCTTTTAAGATGGAAAAGAAAAGGAATTTTCCAGACCAAACATCTTTAAGCAAAGGAAATATGTATTAAATGAGAAGTTGCAGAAAGGAGCCGCTCACACTGCCTTACACTGTGAGGTCGTCACTATTGCTGTGACCCGGAAGCTGCTCTGCCTTCTTTGTCAGAACAGATTCAACATGAGGTCCCCTGGCTAGAAGGCCGCTGCTGGCTAAGATGGCGACTGAACAGTCCTGTGGGAGATGTCTCCATGGCCAAGAGCCATGAAAACCCAGAGGAAGCCTAGCACAGCGAAATATAATTAGGAGAACTACACTTAAGCAAGCAGAGCAATGAGAAAAGAAACTTTAAAAATAAGTCAGTTTAATTTCCTTAGAGGAGCAGGGCTAGACTTTCATGCTCACTTCAAGAAGCAGAAGTTAGGAAATGGTCAGCAATAATGAAAATGAAGAATGTGGTGGTTGAACAGTCTCTTTGGGTAGGCTATAGCAAACTGGATATAGCTGAAGAACAAATCAGTGAACGAAAACAGGATGAGAAATTCTCTCAAAGCTCAGGATCAAGAGACGTATGAGTTTGAAACAAAGGTTGAGGCATTTAGGACCGTATGGAAGTTACAGTATTTATCCAACAGGAGTTGCAAGGGAAGAAAATGAGCTGAGACGCGTGAGCCCTTAGGTGGAAAGAGCCGCTAACTGTCGAGAAGAATACATTTTGGAAAAGAAACAATACAAAAACACGTACCTGTATTGCAGTGATAACAATGAAGAGAAATTCATATGAGACACCAGACAGAAAAGATTGAGAATCCAAATGATATTAGACTTCATCGCTGGTGTTAATAAAACAGTGGCACAATGTTTTCAAGATGCTGAGAGAAAATAAGTTGGAACCAAAAATTCTCTCCCCCTGCAAACTGTCTTTCAGTAATGAGGGCACCATAAAAACATTTTCACACTTGAAGGATTTTGACAGCCTTTTGCTGAGAGAACTAATTCAAAGATACACTGCAGTAGGAAAAAAAAAATGATCAAGAAGGTAAGAATAGGATGCAAGAGAGAAGAGGAAGCAGAGAAAGCAGGAAAACAATGTTAAACCTAAATAAATATTGGTTAGAAAATAGAAGATGGCTTTTAGTAAGTTGTAACTTGAATCAGCCAAGAGAGCGACATGGAATTATCAGACTGGATCCTGGATTTAGGCCAGTGGTTTGGGTTTGATGCCCCCATAGCGTGGGAAGTCTAATGTGGGTCCATTAAAGGTGAATAGAACTGATATTTTTGTAAAGGCTGGGACTTTAGAATGGCAGCCTCCTTGGAAAAGAGGTACTGGAACTACTCCACTGGCCTATAAAAGGTAACATGGGACTCCCATACAAAAAGAAATCCCTGCTAAAAGTGAACTCGTTACCAAAAATTGTAAGCTCTGTTATGAAATGAGCAGCAAGAGAATCAACAAGTAGGAGTTTTAGTGTGCCAAGAACTGTAGAAAATTCTACATTTAATAAGTTAAAGGGGCGACTGGGTGGTTCAGTTGGTAAAGTGTTGGTCTCTTGATTTCTGCTCAGGTCATGCTCTCATGGTTGTGAGGTAGAGCCTGGTGTTGGACTCCACGCTCAGCACGGAGTCTGCTTGTCCCTCTCCCTCTGCCCCCCCCAACCCGCTCACACACACTCTCTCTCTCAAATAAATAAATCTTTAAAACGTTAAAGAAGTAGATTAAGAAATAGTGACATTTTAGAAAGGAATAAGCCAATATGAAAAAGGGCCAAATTGAACTTCCAGAAATAAAAAAGTACTAAGGTTAAAGAGGGTTAAATAGCAAATTAGAGACAGCTACAGCAAAAATTAGGGAATGGAAAACATCTGAAGAAACTAACCAGGATATAGAATGTTGAACACAGATATAGGGAAATGGAAAATGTGAAGAACAATTAAAGAACAAATCCGAAAGATCAGCCAAGAATTCTGTACTTAGCTAGTCTATTCAAGAGCAAAGAAAGAAAAAGATGTGTTTTTGGAAAAAGTCTTAGTGGTTTTACCACCAATAAACTGTTGCTGAAGGAATAATAAAATACATGCTTTGGGGAAGAAATGAATTAAAGCAACAAGGAAGAAATGGGATACAAGAAGGAATAGCGCACAGTGGGATTGGTAAATGTAAATAAACATTGTGTATAAAATAATAATAATTGACTAATTTGGGTGGGTTCAAAGTAACATATAGCAAGAGAACTACTATGACATGAATGTAGTTGAGGCATGAGTACAGGTGAAAGATTTTGAGTTAGAGGATGAGAATACAGATGCTAGTTGAGATTATAGTAGGTATTCATCTTAAAATAGTGGAGGTTCCTGGCTTGTCAGAGGATTTAATAGGCTTATGTTTCTGTTTGGATCTCCTCAGTGGTGGCTTGGAGCTCAGGGTGATGGACTCAAGAGTAATTTGAAGTGAACATGACAGGAATGGCCTCCAAGGCACCAGTCCTTAGCTTTTTCCATTAGTCTGTTGTGCTCCCAAGTGTCAGGGCCTGTCAGCATGTGCCCTGAGCCGAAGCCTGTGCTGTGCCAGCCGTTAGCTTGAAGCTGATTGAAAATACCGTCATCTGAGCTCAACAAAACATTTTTTCAGAGTATCTTAGTGCCTGGTCCACGGTTGTCTGAGGAAAGCAAGTTTTAGCCCTACAGGAGCCCAAGTGCAGCTGTAAGAGCATGAGCCACGTCTTGCTCCCTACCTTGGAGTCTGCCCCTCATTTGAAAGCTCGGGGTCCCCATCCCTGACTCAGTGGGGTCTCCCCTCCGTGATCCCCACTGTGGTACTTGGTGTCCCCAGTCTGTTGCTGACTCCTTACAAGAACGTCTCACTATCCTGGGTTGTCTCTCCTCATCCCTGTGTGTTCTTTCTCTGAGTAATTTCACCTCCACAGGTTGTACTGTGAAAAGAATAAGACACACCTAGTTTATAAGAGCTTTAGTTTCTGCATCTATCAAATTGAGACTTTTTTTTAATTTGATTTTATTTTTTTAGTGTTCTAAGATTCATTATTTATGCACCATACCCAGTGCTCCATGCAATACGTGCTCTCTGTAATACCCACCACCAGGCCCTCCCAACCCCCCACCCCTCCCCAAAACCCTCAGTTTGTTTCTCAGAGTCCACAGTCTCTCAGAGTTTGTCTCCCCCTCCGATTTCCCCCAACTCCCTTCTCCTCTCCTTCTCCCCGTGTCCTCAGTGTTAGATTCCTTAATGTTCCACAAGTAAGCGAAACCCTATGATAATTGACTCTCTCTTTTTGACTTATTTCACTCAGCATAATCTCCTCCAGTGCTGTCCATGTTGATACAAAAGTTGGGTATTCATCCTTTCTGATGGAGGCTTAATACTCCATTGTATGTATGGACCATATCTTCTTTATCTATTCGTCTGTTGAAGGGCATCTTGGTTCTTTCTGCAGTTTGGTGACTGTGGCCATTGCTGCTATGAACATTGGGGAACAGATGGCCCTTCTTTTCACTACATCAGTATTTTTGGGTTAAATACCCAGTAGTGCAATTGCAGGGTCATAGGGTAGCTCTATTTTTAATTTCTTAAGGAATCTCCACACTGTTTTCAAATTGAGACTTTTTTTTTTTAATTAAATTTGCTTATTTTTTTAAATAAACATATAATGTATTTTTATCCCCAGGGGTACAGGTCTGTGAATCGCCAGGTTTACACATTTCACAGCACTCATCATAGCACATACCCTCCCCAATGTCCATATCCCCACCACCCTCTCCCGCCCCCCATCCCCCCAGCAACCCTCAGTCTGTTTTTTGAGATTGAGTCTTTTATGGTTTATCTCCCTCCCAATCCCATCTTCTTTCATTTTTTCTTTTCCTACCCCCCAACCCCCCACATTGCATCTCCACTTCTTCATATCAGGGAGATCATATGATAGTTGTCTTTCTCTGATTGACTTATTTCACTAAGCGTAATACCCTCTAGTTCCATCCACGTCATCGCAAATGGCAAGATTTCATTTCTTTTGATGGCTGCATTGTATTCCATTGTGTATATATACCACCTCTTCTTTATCCATTCATCTGTTGATGGACATCTAGGTTCTTTCCATAGTTTGGCTATTGTGGACATTGCTGCTATAAACATTCAGGTGCATGTGCCCCTTCAGATCCCTACATTTGTATCTTGAGGGTAAACACCCAGTAGTGCGATTGCTGGGTCATAGGGTATCTCTGTTTTCAACTTTTTGAGGACCGTCCATGCTGTTTTCCAGAGTGGCTGCACCAGCTTACATTCCTACCAACAGTGTAGGAGGGTTCCCCTTTCTTCGCATCCTTGCCAGCATCTGTCGTTTCCTGACTTGTTTATTTTAGCCATTCTGACTGGTGTGAGGTGGTACCTCGTTGTGGTTTTGATTTGTATTTCCCTGATGCCGAGTGATGTGGAGCACTTTTTCATGTATCTATTGGCCATCTGGATGTCTTCTTTGCAGAAATGTCTGTTCATGTCCTCTGCCCATTTCTTGATTGGATTATTTATTCTTTGGGTGTTGAGTTTGCTAAGCTCTTTATAGATATTGGATACTAGCCCTTTATCTGATATGTCATTTGCAGATATCTTCTCCCATTCTTTCCATTGTCTTTTGGTTTTGTTAACTGTTTCCTTTGCTGTGCAAAAGCTTTTGATCTTGATGAAATCCTAATAGTTCATTATTGCCCTTGCTTCTGTTGTCTTTGGCGATGTTCCTAGGAAGAAGTTGCTGCGGTTGAGGTCAAAGAGGTTGCTGCCCTTGTTCTCCTCAAGGATTTTGATGGATTCCTTTCTCACATTGAGGTCCTTCATCCATTTTGAGTCTATTTTCGTGTGTGGTGTAAGGAAATAGTCCAATATCATTTTTCTGCATGTGGCTGTCCAATTTTCCCAGCACTATTTGTTGAAGAGGCTGTCTTTTTTCCATTGGACATTCCTTCCTGCTTTTTTGAAGATTAGTTGACCATAGAGTTGAGGGTCTATTTCTGGGCTCTCTGTTCTGTTCCATTGATCTATGTGTCTGTTTTTGTGCAAGTACCATGCTGTCTTGATGATGACAGCTTTGTAAAAGAGCTTGAAGTCCGGAATTGTGATGCCACCAATTTTGGCTTTCTTTTTCAATATTCCTTTGCCTATTTGAGGTCTTTTCTGGTTCCATATAAATTTTAGGATTGTTTGTTCTATTTCTTTCAAAAAAATGGATGGGATTTTGATAGGGATTGCATTAACTGTGTAGATTGCTTTAGGTAGAATAGACATTTTCACAATATTTGTTCTTCCAATCAATGAGCATGGAACATTTTTCCATTTCTTTGTGTCTTCCTCAGTTTCTTTCATGAGTACTTTATAGTTTTCTGAGTATAGATTCTTTGCCTCTTTGGTTAGGTTTATTCCTAGGTATCTTATAGTTTTGGGTGCAGTTGTAAATGGGATTGACTCCCTAATTTCTCTTTCTTCTGTCATGTTGTAAAGAAATACAACTGATTTCTGTGCATTGACTTTATATCCTGACACTTTACTGAATTCCTGTACAAATTCTAGCAGTTTTGGAGTGGAGCCTTTTGGGTTTTCCACATATAGTATCATATCATCTGCAAAGAGTGATAGTTTGACTTCTTTGCCGTCAAATTGAGACTCTTAACATCTAATTGATGAGACTATAGGGAGGGCTAAATGAGCCTTTTTGTGCAAAAGCCCCTGTCAGGTATGTGACACTACATTCTTAATAACCATAGCTCCCAGTTCAGGACAAAAAACGGCAGAAAGCAACCATTACAAGAGTAGACTCAAAGAGTATCTTGACAAAAAGGGAAACAAAATGAAATGAGTAAAAGAAAATGAAACTTAAACAAGTAAGGAAAGATAAAGATATAGGGAAAGTAAGAGAATAAATAATAAAACAATGATATAATAAGCTACAAAAATAAATAAAAGTATACTAGTAATAGTAAATTAACTAAATTTTCCAGATAAAAAGCAGCAGTTGTCAAATGGATATTTTAAAAGATTGGACTTTATGCTGTTTATAAGAGATAGTGGGGAAAAAAAGATACAAAAAGGTTGAAGGTCAAGGATAAAAGGACATACAGGCAAAGTACCAACGAAAGAAATTTATTGAAAGTCTATTAATCTCAGAAAATAGATTTCAGGGCAAAAATCTTTACCAGAGAAGTTAAAATGGTACATTTTACACTTGGTATATTTGGTCACAATAAAACTTTTTTTTTTACCAGATATAGTTTGCCAGAGATAAAAAGATGAAGTTAACAATTCCACAGAAATAATACACATTTACTAATGTAGCTATAAAATATATAAATAATATTAATAGGGCACAATAAGAAGTGGAAAAATACATTATTAAAATGGTAATCTTAACACACATCTCTCAGCAATTGTTAGAATCATTAGACAAAAAAACAAACTATGGAAAATTTGAAAGTACCCAATAGTTAATGATTACACATTCTTTTCAAACACACACACAAAAATTGATCACATTAAGGAAGCCTCAAAAGAGAATTAATATTATATAGACTATAGTCTGTGACTGTAATGCATTTGGCTTAGGAATCAATTCACAGAAAGATGACAAGAAGAAAACCGGTAGATTGGTTATTGAACGTTTAGTTGATAATGAACAAATTCCTAGGACAACCTTACTTACCAAAGCTGGTTCAAGATATAATAAAAAACCCAAATAGTATAATCATTAAAGAATTTGAATGAGTAGCGTAAAAGCTTTACAAAGTAATCAATCAGGCCCAAATGACTTGAAATGAGTCTCTCTCTCTCTTTTTTTTTTTTTTTTAATTTTATTTATTTTTCAGAGAGAGCACACACAAGCAGGTACATGCAAATGTCAGGCAGAGGTAGAGAGAGAAGCAGGTTCTCTGCTGAGCAAGGAGCCTGACTCGGGACTCGATCCCAGGACCCTGGAATTCTGACCTGAGCTGAAGGCAGCAGCTTAACCCACTGAGCCACCTAGGCGTCCCTTGATATGAGTTTCAACAAGCATTCAAAGAAAAGATGAATTCCAGTATTGTGTAAAACTTCCCAGATTCCAGAAAAAATAATGAGCATTCCAGTTTCATTGTTGAGGCTAGCATAACCATACCAAAGCCTTATGAGGACAGCAAGAAAGGAAAATTACAAGCTGTCTTCATGAACAGGAATGAAAACCTAAAGAAAGTAATATGAAACTGAATCTAGCAGTATATATGAAAGATAATACATCAGGACCACACTGCTTTTATTCCAGCAATTAAAGATAAATTATTATAACTTAAACAAATTCATAGATTGATTAATTAAGTCCATATAATCATTTCAAAAGATTTACGTAAAAGATTTAATAAAACCCAATATCCATCAATAACTTAAGTGCGCACACAAATAGGCCAAAAAACCTCTTTTAAACAAAAAATCTTAGCAACCTAATATATTTATAAAAGCTGATAATATCTATTATATTTACTGTTGAAATTATTTAAGATTATTAATTAAACAAAGAAGCTTAGCTGTCACCACTTCCATTTAGCATTTCATTGGTAGTCCTAAGCAGCATAATAAATACTGAAAAGATGTTTGAATTGAAAGGAAACAAAATTGTCATTATTTGAAGATGACTGTCAGTGTAGGAAGTCTGAAAGAATCTTCTGATAAATCAGTAGAGTTAAAAATTTCTCTGCATCAAAGGGCACAAACCGAACATAGTGAAGAGGCAGATGATGGAATGGGAGAAAATATTTGCATATCGTATATCTGATTAGGGGTTCATATCCAGAATATAGAAAGAATTATAACTCAACAACAAAAAAACAAGTAACTCAATTGAAAAATGGGTTAGGGACTTGAATGAGCATTTCTCCAAAGGTGACATAAAAATGGCTGACAAACATATGAAAAGATAAGTGAATCACTAATTAGGGAAATGCAAATCAAAGCCACAAGGGGGATATTCTTCACAACTATTAAGATTGTTACTATTTAAAAAAAGAAAAAGTGTTGGTGAGTATGTAAAGAAATTGGAACCCATCTTTGGTGGGTTCTGCTGTAAAATTGTGCAGCCACTATGGGAAACAGCATGGAGGTTTCTTAAAAAATTAAAGATAGAATTACCAACAATTCTACTTCTGGTTATATACCAAAAGAATTGAAAATACAGCCTTGAGACATTTATACACTCATGTTCATAATAACATTATTTACAGTAGCTGAAACGTGAAGCAGCTCAAGTGTCTATTGATGGATGAATGGATAAACAAAATGATTCCATATGGTATACAATGGAATATTATTCAGCCTTAACGAAGAAAAGAAATTCTGAAACATGCTCCAACACGGAGGAACCTTGAGGACATTATTCTAAGTAATAGAAGCCAGCCACAGAAAGGCAAATACTGTATGATTCTACTTATATGAGGTTATCTAACCTTCAGCTGAGGTCATGATCCCCAGGTCCTGGGATCAAGCCCCACATTGGGGTCCCTGTTCAGCGGGGAGCCTGCTTCTCGCTCTCCCTCTACTGCTCCCCCTGCTTGTGCTCTCTCACTCTTTCAATCAAATAAATAAATAAATAAAATCTTTAAAAAGAAAATAACAAGTGGAAATTCAAAGGGTCAGAAATAATGAAGACACTCCTAAAGAAAATTTTAAGGTACTACTTGAGAAGATATGAGGAAGCTACAGTTAAATCCACATTGCACTGTATGGAGATAGAAATGGAATACTGAGTAGAAAACAAATGAACTATTTATTAAATAGTGGCAATTGGTTATCTCTATGTTATCTCTAAAGAATAAAATTGGATTCTTTCCTCATACTTACCAAAAAAGTCCGTTCTAAGTAGAATCAAATTAAGTATAAAGGAGAAAAACTATAAAACTTTAGAAGACAATGTGGGACAATAATACCTTTATGATCTCAGGGAAGGAATATTTCTTAAGATATAAAAAGCACAAAATATAAAGGAAAAGATTAATAAGTCGGGACTACAGTTATGGTAAAGATATCTGGTTATCAAAAACAAGCCTTAAAGTAGGAGTTATATGTGAGACATAACTTCTGTAGTGTTAAAATACAAAAAATATAAAGAACTCTTATGGGGTGCCTGGATGGCTCAGTCGGTTAAGTGTCTGCCTTCGGCTCAGGTCATGATCTCCGGGTCCTGGGATCCAGCCACCCTATGGTGCTCCCTGCTCAGTGGGAAATCTGCTTCTCCCTTACCCTCTGCCCAGCCCCCCAGCTTATGCTCTCTCATTCTCTCAAATGAATAAATAAAATCTTTAAGAAAAATAAAAGAACTCTTACAAATCAATAAGAGACAGGCAACCTGGTGAAACATTACACCAAAGACAGGACTAGACAGGAAAAGGCATGTCAGAGAAGAAACCCAAATGGCTCATAAACATTCAAAAAGATGCTCAGTCTTTCTGGAGATCAGGGCATTGCAAATTAAAACCACATTGCCATTTATCACCCACTAGATTGGCAAATGTTAAAATATCTGACAATACTAAGGGTTAGCCAGAATGTGGAGATTTAGGAAGTCTCTCACACAGCTGACGGAGTGGAAATTAGTGTAACCACTTTGTAAAAACAAGTTGGCAGTGCCTAGTAAAATTGAATGTGCATAACTCACGATCAGGTAATTCCACTCTGATGAAACTCTTACACATGTCCACCAGGAGACGTGGACGAGAATGTTTATAGCCACATGGTGAGTGAGAGTGAAAAGAGGGAAACAACCCAAATGTTCATCAGCCATGCAGTGGATATATAAATTATGATGTAATTAAGCAGTGAAATACAATCCGTTGATGAAAAAATGGAGGACTTACAGTTACATGAATCAATACGGATGATCCGTAACGTAATTTTAAGTGAAAGCAGCAAGTTGCAGAAAAATGTACCTAAGCCTATATAGATTTTAAACATATGTTAAATAAATCATGTATTATTTGTACATAATTGCTGAAATGGTAAAATTAAAGACATGATTAATACAAAATCCAGGATCTAGGTTACCAGGAGAGGAGCAGGTGCGGTGGGGGAGGCGGCTGTTAGCACAAGATTCCCCCAGCAAGCTTGAGTGACTGCCATGTTTCTCTTTTTCAGGCAGAATCGTGGGTAGGTGGATATTTGTTTTATAACTTTTTAAACTGTACATACACATTTTATACATTCTGATACAGTTTTTAAATATTATAACCTGTAGTATTTTTAAGAGGTAGTAGGACATGTTTTGAAATTAGGTAATGTGGATTATTGAAGATGCACAAATTTTGAAAATCATCACCTAAGAGTCTGTTGGGAGGAGTTTTCCTTTTTCAGGTTAAGACTTCTTCATGTATTTATTAGTTTGTGAGTTCAAGTGACAGGAAAGGTACAGAGACGTTAAGTGGTGTCTCTGGCAGAGTGGCTTAAACGAGGTCTGTGGAAGGCACCTGTCCCTGCACCTGGGCCGCTTTTCTTCCTTCCTCACTTCTGTAAATATTTAGTGACCAACTGCCAAGCCCTGGGCATTGTCCTAGGGGCCCAGGAGCCAGAGAGGCCATGTGCCTAGCTTGAGCTTCTAGCAGTTTTCGGGTTCATGCTTACAGGTTTTGTTAATCTTAGCCTCCTAACCTAACGAGATAGCAAAATTCACTTCAGGTCTGTATCATAATTTACTCTTTCTTATCATTTTAAGGAAGTCATTTATTTACATATTTAGACAGCCTAGTTGAATGCATTGTCTGTAACATTTTCAGATTAATATATCCTTTTTGGTCTGGTCCTAGCCCAGTTAATATTCTAATTCCTGTATATATTTATTCTCAGTTTTTTCCCTTTCTGTGCATCTCAAAGCTCTTGATATGTTCTAATTCTTTGGAATTGACTTTGATGTACTAATTTTACCTTTCTGTGTATATATTTTTTTATATTATTATTTTTTTAAAGATTTTATTTATTTATTTGACAGAGAGAGAGAGTACAAGCAAGCAGAGAAGCAGGCAGAGAGAGAGGAGGGGAAGCAGGCTCCCCGCTGAGCAGAGAGCCCTATGTGGGGCTCGATCCCAGGATCCTGGGATCATGTCCCGAGCTGAAGGCAGAGGCTTTAACCCATTGAGCCACCCAGGTGCCCCTTCTGTGTATATTTTTGAGACTCAAAGTTGGATCTGATCTTAAACCTTGACTTTAAAGCAGTATTTTCAAAAGCATTACAAGCATACTGCTAGAGATTATAAGGTGATACGAAGGGAAACATTATTTATTTTAATGATCATGGTATTAATTTAATTTATAATTTTATTATAAAATACACATATGAAACCTGCGGTTTCATGGTTGTTCTTGCTCAGGATGCAGCTAAAGTCAAGTCTCTGTGATAATCCATCTCACATAGACTGCGTGAACTAACGGCCAAGCTGTTCTCAGACACAGCAAAATATGAAATTAATATCCGGATTACAGATGTAGTGTTTAGTTATAACGGTGAATCAAGGTATTCTCTGATGTCTTCTGTCTCCTACTTGTGTTGTAACTCAAAAAATAAGCATATGTGGTTTGGTGAGGAAGAAGCAATCTAGAAAATTCATCTAGGCCAATTGTTCAAATAACATGTTTTGTTATAGGACAGGGTCTGGACTATAAAGACGAATGAGACCTAGACCCTGCCTTTCAGGACCACCAGTTTCACAGAGATAGTCACATAAAAAGTGCACCATAGTGTGGAAAGCGCAACTGTGGAAATGTCCATGGTAAATGGGTAGCTGGGAAATGTGGTCTCTGACTTAACGGAGCCAGGAGGAAAGCCTGCCCAGGGCAAGGCTTCAAAGTAGTCTTGAGAATGGAGCAGGAAACTTACAGAAAAACAGACCGGCAGAAGGCAACATCAGAAAGGCCTATGCCAAGGTAGAGACCTATAGGAACATGGCCTTTGGGCCAAATGACATCTCATCTCATCATTGATGCTGGTGTGAGGAGAGGTGGGAGCCAGATATGAAGGCTTTTGTTAAGGACTGTGAGGGTGCGCATTTAGATCTTATTCTGTAAGGGATTATCAGCCTTTGAGAGGTGTTAGGCGGAAAAGTGACACGCGGTCTGGGGCAGTGTAGAAAACAGAAGGATCAAGTCACATTTCAGCCCGTCATCCGGTAAAAGGAGGATATGGAAACCACTTAGAGGGAATGTTTAGAGTTTCTGCCTTATATGACTTTTAGGAAATTAGACTTCATTTAGATTTTGCCCAGAATTTAATATGTTGAAGGGGTTAGTGGTAGGTGATTTGGAGCCAATATATGAAGTTTCTGAAGAAATTTATATTATTCAGTCTGTATTATTAAAAAGGTATTAACTTTCCCTACATAGTCTTTTTTTTCTTTTTCTTTTAAGATGTATTTTGGGAAGAGTGATCCAGAGAGAGCAGGGGGGAGGACAGGGAGAAGAAGAGTGTCTTAAGTAGACTCCATGCTGAGCACAGAGCTTGACATGGGGCTCAATCTGATGACCCTGAGGCCATGACCTGAGCCGAAATCAAGAGCCAGATGCTTAACTGACTGGGCCACCCAGGCACCCTGTCTTTCTCTACCTAGTCTTTTCCCCCCACCCTTAAAGATTTTATTTATTCGTTAGAGCACAAGCACAGGGAGAGGCAGAGGCAGAGGCAGAGGGAGAAGCAGGCTCCCCACTGAGCAAGGAGCCTGACGTGGGGCTCAATCCCAGGACCTGGAGATCAGAACCTGAGTTGAAGGCAGTGGCTTAACCATCTGAGCCACCTAGGCACCCTTCTCTACATAGTCTTTTTTTTTTTTTTTTTTAGATTTTATTTATTTGTCAGAGAGAGGGAGAGAGAGTGAGCACAGGCAGACAGAATGGCAGGCAGAAGCAGAGGGAGAAATAGGCTCCCTGCCGAGCAAGGAGCCTGATGTGGGACTCGATCCCAGGACACTGGGATCATGACCTGAGCTGAAGGCAGCTGCTTAACCAACTGAGCCACCCAGGCGTCCCGCCCTTCTCTACATAGTCTTAAAGGCAAAGACAGTTTGCTTATTTTGTGTATTTAACACATGCGAGCAGCATATAAAAGTTCAGTGGAGATGTAGTACGGATATGACACATAACGGCAAACAAGTTCTGTTTTTCAGTTAGAGCAGGACATATGGCAGTATGCTGCAGAGTGAGTAGAATGAAATATTTACACCTTTTTGCAGTTAATATCCTTCCAAGGAAATCTCAACAATCATGTTATTTAAAGGTAATCGTTGGGCGATCATATCAGTGTATGATGAGCCTCCTTTATATATGGGTTTCCAATGTGAGTATTCTGAATAACTTAATTGTGGCATATTGATTACTTTTGGGTGTATTTACTGATAAATCTGATCTCACTAGTCTTTGGATTTGCTGTATATTGTTCTACCTTACAGAGAAATGTATTAGTATGCCAGCTTATTCTCGTACCTTCGTGAATTTATAGTCAACGGGTCTGATGCTGACCGCCTGTGAATGTGAGGGCACTCATCTGTGTCTGTATACATAGCCAGACCCTTAGCACCAAATGTTCTGCCTCACATTTATTTTGGGAATATTCTCTTAATAGGCACGTTTTGGGATGTGACTTAGTCAGCTAATTTGCTAACATTCAAAAGCCATGAGCTCTCAGCATTATCTTAGCCTTTTAGAATTTTAGTCCAGCAAAAATTTCTGACTCTGATTGGGAAATTAACTATAACATCTTACCAAAAATGATCCAAAAACATCAAAAGAGAGAGTTCATGCAAAGGGTACAGAGAGATGTTCACAAGGGAAGTTAACATTAACTTAAGAGTGCGTAGTCGAAAGGAGGGAGTAAGCATAGAAATGAAGGACCACAAGTGACTTGGAACAACTGTAGGTTCCTTTCTCTAGGTCCAAATAATGTTGATTATAATGCATCTTAGCTTCTATTTCAAAAGATATTTTCTGCAGTTCTTGTCACCAAGTTCTTTCGAAATTCTTTTTCATTCTTTTGAAGATTTAATTTCTTATTTCCTTATTTTCTACTTTGACACAGAAATCCCCTGCAAAGAAGCTGAGCCATGCAATTAGTAAATCTTTGGGGTGCGTGCCCACCAGAGAACCCCCGCATCCTGTTTTTCCTGAGCAACCAGAGAAACCACTTGACCTTGCAAATATAGTGTAAGTATACACCTAGGTATGGACATGTGTTGTACTGAAATGGAGACCTTGCTGAATCCTTTTGGATAAAAGCAACTTTACGTAACATGAACATTTAACCTTCTGGTTTTTACTTTACGTTTGGGGGAACTCAGGACCTCAAGATTTCATGTCTTCAAGTCACCATAAATATTTACTTGGAAGCTTAGCTGCTGAGCCCAGAGCCTAAGTAATTAATGATCTCAAACAGAAACATTAATTAATATATTGAGGAGTAATTATTGAACTGCTTTTAGCAAGGTTGCCTTTTTTTGTTTGTGTGTTCTCCCATAATAATTGGTAGAGATCATTTCTTCTCTGTGGCAGTAATGCCCATAGTTATTTTTAAATTAGTTTGGGCAACATGGAATTGAAAATCAACTTCATTTGCTTCTTTGTATTGAGAGAAAATTAGGAAACATAAGATTGTACTCTATAAATAAAACTAGTGTTTTATTTTTACTTTCTTTGAATATTCATGCTAAATGAAAGAAATTCAGACAGGAACCAAAAAGAGAAGTAGAGAAAGAGGAAGAGCAAGGAGAAGGAGAAATAAGAAAGTGTTAAGATTCAGCCTCTAAACTAAGATTCTTTACTCTGAATTAAATGGTGATGTTACGTGGCCTCCTGGATAAAGTCAAGAGCGGTATTGTTTTGTTTTGTTTTGTTTTTAGAGAGGGGGCAAGGGCAGAGGATAGAAAGAGAATCTTAAGCAGGCTCCACACCCAGCAAGGAGCCTGACACAGGGCTCGAGCTCACAACCCTGAAATCATGACCTGAGCTTAAAGCAAGAGTCAGATGCTTAACCAACTTAGCCACCCAGGTGCCCCAAAGTCAGTAGGTTGTTTTTTTTTTTTTTTAAAGATTTTATTTATTTATTTGACAGATCACAAGTTGGCAGAGAGGCAGGCAGAGAGAGAGAAGGGAGGAAGCAGGCTCCCCGCTGAGCAGAGAGCACAATGTGGGTCTCGATCCCAGAACCCTGGGATCATGACCTGAGCCGAAGGCAGAGGCTTTAACCCACTGAGACATCCAGGCGCCCCATCAGTAGGTTTTTGATCATTATTAGTCTTTATTGGGCATTGACAGGTTTTTCTGTTGGAGTAGACATCTGTTTTCTTTTACCTCCCTCTAAAACACTTAGGGTTCTTGATCTTTTATTTTCTTTCTCATTCAATAATTTGAAAGACTTTTATTAAAATAGTATATACATATAAATTAGAAATTTAATAATACAGAAAACCATATAATAAAATACAGCACATCCTCCCACATTTCCTTGTGCTTTGTCTAGGTTTTTGATCAGTGAGATCTCTTTGCATTTGCATAGTAACTTGTTTCAGAGCCATTTATTGGATGATGTGTCATTCTCCCACTGACCTAACGTGCCACGGCTGTCATAAATGAAGCGTCCTATGTGCGTAGTCTGGTTCTGGGCTCTCCTGTTCCTGTGGCCCAACGGCCTGTCCTTGTGGCAACATCATACTATCTTAGTGACTATAAGGGGTTAAATAATATTTTTAGGAGGGTCTTGTCTATACTTTGCCCTTTGCTCTTCCATATAAATTTTAGAATCGGCTTATTGAGTCCCTCACAAAATTCTGTTTGGATTTTGATCAGAGATTCATTGGATCTAGAGATCGAATTGGGGACAATTGACGTCTTCTGTGTCCTGAATGTGCTCTCTCTTTCCATTTATTTAAATGTCATTTTGTGCTTTTCAGTAAAGCTTTACAATTTTCACCGGAAAGGTATATACTTTAGATTAATTCTTCCATACTTTTTTTTTAATGCTTCCATAATTTTAAAGATTCTTCTGTACATTTGTTGATGTTGCACATGTGCCTTTTTTTCCCTACAGTTTTTTTGAGATATAATTTATATGCGATAAAATGCACCCACTTAAGTGTACAATTCAATGAGTTTTGGCAAAAGTAGGCAGTCATGCAAATGGTGTTTTCATGGAATTATGTTTCTCAGCAGTGTATTGCTGGTATATGGAAATGCAAATTGTTTCTGTATCTTAATCCACTATCTGGTTATCTTACCTGATGTACTCATTAATTCTAGTAATTTGTACTCCGATTTTTTTGGATTTCCTATAAATAATTATATCACCTGCAAATAATGATCATTTTGTTTTTTTCCCTCCTACTCCTTGTAGTTTTAAATATTAATCATGCTTTTTTTTTTCCCTTTTGGTCTTCTTGCACTGGCTGAACCTCCAGTGCAATATTGAACAGAAGTAGTTTGGTAGGCAGTCTTCTGTTGTTGCTAATCCCAAGAGACAGCTCTCAGCATTCATTTAGTGTGTTATTTGATGTAGGTTTTGTAAAAACTGTTTATCAGGTAAAAAGAGCTTCCACTGTATGCCTCATTTCTAAGAGTGCTTTTTTTGGGTCATGAATGGATGTGGAATTTTATCAAAGACTTTTCTGCCTTGAAATGATCATGGGAGTTTCTTTATTCTATTAATATAGTGAATTATATGAAATTTTTTTAAACAGCCATACATTCCTGGAGTAAACACAAGTTGACTCTCCTTTTAATACACTGCTAGGTTTCATTTGCTAATGTTTTGCCTAGATTTTGCCCGTTTAAAAGTTAAATTGTCCTGTAATTTCCTTTGCTTTATTTTCTTTTTAGGGCAAAGTTTGCCCAGTTTGTTATCTTAAAAAGTTGAAGAGCATTCTTTTTTTATGTTTTTTGAAACATCTTATTTAAAATTGGAATTATTTGCTCCTTCAATTTTCGGTGAAATTCACCAATGACATTATGTCTGCCAAAAGGCTCCTTTGTGGGAAAATTCTGAACTGTGAATTCTATTTTTAAAACAATTATAAGACCTAATTCTTATTTCTTTTTGAGTCACTTTAGAACATTTTTTATTTATAGGAATGTGTCAGTTTCATTTGAATTTTCAAAGTTATTGGCACAAAGTTCATAACATGTGTCTGTGGTGTGTGTACTAATGTCCCTTTTAAATTCTTCTTTCACATATTTATGGTTTTTCTCTCTCTTTGGTTTTTCCTTAAACACATCTTGCCTTAGGTTTGTCCTTTCTATTGGACTTCTAGAGGACTAACTTTTGGTTTTGATGATTCTCTTACTGTATGCATTGTATTTTTGAATATTATTTGTTTCCAACCTTATCTTTATTATTCCTTTTGTTACCATTTCTTTGGATTTATCTTGCTACTCTCTTTCTAACTTCTTTTTTTTTTTTTTTAAGATTTTATTTATTCGACAGAGAGCAAGAAAGCACAGGCACAGGGGGGATGGCAGAGGCAGAGGGAAAGGGAGAAGCAGACTCCCCACTGAGTAGGGAGCCCAAGGCGGGACTCAATCCCTAGGATCATGACCCAAGCTAAAGGCAATTGTTCAACCAGCTGAGCCACCTAGGCATCCCTCTTTCTAACTTCTTCAAAGATATGGTTAACTTACTCATTTCAGGTACCCCCTCCCCACAATATAAGCATTTTAAGATTATGAATTTCTCTCTGTTCTGAGTATGCCCAATTTTTCTTATGTAATTGTGTATTGTTCTAAATATTTTCAAAGTTATGATAAGAATTCTTCTTTAAAAATACTATACTTTGGGGGCACCTGGGTGGCTCAGTGGGTTTAGCATCTGCCTTCGGCTCAGGTCATGATCTCAGGGTCCTGGGATTAAGCCCCGAGTCGGGCTCTCTGCTCATCGGGGAGCCTGCTTCCTGCTCTCTCTCTCTCTCTGCCTACTTGTGATCTCTCTCTCTCTCAAATAAATAAATAAATAAAATCTTAAAAAAAATACTATACTTTATTTTTTCTTTTCTTCTTGTTTTAAAATTTCTTTTGTTTTTTTTTTTTTTTAAAGCAATCTCTGCACCCAGCATGGAGCTCACACTCCCATCCCTAAGGTCAAGAGTTGCACACTCTATGAGCTAAGCCAGCCAGGCAACAAAGCAGCATACTTTCTTAATTTCCAAACATATGAGGATTGTCTAGTTGCCTTTTTTGTTATTAATTTTTAGTTTAATTTTATTTTGGTCTAATAAGTGGTCCGGACTATTCAATTCTTTCAAATTTGTTTTGACATGCTTATTATGTGTAATATATGATCCAGTTTTTATTACGTTCCTAGTAAGCCTGAAAAATAATGTTAATTCTGTGCTTGTTTGATTTAGAGTTCCTAGTGAGTGAATGTATGTCCGTTAGGTCAAGTTCATTAATCCTGTTGCTCATATCTTCAAAACTATACATATTTCACTAAGAAATTGAAAATTTGTTCTTATCTAGTGACTATCTTTGTTCCTAATAATTCTGTTTGTTCTCAAATTTATTTTATTTGCTAAACATCTTTAGTGTCTTTTGCTTGTATGAGCCTAGTGTAACTTTCCCCATCCTTATACTTGTAACTTTTCTGTGTCCTTAAGGGTTCAGGATGCTTCTTGTAAAATTGTAAGTGGATTTTAAAAATCTAGTTGGACAACCTGTCTTAACTGGTGAGTTTGGTCCATTTAAATGTATTACTATAATATTGTTATTATTATAATTAGTCACTATAAGTAAAATGGCTTTCATTATTTTTGTTATAAAAGTATTACTACTGTGATAATTGGACTTTTTTCTACTATCTTATCTTATGCTATTTATATTTTTTAAAATTCCCCTTTATTTGCCTGCCCCACCCTGGTCACCCTTTCCTCAGGGATAATCATTCTAATATGTTCATGGTACATCTTTTTACCAGGACATATTCTTGAAAACGAGGTAGCATTTTGTACGTTCTTTTAAAAAATTTATGTCAAGCGGCACTCGGCAGATTTTACTTACCCATTCTTCCTACCCAGCTGCCTTCAGATCTCTGCCTCCACAGTAAACGCTGCAGTAAACCCCTCCGATGGACTGGGCAAGAGTTTCTTTAAACCGGGGGGTCCTAAGTTAACGTATATCCTGACCAGAGGAAGAGTGTTGGGGAATCCGTTACTTTAGTGTAGACCTTCCTCTAACCTCTCCCATCTGAATTCAGGCCCCATTCGGCGGCCTCTCCCTGCTGTGCCTGAATTCAGACACTTTCGGATCAGTTTCACTAGCAAGTCACCTTCACCAGGCCTAGAAAAGAGGAGTCTTGGGCTGCGTGGTTTTGGGGAGGGGACCGAAAGAGACAGGAGGTGTTCTGCTTCTTACGTGGACTTTCAACCAGCCCTCTTATTGGTAATGCAGCCCCTCTCCGCTCTTTCGGAGGCGCCAAGCATCTCTAACGACTGAGCGTTCCTGCTCTTGTCTCAGGAGGACTCCATGTCCCTTGTCTCAGGAGGATTGAACCCTCCCTGTCTCTAGTTTCTGTTGGAAGTTTAGTATGAATTCAGGCTAGGACTGAGAGTTTTGAGTATTGGAACCTTGAATTTTTGTTATAGATTCTTACCATTTTATATTTGCCTCAAGTCTTTTTTTTTTTTTTTTTAATACTTTATAGGTCAAGTTGTGGTTTCCTGTGTCTTTCCTAATCCTGTTACCTTTTCTCACCCCACAGAGTAGCCGCTAACATTATTTTGGTATTTATTACTCTATACATGTTCTTATACTGTTACCAGATGTTCATGTACCCATAAAATAACATATTTTTTTAAAACTTTGTATAAATGGTTATGCTCTACATATACTTTTGTTAAGTTTATTACTTTATTAAATAGTGTGTTTTTGAGATTTACCCAGAATCTCAGATGGCATTCCAGTGAATGACTATACAATAAGTAGTCCATTCTCCTATCTATCGACAGACATTGGACTTGTTTCTAGTTTTTCACTACCATCTAGAATGCAGCTGCAAGCATTCTTTTTTTTTTTTTTTTTAAGATTTTATTTATATATTTGACAGAGAAAGATCACAAGTAGGCATAGAGGCAGGCAGAAAGAGAGAGAGAGAAGCAGGCTCCCCGCTGAGAAAGAGCCTGATGTGGGTCTCGATCCCAGGACCCTGAGATCATGACCTGAGCCGAAGGCAGCAGCTTAACCCACTGAGCCACCCAGGCACCCCAGCTGCAAGCATTCTTATACAGAGAATTCCTCTAAGGTATGAGTGTAACTGCTGGGTCCAAAGATAGGAATATCACATAATCAAGATAGATTAGGTGATAATGCAGTAGAAAATTAACCCCCACGCCTCCTGGTTCAACACATGGATGTTTATTTGTCACTCATGCAAAGTCCCTCACGGATGGGAAGGACTCTGGTACAGCTGAACTAGGGACAGTGGCTCAGTGGTTTAGGCTGCTTCAGTTTTTGGCTCCTCATCTTAATGTGAGGCCTCATTGATTCCTGCAGCAGGGGAAGGGAGCCTATGGGGAGCTCACACCCATCTTCCTGTATTCAGAAGTGACACGTGTCATTGCCCTTACAACTCTACCTAGCTTCACTGGTATGTCATCTTCCACATACCTAGGAGAGAGAGGAGAACTAGATATCGGTCAGCTCTAGTAATATATATGCAAGTGTCTTCATCTTTACTCTGTGTTACCAGACTAGGCATTACCTAGAACTCAGATTTTATATTTTAAGTATTTATTAATCTAAATTATTCCCAAGGCAAGAATATAGTCAGCAGGCCAGTCAGAAAACACAATATAGTGGCGCCTGGGTGGCTCAGTGAGTTAAGTCTCTGCCTTCGGCTCGGGTCATGATCCCAGGGTCCTGGGATCGAGTCCCACATCAGGCTCTCTGATCAGTGGGGAGCCTGCTTCCCCCCCCCCCCGCCTGCCTGCCTGTCTGCCTACTTGTGATCTCTGTCTGTCAAGTAAATTAATAAAATCTTAAAAAAAAAATGTTTATTAAAAAAAGAAAACACAATAAAGCTTCCTTTTTAGATTTTGATGAAACTTTGAGCAATTAATCCTATTTAGGTTGACTAGACAACTTTTAAAGTTCCTTTCAGCTTTGAATTTCTCTGTTTTGTAGATTTTTCTTCTATATTCACATGTCACTGGGTCCCAGATTTCGCTATTGTCAGGGTCACTCGGCATTAAAAACCATAGATTACCAAGTCACTTTCATTCTGGGTTAGGTCAGCTAATGATTATTCTGGGGGTGGCCTGCAAATCTATCTTGAAAAAGTTTCTTAGTGGATCTGATCAAATTATGCAACCACTTCATTAGAATATAAATGGTTTTAGCTGTATGAACAAGCTAGTAATTCGGTATTAAGCATCCAACATACATATAGAATACAACTAAAATGTATGAACAGCAATTCTTAACTCTTGCTGAGATTCCTTTTTTTTAAGATTTTATATATATTTTTGACACAGATAGAGCACAAGCAGGGGGAGCAGCAAGCAGAGGCAGAGGGAGAGGCAGGCTCCCTGCCCAGCAGGGGGCCCAATGCAAGGCTCAATCCCAGGACCCAGGATCATGACCTGAGCCAAAGGCAGCCACTTATCCGACTGAGCCACCCAGGTGCCCCTGAGATTCTTAATTGTCCATTCATTTAGCAAATATTTACTGAGAACCTTACAGGTACTGTGCAAGGTGCAGATGGTACTCACACAGTGTTTTGCTTCGGTCCATGTACGTTTGAGCGAGTGAGGTAGGCAGTTTCATAAATGGCTGCGTCTGCGGGCTTCCACAAAGAGTTTGAGGTAGAGCTCTAAAGAGGAGAGATCTAGGAGGAGTGGGCTGCTGTGCATTTCCAGTCGTGATCAGGAAAAGAAAGTCTCTGTTTTGTATTGAGAGATGAAGGTGGGCCCAACATTTGAATGCTTAAAGTCAGCAAACTATTTCGTTTGAGTAGGATCATGATTATTTTAATCATTGTTTTATTATATGAATATTAATTATTTTACAGCATTCTTTTTTAGACAAAGAATGGATAGTTATCTTGCCCTTCAGGAGTCTTTACACATCGTAGGTATTACTTTCAAACACCTAAGTTGTTTATATTTGTTTTACTAAATACTAGTGATCTCGGTTCAGATGAACCCCATCTACTGAAGGGGTTAGGACGGGGGATAAAATCCAAGGGACTAGATGACCAACCTGGTTGAGCCTTCCCCTAGGCATTGCTCACAATATTTAAAAGATGGGATCTGCTAGAAAATCTGACCTTTCCCAGCTGGATCTTTCTCAGAGTAGGGAATAAGGTTTCTTACTAAAGTTTTTAGTTTAAAGATCAAATTTGTTAATTTTTTTTCTTTTTTCTGGCTTCCATTTCATGTTTAACATTAATGTTCTCATCTCAAAATTATAAGGATACACCTGTCTATAAAAAATTTCTTATTTCTGGATTTTTTTTCTTTTTTTGTTGTTGTCACCTATGAGATAGGAATTTAAGGGTATTTCTTTCCCAAAATGGATAGCCATTTATCCCAACTCCATTATTTTCCTGCTGATTTGTTGCAGTTTTTAAATTTTGCTTTCCTTTTAACAATTAATACTCACCTTGACAGTCTGAGAAATAACATAAAGCACATATGTGTCTGTATCTGTAAAAGAATTCTATACAAGGCGTCTTTACGTTATAGTCTGTCTTCATCTTACTGGCAGGCTAAGAAAGGCTTTTATGAAGAATAACATTTATAGTAAAGCCTAAAAGATGAATAGAGATTAGGTGTGTTCAGCATCAGTGGAGGAATATTCCCAGCAGAGGGGAGCAGTAGGCCAGAGAGCAAGGGGAAGGCAGCAGAGGGGGCAGAGGCAACCTGAGATTTTGGACATGATACTGAATTGAAGGGTTTTTGATAGTAGAGAGAGAGGTTGAATTTTGCATTTTAACAAATCACTGCCTGCTGTGTAGAAGTCGGGAGTGGGGACAAAGGTGAAAAAGAAGAAGCCAGCTAGACGAGTTTTTTTTTTTTTTCAGAGGCCAAGTGAGAGATGGTGGAGGTTTGGACTCTCATGGTGGTAATGAGAAAAGTTTGTGAACACATAAGGAATTTTAGGTTTTACCATTATTGGACTCCCAGCAATAAAATAAAAGCTCCAATGGAAATGTGGGACAGGAATTGAAATTAAGTATGAGATAAAGTATATTTTAATGTTCATTGCTTATATTTTATGTTGACATAGAGATTTTTCCAGATAATCATAAATTCAAGTGTTGATATTTATTGAGCACCTGTGCTGTTCCAAGCCCTTTGCTTACCTCTTTTGTGTACATTATTTCATTTAACCCAATGGCAACCTTCGCAATATGAATACCGTTCACCTATAATGGGTCAGGAAACGGCATTAGTGAGTTTCAGTGACCTGATTATGCAACTCAGAATGATGGCGTTGGGACTGGACTCCACCCCCCAGACTCTTTCCACTGTACCTCACTTTCCCATCAGTTAGACCTGGGAAGAAATTTTCACTGTGGGTCTACACAGTAACTGAACGATTGTTTGAGCTCTGTGGTTTGTTTTGGAATCAAGAGAGGACATTGAAGAGTCTTATGTTGGTTGATTGAAAAATAGAAGGGAGGCAGTGTGGTATGATAGAAGAGAAACCAGGTTAAAAATAGAGACATCTGGGGCGCCTGGGTGGCTCAGTGGGTTAAAGCCTCTGCTTTCGGCTCAGGTCATGATCCTAGGGTCCTGGGATTGAGCCCCGCATCGGGCTCTCTGCTCGGTGGGGAGCCTGCTTCCTCCTCTCTCTCTGCCTGCCTCTCTGCCTACTTGTGATCTTTCTCTGTCGAATAAATAAAATCTTTAAAAAAAAAAAAAATAGAGACATCTGTTGGCTTTACTGGTGATAATAGAATTTAATTATCTCAGGATATTGTTTAAGGTTAATGTATTTGAGAGTACTTTTTTTAAAAGATTTTATTTATTTATTTATTTGAGAGAGAGAGCATGCACATAGGGAGGGGCAGAGACAGAGGGAAAGGGAGAGAATCTCAAGCAGACTCCACGCTGAGTGGGGAGCCTGAAACAGGGCTCAATCTCATGATCCCGAGATCATAACCTGAGCTGACACCTAGAGTCGGATGCTTAGTCAGACTGAGGCCTCAGGTGCCCCTGAAAGTACCTCTGAGAGGTTAGGATGCTATCATACTGGATTCTAAACTTTTAAACTCTTTTCCTTAGACTTAAGTAAATTATATCACAAAAATGTAACCACAAGGGCTGGGACTCTGTCTTATTCTTTACTGAGCTCCCTGTGCCCAGAATAGTTCCTGGTGCTTGGTAGGCATTCAGAATGCTTTGAATGAATGAATGAATGAATGAATGAATGGTACTAGCATGGTTTATATAAACAGAACTTCTACCTCATCCCCTCCTCCGCCCTTTTATGTTTGTTCCTTCAGAAAATGGTCACGTATAGGTCAGGTACCTACATTAAGTCTCCACTAGATGTCAGGCATATTTCCTTCATTGGTTCATTGTGTTTTGTTTTGTTTTTTCTTATCTGGTGAGTTGAGAATATTAAGTAAACAAGATTTTTCAAATAAGCCTCAAACAAAACCAATTCACTTATCATCAACACTAGCAACTTCCCTTATGAGTCTCTGAGAGAAATTAGTCGTTTCTTTCAGTCCAAACATCTTTATAAAACTTTCTGGCTCTTGATGTCTGATAGACTTTTTTGCTAGCCTAATTCAAGCAATTTGTTGTTGCTTAAGATCTAATTATCTAACCACACAGTCTTTATACCTAATTTCTTTAATTAGTGGTTAATCACTATTATATTTCAGTTTATGGTTATTTATTTCTGAGAGATGGCAGAACTTCCCAGTGTTGGCTTAGTGTATTTATTCCTCTTGATTTTGTCAAGGAGAGAATGACCAGCATCCCACTGGACACCTGGGATTGATGTGCTCTCCTAAACAGAGGTTGGCAAACTACAGCCTGCAGGTGAAGTCCTGCCTGTTGCCTTTTGTGGCCCAGGAGCTGATAATGACATTTTTAAATGGTCAAAGAGAAAAAAAAAATTCATGAAATAGAAAGAATAATAACAATATTTTGTGAAAATTGTATGAAACTCAATTTCAGTGTTCATAAATAAAGTTTTGTTTGGACAAGCCACACTTAACTCCTTTATATATTGTCTTTGCTTTCAGGCTACAGTGGCAAAGTTGAATCTTTGTAATTAAGGTTGAATGACCCTCAAAACCTAAAATATTGTACAGCATAGGAAATCTAGTCAGTGGTACTGTAATAGCGATGTCTGGTGACAGATGGGAGCTACACCTGTGCTAAGCACATCAGAATGCATAGACTTGTTGAATCACTGTATTGTATACCTGACGCTAATTAACATTGTGTATCAACTATACTTCAATTAAAACAACAACAACAACAAACCTAGAATATTTACTGTCTGGCTCTTTAGAGAAAAAGTTTTGCTGACCCCAACTCTTAAGGAAGGGTTGATAAAAACTGCAAATTTAGGGATCTTTGTGCTTTTTGATATTTTTTTTCTGAATTCTCATCATCATCTTTGATGGTTCAGGCTGTTTTTTCAACCCAAGGGTGAAGGTTAATTGGTAACTTCTTCTGTTGAAGCAGTTGGATAAAGTTTGTTACCTAGAAACCAGACTGCCTTATTGTTTCTTGCTGCTTATGCATATATAAATATGTAGCCAGTTTGAACAGCTGAGCCAACCAGTTTTTTTCCATACTTTGTCTCAAAACAGAATTAACCTAGATAATAAAAAAATCATTATTTAAATGATAGTTATAATTAAACACTTTAATATGGCTGTTATTTGTTCTATTTTAACTGCTCTTCTATTTAATGCTTATTAGACCGTCTATGCATTATTTTGATTTGATCAAAACAAAACTGTCCTTTTTAAAATTTCAACTTCAGAGATTTTTTTTTTAACTTTAGACAACTATGCTTGAAACATCTCATCCTTATAGTATTTGTGAACCTTTTTGTAAAATATGAAAATTCTGTTTATTTTTATTCTTATTCATGATGACTTTAAGTAAATCAGTACAAATTTGTGAGACCAGGAATAATGTAAGACCATGTGTAAAAACCTGTGAAATTTTTAAGACTGTATGAAAAAACAACTACTCGATGAAAAAATAACTCCTTATTTATTTTGTTTAGATACCAAAGTGCATTTTTGTGATGCTTCTTCTTTTTATTTTTTTTAGATTTTATTTATTTATTTGTTGGAGAGAGCACGCGCGCAAGCACAGCAGAGTGGTAGGCAGAGGCAGAGGGAGAAGCAGGCTCCCTGCCGAGCAAGGAGCCCAATGTGGGACTCGATCCCAGGACACTGGGATCATGACCCGAGCTGAAGGCAGCCACTTAACCAACTGAGCCACCCAGGCGTCCCTTGTGATGCTGCTTCTTTTAAAATGATGGATAAAACTGGATTTGGAGATTCCTTTTGTGACAAGAATGCTTCTGGCTAATTGTCCTGTGCCAAACCGAATGCATTGTTAGCAGCTTTTTGTATAAGCCAAATTTGGGTGTTTTCAAAGAGAGTTATTAACTGGCTTGAACTGTATTCCCGAACAAATTGTAGGGTGTTACAGAATTTATAATGTTGATATGTTGGTCTGGATTGAAATCACTGTCTCCCACAACTATTTACTGACTATTGTGACTGAGGCTCTGTGCATGTTGCTGAGTGTAGAGTCTCATTTGAGAAGACTGACAAGATGATACTTTTCTCTTAGATTGCTAAATGAATCTGATGTTTTAGTCACTTGAAAGGAGTGTCAGATTCATTTTGGGTGTCTTGGTCTTTGGAGATTGAACCTATTTAGAAGGTTATAATTTTAGCTACTTCCAACAGGTAAGTGTTATACTTTGACTCTTAGATCATAGCTTATCTGATACTAATTCTGTCTTGCACTTTGCTGTAGTGATTTTGAAAAACCTAGGCAATGGTGACGTAACCTGCCCACCACTGGGCCAACAGATACCTTTTATTTCAGGTCTATCTAATTTAATCTTTGGAGGAAAAAAAAGCTACTTTTTATTCTCCTATTCATATAGCCTGGAATATGAATGTTCTTATGGCTCTTCAGGGTCACGACTCATCTGATACTAATTCTGTCTTAACATTTTGCTGGGATGATTTTGGAAAACCTGGCACCTGAGGAATACAAGAGATTCTCTTAAGGCTTTGAGCTTCTCTTCATCCTGGCTTGCGTGATGTCTCTTTGGCTCCATTTCAGGCTGAAGGTCCCAGTTAATTACTCTCTTCTGGGGTTAGGGCACTTGCTAAGCCTGGAAGTATATCTCTCCAAAAAAGAAAGAAGGTACACAGAGAACGCTGATGCTAAGGGTCATGTGTCGTGTAAGGTGGTCCTAGAAGTAGGATGAAGTTTTTGCCTGAACTTCAGTGTGGGGGGGGAGGAGAGGGTACACATGCTCTTGAACCACACATGTGTATATATGTACGTGTGTGTGTGTGTGTGTGTGTGTGTGAGGGTCAGGTGAACAGCACATGTGGTAACTGATTATGCTGCACTAAGGAGAAACAGTGTTATTTAATACAATAAAACACAGCATTTAATCCTAGGAGGGTAATTATTTACAAGTGGCTGTGACTTTGGTCTACTGAGTTTCACCTCCCCCCCTCGAGATTTTCTCACTCTGTTTACCATTATCGTAAAGTACTGTGCTTCTAAACTCTACATTTAACATGGTCTAAACACCATCCCCTGGTTTTTTCTCTTCTTTTCATTGTGGTAAATACACATAACATGAAATTTACCATCTTAACCACTTTTCAGGTGAACAGTTGAGTAGTATTAAGTATATTTATATTGTTGTGAAACAGATCTCCAGAAGCTTTTCAACCTGCAAATCTGAGACAACCTATCTATTAAACATCAACTTTCCTTTTACTACCAACCCGTGATAACCACCGTTCTACTTCTATATTCTATGAATTTGAGTACTTTAGATACCTCATCTAAGTGGAATCTTTTTTTTTTTTTTTTTTTTTTTTTGTGACTGTCTTATTCTATGCAACGTAATGTCGTCAGGGTTCATCTGCGTCATGGCCTGTTTTAGCACTTAGTTCGTTGTATGTATATGTCACATTTTGCTTGTTCATTCCTTCGTCAGTGGATGTTTGGTTGCTTTCACCTTTTGGGCTAATCCGAATAATGTTACTCTGAGGATGGGTGTACCCATAACTCTTTGAGACCCCGCATTCAATTCATTGAGCTATATGCCTAGAGGTAGGATTGCTGGATGTTAATGGTAGTTCTACTTTCAGTTTTTGAGGAATCTTTGTAGTGTTTTCCATCATGGCTGTGCCATTTTACATTCCTATGAACAATGTGCAAGGGCTCCAGTTTCTCTGTACCCCCACCAACACTTGTTATTTTCTTTTTTCTTACTGCTGTTTTATTTAAAGTAGTCCGCCTAATGGATATGAGGTAGTATCTCATTGTGGGTTTGCTTTGGCTTTTCTTTTTTTAATAGTTTCATTGAGATACAATTTACCTACCATAAAATTCACCCACTGTGACAGTTAAATAACTCGTAATGAATTTACATGATTTTGTAACCATCACCATCATCCAGTTTTAGAACATTTCTACCATCCAAAAAAGTTTCCTGCTGCCTATTTTTGATCAATTCCAGCTCCCACTGGTAGCCCCAAGGCAACCACTGATATACTTCTTATTTCTATGACTTTGCCTTTTCTAGCAATTTCTTATAAAAAGAATAATATAAAATGTAGTCTTTTGTTTCTGGCTCTTTTGTTTGGCATAATATTTTTAAGGTTTATCCATATTGCATCAAGTATCAGTAACCTTTTAAATCAAAAACCTTTGATTTTTGATTGTTGAAAATACCTATTTATATGAATATACCACACTTTATTTATCCCTCAGCAGTTGTTGGACGTTGGTTCATTTTCAGTTTTTGCCTGTTGTGGATAAAGCTGCTCTGAACATTTATGTTTTTGTGTGGATATTTTTAAAAAAACAAGTTTGTTGTTGTTTTAAAGATTTTATTTATGGATTTGAGAGACCGCACAAGATTAAAAATAAAATCTTAAAAAAAAAAAATCTTTGCCTGACTCAGGGTCACAAAAATTTTCTCCTGTGTGTTCCTCAAAAATTTTATAGTTTTAACCCTTAGATTTAGTCTATAATCCATTTTTATGTTACTTTTGAAGTAATTATGGTTGCTTAAAAAAAAAAAAAAAATCCCTGAAAAGTAATCATTCTTACTATTGGGGAAATCTGCTTTTCTTTGAGCTTTATTTTGTCCCAAGCCAAGCCTAGGGTATACCTATAATGGAATTTAATGCAGACATTAAGTCTCAGAATTGTATTTCATCAAATGGAATTTTTTTTTTTAAGTTTATTCATTTATTTATTTATTTATTTTTAAGTAATCTCTGTACTCAGTGTGGGGCTCAAAATCACGACCCTGAGATCAAGACTCACATTCTCTTCTGACTGAGCCAGCCAGAGTCTCCTTGAGTGGAATTTCTTTTCTTTCTTTTTTTTTATTTTTTTAAGATTTTATTTATTTGACAGAGAGAGATCACAAGTAAGCAGAGAGGCAGGCCCAGAGAGGGGGGAAGCAAATTCCCCGCTGAGCAGAGAGTCTGATGTGAGGCTCCATCCCAGGACCTTGAGATCATGACCTGAGCTGAAGACAGAAGCTTTAATCCACTGAGCCACCCACGTGCCCCTTGAGTGGAATTTCTTAATAGAATGTGTATACTGTGATCTGGTTGCAATTTAGAATAATCTCAATATTTCTCAGCATCTTTATAGGTCTTTATATTACCCACTTTTGATTAGTACCACAGTTTAGCATCTACTAAATTAGCCCTTTTAATTTTTCTTAAACCTCAAATCTATCTACATATTTCTAACAAATTAATCTTGAAATTACTTCCCTGTTTAAAAGTCTGCAAAACTCCATTGCCTATGGAATTAAGGAGGCACTCCTCAGGATGGAATTCAAGACCCTGTGTAATCAGGCCCCACCCCACTCTTTGAATCTTATCTTTTTCTGCTAAATTTATGTACTATAAAGCCTGTGCTGCTGCAGCCAAACCTACCTCCTTCTTACCCTTGAAAACTTTGTATCTCTTCCTGCCCCTCGGAGCTGACTCATGAACTTCCCAAGCCAACTACTCCCTTTCCTGAGTGCCCTTTTTTGCCTTTTTCAGGCTTTTCCTCTTTTGTTTATCCTTGAGCCAAACAGGCTCCCCGCTGAGCAGAGAGCCCGATTGGGAGAGGGGGGCGGGGCGGCTCGATCCCAGGACCCTGGGATCCTGACCTGAGCTGAAGGCAGAGGCTTAACCCACTGAGCCACCCAAGTGCCCCACTTTTCACTTTTTTAATGGAATTCTTTTTGGAACTTAAGTGACTTCTTTTTTCTCTTCAGTCATTTCTTTCCAGCTATCACCACCTCATGTTTAATTTTGTGTCAAGCCCAGCTGTGATTTTCCACCCATGTCCTGTGTCCAGTTTATGACAGGAAAAACCGTCTTGTCAAGAGCTTCTCCACAGTTTCTTGAGATGAATATTTAACATCTTCATTTTAAGAAATTGATTAAATTACCATCGATACCATCTGTGTGAACTTTGAGAGCTTAAAAATCTAGAAGTGGTCTAATATAGTGGCATAAAAATCTTGCTGACAGATTGGACGCAGAGTATGAGAGAAAGAGAAGTCAGTTTGGCCTGAATAACTGAAATAATAGAAATGGAGATACCTACAGGTAAAACACATTTGGGTAGAATTAGACCTCCATTTTGGACATGCCCCACGCTGGGCTCCGTGTTGGACATGGAGCCTACTTAAAAACAAAAACAAAAACAAAACCCCAAAGAGTTTGGACAAAGCTGATTCATGAAAGTGACATAAAGTTAAATTTTTAAATTATTGTGATCTTAAATGTTAAGTAGCAGTGGAAGGAAGGAGAGAAATAGGATTAAGTAGAAGTACAAGTAGTAACAAACTTTGGATTTATTTGTTTGTTTTAAAAAATAGGGGAAGTGGGGTGCCTGGATGGCTCAGCCATGGTCCCAGGGTCCTGGGATCTGGTCCTGCATTGGGCTCCTTTCTCAGCGGGGTGCTAGCTTCCCCCTCTCCCTCTGTTGCTGCTCTCTCTCTCTCTCTGTCAAATAAACAAAATACTTTAAAAAAACAAAACAAAACAAGGAAAGTGACCCTAAGTATAAGATGATCTTTCCTAAGAAAAGGTCTCCAAAAACTAATTTGAACATATAAACCTTTAAATGAATCAAATCAAGTGTCTTGGCGTGGATATGGTGGAGTAAGTTACAAATCAAAGATCACTGACGGATCTAAAAATTTAACATCTTCAAAATGAAAGATGCCCTAGACTCCTTCTAACACGCATTCCTGCCTGCGGAGCATTCTTTAACTTCTTGTGATTGTGTCCATTTGTCATTTTCCCCAACCTTTGTTATGGGGGCAGAGGAGAGATCGGGACAGTGAAGACCTTGAGAGAAGAATCTGTAAGAGTATGGTTGTCAGTCTCCTCCAGGCAGTGCGACAGACAGAACAGGGCACCAGGTGCGGTGCTCTTGGCAGTCAGGGATAGCAGGTAGATAGTAAGTCAAAAGCCTTCATGATCTGTTGCTCAGTCCTTGTAGTGGTTATGCTTAGAAACTTTCAAAGCCAAATAATTTTGTGTATGGATTAGGGATTTCTGTATCTAGAGAGAAAAATGGATAATTGAGGAATATCTGTGAACCTTTGAACACACTCCTATAAGCTGAAATTGGGAAGTATGTGTCCTGCAACTTGGAAGATTGTTTTGGCTATTTTACTTATCTCATACTTCCATATGAACTTAGGATCAATGCTTTTTATTTAAAAAGGCAGCTATGATTTTGGTAGGGATTGAAATGAATCTGTAGATCCATTTGGGGACTATTGCCATCTTCACACTATTGTGTCTTCCAGTCCATGAACATGAAATATTTTCCTTGTTTTTTTTTTTTAGCTCTTCTTTAATTTCCTTCAGTGGTATTTGATAGTTTTCACTATACAAGTCTTCCATTTCTTTCTTTCTTTTTTTTTTTTTTTTTAAGATTTTATTTATTTATTTGACAGAGATCACAAGTAGGCAGAGAGGCAGGCAGAGAGGGCGGGGGAAGCAGGCTTCCTGCTCAGCAGGGAGCCTGATGCCGGGCTTGATCCCAGGACCCCGAGACCTGAGGGGAAGGCAGAGGTTTAACCCACTGAGCCATCCAGGTGCCCCAAGTCTTCCATTTCTTTGGTTAAATTATTTCTGAGTGTTTTATTCTTTTTGGCACTGTTGTAAATGTAATTGTTTTCTTAATTTCACTTTTATATTGTCCATTGCTAGTAGATAGAAATACAAGTGATTTTTTTGTATTGGCCTTTTGCCATATGACTTTATGGGACTTACTAGCTCTAATAGTTTTGGTGGGGGGATTTGCTTGTTTGTTGGATTTTTTTTAAGGCTGACCCCTGTTTTTTGGTGGATTTTTTTTTAAGATTTTATTTATTTATTTGACAGAGAGAGGTCGCAAGTAGGCAGAGAGGTAGGCAGAGAGAGAGGGGGAAGCCTGCTCCCTGCTGAGCCTCAAGTCCGATGTGGGGCTCGATCCCAGGAACCTAGGATCCTGACCTGAACTGAAGGCAGAGGCTTAACCCACTGAGACACCCAGGAACCCTTTGGTGGGTTCTTCAGGGTTTTCTGTATGTGAGATTATGTCATCTACAAAGAGAGGTAGTTTTACTTCTTCCTTTTACAATTTGGATATATTTTCTTTTTCTTGCCTATTGTTGTGGTATACCTTCACTGTGGAATGATAATTTGGCTGAATTTAGAATCTAGCCAAAAGATGCTTTTGGCTAGATTCTAAATTACTTTTAGGGTTTTCTTTGTAAGATTAGCAATATGAAGTTTTACTATAATCCATCTGGCTATGAGCTTTTTTTTTTTTTTTAGTTTATTTCTATTATTTAATTTGTTTTAATTCTCAAAGATTCTTATTCTCTAAAGGCTCATATCTTTCATCAGTTCTAGAAAATCCTTCATTCTCTTTGGTCTCTCTGGAACTCTGAGATACAGACTTTAAAACTGGAATTAGCTGTCACATTTGTTAACTTAAAAAAAAAAGTACCATCAGTCTTTTTCTGGATTCAGCCTTGTAGTCAGCCTGTCTTTGGAGTTGTTGTTGTTTTTGTTTTTAATCTCAGTAATTGTGATTTTCATTTTTAAAATCTCCTACTTGTTATTTTTCAGGCTATAATGGGTGCTATTCTATCTCTTAGGTGGCTGAGGATATTAAATGTACTAACTTTAAAGACTTTTATAGATGCTCTGTTTTCTCTGATTTTGCGGGGGCAAGGGGTGGTGGTGTGGGTTAAGGTCTTCTAGCTTCCTCAGAAGCGGGCCGCTATCCTTGTGTGGGGGTCACAGCAGCTCAGCACAGCCCCTGTTCACCACAATGCCCCCTTGTATTATTCTCTTCCTTGGGGGAGTCTTCATTTTTCTTTTTTTAGGCTTAAAGAGAGTTTCTTTCTTTTCTTTTTTTTTTTTTGCTTTGTTTCTAGCTATGTGTGCATCAATTTATTTTTCTATCTTTAAATCGTTTTTCTTTGGTGCAGGAGGGTAAGCTCTCAGCATGTGCTCAGTCTGCCACCTTGAACCAGAGGTCTCCCCACTATTTCTTCAGCTGATTTGTAATTCACCGTCATAGCACGGTCTTCAGAGGTCTCTGTGTGGCCTCTCCAGCAGACTGTGATACACATTTAATGAATGATGTGTGGCTCTTTATTCCCCTTGCAAACTCCCTAATGTATTAGGACATTTCAAATTACTTTTAGATTCTTTTGGCCCAGAAATTAAATACCAGAACTGCTTAGCAGGTATCACTGGCCTGACACATTTAGTTGTTTCGTCTGTACAGGAAATGCTGCCTTTTTCATGTGCTCCAGTGTGCCCCTGAGCCCACTGGTTGATCTTCGTGACACCTCCTGCTCAAGCATCCCAAATGGCCTGTTGGCTATCCTTTGAATTCCTTGTCTAGACATATTTCTCAATTTAAAATTCCCCTGAGCCCTTCCTCTGTTTGTACTTTTAGGGTTAGTTAACACATTGTTTCAGGTAGGTTAGAACTTAAGTCGAATCACAAGATTTCATTCTTGAACCGGTATTTGTTGAGCATCCCCTACGTGCCAGTCATGGTGTGAGGCTGTTAGGTATGCGGTGTGAGCCCAGGGGTGCAGCACACTGTGGGTCCTGCTCTCAGAAACATGATCTTTTGAGACCGATCGCAAAGCCACTGCCGATTACATGTAACTGCAGACCGGTTAAGTCCTATAAAGGAAGAGAACGAGATACTTTGTGTGAGTATAGTGGAGACTTCTAATTTAAATTTAGTAATAAGGAAAGGGATTTTCAAGCTTGCTGAAAAGGAGCCGTGGACTATTTTGTTTATGGCATTTTACATAGAGTGGAAGTACAGCTGCTTTACTGACCTGAGGCAGGAGAGTAGCCCTCCTCCTGCTCTCCTCTGTGGTCACGAGGCCCCTCGCGGAGTCCTCTGACGCTCCAGGAGCACATGTGAAGCCACTGTTCTCGAACCGGCCCCTTCATTTCACAGACCAGCTAGCTGAGCACCCTGTAGCTCGCTCTGGCCGCTGAGTACCAGAATCAGGGCAAGAACCCAGCTCTCCCCAATGCGTGCTCATTTCACTCCCCGCTGCTCTGGTTCCCCTTTGATGTGTTTTATTGTAAAGTTAAGGTATTTCAGTCTCTGCTATGCCGCAGTTCTTTTCCCCCTTAAATTAGTTGTGCCCGTTGTTGTTCGCGTCGCGCTTCACCTTCTGTGCTCTGCTCCCCTTTGTGACTCCTCCGAGTCTGTAGCCTTGGAAGCTGTCCCGCTGGCTATTTTGTTTTTATTTCATTTCTGACATGTCATAGAAATCAGCTCTTTCATTTTCTGCCAAGAATTCAAGCACACACATCCATTTTCTTCTTTAGGCTTTTAAAATTGATATCAAAGTGTTTATACAAACCCGCTAGCATTCTGATTTGTTGGGTTGTTTTCTCCTGCCTTTTCATTTATCTCAGCAAACGGTAGACTTCTCTGCCAGGCACTTCAGTTGTTAGTCTGGGTTTTGTTCTGACTTCCTCCTGTTTTTAGTGTAACACTTATGTATCTTGTACCATTTTTGTTTTGTTTTTGTTTTACTGTGGCAAAAAAGTTCAGGCCCTGGGCAATATTTTTGCTTGGACACTTAGGAAGCGTAAAGAAATGGTGAAAATTAAGCCGGCCTTGGACCTGAGGCTGTCATGTCTGGGCAGTGAGTGCAGAAAGGAAGGTGTTGGTCCTGATTTGGGAGACCAGTAGGAAATCAATGACTTGAGCAGAATGGCACGGGAGAGCTGTACTTAAGAACGTGATTGCAGCCGTACAAGTTCAGATGCGTAACCATCAAAAGTTGTCTGGACCCCAGCGGACTAAGAGAAAGCCACCCCGATGTTACAAATGTTCCGCCAGCAAAGGGCTGCCGCGTGGTGTTGCGGATGGTGATGCAGACCAGGCGCAGAGAGATGGAGGCTGTGGAGAAGAGGAAGGAGATCAGGGGGCACGGTGTGACTCGGAGCAGCTGGGATGTTCTTATCCTGTGGGTGCCCCCTGGAGGTGTCCCTGAAAGCCCAGCTGGGGCTTACACTGTACCCCTCCTGTCTCAGCTGCCCTCTGACGAGCTGCCCTTAGAAAGCAGGGAGCTCCTGACGTCCGAGGGGGAGGTAGACACCGTTGTCTGTTTTTTTCACCCTGTGTTCCCATTTATTCCTGCAACCAAAAAACCAAGGCTTACCAGTTTTCCCTTCCTCCTGACCCCTGCCTACTAGAACTGCTCGGCAGCCACGGTCCGGCAGGCTGCTTTCCTCTCAGGCAGCAGGCAGTTAGGGGAGAACGTAGGGGGTGCTCTGTAACAGCCCCGTCAGAACGGAATTGCTGGCTGCATGAATTGGGTCAGTGATTTGCAGCAGAACTTGGATTTTCTTGCAAGACGTGTGGTTCATGTTTATGCATCCAAGGAGAGGTCCCTGCTCTCTACCTCTGCCTTTTTGTCCTCGGCTGCACTTGGCTGCTTGACGGGCTTGCTGCGGGAGCGCGGATGTGTGTTCACCTTCTGATGCATGGTTCTCCCGTACCTGCTCTCCCCAAAATGCTCCGTGGGATAAACTACCTTGCGGAGAAGATCCTTCGCCATGTGATTGTTCTGTTTCCTTAGAGACAGCAGCAGTGTAACGCACTAGATGCCATGACCATAGAGAAAGAAGAGGCATTTGCTACAGAACGTAAAGGTTTGATAGCTTTTCCTTGCCTTAATGTTTTTGCTGCTCGAGCTGCTGGGCTGATGATGATCATGTTTATTTTTGGCAGGATGCAAGAGCCTCTGGAACTTCCCAGGGATTTACTATAAAAAGGGGAAGCCCACTCTATCTTGTCCTGTCTGGTTCATGGTAAAAATACCTGAGAATCAGCTGTCTTCTCTAAGAATGTATCAGTTTCCATTTTTGAACACAGATTTCATAATAACCATATGAGCAAGTCAGGAAATGACATTGTTGTGTTGACCTTTCTGTGAACAGAAACTTGTCGAAGTATTTACGTTGCTATCTTTTCTCATCTTTCTAGAAATACAGGAGTTGACATCTACATAAAGTATTGACTAGTTCCTCTCTAAATTTAATGAATAAAGAGAACAAAGAAGGAGAGATTCGGCATGGAAAGGTTTTTAAGATAAAATAGTACATTTCTGTTGATTTAGTTATCTGTCTTACAGATAACTTCCCTGCTTTTTCAGTAGAATAATGTTAAGCTGAGCAACAGTACTAAATAATTTGCTAATCCAGTCATTCATTTTGCAGTTCTGCCCTTTTCCAGAGTTAGAGCAAGGTATCTGGATTCCTCAGGGTGTCTCTAGCTGCTGTCTGGTGGTGAAAGTTCAGTATAAGAATGTTTGTGGTAAACCTTTCCTTCCTGAGAAATTTTTCATTATAAGTATTATACCACAAATGGCTATGATGAAACGGTATGTAGAAATCGAAATTGAAGCATGTGTGTCTGTTGGAAGGTCTTTGTTACATTGATGAATTAGTTGCATTGTGTTTAGATTAGTAGTTGGTTTGGAAATTTAAATCTCTCTGTTGGTTCAATAATAGTAAAAGACCAATATCATAAATGTACTAATCTAGAAGTCAGAGAATCTTCATTATAAGTGTGTAACATTATATTTGTACTACATTTTCTGTACCATATGGTTTTTTTTTTTTTTTTTCTCACCTTACAGTTTTCCAAAAGGCAATTTTGTTTGTTTGTTTAACTTTGCTTTGGCAGATAACCATAGAACACGGTGGAGTAGCAGGAGATGGTTTTGGTCTGGTATGTAGAAATAAAGAGCAAAACATCACATTCCTCAAGGAGCATAAAAATGATCTGCACTTGTCATAACTGTTGTCAAGAAGCAGGGTGCTTTTTGAGCGAGTAATAGAATTGTAGAGATAGAGGGGTCTTAGACTCTGCCTTCCTTCATATTTCACCAGAGCTGTAGTTAGTGTCCCGTGTTACAGGTCATTGCTCCTCCCACAGATTCTCTTCCTCATAATGGAATAATTAGATAAACTGTCTTTCTTACTAGATCATATATTGTTTCAGTGTGGGGGTCCATGACTAGTTTTGTAGACTGCTAAATTTTGGAGGTTAGTGACAATGAAGAGAGAAACACATGCTACCTTCATCCTACAGTAGCGTTCATCTCGGCTGGTAACCCCAACAGAGATCCCAAAGTGCGTGGACGCTTCCACTTAACACTTTGCTTTTTAAGAAAGTTAATCTTTAAGTAAGGGAATATTTTTCATTGATTTGCTCTGCAACCTTTCTTTTCTAGAAACAATAACCTCTTTTTAGAGACTTGGTCCTCTCTCAGCCCTGTGTTGGCTGTTCTGGGAGTACTACCAACCCAAGTATTGGGCATTCATGTACCAGAGGGGGTTTTCCGGGAATTTCCACTTGGAATGAGGGGAGAGGTTTTGTTCTCCAGTGGTGAGGCTACAGTATAATTAGGCAGAAACTGTTTCTTGTTAAGTGTAAAAAGCCACGAGATCTGTATAGACTCAGACCCAAAATGAGATCTCAGCAAGGATAAGAGTCAACGTCCTAATGACATCCCAGTGTCCTGGAAGCCAGCTCACCCCTACCCTTCTAGAAGTTTCCTTATGAATTTAGTGATCACTTAGTGAAGACACTCAGTAAATTCCTCTTTTTTTCCCTAAACTACTATAAGTCAGATCAAAAGCCAGTAGTCCTGTTCTTCTGTGAGAGCTGTAATCTGAAATTTTCATTTGGATAATATAGGGATGCCTGCTGTAGGATGGTGAGTCTGTGGATTTGAATTATTCAGTGGTTTTAGAACCAGAAAAAAGTGGCTTCTGAGACTGGTTCTGCCACTTACTAATCTGTGACTTGGAGCATGTTAATTCTCTTCTTTGACCTTTATTTCTTTATTAGTGAAATAGGAATACCATGAGGAGTAGTAACAGAATTCAAATAATGTATCTGAGGACCTAGCTCAAGGCTAATGCAACGCTCCTAGTTCACTGCCCCTTCCCTCCCCAACCCTCTCCAGTGTTCTAAAAGTAAAAAAATAAAGGCAGAATATACAGCAGATCTTCTAACTTCCACAAGATTCTTCTAGCTCTTTGGTTGTACTGGTCTTTAGTTAATTGTTGGAAGTAATTCAGTTGTCTTTCTTCGTTAATAAATGATCTTACACATTTTTGGTTTTAAGTGATAATTGTTGAGTCACATTTGACCTAAGAATTGTAATAGGTTAAGCTGAAGCTTAAGTGATGATGGATGATATGAGGACCGATTGGTTTATAAACTTCTTGTCGCAGACACAACCTTCACTTTGTTTTTCGCTTTTTCTCAAAACCAGGACGGTACTGGGCATGAATACGGCACGGCTCTTACTTCCTTTGCATATTAATAAGGTCCTTCTTTCTTTAAATGGAGTTTGTAGTAATCAGAAGGGTTTGGTGGAGATACTGAAATTTCAGGACCATTTCTCTGATAAGAGAATTTAGAAAGAATGTAACCTTGCCAAAGATGGGTATCTAGGGGAAGACTTGAAAGCAGTGGCGAAGAACAGCTTGCTGGAAGCATACGGAAAGTCCGAGTAGTTTGGTAGATGAAAGAATGATGTGGTCGACACAGTGAATTTTGAATTTGTGTTAAAGTATGATGAAATCTACCTTGTGATCTTAAAGACGAGAATAATGTTATCAGAGTAGGGAAGATCATTTCAGAAGGAACACAAGTATCTAGAATTGAAGGCACATAGCTGGCTACAAAACTATTTAACTGAACGATTGAGTACCTCATGTGTAAAGTGCTGTCTGGGTAGTGATCAAGTAGATGAGAGCATAAGGCATAATAAAATCTTCCCTTTCACACTGACAGTCATAACCCAAAAGTCAGGTAAAAAGTTCCAAAGGGGGGTGATCGGCAGATCACTGTCAAGTTAAAGGGGATTGTAGGACTGCAGCCTTAACCTCTGTAATCGGAAGAATATTCTGGGAGGAAGAGCAAGATAATGAGCAAATACTTTCAAAAGTCTAGGGTAGGGTTAAATAGCCACCTATCTGAACGCCTTCCCACAGAAGGACTTCGGTCAGAGAACCTGCATAAGGGTGACAGCCCCCACAGCTGCCCAGGAGCTCACTGGTTCTCTCAGGCTGTGGCTGGCTTTGTTCATGCACCCCTTTATTCACACACAATATTTTAAGTAGCAGTTTTGCTTAAATAATGACATTGTATTTTCACATCCCTGGTTAGAGAGCTCTGCCCAAAAAGTGTTTACCTCTAGAGCTGAGTCATCTTAGAAAACCAAAATAAGTAATTACACTCAATGCTCGTCCTGAGCCGCCGCCTTCTTCTTCTTCTTCTTCTTCTTCTTCCTTCTTCTTCCTTATTCTTCCTTCTTCTTCCTTCTTCTTCCTTCTTCTTCTTCTTCTTCTTCTTCTATCAGCAGCCTGGCTGATAGACTAGATAGTTTGCTCATTAAATATATGTAGTTTGTTAGGCTGAGATGAGGAATCCACAAGACCTTTGAAATTAAGATTAGATTTTAAATTCATCTTAATAAATTAGAGATCTGTTTTTGGAGGAAACAGTTTATACTAACTTATCTCGTTTTCCTTGAGGCAGCCTAGAGGTGGCGAAGGAGGAGCTCTGCAGCGGGATGGTCTGAGTTCAGATAGGCATTCGTAACACAGAGCTCTGATGATGTGCTGGGGGGAGAACACGTCACCCCAAAACTATACTCCAGGGGTATGTAGTTTCATCTTCCTATAGAAACTTTTTAATTGACCTATAGAAATAGATTATTTCCTATAGAAATAATTTTTAGGAACTGTGATCTAACACCATGACTTTGTTTTTAATTCAAAGACTAAACAGTCTCAAGTGAGCTCTTCTAATGGCACAGCAATTGAAGGTAGTCCAGGCGCTGCCGTAGTGATTACCAGCAGAGACACAAGAGCCATACTGTACTTCCTTGGCTCAGATCCTACTTCTGCCCCAATTTGGCTGTGACCTCAGGGCGATTCCTTCGCTCTGTACCTTGGTGTCTCCCTCTGTAAAATAAAGTTAATAATAGTATCTGTTGGGGCACCTGGGTGGCTCAGTGGGTCAAAGCCTTTGCCTTCAGCTCAGGTCATGATCCCAGGGTCCTGGGATCCAGCCCCGCATCGGGCTCTCTGCTCAGCAGGAAGCCTGCTTCCTCCTCTCTCTCTGCCTGCCTCTCTGCTTACTTGTGATCTCTGTCTGTCAAATAAATAAATAAAATCTTAAAAAAAAAAATAATAGTATCTGTCTCATTGGGGATTGTGAGGTTTAAATAAGTGTCTTCTTGGGAAATGTTTGAGCCGAGTGTGATGTGTAGTGAGCACTCAACCAGTACTCGTGCTCCTATTACTAACGACAATCTGTTCTGGGATCCCTTGATGAAGTCACATAGGCCACTGGCTGTGGCTGCAGGCAATGCAGAAACAGTTACCAGATGCAACCGCTGGTTATGCTCTGTGCTCCGAGAATCGTCTCACCAAAGCTGAAGTTAACAGGACAGGGACTTCTTGGCCACGCTTCAGTCCTCTGTACTCCGCCTACAGCAGGGCTAACTCACAAGCAGCAAATACTGCCTGGGAGCCTGAGCCGTGTCTCCCACTCGGCCCCATAGTCAAAATACAGTGATTCCAACACACACACACGCACACGCACACACACATTTCTTATAGTCTGGTAGAGGAGATAATGTAGCCTGATCTAACACGTTTTCTGGACTTTCTTTGGTGGGGGAAGTGTGGTGGTAAGGATGTTGGGGGGCTGTGCAGTTTTGTATCTACTTAAATCATTTAAAGGTCTTCGTCTACTAACAGACTCTCAATTCATTAAGCATTTTCTTTTCGTTTGCTTTCTTAATAATAACAAAAATAGTACACTACTTTAGAGAATTTGATTCAGTGGTGTTAAAAGTTTCTATTTTACCTTTTTGTCTTTTTTCTCCCTATGGAGGGAAGCAGAGGGAGAGAATCTCAAGCAGGCTCCAGGCTTAGCACAGAGCCTGATGAGGGGCTCAATCCCCAAACCCCAAGATCTTCACCTGAGCCCAAATCAAGAGTTGGATGCTTAACTGACTGAGCCACCCAGGCACACCTTTTCTTTTTGTCTTTTTTTCCCTACTTTATATATATATTTTTTTACATTAAGCATCTTCTCTGAAAATCAGGAAAAATTTAACTGGAGAATTTGTGGAAATATAGGAAAGTATAAATAGATAGGAGAAAGTTACCCATAATCAAGCTTCTCTTAACATTTTGACATATTTCCTTCAGATACTTTGTTTTACACTTATTATATTATTTTATTATAATATTATATTATTGTTATATTTTAATATTATTATATTATTTAGCTGAGACCATGGTATATATATGTATAATTTTATCTTATTTTACAGAGTTACTGTGAGGATAAAATAAATAATATATTTAAGGCTTTAAACACCATGTCTGATAGGTATGCATCAAACATTCAATAATTGTTACCTATTATTGTAGCTATGTTGCCCTTCTTTTTTACCTCTTACGTGCTAAGCATTTAGAAAGGCTTAATAAGCATTATATTTTAATGACAGTGTAATATCCTATAATTATGAATGTACTAGGGCTTACTTTTCCTTCCCCTCATATTTGAACATTTAAGTTTCTTCCAGAATTATTTTATTGTAAATAATATTTCCATAAATATTTTAAAATACAAATCTACCTTTGTATTTCTGATTAATTCCTTAGAATAGATTCTAGAAAGGGAATTGCTGAGTCAAGCTGAACATTTTTAAAGATCTCTGGTGGATGTGTTTGTTGCCAAATTGCCCTCTGGAAATTTTGCTTAACTTCATACTTTCACTCTTACTTAGTAAATTTATGAGCTGTGTCAGAAAATCCCCTCCAGCACTAAGGATTACCTTTTTAAAAAACATCATTATTATTTTTAGAAGAGAAAATGGTCTATAATTTTAATAATTTTTTCATAATTAAAGTATTTTTATGTTACTTATATTTCTTTTTTTAAAGGTCTATTTTCACTTTGCCCTTATATTAAATTGAAACCTAAATAATTTTGTTATAAATTTGTGTGACTCCGTATAAATTAAGGCTATTAATTCTTGATCTGTCACATTTACTGAAATAATGTCCTAAATTTATATTTTTCTTTCTTTTCTGATTTTTTAAATTCAAATTAAATATCCTTTTCCTTCCTAATTTTTCCATTACTTTTGGCCTTAGCAAATCCTTTCTATCCATAGACCCATGTGTTTTTTTCTAATTTATATAATTTAACATTTACATTTAGCTCAACATCCTAGAAATATGTTTTTCTTTATGCAGTAAGGTGATCTCAATATTTTCCCATGGCATGTTACAGTTTTTCTTACTTCTATTAAATACTTATTGCATTATATTGTAATTATTTTTCTGTAAGTTATTTTTATTATAAATAATTTTTCTTCCTTAAAGGATTTAAGTTTTTTTTTTTTTTTTTAAGATTTTATCTATTTATTTGACAGACAGAGATCACAAGTAAGCAGAGAGGCAGGCAGAGAGAGAGGAGGAAGCAGGCTCCCGTTGAACAGAGAGCCTGATGCGGGGCTCGATCCCAGGACCCTGAGATCATGACCTGAGTCGAAGACAGAGGCTTTAACCCACTGAGCCACCCAGGCCCCCAGGACTTAAGTTTTTATCTCTTTCATTTTTATCTCTAGCAGCTAGCACCATACCACCCACTTTGTAGAGAACAAATAGTTGATAAATGAAAAAAGAAATATACAGTTATATATAATTTGTCCTTATGATTTTAAATGCATGATGAAGTATTCATCATCTGTTCCTAGCTTTTAAAACCCTAAGAGAGATTCTGTAGCAGTTTTAATTTTAAATTAGTCTACATTCCAATGCATCCACTAGAATAAACTGGAGTGGTCTGGTCATAAGAGAAGTAATGTGAAATGCCTTGTACCAGTAAGTGAAATTTTTACTTTACGATAAGAGGTGTATCTGATCAGTAACTGGAAGCTCTTTACCTGTTATCTAAGCCATCCTCTTACTGGATATTTCCCCAAACCTGCTCTATCTGAAAACAGTAAATAAAAATACACCTTTATAGTGATCAGAACTTAAATGAATAGCTACAATTTAAATGACGATTCTCAATTATTTTCAGACTTGTTATGGCACCTGGGTTCCTATTCTCCTGTTTCCAACTGCTTTCTAGGTATCACGTACCTGTACTTATCCACGCAACTTCAAATTCAGAAATTTCAAAAGTGAAATCCTCCCCGCTCATTCTGTCTACCCAACACCAAATCTTATTTCCTCCTCTTGTGTTCCCTGGTTTGGATATTGATATCATGAACCACCAGTAGTCATTCTTGGCCCACTAACCCCACGTACTGACTCAGTTCTTGTACCTTATCTTTTTTATTTTTATTTTTTTATCATCTCAGCAGTATTTTTCCTTTTCTCTCTTTCCCACTGTCAACCCTTATAATCCCTGACCTGGACAATTGTCATAACCTCTTAATTGGTCTCCCAACTTCCATACCATCCTCCTTCCCAATCCATTCTACGTAAGTGATTTTTAAATGGAATAAGTGTTAGAAAAAGTCCTCTTTCCCCTCAAGACTGAGGTTCACTAAACTGAGGGGTAGACCTTAGTACCTTTTACAGTACCTTAGTAGCTTTTACAGAAAGCTTCAAAGATTATTCCTATGCACACCCTTGATTAAAACGAGTGATTTACAAGTTTCTCAGGTTATATTTTCAAGGCCCAGTTACAAGTACATTATCCTTTGACTTGAAAGTGTTCCATGCTTCCCCCACTGCCTCTAGTATAAAGTCCAAACTTCTTAGCTTGTGGTAGAACAGGCTTCATTCACATCCTGGCCCTAATCTACTTTCCAGAGACATTTTTCAGCTACTCCCTTTCAAGTGCTTTTGGGTCTAGACAACTAAGTTAGCCCCAAATATGTCACGTACTTTTGGGTTTGAATCCCTTTTCCCAAATCACTTTGTCCATCTAGGATGCCCTTGATTTTTTTCTGTAGCAAGGAATGTCTCTCCTCAGTGTTAGCTCACCCTGACTACACTTGCCCCTCCTTCTTCCAGGCAGGAGTCACTGCTTTTCATTGGACTCCTCAACACTTTGTACTTGTGTTGCTGCTCTCACTACTTTGCATTCATTTAATTCGATAATTCGTTTATATATCTGTCTTCATCAATATATGATTATGTTATTGAGGTAAAGATAGTCTTACTTATCTTTTATGAGTAGACACCCAGTAAGAATGCTTCTTTCCTTTTGATTAAGATTTTGAAAATTCTCTCCAAGTCGTCTTTTTTTTTTTTTTTTTTTTTTTTTTTTTTTTATTTTTTTTTTTTTTAAAGATTTTATTTATTAATCTGACAGAGAGAAATCACAAGTAGACAGAGAGGCAGCCAGAGAGAGAGAGAGGGAGAGGGAAGCAGGCTCTCTGCCGAGCAGAGAGCCCGATGCGGGACTCGATCCCAGGACTCTGAGATCATGACCTGAGCCGAAGGCAGCGGCTTAACCCACTGAGCCACCCAGGCGCCCCACCAAGTCGTCTTTTTATACCCACCTCTTCTGCCTGGCAGATTACTTCTATCTGTAGCATCCATTTGCTTCTATCTTCTTACCAAAAAATCGGCATGTCTTATGAACAAAGAAGGAGCCTCCTGAATTTGTACAAAGTGATGGTTGGTGGTCAGTTGAGTATCACAGAACTCACTAGTGTCTAAAGATACCTTGCTGAGATCTTCACCAAAGGAAGATGTAGAATATCTTGTTGCCTCTTCAAGGTATTCAACAGGTTTTGAATGTTACAGACAGCCACCAAAACTGATCTGATAACTTGGATCAATTCTGCTTTGTAAGTAACTGGTACCATTAATGTCTACTTCACACCTGAAAGCATTCTTTCGCTGTCTTATAGGAGCTATGAAACATTTTTTAAGCCAGAAGTCATTTATGGTATATTACATCTTCTAAGACCACGTCTGAATTGTTGGCTTTCACAGGGAATTGTGAGTCTAGTGGTAGGTCCTGCAGTAAAGACACCATTTATGTTTTCAAATACCTCTTCCATCTTGGACTACAAACACATAGTACCAATTTCTCTAGCAAAATGTGCTAGAAGTTCACAGAGGCTTGGAAGTTTGGGGGGAGTTATGATTAGCTTCCAACTTACAATGTAATCATTACTGTCTGGTTCTGAATATTGGAGAAGAGGCTCTGGTATGTGTACTCTAAGATAATAATTGTGCCTGATATCTCACAAGAGCAAGAGATGATTATTAATGACTTTTGTGGCATCAGACCAAACAAAATACTACAAATCATGAAATTTTATCACATGGATCCCGTGTAAGAAATTTTTTAAAAGTTTTTTTTCTTTTGTCATTTATCCTCTGAGAATATCAGACAGGAAATTGAATGTAGTAGTATCTTCAATATTGAAAAATACTAGGTAATTACATTAGTTCTGAAAGCAACATGAACATGTCTTTATCTTATTTGGGACATGAATTATGAATAATAATATATTAAGGAGGCAAAACCTGTTCTATTTTCAGGAGCAGAATGTTTCTGGTGCCCTCAAGCATAAAAAGCTGTTGTGTTGGATTTGTTTCTCTCATAGGAATTGTCTCCTTGTTCCATTTGGACAATTGATTTCAAAGGACTAGAGACAAAATATAAATTTAGGATGAAAATTAAGTTAACCTCTGTGTTTATTTTTATTAGTCAGCCTAAAATGATTGATTGATTGGTTATAACTCAGCACAGCCACCAGCGTCAATAGGCTTGAAAGTTTGGGGGCAATATTGGACACCTGCCTGGAAGATAGGTAGGGAGATGAATAATGTGGAATTACATTGTCACCTAGAAAGGCGTATTTCAATTCTGAATGTCTTTGTGACTTGTCACGTAAAGGGAGGAAAATGTTAACAATAAACATAGTGTTGTGGCTTCAAAATCAAGAGCCCTAAACTAACTAACTAAATAAATAAAATAAAAAATAAAAATCAAGAGCCCTAAATCTGTTCACTGCAAATTATATACCATCTTTGATCCTCTCCATTAAATGGAAAATCATTTAAAATATTTCAGTGATATTTAAATATTTTAAATATTTCCTTACCCAGAAATGAAATTGAGTTAAAAGAAAGGGAGGAGTGTATATAGAAAGATACAGAGTTAGGTACGTAGGTAGGTATGCAGTTAGGGTGACTGATTGATCTATCCCTTTTAACCTTTCCTTTAGATTCCTTGGCTTTGCCTGAAAATTTTCCCTTGAGTCTCTGTTTGAATGTACTATAAAACCTGCAAAATAGCAAAGGCTCTGGTCCCTTAATATTCACCAAGACTTGCTAAGTATAACCTCTACAAAAACACTTCACATAATTAACTCAGCACTTAAATATAAAGAGAAACCAGGAGCTAGTTCCCAAACACCTAAATATGAGAGAAGAACTTTTCTGCTTCACTTTTTGGCTTTGATGGTCAAATTTCTCTGAAAAGTACTTCTTTCAATTTAGGGGAGGAAGTGAGAGATTTCCCAGGAGTAATATTTAGCAATAGTCATGTGGCTCCACATGTGAGACAGAAACCCTTTGTAGCTGAAGGTGGTGGGGAGGGAGACCAGCTGAAGTAGCTGAAGGGCAAAATCATAGATTCCCTTTTGGTAAGTTTGGATTTGTTCCTATAAGACTCTCCAAGAGGGAGCCATAGACCTGGCCTCCAGAAAACCAGTGTTAAAGACAAGTTATTAAAAATACTTACTTTCAAATTTAAATTTGGATTAGGTTATAAAAGAAAGCATTCTAACTAAAGGATCAGTATAAAATATGGGTCGATTATTAAGATTCTAGTAAAGGGCCAATAATAGTCTCTTTTGGTAACCAGTATGGAAACTAAGTCTGAGGGAAGATAGTGAACCAAATCAGGAAGAACAAGTATGTTGCTGTTGTTGACCTGTGTAATATACCACAAACATCAAAGGTCTCCTAACTCTGGAAACACCTAAAATACAGAGAAATTAAGTAGCAACTCAGACTTGTATACTGAACTACGAAACAAAAGCCAGAGGAGTCATCTCCCTGTCCCCGTGTGTGGGTCATTGGTCACTCCTGGTACAGCACAGCTCTGTGGTCTGCGGGCTTTGAGCTCGAGAACCCTTCTTGTGGAGTTTGCTTGGGCTGCACCTATCGATTCCCACCCGGCTCCCACTGTGCTTATCAGGTGGAATGATACTTGTTTCCTTTGCTCTTATCACTCTTTCATTTGTTTCCCCTGGTCATGTTGGTAATTATTAATATAATGTAAATGTCTTTGCTTTCAGTCCCCCTCGCCCGCTGGCTAATATGAATGACGCCCTGGTGAGCCACGCCTCCGCGTCCTCTGGAGCGCCCACCCCCACCAAGAGGTACATTGGGTTCACGCCTCAGCCACTGCTCAGAGTTGGCCTGGCCTGGGGAGCCGAGCCTTCCATGGGATAGAAAGGACTGGCTTTCTTTCTCCTTCTTTAACTGTCTTTTAATATTATTTTCTAATTTTTTTTTCTTCCTTTTCTCCCGACTAACTCATAAATATAGCAACCAAAGGAGTCTGCTTTGAGGGGTGCCTGGGGCATAAGCTCTCACTTGTGACAAGCAGTGAATATAGTGTCAAAGCAGATTAGGTACTTTGGAGATTTTTTTTTTATTAACATTAAACAATATTTTGATGATTATGAATTACAACAATTTTGCATTTGTGTTCTTTAAATGTCAGAGATGGTTTCTGCTTCCTGATTAGACTGTGTTAATTGAATTAATCCCTGATATTCACCTAAATCATTCTGTATATGATTCATGAACATTTATGTTGAAAGTGGAGTCTCTCTCTTAGTTATACAAGGAGTTTCCCTTTAGGGTCCTACAAGGAACTGGAACTGTGTACTCCTTTCTCTTTATTTAATTTACTCTTCTCCAGAATTCTCTTAGGCAGGACTTAAAAGAACTCTATAAAATGGCTTACTTTCTGTTTGATTTAAGCTGTTCCATAATCAGAGCATTGCAGAAACTCCCTCAAGGGCACAGCCATTAAAGAACTCTTTCTAACAGTCATCACCCAGAGAGAGGAAGAAAAAAAAACAACAAAGACATTCCAACTGACTCCCCAAGTTCTTCCTGAAGAAAACTACTTTGTGCCATATGTACTGATTGCTTTGGATTAATTCAGCTATAGAAATGTCATCTGCTTAATGATACTTTGACTTAATATATAATACATAATACTTAAGATCAACTGTATTTGTTCCCATTGGCTAAAACTCCTAGAGCACTATTTCCCAAACTTGACTGATGAGAAGACTCGGAAAAATAATCTAGGTCAGTTGTTAAAAATATAATCTTTTGGGACCACATCAAACCCAGTGGATTCTGAGATCCTGAGAAGCTACACCTTCAACAATAAGTTTTCCAGGGGATTCTTACATCAAGCACGTTTGGGACGGAGCCTTGGAGGAAGCTGAGGAGTGCGCTGTAAGGCTGCCCTGGAGTAGAGCGGTTAATAAATTTGATAAATCAGAGTGACCTGATAATGCAGTATTACCACTGGGAGACTCAAGACTGACCAGGTGGGAGTGCTTGCCCACCACCTTCCTGAGACATCGCCAGCAGGGAACAGCCACACCGCTTCCTCTGGGCAGAGCTGAGGGGTACTGGTGACTAGAGCGTAGATGTGAACCAGGCTCTCAGCATTCGAATCCCCACCCTCCCCTGACCTTGAACAAGATCCATACCTTCATCTTTCAAATTTATAGAATGGGAACAATAATAGTGTCTACCTTGTGGGGGTTATGTGAGAGTTTAAGATAGTTTTCATTATTTAAGAAGTAAACTAATGAGAGAACAAGTGGGTAAGAAACGGTAACTTACAAATAATACTCTTTCAAGGAAGAACAGAGCTTCTGCAAGGATACAGAACAAGTAAACCTCTCCCATCTACCTAGATATTGCCACCACCCTCGCTGGCCTTAGTCCTTAGGTTTTTTATTATTTATTTATTTGTTTATTTTATTTTTATTTTTTAAAGATTTTATTTATTTATTTGACACACACAGAGAGAGATCACAAGTAGGCAGAGAGGCAGGCAGAGAGAGGGGGGGAAGCAGGCTTCCCGCTGAGCAGCAAGCCTGATGCGGGCCTTGATCCCAGGACCCTGAGATCATGACCTGAGCTGAAGGCAGAGGCATAACCCACTGAGCCACCCAGGCATCCCATCCTTAGTTTTTTTATGTTAAAACACCTTAGCATTCAAATCCAGACCCAGAATCTAAACTAGTCTAAATCCCAGCTCCAGGGGTGTTTCCATTTCAAAACCAGGAAGCCAAGGTGGATTACTGGACCAAGTCAGCTCGGTGGTAGACTGGTCTTAGCAATGATGGCTATTAGGGTTTCACTTCATCTGAGTTCTTCTCTTCATTTACTTGTTTTGTCACTCTGAGTCACTTGAGTCCCTGAGGGCCCCAAGTGCCTGGTGACCAAGTCACCAGGCATTCAGTGACTGCAGCTAAACGTAGCTGCCAGAGGGTGGTTGGCGGGGGGGCTCTTTCTGAACAATGTTTTGCTGCTTGAGAAGACAGAGATGGGGAACTCTCATCATCATAATCTCACTGCTGCCTCTGTGGAAGGACCAGTCTTGCTCTGGGTGCCGCTGCGGTAAGCCCCAGGCAGAGGATCCCTCGCAAGTGCAGTTGTCACTCACGAAGTATCTGCCTCTGCTGAAGTAGTTTCAGGTGGTGTACTGTGGCCTGGACTAAGATTTATTCTAAAGTCAGCATTTTAGCTAGTACAGCTTTCCAGCCGAGCTAGGTCTGGTAGAGCTGGTCAACCCTCGTGATGGCTGTCACACCGCATGGGGTTAGCTGCGGGACAAAGGCGGCCCGAGCCCTTAGAGGCCCGCACGGAAGATGGGCGCCTTCATTTATCAAGGAGAGTAGTTGCTGGAGTAGAGGCCACATGGGAACAAGGTGCACCCCCCCCCCCAGCAATGTGGTCCTTAGAATTTTAGGAGATTTCATTTATATTTGGGATGAGATTATGATGTACTGTGTGGACTTCATTGCGTAAGTCATAGATTGGGCTTTTTGTGGCCCAAGTTACCAAACCAGTGTAAATTTCTAGCTAGTATTTATTCTGTGTTCTTCCTTAAGGACTCATCGGTTTTTTCTTTCCTCCTCTGAATGTCATCAGACCTGTGTCTCCAGAGTCTGATGAAACCTAGGAACCCAGCACATCAGCCAAGTCACAGACCCTCCTCTGCTGGGCCAGAGAATCCTCAAGGGGATTAAAGCTACTCTCCAGAAATAAGAGGTGTCCTTTAGAACTCAGCGTAAGACATAAATCACTGAATTAGGCAAGAACATGCACAGTAGTAAAAATGCAGAAAAATTTTAAGAGCTACAGATTTTCAATAGGCAGCGGGTGTAAAAGTAACAGCCACAAAGGGTCAAAAATAATGTGTTAGTCCAAATAGAAGGTCATCACAAATGTGGGAGTTACTTTTTATCTTTTTCTTTCTTTACTTTTTAAAGACTTACTTATTTTAGAAAGAGAGTGGGTGCATGCGCATGTGTGGGATAAAGGACAGGGGCCAGGGAGAGAGAGAGAATCCTCAAGCCCACTCCCTGCTGAGTGCGGAGCCCTACATGGGGCTCAATCCCAGGAGTCCGAGATCATACCTGAGCCAAAAATCACTTAGCCGACTCAGGAGCCACCAGAGTTACTTACTAAAGAAACTTAATCCATTGCAAAGATGCTGGCTGTCATGTGAGATACTAGGAATTCTGTTCCTGAAAGGTTCCATTTTGCAGTTTGCTCTGTGTAATATTCATTTCGTATGCCTATATTGACGTTGCTATAATTGAATGGAAATTCCATTTTTGCTTCAGTCTAAATAATTTCTGGACACTTCCTTGCTTTTAAAAGAACCAAAACAATACACTTAAAAACAAACAATGCAAAACTTTGAAAACCGTAAAGCAGAGGCTTAAAATCCCCCCTTCTACCTGATTTCCTCCGAGGCTTGCTTCGGTCCCTCCTTTTCCGCGAGGTTCAGAATGTGAACGGTGATATTATTCTCTGGACTGTTGTAGTGTTTTTAATCATAATGTATTTTCAGACCAATATGGTAAATGATGCAAATTTTTTTAATATCTCCCAAAGCCTTAGCTTTATGAATTTTTATGAATATTTAAATTTTCACAATTCTGTGGGCATTTCATAGAACTATGGCAGTAACAAAAACTTGAAATATGAAACTGCTGCTTTGTGCATTTGGTTGGTATATTTGTTATCAACTCTTTTTAACTTCCAGTATTAAAATTTAACATCAAAAAGCACAAACCCTTTTATAAAAAATAAATTAAAAAAAAAAAAGCACAAACCCAGTTAGGCAAGATGAAAAAGTCTAAGTTTTAATGATCTGCTCTGTAACATCATGTTCCTAGTGAATACTCTACACTTAAAAATTTGTTAAGTGGGTAGATTTCATGTTACATGTTCTTAGTTAAAAAAAAAAAATACAAGGAAAAAAAGGGACAAACCAACAAAGACAAAGGCAAAAGGAGGAAGCAAAGGACACAAGTGCCCATGGGTCATAAAAGGAACTGAAAAGCTGCCGGGTTGCCCGCCTATAGCTTCTCTATCCCTTGGTTACCCCCAGAATGCCATCTCCTTTCCCTGCTACTGTGACTCCTTCTCCCAGTACTGCTGATGGCCTCAGGTGCGCAGCCATGGAGTCCGCACTCAAGAGGTTGTATTTTCCTACCTCCGATTAGAAAACTCCAAGGAAGGATCCTACTGTCTTGGACTGTATTACTGTTCCTCCGTGTGTCTGTGATGGGCCACGCCTGATAGCCCTATATCATCAAAACAGAGAGAGGAGCATTTCCCCAAAAGAAGGTTATATTGTCAAGAAAAGAAGAGAGTGGCCATGGGAAAGAGAGATAACAAAGTTGTTGGGGAAAAAAAAAAAAAAGTTGTTGGCAGACCACTGACTTCCCAGCACACCAATGTGTGCAGAAGTGGGTACATACACACGCCTATGCACACCTTCTCATACCGTTTCCACTAACAGGGTTTTCCTTCACATAAGGCAGTATTCTACATATTCTTTGTATTCTTTGTTGGTTTGTCCATTTTTTTCCTGCGAATGCGTGCACAACTCTCCCAGGAGTCTGTCGCCTCCTTTGACAGCCCTGGGCCCTGGATACCTAGGCTGTGTCCACTCATCCAGGTCAGGTCTCTGTATGTCTTTTTGTGACAAGTTAACCCATCCTACCCTGTAGCAAGTAATATGTTGTACAAGGTAGCGATCAGAAAGGAGGATAATTGTAATTCAGATAGGACAGGGAAGGGACAGAAAGCATGGCATATTAAGCCACATTTGCCTATGTTTCCTTTTGAAACACTGCCAAAATTGCAGCCAAGAGATTATCTTGAGTATAAACCCCCCAGAAGAAAGAAAATCGGAAGAGGAGACAATAGCAATGAGAATTTGGAAGCAGCAGAGCAGATAGGTGAGTGGACACTGATTTTTGGGACTGGAGAAGACCAAGGCCTCAGCTGACTCTGAGAGGAGGCAGTGGTTTGCAGCAGTGAGGGGAGTCCAGAAGAAAGCCCGTCCCAGGAATGAGAAGGCTCGGAAAGGAGGAGCAGAACAGAGGCTGGCAGTCTGTCCAGAAGCACTTAGAGCCACAGATTGTCTACGTACTGGGTAACAGCCCCTACCCCAACTCTGCCAAACATCCGAGGTTTGTGTTGGGGTTTCCCGGAACAATACAACCCCCATAAGACCCCAGTTGTCTTAATTATCTCACCCCAGTTGGGCTGAGGCAACTGCTTTCAGATAACCTATCTCCCTCCCTTATAGTGTCATTCTGAAGAATTAAGGAAATCACTGCTCCATCCTGTTTTTCCTCTCAAGGTGCCTGGAACTCTGGCCATAAGGGGCACAAGACCTAAGTCCCAGCGCCCTAGAGAGTACAGGTTAACTTGTTGCTTTCCTCAGCAGATTGATGGATCCCCCCTTGGGTTGGAGAGTTGCTCCCATCCACACCTCAGCTTGACTCAGCGAGTTCTCCTCAGTGTTTCTCTCCACTTTGAGTATCCGTTTCTATTTTAGTCAGAACCCTTGGCTATAAGTGACAGAAGCTTGGATTGAATTAGCTTAGGGAAAACAAGAAGGTTTTTTTGTTTGTTTTAATTTATTTTAGAGTGTGTGTGCATCCAAGTTGGGGGAGGGCCAGAGGGAAAGAGACAGAAGCACACTCTGTGCCAAGCTCGGAACCCAACCAGGTGCTCAGTCTCAGGACCCTGAGATCATGACCTGAGCTGAAACCAAGAGTTGGATGCTTAACCCACTGAGCCACCCAGGTACCCCTGAAGGTTTTTGTCTTTGTAGCCAAACTATGGGAAGGGCAGAGTGTTATTGTGGCTGTTCCTCAGGGATGACGAGAGCCAGGGGAGCTCTGACTCACTTAGGTGTCTCCCTGTCTCTCTCTGCTACCCTCATGCTCCTTGTTCCTCCCTGTTGTATGTCGGCTGCTGCTTCCCGAGTATAGCTGCCCTTCGCACGGCAGGGAGTATATGTGACACCTGTGTGTTCATATTTCATAACCTCAGTACCCTACAGTGATTGATCCTCTCTTTGTACCAACTTGAGAAACCCCAGTGGAAGTTCTTTTTGGTCCATCATGGGTCATGTTACTCACCGCAGGTTTTCTGTTTGCTGGCCCCACCTAAGATAACATGGTTGAATGGGTAAGGGTCAGTCTCCAAAGAAGGGAGGGTCTGTGGAGAAGGTAGGATGCTGAAGAGACACATAGCTATAGCCTTCTTGCATGGTTTCTGGAAAATATTGTATGTGTAAGTAGATTACATCACCCCTCCATTAGCATAGATTTGTTTCAGGAGGCCCTTTTCTCCCCTACCACCTCATTTTTATTTCTCTCAAGGGTTAAATAATGTTTTCTATTCTGTTCAGTTTATAAAGATGTGTTGGGACATAACACTGTCTTTGGGGGATAACCTTAGAGTTTATCTCTAAGCTCTAAGGCAAACCTTAATGCTGCTAATTCTGAGTAGTCACCAGTTGCTAGGAATCTTAAGAAAAGTTAAGATTTTATCAGTCAGAAGTTTTTAACTTTAACACATACTTCAGAAGGAGAAGCGTTTTGGGGCAGGGGCAGAGGGAGAGCAAGAACCCCAAGCAGGCTCCATGCATGACAGAGGGCTTGATCTCACCACCCTGAGATCATGACCTGAGCCAACATCAAGACTCAGACCCATAACTGCCTGAGCCATGCAGGCGCCCTGGAAACACATTTTTTAAAAGCCAGAAGAGACCATAGTATAAATATTATTTCTGAGCTGAAGACACGTAGATGAGTTGTACTATAATAGTATTAAAATGGCTTTCTGAGTGGGTGCCAAGGTAAAGGTTTTATCTTGTTATCTACAGAATACTGCAGAATGACAAAAGCCACAGCGTGCTGTTTTAGACTGAAAATAACAGACTGAAAATATTGGCGCAACTGAAAAAGGAGGCAAACTGAAATTGGTCAAGCCCGAAACTCTCCCTTTGTGAGCTCAGGCTACTGATGCTCTCCCCACTGTGAGATGAGAAGAGTTTGGCTGAGGGAATCCTGGGTGCCTCATTTAGTTTCTTGTGTGACTCTTGATCTTAGCTCTGGTCTTAATCTCAAGGCTGTGGGTTCCATCCCCAGTGTGGAGCCTACTTAAAAAAAAAAATTTTTTTTAAAGAATTTTTAAAAAATAAGTTAAAAAAAGTGTTTGGTTGGAAAGCAAGAATTAATGAGGATTTAAGCATGAGCATGAAACAACTAGTTTGCATGAATTCTTCATGAAGATCTCTCCAAGACAACACAAGAGTTACTTTTTTCTCCAATCTATTTTTGAAAGACAGAGAAGCAGAGTAATTGAAAATTAACACATAATCTTATGGGGCTGTAGGGTCCTCAGTATTGGCAGATTTCCAAAGTCCATCTCATGGCCCAGGCAGACAGCCAGGTTTCAACTGCTTCTGGGTTGGGATTAAATTCCATTTCCATTCAAGCATTTAAGATAAGCCCTTCAGCAATTCTAACTCAGGTTAGTGCAAAGAAAAAGCTTGAGTATTCCAAGTCCATACTGTAAACCTTAAGTTGAAAAATTGAAGCTTACAGGGGCATGTGGGTGGCTCAGTGGGGTATGCCTTCGGCTCAGGTCTTGGTTCCGGGGTCCTGGGATTGAGCCCCACATTGGGCTCTCTGCTTAGCGGAGAGCCTGCTTCCTTCTCTCTCTCTCTCTTGCTCTCTCTCTGGGATCTCTGTCAAGTAAATAAATTTTAAAAATCTTTAAAAAAAACTTGAAGCTTACAGAAGCATAGTAATTAATAGTTTCCTCCTCTCATTGGACTCAGGCTAGAGGTGCTCAACATGAGCAAGAATTGCATTCATTATAGACTGTCAGCCAAACAGAGGGGAAGAAGCAACAGGTCTGGGAGGAAAACTATGAGTTCAGTGTTGCCATGTTCAGAGTAAGACACCTGAGGGACTCTGAGAGTGAAGGCAGGCTCGAGGGTTTTGGATGGGGGGCTCAGGAAGGGGATAGATGATTCTCCTCCAGATTTCTTTCTGGCTTAAGTTAAGGTACTTTGTGGTTGAAACACAGGAGGAAGATTTGGGCAAGATGAACCAGATTATGCTGAGTTAGAAGTGCCTAAGGGACACAGAGGAACCAGACCTTAGCATGAGTTCCTGGAATCCAGACTCTTCCAACTACCTCAGATTCACACTAGCAAAGAACAGATAGGTACTCAGATCCAACAAATGACCAGTAAGAACCTACACACACACACACACTCAATTTTACCCATTTTTTACATCTGCCTTGGACTGTTAAGTCGATTACCTTTTGACCATATGTCCTGTTAAGAAGCTGACACAGGGGTGGCTCAGTTGGTTAAGCGTCTGCCTTTGGGTCAGGTCATGATCCCAGAGTCCTGGGATTGAGTCCCACATTGGGCCACCTGCTCATGGGGGAGCCTGCTTTTCCCTGTGCACCTCCAGTTGGGGATGCTCTCTCTTTCATAAATAAATAAACAAACAAATAAATAAAATCTTTAAAAAAAAAAAAAAAAAAGCTGACTCAGTGCACCACCCTGTTTTGTAGTGACATGCCAAGGGCTTGCGTTTTTAACCAGAAATCCCTATAGCAATGCTGAAACTCCTGTGGTGGTTCAGTTTAACCATGGTTTTTCATTCCTTGTAACATCAAACTATCAAAATATTTCCACTTACCGTAGTAAAGCAGATATTTAAAACAAATCCATGCTGTGGTTAAAAAAAAAAAGAAATTTTTTTTTTCATGGATCTTATTAGGAAATCTCTAGTCTACTCCCCACCTCACCCTCAAAACATTCTTTCCTTTGTCACCAGAGGGTTTTTTCTGAATTCAGATCTAGTGATGTTACTCTCCTGCTCAAAACTTTCCAGTGGTTCTTTTGTTCCACAGCACTGTCCAATAGCAGGGAAACCAGCATGGTAGCCACCAGCCATGTGAGGCTGCTGAGCACTTGAAATGTGACAGAGGTACGCCTGGGTGCCTCCGTTGTTAAGCGTCTGTCCTCTGCTCAGGTCATGGTCCTGGCGTCCTGGGATCGAGTCCCACATTGGGCTCCTTACTCAGCAGGGAGCCTGCTTCTCCCTCTGCCTCTGCCTCCCTCTCTGTCTGTCATGAATAAATAAGTAAAATCTTAAAAAGAAAAAGAAATGTGACAGAGGAAGTGAATTTCTAATTTTATTTAATTTGAATTAATCTGAACTTAAACAGGTACATGCGGCTGGTGGTCGCACAGTTCTACAGGGTTAGTCAGCTGTGCCTGTGTCCTGCTGACGGTGGTGTCCTTGTCCCCTGGCACAGAGCCCCACACCTCGTAGGTGCTCTGGAGACTGACGCAAATGCCCAGTTTCCACCGGAGTGCTACTAGGACTATCATATGTTCAGCCATGAAAATCACTTTTGTGGGTTAAATTGGCATTTGTCAGCTTGACATTTGTGGCTTATGAAGCTATTCCAGGTGACCATGGCCAGCCTCCCCAGACCTGCCTTATTTCACTCTTTTTACTCGGTTTCTATCCACAGAACTACTCAAATCATTTACCGTTTCCCAAGCAGGTTTCTGCACGAGCTGCTTCCACCTTTCCTGCCTTCCTACCCCCTTCCCCTTTATTGCCCTCACTTTGTCATCTAATTCTTCCTTCTCCTCCAGGAAGCCTTCACTGATACCCTAAACTAGATAAAGTGTTCTTCCTCTGTAATCCGTAGCATCTTTTCATTCCAGCATACTGTAATTACCTGTTTGTTGGATGCCTTTCTAGATAGACTATGAGCTCATTGAAGGTGAAGACTCACCACACTTTATCCAGAAATTCCTTCTTTCCTCCAAATCTTGATGCTTCATCAGGACTTCCTCTGTTAGGAAGAGAATTTTCTTCTTCAATTACTGCGAGCACATGGCATCTTATAGCATTGCCTGCTTAGTCCATTCAGAGCAGAGAAATCAAGGACATGAGTTATCCTGACGTATCTGGTTCTACTCTAGTACTTCGCTTCCTCTAGCCGCCCCTGCCCCTGGTCATCTGTCCCTTTCCCACAGTGAGAAACCTGGCTCCTGTCGCCCACCAGACTTGTGCCTCTTTGTTTAGCCCTGGTAGCATGGATAGCGGTTTCAAAATTGTTGATTTATTTCTTCAATAGGTTATTGAGATAGAATTCACTCACCATATAATCCATCCACTTAAAGTGTATCAATCAGTGGTTTTCAGTGTATTCACAGAGCTGTGCGGCCATCACCACATTTTTATCACTCCCCAGATTGATTTACTAAGATCACGCCCTGCAGCATAGAGAATTGACTCTAGTGGGCAAGAATGGAAGGGGAGAGCCAGCAAGGGCTGTCAGGTGGTCCCAGTGGCACTTGGTGAGACCTTCCAGATGAGAAAGGCGGCGGGGGGCACTAAGGGGGCTGTGAAAGGGGCTTGAGGGTCTGGTTTCAGAGAAGAGCCAGCAGGACCAGGTAACAGCTTGGATGTGGGGCCTCAGGAAACGAGAGAAAGCCAGAAGCTGTCCACTTTGAGCTTGCTGGTTGGGTGAAGGATGATGCTCTTCATTTAAACTGGCCTTTGGGGGAGGCGCCTGGGTGGCTCTATGGGTTAAAGCCTCAGCCTTCAGCTCAGGTTATGATCCCGGGGTCTTGGGATCAAGCCCTGCATCGGGCTCTCTGCTCAGCGGGGAGCCTGCTTCCTCCTCTCTCTCTGCCTGCTTCTCTGCCTATTTGTGATCTCTGTCTCTCAAATAAATGAATAAAATCTTCAAAAATAAATAAATAAATAAACTGGCCTTTGGGGGTGCAGCAGATGAGGAAGTGGGTGGAGAGAGTCAGGGGTTCCAGTGTGAACATGTCGGGTTTGGGAGGCCTCTTAGGCAGCCCCTCGGAGATGCTGCGTAGGCCTCAAGTACACAATCCTGGGGCTCCAGAGAGGGGTCACGGCTGGAGATGCAAAGTTGTGGGGATTACAGTAATACCGTTTTGGTAAGATTATCCTGAGAATAAGCAAAAGAGCATATGTGACATTCTCTGATAAGGTCACAGGTACTTTCTTGATAATGACAACTACATTATCTTCCTTAATCCTTCCTATACTCTCTAAACTAAGCAATACATGAAGTAGATTTCATATTATTGTTATAATTCTACAGATGAGGGGACTGAAGCAGAGAGATTAATGTCCAGGCTCACACAGCAAGCAGGTGTGTGTGGATTAAACCCAAGACTGCCTCATCCAAAGCCCGGGCTCTGGTTTCTGTGCTCTCCTGCCTCCTGCTTAGTAGTGAGTCCTGCTCCCGGAGTGGCAGATGCCTCTGCTTCTGACCTTGTTCCCGCCACAGCTTACCCTAGATCCCCTCTCTCCTCACTCATATCCCTTTCCCACAGCGGGGCCCCTTCACTTCTGCCAAAGGCGCCCTGTATTGCTGCCCATAGAGCTGCTGCTGAAGCCATGAGACTTGAAAGCCCCTGTCCTCTAGCAGAGCGGGTCTCACCCTTGAGTGTGCCTCAGGAGCACCTGGAAGCTTGTTTTCAAATGTGTGGAGTGGGGAGGGTGTTGGGGGGAGGGGGATGCTGCTCTAGCTCCCACCTCCCCCCCTCCCGCCACCAGAGATGTGCTCATATATTCTCACTCCTCTTTTAACTCTGGTTTATTCTCCTCACCTTTGCTTTTACTGATCTCTGATCTAATTGGATAAGATTCTACTATTATATTTTCTTTTTTTTTCTCTTATAATTTTCTATATTTTTTTTACCTGTGTGGGATTCTAAACTATTCCAAACTACTGACTTTGCTTTAGAAAAACAGATTTCTAAAACAAAACCTGTAGGTAAGTTGGAGATTATATAGAGATTTATATTTTATCAAAAGGAAAGTATTTAAATTCAAAAAAAGTAAATCTGGGAAAAACAGGTACACCTTTGAATGTGAGTATATATATCACACATATAGCTAACATAATACCCACGCCCCAACACAGAATTGTCAGAAAATCCATGGACCCTTAAGTTCCTGATTTACTATAAACAGCTACCGATACTGCTTTTCATTTTAGTTTAGATCCCTAGTTATCTGGCAAATGACACTAGTTCTGAATAGCAGTTTTCATAGAAAATTAAAAATGGAGTTTAATGGATTGTTGGTTCTATTAATGTTTCTGATTTCATTCTTATCATTCCCTTCAGAAGACATCCTGGTCAGATTCCCACTTCCTTTCACTTCCAGAACGTGTTCTGTCAAGACCAGTGCCATGCTCGGTGTTCAATCCAGTGATGAACTCCGGACTCGCCCAAGCTGATCTGTCAGTGGCTGTTGACACAGAAAGTTGCTCCCTCTACGTGAAACACTTTCTGAACTTGCCTCCAGGAGTCCTTCTTGTCCTCTGTGGCCTCCTCAGCTAGTTTTTCCAAACCTCCTTGAACTCTAAACGCTAGTAGGCCAGAGGGACCATCTCACTTTTCTGTTTGTCCTCCCCGTGGGTGACCCCACCTAGACTCGGGGCTTTCACTACTGTCTCCATACCAGTGACTTCCAAACTTTTTTTTCCCAGCCCAGACCTTTTCGCTAGCTCTGACCTCACTGGTCTTCCTCCTAGTCAGTCCCTCCACCGGGATAAAAATCTCATAATTAGCATGTTCCAAACTGAGCTCCAAGTCTCCCCCTACCAGACCTGCCTCTCTCTGTCTTCCCCATCTCAGTTAGTGGCAATCTCGTGAGAACCCCTGATGCTTCTCCCATCTAAGGTGTCAGATCATTAGATCAGCTTTCTCCAAAAACACCGTCAAAGTCTGCCCAGGATCTTGCCATCTCTCGCCACCTCAGCAGCAGCTACTGTCCACTCTTTCCTCTCATCTGGAGTGTTGCAGGAGGCTTCGAATTAGCTGCTTCTTCCCTCCTCTCTGACACTTCATGTTCCATAGTGCAGATGATCTTATTAAAGGAGAAGTTAGAGCATGCCCTGCATCTGCTCAGAACCCACCAGCACCTTCTCGTAACAGAGTAAAAGTTGAATCCCTTATGCCAGCCTTCTATAACACTGCTACTTTTCAGTCTGTCTTCTGAAGAAGCAGTTTTGTTTTGTTCTGATTTCTAGTTTGAAATAGACCAATACTTTACAGAAGTATAAACATGAGTTACTACAGGGGCGCCTGAGTGGCTCAGCTGGTTAAGCAGCCAACTCTTGATTTCGGCTCAGGTCACGATCTCAGGGTCATGAGACCTAAGCCCTCCATTCCCCACCATCCCGCATCAGCTCCACACTCCGCACCAACTCTCCCTGTCCCTCTCCCTCCACCCCCTCCCCTGCACAACCCCTGCTTGTGCACACTCTCTAAAAGCAATCAATTGATAAAATCTTCTTTAAAGAACTGAGTTACTACAGAGAGCACGTCCTCTGGTCGTGGTGAAGTAGCTGGTGTCAGATCAGTTCTCCCGCTATAAACTTCTAGAAAACTATTCTAACTAAGCAACTGTTTTTGGAAATTAGACATTAAGTAGGGCAGGACCGTTCTCTGAGGGAAAGGAAATAAATGAGGAGAGCCCGGTGATTGCCCAGGCTTTCTACTGGGAGGCATTTACTAAAGTCTAGTGCTAGAGACAAGCAGGGTAAGCCCTATTTGCTGAGAATAAGGAGAGATTGGAGGGGGTTTGGGAATGCTGGAATTTGCTAAGAGGAACACCAGCGGGAAGGAAAAAGAGCTCCATAAACCTGCACACAGGTCCCGTGACTAAGCTCCATTTGCATAGAACGCGATTTCACAAGACCGCCAAAGAACAACTATCTGGGAAAGAACAGGCCCCAGAGATTTGAAAGTGGACCAACTACGCAAGCTCAGCCTGTTGTTTGAGTTCCAACCAGCCAGAGCGGTGACATCATCAAGCACTGGGAGCATTCCGTAAAAACCCCCAGACAGGCCACAGTTTAGGAGCAGGGTGAAAATAGCCCTAGATAAAAGTTATCCTAGATCTGTACTAATGAAACTTTAATACAGGCCTCAAAAGGACAAATCCGTCCACAAGTAAATTAGCTACCAGATCCTTTAGAAGAAAACGACATTCAACAACATGATCCTCAAAATTTCCATCATCCAATAAAAATTTAGAGGACACAGAAAGCAGCAGGAAATTATGTTCTGCAGCCAGAATAAAATTAGTCGGGGCACCTGGGTGGCTCAGTGGTTTAAGCCTCTGCCTTCAGCTCAGGTCATGATCTCGGGGTCCTGGGATGGAGCCCACAGCAGGGCCTCTGTTCTCTGCTCAGCGGGGAGCCTGCTTCCTCCTTCTCTCTCTGCCTACTCTCTGCCTACTTGTGATCTCCCTCTCTGTGTGTCAAATAAATAAATAAAATATTTTTTAAAAATTAGTCAATATAAACAGATCCAGAAATAACAGTCATGATGCAGTGAATAGAGATGAACTTCAAAACAGCCATAAGAGGGGGCACCTAGGTGGCTCAGTGGGTTAAGTGTCTGCCTTTGGCATGATCTCCAGGTCCTGGGATTGAGCCCTGTGTCGGGCTCCCTGCTCAGCAGGGAGTCTGCCCCCCTCACCTGTCCTCCCTGCTCATTCTCTCTCTCTCTCTCTCTCTCTCAAATAAATAAATAAAAATCTTAAACGAAAACCCAAGCACAATAAATACCAAAAATGTAAAGGAAAATATTAGCATAATGAGGAAAAAAATTGAAATAAAAAAGAACCATCTATAAACATAATTGGAAGTTTCTGCATATATATTCTACTTCAGTGACAAAAGTCTTAAATTAAAAAATAGAACTTCTAGAGTTGAAGGAGATAATACCCGAAATGAAAAAGCCTATGAATGGATTTAACAGTATATCAGAAATTACAGAAGAAAAAGTCCACTGAACTTAAAGACATAGCAGTACAAACTATCCAAATTACAATGCTGAGAAATGAACAGAACCTCCAAGATTTCGGGGACAGTGGCAGGCAGCCTAACAGGATTAGGAGGAGAGGAGAGGAGGAAGGAAAAGAGGGAGGAGAGAAAAATTATTTCAGGAAATATTTTTTTTCCAAATTTCCAGGTAAATTTTTACAAATTTGATAAAAACTATAAACCCATAAGTACAAGAAATTCAACAAACTATAATCACGATAAACAGAGAAAACCATACCAAGGTACATCACGGTCAAATTGCTGAAAACCGGTGATGAAGAAAAAGTATTAAAAGCATCTAGAGGAAAAAAGATGTTATATACAGTGGAAGAAAGATAAGATTTTTGAAGTGATTTCTCATTAAAAACAGGGGTGCCTGGGTGGCTCAGTGGGCTAAGTGTCTGCCTTCACTCAGGTCATGATCTCAGGGTCCTAGGATCGAGCCCTGCATCGGCCTCCATGCTCAGTGGGGAGTCTGCTTCTTCCTCTGCGTGCCATTCCTCCTGCTTGTCCTTGCGCGCTCTCTCTCTCAAATAAGTAATAAAACCTTAAAAAACAATGCAAGCTAGCAGGAAATTGAATGGTGTTTGAAAGTAGTGAGAGAACCTGTTTTTATTCCTTCTAAAATATATAGATTTTCTAGCTTTTTTTTTTTTTTTAAGATTTTATTTATTTATTTGTCAGAGAGAGAGAGAAAGCAAGAACGAGCACAGGCAGAGTGGCAGGCAAAGTCAGAGGGAGAAGCAGGCTCCCTGCGGAGCAAGGAGCCCGATGTGGAACTCCATCCCAGGACGCTGGGATCGTGACCTGAGCTGAAAGCAGCTGCCCAACCAACTGAGCCACCCAGGCGTCCCGATTTTCTAGCTTTATCGACTGAAAAATTCTAGAAGCAGTCATCATCCAGGAACAAGGAACACCCTAGTACGCTGTGATCTCTAAACACTCTTTCCTGGCAAAAGGAACCTGCAGTCCTTGAAGGAATAGTTGATTCCAAGAGTGGGGCAGGATCAAGGAAGCTGATGATATCTAATGGCTATATTAGATTAACACAGGAGCCTACTTACAGGAGCTCCCACTGGCCAAAGATAGGACAATTTGAGCATCAAAAAGATGATTGTAGCAATCAGATACATGAAAATCTATGAGTTCTTAATGATACTAAAAAAGAAAACTCTTTGGTACCCATTGGAGGTTGCTAGGGCACTAATTCATTGTTCTTAAATTTGTTAAATAGTAAAAAATGCCAACCATTTGTTTTACCTTTTCTGAATTATTAATATTTCAAGATAAGCAAAGAGAGAAAACTAATAAATGCAGAAAAGATGATAAAATTGGAAACCGGGTCTTCGTAAACGCCCCCCCCCACCCAAGAAATAATGAATCTAGGCAAAATCATCAGTAAATGCTAAATCCATTAGGTGAAAAGTTGATGGGGGACTTTATAATGGAGAGATGTAACCAATAACGTCTGAATCCAGTGAGCAATATTTTTATTCCATTGTGTGTCCCCTATTTGATGTATAAGTGCACCTATTACCTACAACAGATTCTAGCCCCTTCTCAAAAAATGAAATGGAAGCAAAAGCTTTTATCAGATCTCTAGCTGTAGCCACAGGGTGTAGAGAAACAACTTAAATGGCACCAAGGAAACAGTTAAATCCAGAATGTTGGGTATGCTACTAGATAACCTGCTTTCTTCACAAATAAATGACATGACAGAAACAAGGGAAAGGAAGGACTGTTATAGATTGAAAAACAGAAACATATCAACCAAATGCAATGTGTGTGGACCTTGTTGGAATCTTGATTCTAAATGTAGATGGATGTTTTTTAAGATTTGAGGAAGTTTTCAGAGGGATTGAGTTAAATGTTCTTGTTAATTTTTTTTTAGGTGTGATGATGACACTGTGGTTGTGTAATTTAAGTATTCCCAAGTGAAATAATAAGTTGTCTGAGATTTGCTTCAGCCATCTCTTTCTAGACAAAAAGTTGAGTGAAGGAAGAATATATTCAATAAGTTGACAAAATGTTAGTTTTTGTTGAACTTTGGTGATGGGTACATGAAAAGTAGTCATTAATTTATTCTCCATTTTGTGCATGTGTTAACATTTCTGGAATAAAACATTTTTAGAAACTCTCGGGCTTAAAGACCTTCTGAATGTCTATAAAAGCCTCAGAATGTGTACAGTGTTGTCTTACAATGAGGAATAATTCTGACAAGTTTGTTGTAAGTATCAGCTTTATGGGAGAAAATAGAATGATGCTAAAGGCAATGTCTTTATAGAAATAAAAGGGTTTAACTGATATCATGAAGTAATCCTGAAAATTCTTTACTTGTAGACAAAAGCTATTAAAGCATCAGGGGGCATTTGGTGATGTTAAATAGACACACTCTACCTGTTTTCCTGCCATTGGGCATTCCCTAAAAGGTGCATCCATCCCAGAGCCCAGAACCTAGATAAGATTGGTGGGCAAGGCTTCCTGGTGACCCCTCCTTGGTTTCTCCTGTTCAGAGGCTGAAGTGTCAGTCAGCGAAGGCTGTTTCCTAAGACTCCGCTTTTGTTCAAAGGATTGGTGAAATGTATTTTCTATGGTCTAACACCATATTCCATTATGCATTGTGGTTTTTTTATTGTTTTCCTTATCATGATTTATTATTTTTTTTCCTATTTTTCTTTGAAGTTTGCCCATTTTAATCCATGTTCATTTCTCGCTCTGTGTGTGTGTGTGTGTGTGTTGTGCTTGCTGTCTTTGCCTCTGTTGTTCCTAGGTTACAGTATAGCCAGGACATACCCAGTCACTCGGCCGATGAGCACGCGCTGATAGCCTCCTATGTGGCCCGTCTGCAGCACTGTGCACGGTCAGTGGTAGAGCAGCGGCAGCAGGCGGGCAGCCACGGGCTGGTCAGAGGGAGGGAGAGCCTTGTTACCTGGCCTTGCCAGCTGGAAAAAGCTCTTCATGGGGGGTTTTTCTTGAGACGCTACCAGCTACGTTTGGCAGAGTTGAAATAATTGCTAAAGCATTAACTTCTGAAAGAGAAGGAGCCTTGCCAAGCCCAGGCACTTACCTAAACAGAGTCAGAAATGCTGTTTTGAAGTGGGGTTCACGTCCCTGAGCTTAAACTGAAAGGCCATGTAAATCTCCAGCAGCTATGCAGTCCCCAAGATGCGCATTCACAGAGCTGTTTGAGGCAACCTCTCACTGCTCATTCTTGACTAAATATCGAAACCTTTCTGTTGACATTCAGAGCGTAGGGTTGATCAACCCGCAGATAACTCACTGTGTCTAAACTTTGATACCATCACCCTGTAACATCTCTGCACGTTACAACTTCATCTCTTCCCCCAAATCTATCACTGTTGATTACTTAAACCAGTGGTTTGCAACAGTGGTACTGGGTCATTGCCACCTGAGGGAGACTTTTCCCAAATGATATGTGCCTCTACATGTGATCATTAGACGCGTTATAATAACTCCATATTCCCCTTTCTCGGAAAACTACTGGTAGTGCCTCACTGTTAATGTGGGAATATGCCTGACTCTTCAGTGGGTCAGGATAGAAAAATGTTGGATAACCACAAACTATAGCAAAGTTAACCCTTTAAAAGAATTAATACCAAACAAAATGCTATTATATTCAGGTAGACCCAAGGCTACCTATCCACTCTGGTAGGTAGCCTTACCTACCACCGGTCTGCAGGGAGAACAGCAGGGAAAATTAATCTCTACATAGTCTCTACATAGCAGCAGATAGACTCTTATTCTTAGAGAGGAATCCTAATTTATTAACCAAGCACATGAGGGAGTCTGGAGCCTTACATTTGATCTAGTTTTGTCCAGAACATGCCTTGGCTTCGTGAGAAGGTGAGCTGACCTTGTTTTTATTTCCTGTGATGACAAGAATAAATAATCATGTGAAAAAATACATATTTGGAAAGGATTATTTTCTGTATTATATTTCATACCATTTCCCATAGTGTAGCCAGTGTGACTAAATAATATTGGTATTTTGGGGCATCTATTTAACTCTAAAGTCTACTTTCCTACTTCCCAAGTACATTTAACAGGCTTTTCCTCCGGGAAGGAAGGAGAGGTCTAATAACTGCATCATGTCACCCAAGAGGGTCTCTCCAGCCAACAGATGATTTCTGTGCAGTATGTCCCACCTCCATGGGTCTCTAGGAATAGAGTTGTCTCATCCCTGGCAGGACAGCTCACTTCTCATCAGTAAGGGCAGTTGTCCAGGTGATTAAAAGTTTCCATGGTGAAAATAGAAGCAGAAGGTTGGCAGAGATTGCAACCTGATATTTCAGCTCCCATAAATTTGTGGGAGGTTTAGCTAAGGTCCTTAAGTGTCCTGGCTTAGGGTTTAGGCTTCCTGAGCAGGAACTGGTGGCCGAGAGCCCGGGCAGAACGTGAGGACTGGGTGAGTACTACATCTCTTCTTGATCTGTAGTCTAAGGAACTGAGCTTCATGCTTCCTCAAAAAAGGCAGAAATTTCCTGGCTAATTCTGAAAATGAAAGTCAGCTCAAGCGGAAAAATAAGGAACCTTTCTAATTTTCCTCTTAATTTTCATTGACCTTAAAACCTCTCATCAACATAAAGTTCTAGTTTCTGGCTGGAAAGCATAGCCAATTAAAGCAACCATGTCGTCCACACTTGGGTATAAATGACAAGTAGAATTACCCTTCCTAGGGAGATGGAACATGGTGGAAGAAGGGGAGATTTTTGCACAGAGGAAAAAATGAAGTTTTTATCATATCCCTTGCCCAAACAAAGGTCAGCCACTCTAAGACTCATTTCTTAGGTTGCCAGTCCCTCTTTAATTTTATCCACTTGTATAAATAAATGTTCATTTTTGTTGTTGTTTTTCTTTTTTTTTTTTTTTTTTTTAAAGATAAAGGTAGTTCTCTTATTTCCAACAAATAACTTTAAGGCACGAATATTACAGTTCAGCCTTGACCTTGGGGCCTTGACCCTAGTGTGTTAAAGCTGACGGATGGTAGCATGTTCTTATTACAAGATCATCTTGTGAGAGGATGATGATAGACTCACGTTTGCATACCTCAAATTATAAAGTATTCAGAAGTGGCACAGGCAAAAGAAGCACATTTAAAAAAATCCATCCTAGAGGAAAGACCAAGTTAGTCTTAAAGAAGTAGCCACAACGATAGAAACAGAGAAAGGTGAAAAAAAAATCTAGGAAAAATCTAGTTGATTCCATACATGAAAAGGTCAGACACAGCTCTATCAGTTTAACGTCTTCCTTCCCGGATTACCTCTCCCCAGTAATTATTACAAGATTTGATGAGAATTGGACTCATGTCTTTAAATTTTTTCGTATTATTTATCATGTTGCTAAATTCCATGGGGAGGTTTTTGGAAGGCCAAGAAGGAAGGGCCACGGTAGAAGCAGGCCACGACACCCATCTGTGATCAGTCATCATCACCTCTGTTACCTTAAAACACCTGCCACACTTCAACAAATAATTCTGTAGCCACAGTCCCTATTGATCGGGGAGTGCCCTGCTATGGGTGAATGAGAGTTGGTATAACATGCTAAACCAAAGGAGTCAGTGATTTCATGATCCAGTCGAAACGTCCTTGTACTATGTATACACAGAGCTGGCCCGCTACTCAAGAACAATTCATCCGCTGGCCCGCTACTCAAGAACACTTCAGCCAGATGCAGCAGCATCTGAGAGCCCACCTACGTAGGTCTTAAAGACCTTGAAGTTAGGGTGCTGGTACTCTTAGGGAAGAGTAATAGACTGGATTAATTCACTCAAAGATGGGGCTATAATTGTGGAACAAACATGGTAAAAGACAGGAAAGAAGCATGAAAGCGAATGTCTGATACCATGAATTCGTCTCCAACTTTACCGTAGGTTGGGCCTACCCTTGCTTGAGCTCATCGGTTTTGTTTGCCCAGTGTTAAGCATACTTTCCTTCAGCCCTCCATTTTTTTGTGATGCTTTAGTTTTCTCCTGGGCCTTTTAAATTCAAGACCTATGTCTTGAAAAGTTACGCATTTTCCCAAAACATTTGATTAGAAATCCTCCCTCCGCCCAGACTTTGCAGATGCTCTGTCTTTTCCCAGACCTTGCATTGAAAAAGAAGTGCCTCCTTCTGATGGTGTAGGAGCAGGGGGGGTGCTGCTGAAGAGAAAGGGCACGTGTGGTCTCATCATTTCTCTAAACCACCTTTCTCAGAAGACCATTAGTATCTATGACCCAGGCCTCTGTTTCTTTTGCTACCATACTTTTTTACAAACTTTCTCCCATCAGTTCTTTCTAAGAGAAAAGCAAGGGTAGGGAATGTTTAATAGACACCTGTTGAATTTTTTTCTCTTTGGCAGTGTCCTGGATAGTCCCAGCCGACTGGATGAGGAACACCGACTTATAGCTCGCTACGCTGCCCGGCTGGCTGCAGAAGCAGGAAACATGGTGAGTAAATGGAACGTCCTAGTAGAGTAGCAGAAATTAGCATTATTTTAATATATAAATGGTAGGGTGATGGTATACATGAAACTATAGGTATGTCAGAAACAGAAGGAGAGGAGTGGGTTTAGGAAAGGGAATATCGAGGCCTTTATTTTATCTACAGTATACTCTTTAAAAAATAAATCAAGAGGGGCACCTGGGTGGCTCAGTGGGTTAAAGCCTCTGCCTTCAGCTCAGGTCCTGGGATCGAGCCCCGCATCAGGCTCTCTGCTCCATGGGGAGCCTGCTTCCTTCTCTCTCTGCCTGCCTCTCTGCTTACTTGTGATTTCTCTCTGTCAAATAAATAAATAAAATCTTTAAAAAAAAAAATCAAGAAAGTCAAAGAGCTAGAATTTGGTTCTTTAAAAAACAATTAAATTAATTACCTCCTAGAAATCCTGATCATGACAAAAGGAAAGAAAACACAAATTATTAATATCACAAATGAAGGGCGCCTGGGTGGCTCAGTCGTTAAGCATCTGCCTTTGGCTCAGGTCATGATCCCAGGGTCCTGGGATCGAGCCCCCATCAGGCTCCCTGCTCAGCAGGAAACCTGCTTCTCTTCCACTCCCCCTGCTTGTGTTCCCTCTCTCACTGTCTCTTTCTCTGTCAAATAAACAAATAAAATCTTCTCCAAAAAAAATCACAAATGAAAGAAAGGGCATTGCTACAGGCCCTACAATATTATAAGGATCATAAGGGAATATCATGAGCAACTTTTTGCTAATAAATTTGGCAACCTAGATGAAATAGGCAAATTCCTTGAAAGATACAAATTAGGGGTGCCTGGCTTGGCTCAGTCAGTAGAGCGTGTAACTCTTGATCTTGAAGTTGTGGGTTCAAGCCCCATGTGGGATGTAGAAATTACTTAAAAATAAAATCTTAAAAAAAAAAAAAGAAAAGAAAAGACAAATTAACCAAACTGACATAAGAATAAATAGAAAATCTAAATAGTCCTAAATCTGTTAAGGATATTAAATTTGTAATTAAATTTCACAGAGAAAACTGTAAGCTCAGAGGAGAGTACTATCATATACTTAAGGAAGAAATAATAACAACCTGACATAAATTCTTAATAAAGGAAGAAGGAACACTTTCTAAGTCATTTTATCAGGCTACTGTAGCCTGATAGAGAAACAAAAAAGGCCATTACAAGAAAACAAAATCAATAACCAAATTCTCTCATAAGCATGGATGAAAACACCTTTAACAAAATATTATTACCAAATTGAAGCCAGCAGTATGTAAAAAGGAGAGTACTCCACAATCAAGTGAGGTTTATCTTAGGAGTGCAGATTCATTTAATATATAAATCAACCAATGTATTTCACCATATTAGCAGTTTAAAAAAGAAAATTAGGGGCGCCTGGGTGGCTCAATGGGTTAAAGCCTCTGCCTTCAGCTCAGGTCATGATCCCACGGTCCTGGGGTCCTGGGATTGAGCCCTATTGGGCTCTCTGCTCAGCAGGGAGCCTGATTCCCCCTCTTTCTCTGCCTGCCTCTCTGCCTACTTGTGATCTCTATCTGTCAAATAAATAAATAAAATCTTAAAAAAAAATTATAAGATCATTTCAACAGCTGCAGAAAAAGTATTTGACAATACAGTGCCCATTTTTTATAACATTTTTCAATATACTGGGAGTTGAAGAAGCTTCTTCAATCTGATAAAGAACACCTACAAAAACCCTGTAACTAATATTATACTGAAAGTTTAAATTTTAGAGTATTTCTCCTACCTAATATTGAGAACAACCAAAGGTGTCCACTTTTCACTACCCCAATTCAAAATTGTACCAAATCTTAGCCAGTATAACATAACAAGAAGAAAAGGGCATAAATGTTGGAAAGGAAGAAGTAAAGCTGTTGTTATTTGTAGATGACATGATTATGTAAAGATAGTCCTAAGGAATCTACAAAAAATACTCCTAGAACAGATACATGACTTTATAGCAGTGTTGCAGGATAGAAGGTCAATGTACAAAAATCGATTATATTTCCGTCTACTAGCAGTGAGTAATTAGAAAACTAAACTTAGGGAAAAAACACCATTTACTATAAGATTAAAAAACACTCAGTACTTATGGATAAATTGAATGAAAGATGTTAAGACTAAAAATTATAAAATATTGTTGAGAGGAATTAAAGAAAAGCTAAGTAAGTGGAGAGGTATGCCATGGAATATTCAGATTCAGTATAATTAGGAGGGCACATTTTTCCAGATTAATCTGTAGATTCAGTACCAGTCAAAATCCCAATAGACTTTGAAGAAATTGGCCAACTGATTTTAAAATACATTTGGAGGGGCACCTGGATGGCTCAGTGGGTTAAAGCCTCTGCCTTTGGCTCAGGTCATGATCCCAGGATCCTGGGATCAGGCCCCACAAGGGGCTCTCTGCTCAGTGGGGAGCCTGCTTTTCCCTCTCTCTCTGCCTGCCTCTCTGCCTACTTGTGATCTCTGTCTGTCAAATAAATGGGTAAAACCTTAAAAATATATATATATATATATATATATATATATATATATATATATATATATATATTTGGAAACCAGGGGACTTAGAAAAACCAAGAGTCTTTAAAAAGAACAAAGTTGAAGGACTTAACCCTACTTGACATCAAGACTTACAGAAAGCCACAGTAATCAAGAAAGTGTGATATTGGCAAAAGGATAGACAAATAGGTCATCCGTATAGTAAACTCATATGTATAAGGTCAAAGGGCTTCTTTTTGACAAGACACAAAAGAAATTGAATTGGGAAGAGAAAATCTTTTTAACAAGTGCTTCTGGAACAACTGTATATTTATATGAAATAACCTCAACCCCTTCCTCAGTTTGAAATGTATCATAAAACTAAAGATAAAAGCTAAAACCGTAAAGTTACTAAAAGAAGGCTTAGAAAAATATCTTCATATCCTTGGAGCAGGCAAGGACTTCTTAGAGAATTCACGAGTCATTAAAAACTGGTAAGTTGGATCTTACTGAAAATAAATTATTTCCTCATTAAAAGATACTATTTAAAAAATAGACAAAGCACAGCCGGAAAGAAAATATCTGCAACACAAGCCTGACAAAGGACAAACTATGTAAAGAATTCCTGCACCTCAGACTCCTGCCCAGTTTTTAAATGGTCTAAAGGCTTGGGCAGAACTTCCCAGAAGATATACAAATGGGCAATCAGCACATAAAAAGGTGCTTGATGTCATTAATCATCAGGAAAATGTCAATTAAAACCATAATGACCCACTAGAATGACTAAAATGAAAAAGATTGACACCACCGATTGTTGGAGACGACGTGGAGCAAATGAAATTTTCATACATCACACACCAAAAATGTGTACAATACGATCCCATGTGTATGAAGTTCTAGAATAGGTAAAAATGATTTATAGTGGCGGAAATCATATCAGGGACTGTTTTCTAAGAAAGGGGATAGTGAAGAGAGGTGAGGAGACTTTCTGAATTGATGGAAACGTTCTACATTTTTATAGAGGTGTGTGTTACGTGAGTTGTATGTGTTTGTAGGATTGACTGGCATACTTAAGATATGAGCATCACATCTCAATGAAAAGAAAAGGGAACCAGGAATGGGGATATGCAAGAGTTTGATTGCACTGAGAAATGGCTACCCAGGGATTTGCCATGGGTTTACTGAAATTTTGAAACAACTTACAATAAAATGTTCTCTATTTTTCTTCCATTTCAACCCTTTGCTTTCTTTGAAGAGCTAGTGCGTATTAATATCCATTTCCCCTCCCTCCACCCACACATTCATTGTATTGATTTGGCAAATATTTATTTTGTTTCTGTGATGTGCTGGATTGGATACTGTGATGAGCAAGTGATTCCTGCCCTCATGGAACTCACAGTCTAGTGAGAGAGACAAACGGTCTAATACACTACCTAATACACAATTTAATACACTATTAAACATAACTACAGGAGCGCCTGGGTGGCTCAGTCGGTTAAGCATCAGACTCTTGGTTTCAGCTCAGGTCGTGATCTCAGGGTCCTGGGATCGACCCCACATCAGGATCCCCACTCAGCAGGAGAGTCTCTTTCTCTCTCTCCCCCTGCCCTCCTCCCACTCGTGCTCTCTCTCTCTCAAATACATAAGTAAAATATTTTTAAAAAAAAAACATAATTACAAACAATTAGGTACAATGGAGGAAAAATAGAAGGGGATATGAAAATGGATAGCGGGTCCCTGACTTACACTATATGGCCTCTGTGAGAAAGTGTTACTTGTGTTGAGATCTGAAAATAAGTAGAAGAGAATTCAGTTTCCTGGGAGCTAAAAAGGACTGAAACCCAAAGCAGCCCCTGGGCCACTGATGCTGCTGCCCCTGCCCTGTGCTTGGGTTTATTATAATTGTCTCGAGGTGCCTTGGGCAAAACCTTGTACGTATGCAAAGTGGAGAGTTGGAAGTGAGGCTTTCACGTTAAGCTAGATCCCTGGAAACATGACCCGGTGAAAGTATGATACAGAGGGCCATCTGTCAGCACAAAGACAAGACAAGAAAGCTTTAGGTTCTCCTCCCTTTGGAGGGGAAGACATCTCCCATGGAATTCACAACCTCAGTCCTGTCTGTACTTTCTTTGGTGCATTTACATTACTTCATAGATTGAGAAACCCAAAGTAAAAATTTAATATAAAATTAATCCTACGGCATTGAGGTGAAGCAAAATAGAAATCCTCTCCTGAGGTTAAGATTCTTAATTGAGGCCAAGCAGTATTCCCACAGAAAGAGTTCAACTAAACCTGAACTCCTGAGCATCTCTGTAAAATTAGACCCACAGTGACTAGATACTAGAATCCTTGGCTATAGAACAACTATGTTTAAAATTTCTTAGACCTGAAAGAAGGAATTAAAAACACGATAAAAGAAAAGACTGTCTAAAAAGACTGGAGATAAACCAAAGAGAACATAAATATTTTGAAAACAAAAGTTGTTGAAATTTAAAACTCAGTGGATAGGTTAAATGTTAGGTCAGACGTAGCTGCACAGAGTTAGTCTGCTGGAAAATACATGTAAGAAAGTTCCCCAAATAGGGGTGGCTGGGTGTCTCAGCCAGTTAAGCATCAGACTCTTGGTTTCAGCTCAGGTCATGATCCCAGGGTCCTGTAATTGAGCCCCATGTTGGGCTCCCTGTTCAGTGGGGAACCTGCTTCTCCCTCTCCCTCTATTGCTCCCCCTGCTTGTGGTTGATCTGTCTTACTTCTCTCTGTCAAATAAATAAAAATAAAATAAAAATAAAAATAAAAATAGAAAAGTTTCCCAAATGCAACATAAAAAGGTGGAAGATTTGAAACAAGTTTTTTAGGCATGGAAGATAGAGAACCAACAGTCATCCCATTGGAATCCATCTGCCCCACCACCACCACCACCAAAGGAAAGTAAATTTATTTTCTACTAGGTGAGACAATATTTGAGGAATTAATGGCTGAAGAATTTCCAGAATTGACTCATGACATGAATCCTCAGATGGAAACCACAGTGAGTCCCAAACTGGATAAATGAAAGTTCACACCCATGTGTGTGCTAGTGAAACTGCGGAATACAAGACAAGATACTCAAAAAGCAACCAGAGAGGATAGATACCTGCAAAGAATTGATAATTAGATTTCTCAACACCAAGAACAATATAACAATTTTTCATAAACAACAAACAACAACAAAAAACTTTAATTTAAAAATAAATGATGCATCCAATTATATCCAGTCCTGTTAATGTTTATGTTGAAACTTTAAGAATTTTCTGTATGAAAAAGTTGAATATTGCTCATTTGTTTTCCTGGAGTGCCTAAATTCCTTTAAAAATGAAGTAATGGGGCATCTGGGTGGCTCAATCATTAATCATCTACCTTTGGCTCAGGTCATGATCCCAGGGTCCTGGGGTTGAAGCTCGCATCAGGCGCCCTACTCTGCAGGAAGCCTGTTTCTCCCTCCCACTGCTTGTCTCTCTCCCTCTCTCCCTGTAAATAAATAAATAATCTTTTAAAAAAAATACAAATAAAAACAAAGTAACAACCTATCCAAGGAAAAGGAGAAAGACTTTTTCTGGCCAGGATGGAGGAAGGTCCCAGGTGAGATTCATGCTAAAAGAATAATACTGATGGCTAACTTTTATTGACTTTTTACTCGGCACCAGTCATTATTCTAAGTGCATGTATGAGCTCATTTATTCATCAAAACAATCTCATGAGAAAACGAATCTTCAAAAAGGTAAGGAAGCTACTCCAGGTGACAGGTTGTAAGTGGTGCAGCTGGGACTGGGGTTCTGTTCTGTGGACTGTGGAGACTCAGCTACAGAAGGCTGTAGTTCAGGAAGAGCATTAAATCTGGAAGAAAAGAGGAAGACAAAAGGAGGAAGGATCTGAGGCTGAAACAGCAGGGTATGTGAGCATGAAGCAGGTCAGGAACACCCAGTGTGTGCTGGGGGGCTGTTTCCACTTCTGTAAAGGCCCTGAGCTCCGAGGTTTCTGCGTCTACAAGACGGCTTGTGTGGCCAGAGCCCAGAGTGAATCCTTGGAGTGAAATCGGGCACCGGATGTGTCGGGACCATCTTCTGCAAACGCAGTATATTACTTTGAGAAATGTGTACTAATTTATCTTTACTTCTTCGTAGAGAAATAGAGTAATGCAAGCTTCCAGTGGAGAGCCTTGCTTTGTTTCTCCCCGCCCCCCCCCCCGCCCCCGCCAAAGTAATTTATTCCTTTGGGTTTGTTTCAACTTCACAATCTTTTCCTTAAGAGTCCACTGTTAGGTCACACATCTGATTCCCAACATTACAACTCTAAAGGTTAGTGGGAAAGAACAGAATGGAGCTGGGTGGTGGGGAGCGGGGTTGGGAGTCAGGGAAAAAGAAAAGTTCCATTTAATCAGTTACACCTTACCTGTGTCCTCAGTCACAAATGTTCAAGTCATTATAGAAATGAGAATCTACAGAATTAAGTTTGTTGAGATAGACAGCATTGTGGTTGAATTTTTAAAATGAAGGCTATTTAATGCCATTATATATTCTTACTAACTATACATTGTGCTTTTAAAATATTGTAAATAAAAGCTCCAAAGCCACTTGACCCTGAAAAGGAGGTCACAGTTTTCCGCTCTGCAAACAAGATAAATCTGTTTACACCTGATAGTTTCCGATGCCAGTTCTCTAATTCCTGTGAAAATGATCATTGTTAGAATGATCTTAAGATGAAATACTGATATGGTCTCTTTCATCTTCAGTTTGTTTTCCAAAGTGTAGTTATCTTGTAAAATATTGGGCCTCTCAGTAAGGGTTCTTCTCGACTAGATTTCTGTTAAACAGGAGACTGCTAATCCGCTAATCTCTTGCTGATACAAGTGCTTTGCATAAAGTGGGTGTAGTGCTCGAAAGAATTTATTTATAGCCCGCCACATAGGCTTTGTATTGATTTTTTTTTCTCAAAAACCTTTCACCAAAAAAAAAAAAAAAAAAAAGACCATTAAATTACTTTAGCAGCCAGCATTGCACCCCACGGAGCTCCTCAGTAGTGGAGCTGGCTGGCCTGTCCCCTCAGGTGACAGTGTGGCCACTGAAACCTCTTCAGCCTGACCCTTGCACAAAGAAATTCAAGGTTGCTTAGATGAGCCAGGAAAGCTCATTTGTTTTCCTGGAGTACCTAAATTCCTTTTAAAAACAAAACAAAATTACAGTTTGTGGTGAATCACAGTAATAACAGCAGATTCTTAAAATTTTGTCACCAACATCAGCCAACGTTGGGTGTAATCTGAGGAGAGTTTTTGTTTTTTGTTTTTAAGGTGTTTTTTTTTTTCTTTATGAAAAATGTGAAATTCACTATGAAAAACTTGGAAGAAATGGGAAAGGAAGGGGAAACAGGGTGTTGTCATCCTACCTCACTTCTTGTTTCCAAGAAGCTTTTTTTTCAGGTGGCTCAGCCCAGCCTTTTTAGCTTCACGGGCTCCAGGCATGCGCCATTCCAGAAATATCCAGAAATATCCTTATGGCTTCTTACGAGTAAAGACCAGCAGTATCCGTGTGGTGTTTTGCACACATTTAATGAATCAAAGCCCCTGTAAAATAGTAATTGTCAAACGTGGCTACATACTATAATCCTGTCTGAAGCATCTAAAAACTAGTGATCCTCGGCTTTGCTTCCAACCTACTAAATCAGAATCTCTGTGTTTAGAGTCCACGGATTTTTATTTAAGGAGGAAAAGCAAAACTTCAGTCTTCTGATTTAGAGCTAGTTGGGCACCCTAAAAAACATTGGGTTATTGAGGGATTAGTAATCCTCAGCCCTCCAGTTGGTCTAGGCGAGATGGGAGAAAGCCTATGGGTATCAGGCACATCCCTGGAACTCAGCCTGCCAAGTTCATATAGATGGGAAGCCTCGAGTCCATTTTTTAGATTTCAGAAATCTGTACCACAACATTCCAGTTTGCTGCCTGCATTGGCTTTCCTTCGTTTTGTAACATCTGCCCAGTTTTGCCCAAAGGGGTCCTGTTTCTTACCCTGTATTTTTCAGATATAGCTCCATCTCCTTAAAGATGTTGGAGCTCTGTGATTTTACCTAAACCTGAGAGAATGCTTCTGTAACAGAGGAGCTGATCCTCTTCACATCTCTTTCTGTAAATATTCCCATTTTACAGCTAAGAAAAGTATAGGGAAATAAAATAACTCAAGGTTTGCATGGTGAGTAGATAGCAAAATCTAGGATTCCTCACTAGCCTGTCTACTTCCATTTTTCTCTCACTACAGTAAATTCTCTGTATAGGAACCAAAGCAGAGTTTGTTCACTTTTTATAAACTTTTTATTATAGAACAGTTTTAGATTTACAGAGAAATTACGGAGATACTACAGAGTTTCCAAATAACCCATGCTCAGTTTCTCTTGTTAACATCTTATATCAGCATGGCACGCATGTTGCAATTAATGCAGCAATGTTGATGCCTTATTATTAAGCAAAGCCCATACTTTGTTCTGATTTTGTTGGTTTTTATCTAATGTCCCTTTTCCATTGCAGGACTCCATCCAGGATAGCACATTACATCTAGTTGTCCTACCCGTTAGGCTCCTCTGGACTGTGGCAGTTTCTCTAACTCCTCGTGTTTTTAATGACCTTGACAACTTTGAGGAATACCAGTCAAATACATTGTAGAATGTCCCTTAAATGGAATTAGTCTGTTGTTTTTCTCATGATTAGACTTGAGTTATAGCTTTTGAGGAGGAAGAGGTAAGCACCATTTTTCTTCCATTGTATTATTTATCACTGTTGATGTTGACCTTGATCACCTGGCCAAGGGAGTATTTGTCAGGTTTTGCCAACATAAAGTTACTCTTCCCCCACTTTCCACACTGTCCTCTTTGGAAAGAAGAGGACAGCCTTCTTTCTTTTCGCTATGGACAGCCTATACTAAAGGACTGAAAGTTAAGCTCCATCTCCTTGAAGGTAGAGTATGTACCTACAGTATTTGGACTTGATTCCATATTTCCTTATTCAAAATCCTACAGTGACTTCATACCACTTTGAGAATGAAATAGAAACTCCTCTCCAATGCTATAAGTCCCTTGGTGATCGGGGCCCAGGGTCCTCTCCTAGAGTCAGTTACCATTTTCAGCAAAACCACTCTGTTCATCATGGAGCAGCTGTAGGCCTTGGCCTCTGCCCAGCACACCTGTCTTTCAGGCCAGTACCTGGTTTGCTTCCCCACCCAACTGAGTCTCTGAGAACCTTTTTGTTAATCACCTCATTCAAAAAGAGTATTCTGTCTCAGTTTACTCTGTTTCATTAGCTTATATTTCATCATTGGATTTATGACTACTAATGATCTGTACTTACACCTTTGGTTCCTTATCTTCCTCTCCCAGCACCAAGTAAGTTACGTGAGGGTGAGCTGTATCTTACTTACTCATGCATCCTACTTCCTAGAACAATATCTAGCATGCCATAGGTGCTCAGGAAATACTTGCTGAATAAAGGAATGAACTAGTTGATTTTTGAAAGAAATTATCCTTAGGCCTCTTGTAGTTGAAGTGTTCTGTGTCTTTATGAACTAGTAATTGCCTTTCTGACTTTTTCTCTTCAGTATCCCAGAGGCATTTTAGAAAGAGAGCCCTGGCCTTTTTTTTTTTTTTTAAACAAGCACTTTGGAGTTTAAGATAGTAAATAAATAAAATCCTGAGTTTCTCTTTTTATTTAAGGTACTCTGTGTTTAAAATTTGACTGGGTGAAATATGCCATCGTCAACCTCTACCTCTGGGGGATCTCCCTGTTGTCAGACCAGTGGAACTGGTGCCTCGGGATAGAAATCTTCCGGTCACACTTCTTAGTACTTGAGTAACAATACTTCTTGGTGCCAAAGAATCTTGCCTGGTTAGGAATTGCTGCTGACAGTAACTCTTGATTCCTGTATTAACCTCCTCTTTGAAAGAAGCCTCAGCCTTGCAGTAACTCAAAAGTGAAAAATATCTTTAGAAATTTCCAATGAAGGGGCACCTGGGTGGCTCAGTCAGTTAAGCGGCTGCCTTCAGCTCAGGTCATGATCCCAGGGCCCTGGGATGGAGCCCCACATCGGGCTCCCTGTTTGGCGGGGAGCCTACCTCTCCCTCTCCCTCTGCCTGCTGCTCCCCCTGCTTGTGCTCACTCTCTTTCTCTCTCAAATAAGTAAGTTAAGTCTTTAAGTAAGTAAGTTAAATCTTTTTAAAAAAAGAAATTTCCAATGAAATACTCTGAGGTTTTTGTTTGTTTGCCATCACAAAGCCAATTCATGCTAGAGCCCATTTCCTCGTCCGCAATTTTCCCTGATCCCACACTAATAAGGAGCCATTTGTTTTCACTCCAGTTTTCAGGGATTGGAAATCTGTTATTCACAGCAGATTCAGTCCCAGGCAAGCCATTTTTCTGAGGCTCAGCTCTGGCTCTCATAAAACTCTGGAAAGAATATAGAAAATTTGCTCAATTGGCTGTTGGTCAACTCTAAAGGAAGAAGCATCACCTTTCTTTTTTCTTTTAAGAAAAAAAAATAGGTTAAAAAAAAAAAAAAGAAAGGCTTCCCACCCACATTTGCTATGCTGTTTTACCCCTATTTATTTAGGAAATGCCACATGAAAAGAATTACTTATTGCACCTTTAAGCTCTAGACAGGAAACAAGGTTTCTGCTTCATGGTAGGTCATGTTTTGGGTAGAACCACATAGGTGCAGAGTGTGAAGCATAGCCATTGCAGAGCCTTCGTTTTGAGCTTCCATTCTGGCTAATAGAAAAAAAAAAGGGAACTATTGCCTATGCATCCTTTCTCCTAGTTTGTGTTGATTGGCTTCCATATTCTTAAAGGAGGTAACAAGGGTCTGGAATGTCCGTGGATACGCAAATCAAAACCACAGATGATTTTGCCAGAGAACATATGCAAATGCCCAGTAAGCACATGAAAGCATGCTTCACAGATTAGTCATAGGGAAAATGCAAGTTGAATTCACAATGAGATACCCCTTCACACCCACCAGGATGACTATGATCAAAAAGATGTACAATCATAGTGTTGACAAGAAAATAGAAAAAATGGAACCTTCATACATCACTGGTGAGCATGGAAAATGGTGCAGCCACTTAGGAAAGTAATTTGGCAGTTCCTCAAAAGGCAGTTACTATATGATCCAGCAATTCTACTCGTAGACATATACCCAAGAGAAATGAAAACCTATCTGTATACAAAAAATGTCCACAAATACTCATAACAACATTATTTAAAATAGCCAAGAAATGGGAAGAACCCAAATGCCCATCAACTTTGTATGCATAAACAAAATGTGGTAGGTCCATGTAACAATATTGTTCAGCCACAAAAATCCCGAAGTATTGATATAGGCTATAAAACAGATGGACTCTGAAAACGTTTTGCTGAAAGAAGCCAGACACAAAAGATCACATATTGTATGAATCTGTTTATATGAAATATCCAGAAGAGGCAAATCCACAGACATATAAAATGGGTTAGCAGTTGTCAGGGGTGGTTGTAGGGGGAATGGGGGATGACTGCTAATGGGTACGGATTTCTTTTGGAGGTGAATGAAAATGTTCTGTGGTTAGATAGTGGCAATGATCTCACAATCTTGTAAATATACTAAAAACCACTGAATTGGACACTTTAATGGATTTTATGGTATGCAAATTATATCTCAGTTAAAAAAACAACAACATGGCACCTGAGTGGCACAGTTGGTTAGGTGTCCAACTCTTGATTTCAGCTCAGGTCATGATCTCAGAATCCAGGGGATTGAGCCCCGTGTTGGACTTAGCACTCACAGCACAGAGTCTGCTTGGGATTCTCTCTCTCCCTCTCCCTCTGCCCCTCCCCCTGCTTGTGTGCACACGCATGCTCTCTCTCTCTCTCTCAATAAATATATTTTTTTAAAAACCTCACAAATCGGGGTGCCTGGGTGGCTCAGTGTGTTAAAGCCTCTGCCTTTGGCTCAGGTCATGATTCCAGGGTCCTGGGATTGAGCCCCACATCGGGCTTTCTGCTTAGCAGGGAGCCTGCTTCCTCCCCTCTCTCTGGCTGCTTCTCTGTGATCTCTGTCTGTCAAATAAATAAATTAAATTAAAAAGAAAAACAAAACACCCCACAAATTATTTCACATGCACTAGAATCTGGTGAAAACAAAAGACAGTGACAGGTGTTGATGGTGTGGAGAAATCAGAAGTGTCCCTCATTGTTGGTGGGATTCTAAAATGATACAGCTCCTTTGGAAAATAGTTGGATAGTTCCTCAAAATATTAAGTATAGAGTTAGCATATAACTCAGGAATTCCACTCCTAGATATTTACCCAAAAGGAAAAAAAAAAAAAACATATATCAACACAAAGACTTGTAAATGAAAATTTACAGCAACTTCATTTGTAACAGTCAAAAACTAGAAACAGTGGAATACTCTTCAGCAATAAAAGGGAAGGAGCTCCTGATTCATGGAGCAACAGTGACAAACCTCAGAAACATGTCTCATGAAAGCCAGAAACCAAAGACTACATGTTGTTGGAGTCCGTATATACGAAGCTTCTAGAAAAGGCAAAACTATAGACAGAAAGTTATCAGTGATTGCCTGTGGTTGGGGATGAGAGTGGCAATTGACGACAAACCAGCAGGAGGGAATTTTTTGTGGTGATGGAAAATGTTCTAAAACTGGACTGTGGTGATTGGTTGCACAACGGTTTAAGTTTACTAAGACTTTGTGAATGGTATACTTAAAATGGGTGGATTTTAGGGTATGTAAATTATACCTCAAAAATCCGTTTTAAAAAGTCAGTAGTCTAGGACTCAGGATATAGTTGACCCCCCCCCCACACACACAAACAACAACAACAACAGAAAAAAACCCTTTCTTTTCACCGTAGACCCGTCCTCCCACTGACTTGAGCTTTAACTTCGATGCCAACAAACAACAAAGACAGCTTATTGCAGAACTGGAAAACAAAAACAGGTAAGAATGCAGAGGTCGAGCCAGCTTCTGAAGTCCAAGATCATCACGTGAGTATCTGATTCTCATTTTCCTTGTGGATTAGCTGGCTTTTGACTATAAAGGAAGATCCTGCCTCAGTGAATATAGGCCAGTCGCACTCATGGGAATGCCCCTACTCTAATTTGTAGTTCTCTGCATGCCATACATTCTGATAGCCCCACAGCCTTGCTCGCAGGCCCTCAGGTGGGTTCTTTACCCCAGTGCCTTCTCCCACCACCAGTTCCCCTCCCGTGATTCCCTTTTCCACTCCAACCCCCTTTTACTCTGTCTAGTCATCTTATCCGGGCCCACTGTGTTGTGTGTCTGGTCTCTCACCACAAAGCCATTTAAAGACACAGAGGAGGGTGCCTGGGTGGCTCAGTTGGGTAAACGTCTGCCTTCCGCTCAGGTCATGACCCCAGGGTCCTGGGATCAAGCCCTGCATCAGGCTCCTTGCTCTGCGGGGAGACTGCTTCTCCCTCGGCCTCCTGCTCCCCCTGCCTGTTTTTTTCTCTCTCTCCCTCTCAAATAGATAAATGCAATAAAATAAATAAATGGGGGAAGGCAGACAGGCAGGCAGGCATGGAGACCAGACAGTATACCAGTATGCCCTGAGAGGCAGAAACCAGGAGGAGAATGGATGTAACATAACAGGCATAGGAAATAGAAATGGCAGCTGTTGTCACTCAGTGGCTCAAGAGAAAGAAGAGAAACAAAGACGGGTGGGGGTGGGGGGTATGGAGGTTGGGGAGTACAAGGTGGGGTAGGACAGTATGAGGGGGGGTAGTTAGCATAGGACCAACATTAGGAGGTTGCGGGGAGTTCTTTTATCTTTTCCCTAGAAACGAACAGACCATTCTAGTGATTGTTTTCTTTTTGTGGAGATTTTTCAAGTTCTTGAGAAGAGTATTTATATGACTCTACCACAAAGGATTGTTTCATTGAGGAAATACAAAATACAGCAGTGTTCAGAAGGTGGCTGTTTCACATCTGGGTCATTTGGAAACAGAACAAGATTGGTAGAGGCCACTGTACTAGCGTTAGAAGTCCTGACAGGAAAGAGAGCTATTTCTTTCATCTGTCCTCTCTAGGGAGATCCTGCAAGAGATCCAGCGTCTCCGTCTGGAGCATGAGCAGGCTTCCCAGCCCACCCCCGAGAAGGCGCAGCAGAACCCCACACTGCTGGCCGAGCTGCGGCTGCTGAGGTAAGAAGGGATACTGCACCACTGTCTGCAGAAGACAGAAGAGGGTCTTGGCAGGACTAGTGCTCTTCTGTCCTATGAGTATATTCTTCTGGTGCCTCATAGAGCAGAACTATGTTGAGTGAGAAGGGTGCTTGCTACCTCAGACACAAAACCACATGGGAATCCCTTGCACCAGGGCTGTGGGATCTTCCCACTTCAACATAAATAGAAACTGTTTCAGTGCTGGGGGACTAAAGGTCACAGGGTCTGACTAGGGGTAAAGAGCAGCTTCAGCCCCCACTCAGTTGCTATTTTGGAGGGAATGGAAAAATCTTCTAGAAGAGCGTTAACATGAAAATGAGCCAATCAAAGCTATCAGGGTCTTATTTCCTATTAATCTTAGAAAGATGTGTGTATACTCTCTGATAAGTGAGACATCTTAGACACTAAGTTAGTGACCTGCTCTTCACCAGACCTCTAAATTTCCAAAGAGTGGGTTCTTTCTGTGGAGGTTTTAACATTTGACATTCCACAGTTGATGTTTAATGTGCTATCACCTGGGATTCTGCACAGCTATCCTTGTTTATAAGTTAACATATAATGTATTATTAGTAGCAGAGGCAGAGTTCAGTGACTCATCATTCTTATATAATATCGAGTGCGCATTACATCGCGTGTCCTCCTTAATGTCCACCACCCAGTGACCCCATCCCCCCATCCCCCTCCTCTCCAGCAACCCTCAGTTTGTTTCCTATGATTAAGAATCTCTTATGGTTTGTCTCCCTCTCTGGTTTCATCTTGTTGTATTTTTCTCTCTCTTCCCCTATGATCCTCTGTTTTGTTTCTTAAAGCCTGCCTATAAGTGAGATCATTTGATAAATAATTGTCTTTCTTTGATTGACTTATTCTGCTTATAGCTGTCCTTTTTTAATTCTTCATTTGGCTTAAGTCATTTAGCTTCCCAACCATGATTTCTTTTCCTAAAGAATAGAGAATATTGTTTTTCTATAACTGTCTTTCTGTCTAGATTTATATCATCAATAAATAAGTCATAAAGAATTAAAACTGCAGGTGAAAATCATTAGAGGCACAGAGATTCCCATTCTTCTGAAAATTCATTTTAGTTTCTATGTTTAATTGGGCTTGAGGATTTGGTTGCTGTGCAGTCCTCTGTTGCATGCCTGGGATGTTAGCAGGTTGGTGCTACACTCACTAGGAAGTCTGTGAGACGGTATGCTGCTGACTCAAGCCCAGCATAACTCTAAACTCCCAGCATAAGATAGAACTTTCCATTTCCCCACCACAGCTCAGGCACAAGTAAGTATTTTATGTCTAGCAAAGCAAAAATGGTTATACTCCAGTCTTAACTGTTGCTGGAAGTGGGATTGCTAAAAGTCCTTTACTAACCCAGAGGGGTCTAAAAATATCAGAGATTTAGTTAGGCAAAGGGCTAAATCTAGGGGGGGTCTTGGCATGTAGGCAGGAAGAAGCAAGAATTTAACGTAATCCAAGAAGGGTCTAACTCTTGAGAAATCAGGAAGTATTTAATCTCAAAAGCAGCTTCCATTATCACGGAAGAAAGAGGAACTATTTCCGAAGTGTGCAGGATCAGTTGGTTATGCTACAGACAAAACATGCTGGCTCTTCGCTTCACCCTATAGAGAAGATACCACCAGATGGATTAAATGTGAAGACAAAACTTTAAAACTTGGGAAGAAAATGTAGGGAATGTCCTTTTTTTTTTTTTTTTTTTTTTTTTTTAAAGATTTTACTTATTTCTTAGAGCATGACTGGAATTCGGGGGCAAAAGTAGAGGGAAAGGAAAAGCAGACTCCCCACTGAGCAGGGAGCCCAATATGGGGCTTGATCCCCAAACTCTGGGATCATGACCTGAGCAGAAAGCAGGCGCTTAACTAACCATAAAAGTTGTTGGTAAATTCATCTGTATTTATATTAAGAACTTTTGTTTGTCAAGACATAGAAAGGGCAAGGTTCACTCCTAGGTATCTAACATCCTTCTGGTTTTGACTAATATATACGAATCCAGCAGCTGTCAATACCCAGCTAGTACTATACCTACCTAGAATGAAAGTAGATGGAGAATTTTGTTCTTAGAATTAGTGCTTATGAATCCTGACCACCAGGGTTGTCTTTCCTCTTGGATTATTATTTTTAATGGTACACTCATTACAATAGCATATATGACAAAGCATATGAAGCATAATGATAAAATGAACACACATGAACCCGCATCCTACTCATATATTGTTAAACATGTATAAGTGCCCCCATTTCCTGGCTTCCACCTTCCCCACAGAGCTCACCTCTATCCAGAATCTGGTTTATCATTCCTTTGCTTTTTAAACAGTATTATCAAATAGATGTGTATTCTCACATAGTAAAGTGTTTAGTTTTACTTTTTTTTTTTTTTTTTTGAGCTTTAGAGAAATGTTATTATATGAAGATAGTGGAACCTTTCCCCCTTAGTATTACAGTTCAGGACCCTTCCATGTTGTTGCTTGTAGCTGGAGTTCATTCATTTTCACCACATATTATAATTACTTGGTTCTGCAAAGCACAGGGAAAGAGTCCTGCATCCAGTCTTAAAAGTAAAGGGAAGAAAGACTTTCTAGAAAATTGAATGAGTCAGTTTCTTTTTATTGCATTTATAACTGCACTAGAAATTTAGGGAATATGAAGACTAGAAAACGATTCCATCCTAAAAATTTATAATATAGTTTTGGAGGGGCGCCTGCGTGGCTCAGTGGGTTAGGGCCTCTGCCTTCAGCTTGGGCCATGATCAGGTCCTGTGATCGAGCCCCACATAGGGCTCTCTGCTCAGCGGGGAGCCTGCTTCCTCCTCTCTCTCTGCCTGCCTCTCTACCTACTTGTGATCTCTGTCAAATAAATAAATAAAATCTTTTTTAAAAATTTCATATTATAGTTTGGGGGAGAAATGTGAAATACTTTTCTAGTCAGTTAACTAATACTATATAGAGTTAGTAAGTAGTATGGAAACTATATTGTAAGAAATCTAGGTAGGTGGGGACTCCTGAGTGGCTCAATCAGTTAAGCATCTGCCTTCGGCTCAGGTCATGATCTCAGAGTCGGGGGATCGAGCCCTACATTGGGCTCCCTGCTCAGCAGAGAGTCTGCTTCTCCCTCTCCTCCTGCCCTGCTCATTATCTCCCTCTCTCTCTCAAATAAAAAAGTAAAATCTTAAGAAAGAATATAAGTAGGGAAATGCGCATACACACGCTGGAAGCAGTTAGACCCATGGACGTGGTGGAAGTTGAGCTAGACCATGAAAGGTAAGGATAATGAGGACGGAATCTGGGAGAAAACATTTCAGGTTAGAAGTGGATTTGGGGGGAGCACCGGGGTGGCTCAGTGGGTTAAAGCCTCTGCCTTCAGCTCAGGTCATGATCCCAGGGTCCTGGGATCAAGCCCCGAATCGGGCTCTCTGCTCAGCAGGGAGCCTGCTTCCTCCTCTCTCTCTGCCTGCCTCTCCACCTACTTGTGATCTCTGTCTGTCAAATAAAATATTAAAAAAAAAGAAGAAGAAGTAGATTTGGGGTTCAGCATGATCCCCCGAATAACTATGATACATTTCAGACAAGGGAAGGAGTCTTGGAGCTAAGAATTTGTTTCAAGCATCCCTTGCATTAATCTTTAAAGTGCCAGTGATAGAGATAAAATTAGTTGAATAATTAAGGCCAGATTCTAAAGAGCCTTATGTGATGGGTGATTGGAAGCCCTCAGAGGATTTCAAACTGCGATTGGGTTAACTTTGCTGGATGTTAACTGGGTACATCCTGGAGGCGTGATAGTCTCTTAATCACTCGGTGCACCCCAAGACTCATTCCCCCGACCTCAAGGATTTTGCATCATGATAGGAATGACAGCAACGCAAGGTAAAAGAAACCAAGTGCCACAGAGAAGCTCCAGTTGCTGTGGTGATTAATTAAGCAGGATCTGATACCTGCTGAAGTCATCAGGAGCAGCTTCCTGGGAAAAGCGACATGTGGGTTGGACACTAAGGAGTGAATAACATCTGGAAGAAGGGAGGAATGGCTGAGTCTGAAGTGATAGGATCGGTTTAGGTAAAAGGGAACCATTAACTAGACATCCAGACATGGAAGGGAGTAGAGGTGAGGCACTAGGGATAGGGACGTAGGTAGGGTCTGGAGCGGCGCGCTCTGACACAGATGTAATGTGAGCCACATAGGTAATTAAAACTTTGCTAACAACCACAATGAGAAACTGAAAGGAAATAGGTGCCCTTAATTTTAACACTACCTTTTACTTAACCTGATTTACCCAAAATATTAGCATTTCAACATTAAAATATGTTAAATATTAATATTTAACTCTCAATTTATTATTGTCTCAATACTATCTCAATATTATCTCAATAATATATATTATATATTATTAATAGATTATTGATATAAATTATATTTTATTATTAATATTAATATGTTAAATGTTAAAAATATATTAAAATAATCAACATTAAAAATATTAATGAGATATTTTACCTTTTTTTTTCTTCACACTAAGGTTTTGAGATCCAGTGCATCTAATTTAGAATAGCCCCATCTCAAGTGTTCAGTAATCACGTGTGGCTAGTGGCTACTAGAGTGGACAGCGGAGGCATAGATTGTACAAGGCAAGAGTTAGAGATGCTAGAAATTCTACTACTGAGATTATTTCATAGGATGATGAAATGAACAGTTTTTCTTTGAGCAGCCCTATAGAGTCATGGAACACTTTCATATCTTTTTTGATCCTCAAAATACTGCCATTGTTTATAATTAGTCCCATTTAAGTGACGAGAAAATTGAGGCTCTTATAGGGCATGTGGCTTGTTGAAGGTTGCAGTATTTAGTAAATGGTGGCCCTCAAGTCTCCTGATTTCTATTCCATTTCTCCATAATGATGGTATCAGGATTAATCAAGATAGGAGACCATTGTATATGTGAGGTAAGGTGTGCCTGGATAAAGTGAGAGACATAGGAAGAGAAAAACACATAAATTTCTAGGAACGAATCATCTGTATTGGGTGATGAAGAATAGGGTAGAAGCAGAAAAGTATTAAAGAGGACCAAAGTTTTTAGCCATGACAACTGGAAGAAATCAGGAAAGAGAACCATTTATGGACCACAGTCTTAAGTTTGTTTTGGGAACATATTGAGCTAGAATCGACATGAAATCTGTCCTCAGGAACAAGTGAATTCTCTTAGACACAATTACCCTGATGTCAGTCACACTCTTGAGGCTGGCGTCTGGTGCCGAGCAGTTTTCATACACTTTCTCACTATCAGTTTAAATTTGGACTATTTCTAAATGTGGTATTTGACTTCCTGAGGAATTTTTTTAAATAGCCTTATTAATAATATTAATAATACTTTTTCTCTGTATTGCTATATCAATATTGTGTGTTTTCCGAAGCATTTTTACATACTATTCTCACACCAGTAAAGGAAAGAAAGCAAAACAAATATTATCACCACTTTCTAACATGACGTAGCAGAGGTTAAATGACTTGCTCAGCGTCTCAGACCCTGGTCAGTAGCAGAATCAGGTCAAAAGCCATTTCATCTTGGCTTGGACCTTTATTTGCAAGTCCCGTTATCTTCAGAGTTCCCTTTCTGATGGGCTTTTCCCCTCGGACAGGCAGAGGAAGGACGAGCTGGAGCAGAGAATGTCGGCACTGCAGGAGAGCAGGCGCGAGCTGATGGTTCAGCTGGAAGGGCTGATGAAGCTGCTGAAGGTGAGCGAGCGGGGCCGCTAGACGCCTCCCTGTGCCCCGCCTCCCGGTGCCCCGCCTCCCGATGCCCCGCCTCCCGGCCTCCCCACCCTCCGCTCAGCCTCTCTTCCCCTTCACCGCGGACTCCGCCGCTGCCTCCCCTGTGGTTGTCAGGACCGGGTTCAGTTAAAGCTGAAATACCGCCGCCGGTAAAGTTAGCCGTGACTCCACAAAGTCGTCGAAACTAGTGTGAAGCCTGATGGTAAAAAATGAGCAACTGGAACTAGAGTCCTGTCCTTGAGCAGTTGCTTTTATGAACAAATATAAAGGTTTGTAAACAGGATATTAACTATATATACATGAATCTTTTTCAGCGGTTTCAAGTTTCTCTTAAGACAGGTTTTCAGATATTCCACCTAAATGCGTAACCATTATGAAGTGTCCTATTTTAGCAAGTATTACAGCAGCAAACCAAGCTAATCAGACTCATCCTAACGAATAAATTTATTAGGAGGAACAAAATAGCATATCAGCTCTAGGTTTTTATACTGGGACTTAAGTAACTCTGGGATGATTCAGATCTCACTGTTTTTGTTGAAGCATGTATTACAGCCCCTGCACCCCACGAGAGAGAGAGAGGCAGGCACGCTTGGCATTTAAATGTCCTCACCTAGACAGTTTTACTGGTATTTGACAGAAATATTTACCCAGATACGGAGCAGCCATACCAGAGCACATTTGTTCCTGCTGCTAATTCCTTAGGTCTCTGTGCCTGTGCTGTAAACCACTGCATTTTGTGGTGTGACACAGCGTTGGCAAGCCAGAGTGGAAATCACACAGTGTGGAGTACCTCAAAAGCCAGGCCAAGGGGAGTGGATTTAATCCTGTGGTAGGGGAGTCATTGAAGGTTTGGGAAATAATGTTTTGGGAAAATGTGTAGAGCAGATCAGAGAAGGGAGAAGCTACAGGAGATATGGAGACAAATATAACCATCCAGTCGGAAGTAAGTGACAGGGTCCAGAATAGGAGTGGTGGCTCCAGAGAACATCAGCTTGGAGACTTTTCTTCAACTTCTCTATTCTAGACGAGTCCCTTCATGATGAAGTTAGTGGCATTAGCAGCTTGGGTAAATGTAGTGTCTGTGTTTTAAACTGACTCGTGACTTGCTCAACACAATCTCTGCTTTAAGTCTCGAGCTGAGGGGTTTTTTTTGTTTTGTTCTGTTTTTGTTTTTTTGTTTTTTCTTTTCTTTCCCTAGCTTTGGTCCCGGGGAATTTGGGTTTTGCATGGACATGTTTCTACATTAACCCTTTTAACAGAATTTCTCCTAAGAAATATTTCATGTCTAGGTGGGTCTTGTTTAAAGAAAACTTTACATGTAAAACCTGGCCCACATCCCTCCAATAGCTGTCAGGTATCCAGCTACTCCAGTCTTGTCTCCCGCTCAAGGCAGCAGAGATGTATTTAAATGCATTTGGCTCTTGTAACCTCTGGAATCGTGTAGGGCTTTGAAAGCCCTGTCATGTGGGATAGTCCGCTGTCAGGAAATAAAGGGATCCACCCACCCCTTGCCTGGGTCAAACTCCTCTTAGTAAAATGCTCTAGACATTACCCAAACATAGATGGGAAGGTACCCTACGGTAATTTTTGTGAAAGGCAAAAGATTTATGCAAACTGAAAGGAGGTCAGAATATATTTCCCCAAAGTACAGTGGTGTGCTTTCTCATCAGCTGGGTGGTCCTCATGGTTCTTAGAGTTCCTGGTTCAGAGCCCCATGTATATCACTTGACCTTGTAGTTCACTTCTGATGCCTGTGTTCAAGGGCTAAGCAGAATGAGCTGATGCCTGGAACTCTGATCACAACCCCTGAGTTTCTTTGTATTTCTAGCTATTGTCTTACAGTAAAAGAAGCAGGATCCTCGTGCCCCATTTTGCAGAATCCCCTGCCAGCTTCTTAAATGCCTTAAAATTTACTCACCTGATAGGCTGAGGCCATTCAGAGTGGGAGGAAGAATTTGTAACACAGACCAGGAATGTTGTCTTTTTATCCATTGATTAGAACTTGAAAATCTCATACCTCTAGAGTCCAGCTTCCTAAAAGGATGATAGTACAATCCTAATTTGTGTATTATATGCACCCCTATAAGGTCACCCGTAGGAATCATTGACTTCCATTAAAATTTCAAAGATGTTTTCCTACTATTAAAAAGAAATATTCACCAACCCATAGTAAAAGTACACTTTAGAATCCTAATTTTAATTTCAAAGGATTGTCCTGCCTTCATTGATGTTCAGTGTGTTAGCATTTAATTCTCTCATAAAACAGCTGTAAGCACTTAGTCAAATGGACAATAAAACCACATGGTGGGGTACTCATAAATTAAGATACACCACACAGTGATTTCCATTTCACAGCAAGTTCTTTCTACTGGTCAGGGAAATATAATGTACATTGTCTGGTTATCTGAAAAGTGATAATTTAAGGAAGCATACATAGGAAGTGTCATCATTGTTTATTAATTCATCAACACTAATCTTAAATCATTTTGGGGAGTAAGGCAGGGTAAAAAGTAATCATACATGTATTTAATAAGAAAATATTGGTTCCTAAATATCATGTCTAGGTATTTGGTGATGAGTAAGATTTAGTCCCAGTCACCAAGGAGTATCAGGGACCTTCTTAATAGTTTCTCTTTTTTGTTTTCTTAATGACATAATATAGACTGACACCCAGGTATGGTCAGAACATATATCTTTTCCTTCCATTTTCCCCCTGATTAATGTATTTAGGTGACCTCTGTCTCAAACTTATTTCATCTGGAAGTAGTTGCATATTGGTGTTTCACTTTATAAATCATGTTCCCAATATTCTTCTGCTTCATTTTCCATTTTTCCAATACGTCTTTTAAAACATAGTCACCAGGTGAATTCTATAGTTTTGGATTTCAACCTCATTTGCGAGCAAGGTTTAGAATATAAATTTTCATACAGATAATTGCAGTGGTTATGGCCACCTAACCAGACATCCCCCACGTGGCAGAATCTTACATGTTTTTAGGTGACATAAGCTCTTCTAGATTGGCATTTTTTAGTTACGGTGTTATGACTTCCTTTAAATCAGCTGTGCCAGTTGCCATCAGTCAGTGTTTACTGACTGGTAGCAAGAAAGTTCCAGGACCTTGTATCTGACCTGTTACTGTGTTGACAGAGCCTTCAAGGTTTTATCGGAATAACTTCCAGTGAGTTGGGATACTGTAACACCATCCTAAGCAACCCTTTATCAAAGCCTGCACCCTTCTAATCCCAGGGTACAGCAGAGGCCTCTGACTCCGGGAAAGGCTGCCCTGTGTGCCTCTCCCATCCTAACCTGGCACATGGCTTCTGCAGCTTTTCATGGTGTCATGTCTTTGGACAAGCTGTCCATAGCAGAGTCACCAGATGTGCAAACATGAAGCATTGCTTTCTGAAATTTCCTTATTCTCTTGAGCCAAAGCAGTGTTACCTCCAATACTAAACCGGAAAAACAAAACAAAACAAAACAAAAAAAAAAAAACAGTGAAAATAAGGAGGTGTCTTAGAAACAGTTCTGAGAACCTTCATCCTGGTCTTCTGACCGCAGCTGCAATTTCAGCCCGTCAGCATTGCCTCATCCCTCCCCCGCATTTCAGTGTCCATGTCAACACTGAGTGCCAGGAATCAAAACACATTTTACATTGTTTAATAACTCTTCCTATGGCTGTCTGCCTTGCCAAGTGAATGGAAGAAAAGTGTTCTGCCTCACAAGGAAGCCTGGCCAGGAAGGGAGATCGCCTCCCAACTGCAGAATTCCTGTCCCTTCTAACCAGAGCCAAGCATACCAGATACAGTAGCTAAAAGGTGCTGACTTTGTAAGGCTAATTCAGCTCACGCTCAGGGCCCCTCTTTGCTTGGGATCCTGTGAGTATAAGTACGGTCAGGCAGCTAGCAGCTGGCTCTGATTACCAAGAACATCGTCTTGTGCTGACTTGGAGTCTCCTTAAGAGAGTTCTTGGTGCCCGTTTAATTCCTAGTCCCTGTCTCTCCCTTGCAGGAACAAAATTGTTTTTTTCCAAATTTTTTGCCTTCTCTTTCCTTTTTGTAATGGTTGGGACCCTCTGAAGTCATTCTCACCATGGCCCCCAGATCTGCAGACTCTGTGGAAGCAGAAGCTCTCGTCCTTCCCTAAGACTTCCCACACACATGTTCAGCGAAGACAGCCCGCACGGATGGCTCCGATTTAAATAGAACCATAGCAACAGCTTTTAGACTTGCGCACCTGGGGCAAAGAGCAGAAGCTCCCTGACCACAGTTACCCATGATGAGCACAGGAAGAAGCAGCAAAAAGACCCGTTAAAAGACAGAGTAGCTGAAGAGCCGAGGACTGAGGAAAGAGAAACTTGGAAGTGTTTATCTCGTCTTTGTTGGGCTTCTTTGTAGTGGTGCATGTGGATAGCTCAGAGTTGACGAGTACCCACTCTGCCCACCGTCACTGGAAAGCTCTGAAAGAGAGGCCACACCTTAGCTTCATGTTTCCAGTGCTTTATGCCTCTAAGAAGTACTAAAGGAACCTGTGTTGAGTTAGTGAAAAACTGAGGTCAAGAGTTCTTTTTCCAGAAGCCTCTTGGAGCCCTGAAGCAATTCCCAGTTTATTGGAGGAATGGGGAAGCATGTGCGTCCTTGGGGGGAAAAAAAAAAAACCCTACAAAGAAGCCCAAAAGCAAACGGAGAGAAGGGGACTAAATAAGAGAATCTGTGGTCAAGTGAAATTGCTAGTTTGGGGGAAGTTTTTAGACCCGTGGCTTCCAATCTGACAGGCGTCAGAATCAGCTGACAGGCTCTGAAATGCGTTGCCGTGCCCCACCCACCCCAAGAGTTTGGATTCGGGGGGTATTGGCTGGCACCCCAAATTTGCATCTCTGACAAGTCTCCAGGTGCGGCTGCTGCTTTGAGCACTGACAGTCTAGAGAAATATAGCTAACACATTTGAATATGGGGGATGGTGACATGGACTGATTGTTGGAGTTTGGAGGCCTCACTGAGTTACTTCTTTCAGTTTACCCTAAACAGCTGGGTGACCTCAGGCAAGTCAGGCTCCCTAGGCCTTCTTGGTCTGTAAATGAGGAAGTTGGATTAGATGGTTTCCCAGCGCTAGAAGCTAGCACTGAATGAACTGGGTAGGGTAGAGTGCTGTTCACTCTGTCCGGCTGATGGTTCCCTGGTGGCGCTCAGGGCCTTTGGCCTCTAAACCCAGGGACCTGGCCTGCTGGTTTCTTCTGTTGTTTCTTCCAAATGTTTGTGGTGATGGGCATTAATCTCTTTCCTTTTTTCCTCTTCCTTTTCTTCATCTTCAACATCTCTAGGAGGAAGAGCAAAAGCAGGCAGTAAGTGAACTTGGGAATTCTCACTCCTTTTGCATGGTCTTCTTTCCCTCACATAACTGCTACGTACCTTTTCCTCTGCTCCCTGCTCAAGTTCATCTCTGCGGAATTAGTTATGTGTAAAACCCACAGCAGCTCTATCTGTGGTGGTGTAGAATGGTCTGAAAGTCCACATCATGTTTACCTAGTAGAGCATGTTCCTACTTCAAATGAGAGCTTGTTGAATTTTTTTTTTTTGGAAATACATATCTGTTGTGTTTAGTTCAATACGCATGATTAGCCAGGCTACGACTGCATTTTCCTGCTTTTGCATTCTCTGCTGCTTCATGTCTAGAGTGACTTTTATTGCTCGAAACAACTTTCAGGGCTGTGGGGGTGACCTCAGGTCTAAATGCTTTGTCGTGAATGATTGTGCATGGCAATGTGTAGTTTTTGTGATGACTCCAAACATCCTGTAGTCTTGAACAGGCTTCTGGATGCTGCAGCTCCAGTAGCCTTTATAACAAAGTTACCAGTGAAAACTAAGTGACTGGTTATGACCTAAGTGATTTCCTGTTCAGAGTTGGCTCCAGGAGGAGATCTGGTTTTTGAGCTGCATGGCTATTGCATGGTGTTTAGGAAAGTTTTATGTTTGTTTCCATTTTTCCAGATAAACTTTAACCCACAAGAAAATCAATAGAGAGTCTATCCACAATAGTATACTGTATATGTATGTCAATGTCTATCCACAATAGTATACTGTATATGGATGTAACATTAGAAGGTTTTCAAAGCATACTTTTTTTTTTTTTTTACAAGGTAAAGCTGATTATTAATTCACCTCAGGGCTTTAATTTTAAGAGATAGAAATAGGAAATGTTTAATTCAAAAAATTTACTCATTTCTTTTTCAAAAAACAAACATCCTTGTTTTAGATTAAGAATTGGAATATATAACATTGTATTTTTTATTTTTGGTTAGGACAATGAAATAATAAAGGGAAGAAGAAAGGAAGGAAGAGATCAAATGAAGGGAGGCAAGAAAGGAGCAAGGGAGAGGCACTGTCAGAAAGAGGAAACAAAGACAGATTATGAGATTAAGTTAGGCAGATAACCCAGAAATCTCAGTGGCTTTACTGTAACAAAAGTTTGGTCTTTTTTTTGCCTTCTCTTTCCTTTTTGTAATGGAAATTTTGTTGTTTTCCTCATTCACACATAGTTCATTGCTCTGACCTTATGACACTTCCTCAGTAGGTACATTCACAGGGGCAAAGCAGGGGAAGAAGAGGGTGGAAAGTCAAGTCCAGTGCTTAAATGCTTCTTGCAGGAAGTGACACACATCATTTCCACTCTATTTCATTGGCCAAAGCAAGTCACATGACCACACTTGACTTCGGAGGACACGGAAGTATAATCCTCCAGTTGGCTTGGAAGCTGCAGAAAAGCAGATGCTGGTAATGCCTACCACGAGTAGGAGGACGGATGAGCTTGTGTTGAGGGAAGGAAGGAACGTCTCCCCTTCCTTCTCCCTGCTCCCCGTCTCCCTGACAGCCGCATATCCCTGCTGCTGGTCCAGGGCGCCGCCTCACCTGTTGCTGCTGCCAGCCAGTGTTCTTCCTCTTCTCTTCCCTCTCCTACACCCCGAAGATGCACGTCACAGCTAAAACCGCTTGCTGGGAACTTACTACGCCAGCAGTCTTTCCAGACCAGCATCTCCTCATCCCTCTCTGAATGCGCCAGCTCAGACCAAAGTACCTTGCACCTTACCTGCAAACTCTCAGAAGAGGGCAGACATTAAGAGTGTCTGTTTTAGTGGTAGCAGTAGAGCTTCCAGGAGACATTTCCTTTTTTAAGAATATTATGGATTGTCGTGTAATCCAAGAACCAGATATGGCCTCTTCTGGTATTTTGTTTCTCAGGTCAATTTAAAGCTGACCTTGGGGCACCTGGCTGGCTCAGTTGGTAGAGCATGTGACTCTTGATCTTAGGGTCATGAGTTCAATCCCCATGTTGGGTGTAGAGATGAAAAAAAATAAAAATATATCTAAAGAGCTGACCTTGAGCAGACAAGGGATTAAATAACATGCTCACTTCAGTGGCCTGTGCTTCTGTCTGAGATTGTCATCCTCTTGAATTTGGAAAAATATGAAGCTAGACCTAGACCGCTCAAGCTTGCCTCTAATACAGTTGTGTATATGTCTTGGGCTTTCTCCATGGTCGTGGTCCTGAGTTCATGACCTTGTCCTCATACTCTCGTAGGACCACCCATGGCATGGATTAGTACAAAACTGTTTTTTTCCTCATCTTTCTCCACAATGGTGTAGGTAAGACATTCTGTTCTGTGGATATAGGTTTAAATATCCTCTGTTTACGTCACAGGGCCCACCCAAGGCTCAGCTCTGAGACTTAAATTTGAAATGATTCACATTATATAATTCAACAACATTTTTAACACCTAGACATATAAAGCTTTAGAACTAGCGCCTCTGTTTTAGTCTCTCTCATTACTGAGTGAGGCAGAGAAAGGTCTTTAGCACAGAGCTAAGTTTTAACTTTCTTCCTTCCTGGGTTCTGGCTAGTAGAGCTTAATTTCTTCCCTATCAAAATGCATTACCCTATATGGGTAATAAAATAATCGTGAGAGACTTGTACAATGAAGAACTTACCGGACGGGCTTCCCCAGACTGGCTCCATAAGTCCATTATAGAGAACTTTTCATGCAGTCACTTTCTTGCTTCTTTCCTCGTTAGGCATTATTTTGGCGTTGGGGGGATCTGAGAGGAATGGGTAATGACGGTGACTTAGCCGCCCTCGTGCTGTGGGCCTGCCTCTAGCCCCAGCCACCTCTCCGGTGCCGTGAGTGGCACCCATACCTCAGCTGATCATTCTTGTCTTTCATCCCCTCCCTCCTCCCTTCCCTTCTCTTTCCTCAGTTCCGAGGGTTGTAATTAAGGGCAGAACTGCCTGGCTCTTTCAGATAAGACTTCACCGAGTGACTCTTCAACCCACTATATACCCTCCAGTTTAACAGGCTCAGGAATTAGATTGTATCAGTCAAATCAGGGTTAATCAGGCCCAGGATAATCATCAGACTGTAATTAAAGGACTTTGTCTGCCTTTTCTCACTGCTGCATCCCCAGTCGCTAGCCTAGTGCCCGCCACGCAGCAGATACCCAATAAATAGTTGCTGACTGAAAACCAGTATTAACCAGCCTTAGAAGATTTTGAGTTAAAAGGCAGTGTGAATTCATAAACTCATTAACTATAAGGGACATAACTGCCTCAAGTACCTATAGCAGTCACTTTGCTCAAGGTACTGCTGTATAATACGTTGTCCTCAATCAGGAGACTAAATTATGACTCAGAAAAGCCCTAAAAAGGAATTTCAGGGTTGCCAAAAGAATAGGCACACCAGTCTAATGTCTTAGCATTATTATTAACTCTATTATTATTTCTGTCTAAAGAACAGATACTGATTATGTAAAATTAAATCATCCTCTTTTTTAAATGCAGACAATCTATAAATTGTGGGTCATCTATAGTTATTTGTATCACTGGAAAATATTCTGAGCTTTGCTTAGTAAAAACCCAGGGCCCGCGGCCCCGGCTGTAGGACTCAGCAGTATGATACAAAGGAGTTCGCTAAGGTAGCAGCAGACGGACGAATAAGGCCGGGAACGGTGTTTACTCCTGTTGGTGCACTTGAGCTATGGGCTCCCCCAGTCCTAGTCTGGAGAGATTTCAGACGTGTAAACTCATTCTAGTTACATCTCAGTGTTCCATTTTTCCCAGAGACTCCGTATACTATAAAATTTTACAGCTGGATTGCTAACACCAAATAAAATGAGCTGTCCAAGACAAGGGATAGAGTTTATTCATGAAAGATGTTTCCTTGAACGTTTCTCTGAATTCTTCTATTGGAAGTCACTATCTTTTATATACAGATCAATATCAGGCTTAGAGACTCTAACTCTAGATAGTAACATATAAGGATAAGGGGCTCCCGGGGGGTGGGTGGCCCTGATCCGCATTAGTAGTACGGTAATGGTCCAGAGGATTATAAATGGGACTCTGAAAATTCTGTAATTAGAGGAATCTTGGGGATTCTACTCTTAGAGCATTGCCACACTTGGAACCTCTCTTTTTATTTCAGTAAGTTGGGATGTCAAGTGGGATCTTGCCCCATGCCCTTTCTGATTTCCAGGATCAGACGAATAACCCACTACAACTGCACTAAAGAAAGCACGGTGTGGGCTGCCTCTTAGAAGCCGGCATCTCTGATCTGGCTGCCCCAGATAAGCCTCAGAGGAAAGCCACTCAATATTTAGTGAGCCATGGTTGCTCTGTGAGGACTCTAACAAACCTCATGAATATTAACTTTGTAAGTTTAAGAGAAAGTACTTTTTAAAAAACTCTACCCAAAAACAAATGAAAACTTCCTTTGTCCCTTAAAGAGATTATTGGTGAACCCCCTGATGTGCTCATGGACCATTGCCCCTCTTGTTTCACTTAACCTTTGGACACAAACTCATTCGGAAGTGATTCAGATTCACATGCCTTTAAATCTTCTGGACTCTTGGACCCCACCGTACTCTGAAGTAGAAGTGGAGTCTACTTCTACCCCAAGGCACAGAATTGCCATCCATTTATTTATTCAGCAGCGTCTTACTACGTATGTTCAAGGCAGTGAACTTGGCCTTTTGGAGGATCATGAGAGAAATCCTACAGAAATACCACCCTCAGAGAGCACGACATTATTTCACTGTTGGCATGATACCTTAAATACAGAAACATAAGCCAGGTCAGTGATACCCTGAACCACAGGCACCACTGCTGTCCCCCTCAGTGCAAACTCCACAGATGTCTTTTGGTAAACAAAGATCAGTGTAGTGTCCTACATGACTTTGCCTCAGACCTTTAGCCTGGGTCCCAGTCCTAGTCTGCCTAGACTATCTGATGTGCTAACTGCACATAGATGGCCTTGTAAGAGTCCCCGGAGTGGGCTCATTCATCAGTCTTGGCTCCTCTACTCACTCTGGGAATCTGGTAGTTTGTTATTTTATTTTTATTCCATTTTTTTTCCCAAAAAGAGGAAATATCATTACAATATTAAAGTAAGTATTTGTGGGGCGCCTGGGTGGCTCAGTGGGTTAAAGCCTCTGCCTTCGGCTCAGGTCATGGTCTCAGGGTCCTGGGATCAAGCCCCTCATCAGGCTCTCTGCTCTGCAGGGAGCCTGCTTCCTCCTCTCTCAGCCTGCCTCTCTGCCTACTTGTGATCTCTGTCTGTCAAATAAATAAATAAAATCTTAAAAAAAAAAAAAAGTAAGTATTTGTATTTCACTCCCCCAAAACTCCTTGAACACATACCAGGAGTTTAGTCTGAGGATATAGGCGGAAATAACTTTGAGTCTTTACAGCATCCCCATGTTTTCCATCCCCGTCATCAATGATAGACTGAGAGATTTCCTGCTTTTTTTATTTCCCTTCTGTACTATATTTCTGTCTTTTTCTCTCATGGCCAGAATGCATACACCATGTGAAAACTATCCTCCAAGGTCTCCAGGAAAATTTTCTACACATCAAGCTGGAGAAATTGTCCCCACACTGGAAGACCATTGAATCCCTGGGACATTCTGTCTCTCCCAGAATCTGAGTCTCGGGAAAGCATTGACAGAAAAGACAAAGTAGAAGATGACTTTTCTAGGTTCTGAGCCTTGAGGACCTGGGAAAATGATGGGCACAGTGACTGAGGGGGTGAAAAGGGGAGATGATCTGGGGCAGGAAGGGGACTTGGACCTGATTTTGACCATACTGAGTTCCAAAGATCAGGCAGGCAGGCGGGCCTTTTTGTCTGATCTGCTGGATATTTGGGACGTGCAACTGGAATTTCAGTGGAAATACACGACTGGCGTTGTAGATTTGGAGGTCTTCATTATAAAATTAGGACTGAAACCATAAACAGGAGCCTTGGAGGGGAAAACTGTAGTAGAGAGAAGGAAGAAAGAAGAGGCGGGAAGGGTAGGATTGTGGGTTCTTGTGAAAGCTCAGGAAGTTTCAAGAGGGAGAAGGTTGATAAGACAATAATATAAGGAAGCCTTTGGATTTGACAATCAGTACGTTATCGGCAGTCCTGAAAAAAAATGTTCAGTGTAGACAGCTCTGAACGATAGGCTTTGTTTTGTCCAACCCCAGCCCCCTTTGGTTTCAACCAATGAAGGAGAAGGAACCAGATCTTTAATCTGCCGTATTGAATTGTATGTGAGTGGGTGGCTCTTCTGAGTCATAGACCTTCTTGACAAAACCTCACTTCTTTTCTATCTGAGCATGTGCATTGCCTTTACAAGCCTGTTTCCTCATCTGTAAACTTCAACTTCACAACCCTGTGGTCCTTTCATCCCTGATACACGTCGGTATAGTGCGGAAAGGCTGTAAACCAAGAAGGGTCTAAGAAAACCAACAGGATTCATTAAACTGGTGTCTCCTTTTGTGACTTTGAAACCCTCCAGCCTCCCTGAGTTGTCTGGCTTGCTTTCGGTAACCAGCTCCTCCCTCAGCGTTGCCTCATGCCAGCCTTCTACCTCCCCCTCTTCCAGGCAAAAGAAAGGATCCTAAGAAAACATTAGCTAGGGGCGCCTGTGTGGCTCAGTGTGTTAAGCCTCTGCCTTCAGCTCAGATCATGATCTCAGGGTCCTGGGATTGAGCCCCACATCGGGTTCTCTGCTCAGCAGGGAGCCTGCTTCCCCCTCTCTCTCTCTGCCTACTTGTGATCTCTGTCAAATAAATAAATAAAATCTTTAAAAAAAAAAAAAAAAAAAAAGAAAGAAAGAAAACATTAGCCACTCCCATGAAGGCCTCTCCTTTGGCTTATCTCTGGGATTCTCAGCCTTCCGCAGGAGGAGGGGAATCCCCAGCGCTCTCTTGCTGTTAGACCTCACCCCAGCATCCTCTCTCGGTTCGGGATTGGATCGATGGCCCTTCACTTTGAGAGACTCTGTAGGCATTTCATCAAATCCCGATGCTGTACCTGTCTCTGGGGTCTTACTGGCCGATCTCAGGCTGGTTTTGCTGGTCCACGTTATCCATAATGCCAAGGTAGGGAGCTTTCTGGCCTAGAGTCCTTAAGTGAGATGAACATCTGCTTAGTTCCAGCCAAAAGAAGTGTGATATAAAGGGTGCAGGAGACTTCTGCGCTCTCCTCCATTTGCTGCCAACCACTGGCAAGTGGAATCACTGGCATTTGGCCCTGTAGGCTAGATGACTGGAAGCTTTAGAAGAAAGGTGGTGGGGTGGGGAGAAGGAGGAGGCATAAGGGAGGGAGCTAGAAGGAGGAAGCACGAGAGAAAGAGGAAAATAGGAAAGTAGAAGCACGTTTTATAAAATCAGAGGCAGTGCAGAGAGACAGTTAACTGATGCTAACATGGTACCTTTAACAAGGATCTATGGGGCGCCTGGGTGGCTCAGTGCATTAAAGCCTCTGCCTTCGGCTCAGGTCATGATCCCAGGGTCCTGGGATGGAGCCTGGCATCCCGCTCTTTGCTCAGCAGGGAGCCTGCTTCTCTCTCTCTCTCTCTCTCTCTCTCTCTCTCTCGCTTGCCTCTCTGCCTACTTACTTGTGATCTCTGTCTGTCAAAAATAAATAAAATCTTTAAAAAATAATAATAATAACAAGGCTCTATGCCAACTCCCTACTGCTCTGTGAATCGGCGAACTTTTACCCTCTCAGTACTGTTAGCTCTCTGTCTGTCTATCTTTTTTTTTATAAATCCTTCAGTACTTTTATTATTATGTGTTCTTACTAATTTAGATGCACATAACACTCACTATATATTCATTGCTTTCGCATTTCAAATTTCAACTCCTGTATTTAACCAGCTCGGACCTCCAGAAACCAAGAGAGAACCTGGGAGACTATGAGGCCTGTAGCTGGCCCAGTCCGGGACACCTTCCAAATGTGCAGAACATGTGAGAGTTTACTCTTGGGCCCCTTGAAGGTCCCAAGCTAACCTGAGGCTGTGGGTGACCTACGCTTCCTTCTAAGCAGCCCGCCACTGGGGAAAAGGAGAGAGTTTCACCCTCAGCCAGGTTCTCGTCCTCAGCACCATGGAATTGTGGGCCAGATAACTGCAGGGGGCCAGAGGGGGTGGGGGGGCGGTGGCGGGGGAGGGACTGACCTATATATTGCAGGGTGTTTAGCAACACCCTTGACTTCCACCTACTACTAAATTCCAGCGGTAGCTCCTGTCGCCCCACCAAGCAGGGCCTTGCAGATGAAATGACTGCCAGTTAAGAAGCACTGCCCTAAGCCCAGAGAGCCTCGCTCTGTGACCCCAGCCTGAGCCCCGAGGCATTCTCAGAATCCCTGAGTCTGAGGCTTAGATACTGACCGGATGGTGGAGGATTTCCAGGCATGTTCCCAGAAAATCACTCCTCTGTCCATATTTCCTGCCAGTGCTCTGTGTCCACGCACCTTCTCCAGGCTTCTGCTCCTCTGCACGCTTGCTTTTTTACTCCAAAAGCCTGCTTGTGTCTCTCTTTCCAGTTCCTACCGCCTTCCTTCATTCTCGTCTCCATCATCTGGCCTCTGATCTGTTGGGAGAGCTTCCACATGGGGCTCCTTGTGTCCTGTCTCTGGCTGCCCAGTCCCTTCTTCACGTTGTGCCAGAAGCAGGTTCCTAGACACACACGGCACTGGCCATGCTGTGGTCTCCTCAGGAACCTTCCTTATTAGCTCCGTAGCTCCCTGTGCCACTGCCCCCAGCAGGGCTCAACAAGCGGTTTTTGGTTTGTTGGTTTGTTTGTTTGTTTAAGATTTTTCTTTATTTATTCAACAGATCACAAGTAGGCAGAGGCAGGCAGAGAGATGGGGGGGAAGCAGGCTCCCCACTGTGCAGAGAGCCCGACATGGGGCTCGATCCCAGGACCCTGAGATCATGACCTGAGCCGAAGGCAGAGGCTTAACCCACTGAGTAAACCGAATCAGAGATATTATGTAGGTCCTTATATAACCACTTAAAATGTAACTGTTTCAAAATGTGAAAACCATTCTTAGCTCGTGGACTGTAAAAAAGAGGTGGCGGTGAGCCGGATTTGGCCGTGGGCCACGGTTTGCCCATCTCCGGCCTAGTAAGTAAACTAGGCAACCATTTTTTAAGGCCCTGGATCATGGTGGCCCACACTCCTCTTGCCTACCATATGTCTTTGTGCTCCCCACATGCTAGCCACCCCCTCTTTCCCCCCGCCGCCTGCAGCCTCTTCGCCCAGCCCATCCCCCTGTATTCATGCCCTTTCCTCACCTGGATTGCCCTTCCCGAGACTTGTCTGCGGATTGAAATTATACCCCTCAAGATACTCTCAGATGCCACCTCTTCTGTGAAACCTTACCGTGTTGCAGAAGGTCAGAGTTACACTCTTTCGCTTCTGGGCTTGTCCTTTGGGCCTCCACTGAGGCCTGGATCCTACCTTCCTTTGTATGCTAACTGTGTACACGCCTCAACTGGGGGGGGGGGCGGGGGGGCGGGGACTGTGAGCCTGCTGGGAGCGGAGACTTTGCCCCTTTGTAACCCCCCAGCACCTTCCAAAGTAGCACAATGGCAGGTAGGGTTCTACTGAGCCTGTGTGTGAAGCATTTCATGTGTATCCACACCAGCCTGTAAAGATATTATCCATGTTGCTTACGGAGAATATGAGGTATAGAAAGGTTAAGTAAGTTACCCGAGATCACACTGCTAGTAAATGGCAAAGCTGGCATCCAAACCAGGTCTACCTATAACTGCAGCTCCTGGGCTCTAACCACTGTGCTAGATAGGGCAGGGACCCAGCAAAGGATGGTGGTGTGAGTAGGGTGCCAGACCTCCCCAGGCAAGTTTTGCATTCCTGAAAGTAACATTTACATTTGACTCACTGAATTTTAAAATATCTCAGATAGGTTCTGGGTACCTGCCTGATCCCTGATTTAGCTGTCTGAATAAGGACCATTCTCTCCTGGCAGTCTGTTCTCTTTTTGTTTATAATCATGCGATCTGAGTGTTTGGTATTCATTTTATAGGGATTTTCCCCTCATTGGGGTCCCTGATCATTTCACCAAGAACTGACTTGAAAAGCCTGCGGTGAGAGCTAATGGAATACCATTTTCAAGTAGAGCCGGACAGACGGGAAGAAACAAACAGAAAGAGGGTAATCTGGTCTTAGAATTTATGAGCGTCCCTATCTGAAAGTTTAAATTTCAACTTCTTTTGATCTTGAGGTTTATGGTGAGTTTTAGTGGGTTGTTCTTCGTCTCTGCAACTTAGTACGCGTTCTTCCTTCTACTAAGAAAGATAGCGAGACACTTGCCCCTCACCCCCTCACCCCCGCCCCAAGCCTCAAGGAAAGCGTTATCTTCTGCATAATTTAGTTTGACTTGACTAGGGACAGAATCATGAAGATCAAGAAATAACCTTCTTTTGCCCATTGTCAATCCAGAAGCTTCCAGCAGTGCTCCAGTCGCTCCTCCCTGTCTGCAGCAGCTGACCCCACGGCCACCAGAGCTAGGGTCAGGCTCTCTGTAAGCCTGAGCCTCCCGAAGTGATGTGGGACAGAGGGACTTCGTGGCTGACATTTTGGTGGCGCCATCCTGTCCTTCCATACACACCTGTGTATGTTCGTGGCATAATGGTGGGAAGAAAAGAGATCGTAAAACTAGACAGCTCTTCTCTGTGGTGTTGAGAAGCAGAATTTACCTTCACAACCTGTCGGCTTGCAGGCAGCCTTTGCTAAGATGAGGTCTCCTGGCGTGTTCCAGAGCTGTTTCTGTCTCACCCCGAAGGGAGGCACGGCCGCTTCTTTGCTCGCTGCGGGGCGGATGTCTTTCTCGGCTCCTGCACCTCCCCCTATCCTGTCTGCTCACTTCCATCCCTGGTGCCCATGAGGCGGTTATTTCCAGGCCTGCGGCAGGACGGGCTGCGCAGCCCGCTCACTCCTCACTTCCACGCTGGAAGAGGCAGCCGGATTTTCCAGCAGAGCCGCCACCAACACCGGTTCCAAATAGCGTGTGGGCTCTGGTTACCTTTTCTTGAAGGAAAAAAACCCATGCAAAGTTCATTCTTCATACATCCCATTTCTCTCCGCCATCAGGGCTGCCCTCCCTAAATTTCAGACTTACGTCTCCCTTCCCTCAGGATTGTTTTTGGTTTTGTTTTTGTTTTTTGGTGTGTTTTGCTGTTTTTTTCTGAGAGGGCCTCCAAAAATCGGCAGCAAAGAGGCCAGTTTGTTTAATTTAAATACACTGCAGCAAAATGAAGGTAATTGTCCACAAAGGCCATCTGCTACCTGGCAGGTATCCATGAGTCAGAGAGAGAGAGAGAGAGAGAGAGAGGGAGACGGAGACTAAAGTGTCTCCTTCTGTTACCATGAGAGTTTCAGGTTGGGCTGTGTGTGTGTGTGTGTGTGTATGTGTGCACGCGCAGAGGATACAGTTGTCAACACTCCAGAGAGAGGGCAACAACTCCAAATCAGGCTTTTTGCCACAAGCCACTCGGGGTTGATTACCCGGCTATAATGTGTACGAGGGAGATAGGAAAAAATTCATACCTCTTTTTTTTTTCTTTAAGATTGTATTTATTTATTTGACAGATAGAGAGAGATCACAAGTAGACAGAGAGAGAGGGGGTCAGCAGGCTCCCCACCAAGCAGAGAGCCTGATGCGGGACTCCATCCCAGGACTCTAAGATCATGACCTGAGCCGAAGGCAGATGCTTAATCCACTGAGCCACCCAGGCGCCCCAAATTCATACCTCTTCCATGAAGAAGAAGAAGGGAAGGAGACAGTATTTATGGAGCCCCTACTGTGTGCCCAGCACCGTGCTGGGGATATCCAAGCACAGCTGAGCCTGGTGCACATCGTTCTCCTGCTGAAGGCAGTGGCTTTCTCCCTCTGCAGCCGGCTCTCTCTGCCACAGCCTGTGAGCTCCTGTCTGCTCACGGTGTCCTCGCGTCACCTCCTTGGCATTCTCTGTACCTGCTTTGGCTCCAGTATGAGATTTGTGTCATAGACAAGAGACTAAGTCATAATCACTGTACTCTTCCTTCTCACATTTCTCACCTTTATTGGAAATTAATGATCCTGTTGAAGATTGTGGTTAGCTTTAGTTCTGAGGGGTCTCCCACTAATCCATGTTCCTTCTGGCCTCAGCAACAGTATGCTCTGCCTTGGATTCTCCGTGCAGTTTGAGGCAATTAGAAGACCCAGGTACCAGTCTTAGCCTTTCTGCTCATTTATTTGGAACCCCGTGACCTCTCTAGGCCTCAGTCTCTTCAAATATAAAATGAGTAAGTGTTGGACCAAAAAAAGAGGCTTTTTGGGGGGGTCATGAACGTTCTGAAATTATAAGCATAATTTCTGAGTCCCTTTCTTTGGATGTGATACCTCAGGTTTTCTCAGGTTCTCAGAGACTTTGCCAGTTTAGAAGTGACAAGCCAGCAGACCAGAGAGCATGTCAGATTGTAATATTTCTCCAGGTCTGTATTTCCAGCAGAATTGTTTCCAACTACAAGGGATCTCAGTATTCAGAGAACCTGAGTTACAGGGCATTTATTGTGTTGAGTTATTGGTGACTGGCCCAAGCTGCATTCTAGTCTTTGTTATAGGTTATGTTACAACAAGATCCCACGGTCCTTGGGGCACCTGGGTGGCTCAGTGGGTTAAAGCCTCTGCCTTCGGCTCAGGTCATGATCCCGAGGTCCTGGGGTTGAGCCCCACATCGGGCTCCCTTCTTAGCAGGGAACCTGCTTCCCTTCCTCCCTCTCTGCCTGCCTCTCTCCCTACTTGTGCTCTCTGACAAATAAATAAATTAAAAAAAAAAAAAAAAAAAGATCCCACGGTCCTTGAGTCAAGAAGCCTTCAAACACCAAGTAGCATTTTGCAGACCTTCCCTAGATTCCGTAGGCTAATTGCCCCTCTCCTGGCAGCTCCAACAGGTGGCACAAGATTGTTTCATACCTGCATTGGACAGCTTATCCCCATCCCCTGGAACCCCATGACTAGTTCCTCTGCCTTTACTGATTCCTGCGTGATTCTTGGGTTCCCATAACCTCGAGATTCCAATCGTGATGCTGCACCCAGCCTCCTCCTGTGCCATTTATTTTAGATTGGGTTTTCGGGTGAGTGGAGTGCTTGGCATTCTTTATGGCGGGGTCCTGTCTGCCTAAATGTAAAACCCAATCTGTGCTTTTGAGACAAGGTGAAATTTCAGTGTAGTGATCCAGCTTGATTTGGGGTGTATCTGTCTGGCCTGGACCCTAACCTGGGTCATCGGTGGCTGTGTCAGCATGCCCAGAGGGCTGCTCAACCCCTGTGTGCTCTCTGCCCTTCAGCCTGTGGCCCTGTAACTAGGACAGCCCTATTGAAACTCTGTTTTGAGCGGGTCTCGTCCTCCTCACAGTCACCGGCTCCCTGCACCCCCTCGCAGGCTTCGTTCGCGTGAGCCTAGGGCAGCATCTCTGGTACTGACTCCAAACGTGAGAAGAGTAGGTTAGCTAGAGAACATGCCATCTGTAACCCTGAGACGCCAGCATGATCGTGACCAAAGCAAAGCCATGATGACTTGACATTTCTGAGATGAGGTAACTTGGCAAAAGTTAGAGAATCACAGAATTTTAAATCTGAAAAATACTTCAGAGATCATCTACTTGATGCCACTCGGTTTATAAATGAGAAGAATGCGTCCCAGAAAAATTAAAATGCATGTGCTGTACAGGGCAAAGGAAATCCCAGGTCTCCTGACGTCTAGGCCATGCCCTGCTTGCTGAACCACTCCACCTCCTTATGTGTCTGCCCCAAAGCAGTGGAGAGAGCTAGGCTTCCTTCTCTGAGCCCGCAGCTTTCCCTCCTCTTCCGGGTCATTGAATTTGCTGTGAGTGAGGAATCGTCTCCAGGGCTAGTGATTATTGGCAAAGCTGTGATTATTGTCCAACAGCAGGACAAGCTCTTTTGCTCGGGGACTTAGGCACATTCTCCTTTCAGGTAAAATGTTTTTTGATTATATATCCTTGCCTCTGTTCTCACCCATAGTCCTCCTTCCTGGGTGTCTGGCCTTTTACGGGGGCCTCTGGGCTTGGTCTCCCATATTCCAAAACCTTCCCTCCCATTCTTTCTCGATCAAATGTCCTTCAGGTGGGACTGCCCCATATATGAAGAAGAAAATCAGCCTGGGGGGCACCTGGGTGGCTCAGTAGGTTAAGCATCTGCCTTCAGCTCAGGTCATGATCTCAGGGTCCTGGGATCGAGCCCCACATCGGGCTCTCTGCTCAGCAGGGAGCGTGCTTCCTCCTCTCTCTCTGCCTGCCTCTCTGCCTACTTGTGATCTGTCAAATAAATAAATAAAATCTTTAAAAAAAAAAAGAAAGAAAAGAAAGCCTGGGCATATGAGTCACCTGTTGTTGTACAACAACTTACCCCAAAACCTAGCGACTTTGTAGAACAAATATTTATTACCTCACAACTTCTCTGGGTCTAGAGTCCAGGTGAGGATAAGCTAAGGGTCAGGGTCTCTTATAAGGCTACAGGCATCTCAAGGCTCAACAACTCACAGGGTTGTTGGCAGGATTCTCCGAGGGCTGCTGGACTGAGGGCCTCCGTGCCAGCTGGTGGCTGGAGGCTGCCTCCGTTCCCTGTCACTTGGGCCTCTCCCCAGGGCAGCTCACAAGGTGGCAGCTGACTTCGTTAGACGAACAAGCAGGAGGGAGGAGGAGAGTATGTGGGCAAGAGAGAAGTCACGTCTTCTAAAAGCTAATCACAGAAGGGACATCCCATTCACCTGACCCTGGAGCAGCAGTCACTGCGCCAAGCCAGTATGCAAGGAGAGGGGACTCCCCAGGAGTGTGACAAGGGGGGCAAGGTCATCGGAGGCCGTCTCAGAGGTCTGCCCGCCACATTTACTCATCTAGTTAAGTATCTCACGCAAAGCTTCATCGATGACGGATAGATTTAGTGCTCCCTGGAGACTGTTGCCTGCTCTGGCTACGTTCCCACTTTCCATTACTGAAGAAAAGGGGTCAGAAATGTGATCCATCTCATTGTCATTTAACAAACGTTTATTAGGCATTTACATGTGCTAAGCACAATGGTAAGGAAGATAAAATTTGAGAGGCGAGGTTAATGCTGTTCAGAGTTCTGGGGAACATCGCAGGAAGACCTAATCTGACCCCAGAGGACAGGACAATGAAGCAAACGCCTGGGAGGCGCAGCAGGAGCAGGAGCTGCTCCGTGCTGCGGGCAGAGCTTCTGGCAGAGAGGCCTTCAGGGAAGGGAGAGTGCAAGCCCTTCTGTAGATTGAAGCAACTGTCGCCCGTCCTTTCACTTTCTATCTAAACCAGCCAGCGACAGTCACGGACAACCCTGTGCCATCGTATACCTCCTTCAATAAAAACCCTAGTCTCCAGGCCTTCCTGAAGCCGTGGCCTTGGGTCTGACTGAAGTGTGTGCACATCGATTGGCCGTGAATTGTGCCTGCCTCAGGCCAGCTGTGACTTACTGGCTCACCAGGATGCCGCACTGGGGTTGCTCTGCTGGAGCCAGAATTCACAGAGGGCTCTGGACAGCTCCAGCCCATCATTGTTGTAAACCAATGTGGCCCTGAAGCCGAGGGCTGGTGCTTGACATCTGTAGGGGGAAATTGTGCCTTCCCAGCGGTCTGCACCTTTCTCTTTCTCCTGCTCTGGAATCTGCTGGAATCAGCTTCCTTAGAAGGCACGTCCTGGGCACCGATCCCAGGAAGAGGGCCTGATTATTTTGAAGCCGATGGTGGGCAGTAGTCTCATTTCCTGATCCTAGAGCTTCAGCCACATGTGGCTGCCCACCCCGGGCACCCCTTCGGCCTCATCGCCCGTCACCGTTTTCCTATTAAAATATTGCAGAGGTTCAGTTTCATGTTCTTTAAAAGTAACCTAGTCATTCATCTTGGGTCTTAGGACTCTAACATTCATGCTTCAGGGAGCGGTGCCTGGCCCAGATCTCACTGAGTGAGTTTTATTGAATAGTTGTCACATGCCTTGATGTTGGGTTGGCCCTCTGCGGGGACGATAGACAACTGTCACACAGTGAAATGAGTGTGAATTTCACAGGCTGCACACTCAGGTAAGCCCCAAAGAAATCTTTAACAGGACTTCGTTTCCTTCTTGAGTGCTCCCTGTCTGAGCTGGACACAGTCTGGGCGTTTCCAGACCAACTTGAAGCCACTCATCCCAGATTCTTATCCCTCTTCCTGCTCCTGAGATGGGTGCTATGCCTTGGGGGACTAGTGCTGGTGCCGTGGCATCAGGGGAGGAGTATCTGTGGCTCCAATTTGATCTGTGCTGAAACAGTCATGTCCTTTGCTTGCGGCCAGGCCTGGTTCTCACAGGCAGCACTCCTCACCCTGCAACTGAGGCAGCTGAGTTCATAGGCTCCCCGAGAAGCCAAGGCACACACATGATCTCAGTGAGGCTCTCACTCCTCCGTGACTGAGAGACAACTTTAGGCTTGTTGCCTTTGCAGCTGGAAAACCATCAGCTGCTGGGGTCCAAGGGGTCCTTCCTTGACGCTGTCCAAGCAACCCAGGCAATGAACTTGATTGATTCTGTGCCTCTTAGCTCTTGGAGGCCCAAGAAAGACCCTGGCTTTGCCAGTGTCCATCACGTCTAGATCTCCCGAACTGCTGGCTCATAGGACTTTCCTACATAGCCAGGCCACTGCATGAACGTTCTTGCTTTTCTGCAGATTCTTTCTCCCAGCTTCATTATCTTGTTTGGATTGGGGCTGGAACTACCAAATCTGGCTGTTCAAAAACACTTTGCAAACCAGAGTGCATGTTATACTTTATTATTTGCTCCTTCTTCACCCAAAATGGCCAGGAAAGCAAGGCATGGTGGCAGTTACAGGGTAAAAGGTGGAGGTGTATTTTGGTTCCCCAAAATACAATGATTAATATGTGATAATGTTCTCTAAACAAAACCGGATTCCTGAGATGTTGGAAAGAAAGATATATACCCTGAAAAAATAATGAATAATACATGTTCCATAAGCACTGACAAAAAGTATTTCACAAGATAGAACATATTTAATTATCAGTGGGAAATTGTTATAAAAGTTAAACAATAGCAAGAATAGCACAAAGAGGGGCACCTGGGTGGCTCAGGGGGTTAAAGCCTCTGCCTTTGCCTCAGGTCATGATCCCAGGGTCCTGAGATCAAGCCTTGAGTCAGGCTCTCTGCTCAGCGAGGAGCCTACTTCCTCCTCCCTCTCTCTCTCTCTGCCTGTCAAATAAATAAATAAATAAATCTAAAAAAAAAAAAAAAAAAAAAAAAGAATAGCACAAAGAGACGTCACAGTCCTCCATTTTATGGTTCAACCACATTCCGTCCATCGACTCACCAGTCAGTCAACTTTTGGTTTTTTCCACTTTGGGTCTATTAGACTGTAGCTCATGAGCATTGTGTACAGGTTTGGGTGGGCATATGTTTTTATTTTTCTTGGGCCCATTCCCAGGAGTGAGGTTGCTGGGTTATATGGCAAGTTTACATTACCATTTTAAGAAGCTGCCAAACTGTTCTCCAGAGTAGCTGTGGCATTTTACAGTCCCATCAGCAATGTATAAGTTTCGGTTTTCCCACATCTGTTAGTCTTTTTGGTTGTCGCTATTTCAGTAGATAAGTGATATCTCACCATCATTTCAATTTTCATTTCCCTATTGGCTCCTCTTTTGAGCCTTTGTCATGTGATTATTGGCCCATTTTTACGTCATCTTCAGTGAACCATCTAATCAAATCTTTGCCTGTTTCACAGTTGGGTTATCTTCTTCTTATTCAGCTCTAAGAGTTCTTTATATGTTCTGGATACAAGTTTGTTTTTTGTTTGTTTATTCTCTTTTTTCCATTTCTGCTTTCTTGACCTATGAACTTGTAAGATATTTAAAGGGATATTGGGGTGACTTGATACACACACACGTGGTGAAAGGATTCTATCTACGTAATTAATATATCCATCCCCTCACATATTTATCTTTTTATGTATGTGAGAACATTGAAGTTTTACCCTCCTAGCCGATTTCAGCTAGACAGTAGTGTTACCAACTATAGTTGACATGCATTACATCCTCCAACCTTACTTCTCTTACAGCTGAAAGTCTGTACCCCTTTTCCAACCTTTTCCTATTTCCCCCAACCCTTGGCCCCAACTACTTTTCTACTCTCTGTTTCTATGAGTCTGACTCTTTTTAGCTTCCATAAGTGAGACCCTGCAATATTTGTCTTTCTCTGTCTGGCTTATTTTACTTAGTGCAGTGCCCTCAAGGTCCATCCATATTGTCGCAAACAACAGGACATTCTTTCTCATGGTTGGATAATATTCCATTGTACCTATATGCCACCTCTTGTTTGGCCATTTATCTGGGATGGACCCTTAGACTGTTTCCACATCTTAGCTACTGTGAATAGTGCTGCAGTGAACGTGGGAATGCAGATATTTCTTCTAGATCCTGTTTTCATTTTCTTTTAATCTTTTGAAGAACTTCTATACTGTTTTTTGTAGTGACTGCCCCAGGTTACCTTCCCACCAGTAGTACACAGGGTTCCCTTTTCTGCATATCTTCACCAGTGTGTATCTCTTATCATTTTGATAACATCCTCACAGGTGTAAAGTGATATCTCATTGTGGTTTTGATTTATGTTTCCCTGATAATTCATGACTTTTGAGCACCTTTTCATATACATGTTGGCCATTTGTATAACTTTGGGGAAATGCCTGGTTCCTCTGTCCATTATTTTTTAAGATTTTATTTCTTTATTTGACAGAGGTTGAGCACAAGCAGGGTGAGTGGGAGAGAGAGAAGCAGGCTCCTCACTGAATAGGGAACCCAATGTGGGGCTCGATCCCAGGACCCTGGGATCATGATCTGAGCTAAAGGCAGATGCTTAACCTACTGAGCCACCCAAGAGCCCCTTCTCCATCCATCTTTTAAATTAGATTGGGTTTTTTTGTTGTCGGTTTTTGCTGTTGGGTTGTATGAATTCATTATATATTTTGGATGTTAACTGCTTATTATAGGTGCTATTTTGTCCCATTTGGCAGGTTGCTTTTCATTTCGTTGATGGTTTCCTCGCTATACAGAAACTTTTCCCTTCTGATGTAGTCCCACTTGTTTATTTTTTGTTTCGTTTCCTTTGCTTTTTGGTATCAAATTTAAAAAAAATTATTACAAAGACCCACAATTTTATCAGATATAATTTATAAATGTGTTTTTCCAGTCTATGACTTATCTTTTTATTTTTCTTAGTGGTATCTTTTTAATAACAGTTTTACTGAGATATAGTTCACATACTATATACAATTGACCATTTTGAAGCCTAAAATACAGTTGTTTTTACTATATTCACAGAATTGTGCAACGATCACCACAGTCAACTTTAGAACATTTCATCGCCCTCTGAAAGAATCCCATACCCGTTAGTACTCACTCCTCATTTCTCCCAGGCCCCTATCCCCAAGCAACCACTACTCTACTTTCTGTCTCTATAGATTTTCCTATTGTAGACATTTCATATAAATGTAATCAAACAATATTCGGTCTTTTGTAACTGGCTTATTTCATTTAGTATAATCTCTTCAGGTTTTGTCCATTTTGTAGCGTGCATTGTACTTCATTCCTTTATGTACCAAATCCTATTTGGCTGACCCTTGGACAGTGGTGGGGATATGAGGGGTACTGACCTCCTGCACAGTCAGAAATCTGTCTCTAACTCTTGACTCCCCCTAAACTTAATTACTAATAGCCTACTCTTGACCAGAAGCCTTACCCATAAAATAGTCCATTAATACATATTTTGTGTCATATGTATTATATATATTCTTACAATAAAGTGAGCCAGAGAAGAAAAAATGTTGAAGAAAATCATAAAGAAAATACATATACAGGGCTGGGCTGTATTTCTTTATAAAATCCACATTTAAGTGGACTGTGCAGTTCAAATCCATGTTGTTCAAGGGTCAACTGTTTCGAGCATTTTTATTTAAATCATTCATCCGTTGATGGGCCCTTGGATTGTTTCCACTTGTCAACTGTTACAGGTAATGCTGCTATGAACACTTGTGTACAAATTTTTGTGTAGACCTATATTTTCGGGTATGTACACGTAGAAGTGGAATTGCTGGGTTGAATAGCACTCCATGTTTAATTTTGCTGAGGAACTGCCAGACTGCTTTCTAAAGCAACAGGAATGCACCATTTTCTGTTCCTACCAGCAGCATGCAAGCATGCAAGGATGTTCCACATCCTTGTCTACACTTGTTATTATCTGTCTTTTTATTGTAGCCATCCGAGTGGGTGTGAAGTGATGTTTCATTGTGGTTTTGATTTGCATCTCTCTGATGGTTCATGTAGTCAAGCATTTTTTTTCATGTGCTTATTGGACATTTGTATGTCTTCTTTGGAGAAACATCTTTTCAGGCCCTTTGTCCATTTTTATTAGGTTACTTATCCTTTTATTATTGAGTGTTAAGAGTTCTTCCCATATTCTAGATACAAGCCCCTCATCTGATAGATGATTTGCAAAAATGTGCTCCCATTCTTTGAGTTTTTTTACCTTCCTAAGGTGTCCTTTGAAAAAATTTTCAATTTTGATGAAATCCAGTTTATTATTTTCTTTTGTAGCTTGTACTTTATGTGTCATATCTAAAAAGCTGTCACCTAATCTTTTCTTCTAAGAGTTTTTATGGGTTAGTTCCTATATTTGGTATGTCCCTTTTGAGTTAGTTTTGGTATATAATGTGAGGTAAGTGTCAAAGTTCCTGTCATTTGTATCATGGGAAGATCTCAGAAAGTATATTAAGTGATGAAAACAAATTACAAAATGATATGCACGGTATGATACCATTCATGAAAATTTAAAAGCATGAATATCATATATTATTTGTAGTTATATATGTACACACAGGTTAAAAAAAAACTCACCCCAAAATATTTGATAATCATTGCCTCCAGTGAGAGGAGGGACTGGGATTGGACAGGACTGGTGGTCAAAAGGGTCTTCACACTTATCTGCAATATTTTTAGGTTGACCTTGACAAAATATGAGCAATTATCAATGGGGGTGCTTTATTAGACTTTTTAATCTTCCTATATATTTTAAATTTCTCAAAATATACATACATGTACTCCTGCAAATCAAAGTTAAGAGTCATGGAGAACAAATCATTTCTGGTGAGTGCAGCGCCCACACTGGCTGAAGCATTGAGGTAAGGCTTTGTGCAGATAAGCTGTCAGCACACTTGGGGCAGATACTGTTGTGTGGGGAGTTTCTGAGCTAGAACCCCAAAAGATAAAGCTCTTTGTTTAACTCATTTAACTCATTTGCACACTTTGGCTTATGTTTTCCCAGTTTCATTTCCACAGAAAATCCACTGTACACCACACCCAGTTTCCCTTGCTCTGAACGGCAGCAGGGCCCAAATCTCAGGGTGCTCCCTTTAACTAGAATCTTCCAGTGTTATCCCATGACTCTAAGCTTTCTCCAAAACTGTAAGAGCCTTCACAAGGAAAGTTCACTTTCCACTAAATATGTGTCCCTTCTCCCTTAGTCCTCATGGAATGCTCTGAAAGGCTTCACTGTGCGTTTGATAAGTGCAGTGACCCGGCCCCTGGGATGCACCCTGTGGCCAAGCTCCTGACACATTCTTGGGCACATGGTTGCAGCAGTCTGGGGGCTACAGGGGTTCAGAGTGCACGTCATTACCTGTGGAGGAGATGGAGTTATTCCCACATCTCCATGAGCTGTGTTGCTTGACACAAAGCTCTTACTCTTTTCATTGTGTTTTTCTTCTATAAAATGGGTACCAAAATGTACGCCCTTTCTATTCACAAGTTGTTGTGAGGGTCAAATGAGATAATGTACATAAGTGTGTTTGCAAAAAAAAAAGAAAAGGAAGATGTTTGTGTATCATTTCTCAACTGCATGGCCCAACCCCGCTCAGATCCTGGACCTGCTACTGTGCTCAGTGTACCTGCAAGTCACCCCTCCCACCCCCGCGCTAGCCTCTACTTTCCCTCCCACTTTTAGTCCAGTCTGATGGTATTCTGTCTCCTTCTCCCTCCCCACCTTCCTTTCTTTTTTTCCTTTTCTTCCTCTCCGCAGTCCTGGAGGCAGCCTGACTCCGTCCTTTCAAAGGTGATCCTGCAGGGCACTGCCCCCACTGAACTGCCGCTGTGTCACTGGGCTTAGACTGATTGAGAGAAAGGCCTTTCCCCTTCCTCACAGAGGGAAGCTGCCTGAGATAACATGTTGCATCTCTCTGATTCTCCCAGGCTCAGGCCACAGGGTCACCGCACACGTCGCCCACGCACGGAGGCGGCCGCCCGATGCCCATGCCGGTGCGCTCCACGTCTGCCGGCTCCACCCCCACGCACTGCCCGCAGGACCCACTGAGCGGAGTCGGGGGAGACCTGCAGGAGGCCTTTGCCCAAGGTGAGCTTTGGGGGCAGGATACAGTGGAGAGCTAGAGGGGTCTGGCAGCACCAACAAGATCCCCACCGAGATTGTTCCAGTCTCTTTTCTTTTGCGTGGGTAACTTGCAGTGATCAGACTTTCACATACGGTGTAGAGTCAGGTGCTGGTCCCTCGTCATCAGACGGGCTGCTGTCCCGGCGGCGGGTGCTGCAGGCTCTGTGTTTGTGAAGACCAGGCCTCCGTGGCTTCCGTGCCTTCCCCCCCCACCCCGGGTTTTGGGGACGTGACTTGTCCTTTGGGTTTTGCCGCCTGCTCTGGAGGAATCGGATGGAACAGTTCCCGAAGTCGTGCTTTGCCTGGAAATCTGGAGAGCGAGTAAAAGGAGATAGAGTGGGACTGCCCACAGGACCATGCGGCCACCCGTGTGACCAGTCCGGCGGCCGCCGTGTCACGGAGGCGGGGAGGCCGCGGCGGCTGAGCGAGCGTCCTCTGGGCGGAGACGGAACTGGCTCGTGGAGCCCCGCAGAGTCCAGTCCTGCCTCGGGCCCCCCCAGCCCACTCTCCCAGCGCTGTCGGTTCTGGAAGCCAAGTCTCCGGGCTGCGGCCGGGAAGCGCGCAGCCCACAGGGTCCCGCTGTTCAGGGAGAGAAGAGGGAGGAGGACGAGGCCTCGGGGGCCTCACGCGGCCCCGCCGTCTGCTCTGACTGCCCTCAGGTACGAGGAGAAACCTCCGCAATGACCTGCTGGTGGCCGCGGACTCCATCACCAACACCATGTCGTCCCTGGTGAAGGAGCTCCACTCAGGTGAAGCCCAGAGCTCCCGCCCGGCCTCCCGCGCCCCCTCGCGTCCCCGCGCCCTCCTCACTTGCACCCGCGTGCTCGAACGTTCGCCGGCAGCCGCTCCGCTTGCGCTCACCGCTGGGTCTTTCCGCCTTCCAGGAGCGCCCCGACGCCTCCCGCGGACCGCGCCTGCCCCGCTCGCGGTCACGCACACGCTCACGGTCTGTTTCTCTGCAGGCTCCGCCCTGTAGCACGAGCGCGGCCCAGCCCCCCCACACCCCCCCCCCACGACCTTCGACCCGCGACCCCCACTCCGCGCGCCGGCCACAGCCGCTCTTTCCCCAGTGCTGCTCGCAGCCTCACGCGGAAGCTTCCCTGGATGACCGGACCGAATCGGCCACAAAAGCTTCTGGACGTTCTCCAGCTGCCTTTCTGCTCTCTCCCATTTGACTTGATCTTGAAACCCTCTTCTCTCCTTTGTCGGTGACTAGGCTCTGGTCTCACTGAAGCTGTCACTTGCGTCTGTCGCTCTTCGCCCTCTGTTCGGTGGTCCGTGCGGCTCCTTCCTCGCCCCTCCCGCGCTTAGCTCTTCCAGTGACTGTCCGGAGACCCTCACCGTATTTTTCCCTTTATGTAAAACCCAGGAAAAAGAGAAATCATAAAAGGCAGTTCTCCTATCGTCATATTGTCAAGAATCCCCATGACTCCCTTAGCTTTGTAATTGCCAGATGTTTACTAATTTGTTTACAGTGGTCAGATTCCCATGTTCCCTATTAGACAGACAGGTTCCCTCCCTGAGTATACCCATGGCCCTCTGTTATTTCTTTTCAGCTAATATAGTGCCTTTAAATACCTTGGAGTCGCTTAACAAGGCTATTAAATAAAAATGTAAAGCAGGTTTTCCATGGGCTGTTCAAACACAACCACTGAAATCATCAGTCCCCGCTCTGAGGGCGGGGAAGCCTCGGGTATGTCCTCAGACCTTTGAAGGAGGAAGCATATACCTATGGCTGGCCCGTGGTTCCCCCTCACACCTGCTGATTTCCACTTAGAAGAGAGTAAGTGCATGGCCTGGGTTGGTTTTTCCAAGGCAGTTAAGATAAGATGCTGGTTCTCCCTTGCAGGGAGTGTGAAGGGGATGCTGTCTCTGTTCTGGTACCATTTCTCAATCCTTTTTTTTTTTTTTTTTTTTTAGATTTATTTATTTGGCAGAGAGGGACAGCAAGAGAAGGAACACAAGCAGGGGGAGAGGGAGAAGCAGACTTCCTGCCGAGCAGGAAGCCTGGTACAGGGCTCCATCCCAGGAGTCTGGGATCATGACCTGAGCGGAAGGTAGATACTCAATGACTAAGCCACCCAGGCGCCCCTTCCATTTCTCAGTCCTTGTCAGAAGCACCACCCTCCCCACAAACACACAAGTAGAAGAGGTGACTGCCTTCGAGATGACTTCACAGGTGATTAGAAAGTCCCTTCCATAATATAGTTTCCCACAGGTGCCAGAAATCCAACTTTTAGAAGGAATTTCAGGCTGTGGAAGTTAATCACACTGTGCCTCCCGAACACTTACTAGATTTGGCCAAGATCAGTAGCTCATGAACCCATCACACTAGGAGGAGAGATAACTGGACACCATCAAACACACAGCACCCACAAAAATGTAAAAGGTTATAGGCAGTCTCTCGTGGCAGGAAAGGATCGTTTTAACACAGTTCTGTGATGTTTTCAGAAAGTACCTTAGAGATCACGTTGTCAAGTCCTCTTTGGAAAGACAGTGAGTGATTATCAGAAAACCAATTGCCTGAAGTTGTGCATCTTGAAGGGGCAAAGGCCAGTCCTAGAACTCAGGTGCAGAGGACACACAGCTGTGCTCTCGCTGCCACAGTGCCCTTCTGCCCACACAGGACCGGAGGTCAGGTTCGCAGCCCCACGAGGGCCCCTTTCACTGACGCTCTGCTCTCTCAAGCCCTGAAGTCCACAGGTAGGTGTGGACTCAGTCTGCACGTGACACTGTACCCGCACAAACTGCAGAGCTAGATGCCCCTCACGTGTGAGGCTGCCAGTTTCTGGGTGACTGGAAGGGGCCCGCCCAGCGCCCACACATGTTTACTCTCACTGTTGGGGGTTTGTGTTAGGATGAGGTGAGATACTCAGATTGTCTTTAAATATTTTCCGTACCATGTGCACATACTATTTATAACCAAAGCTTCTCCTCCTTATCTTTTTAAAACGATTTTCATAAGTAATAGAATCTTAGGGTTGGAAAAGATCCGAGAAGTCATTTAATCAGCTAGCTGCCCAATATAAAAGTCCTCGGAATATTTCCAGCGAGCTCACTCAGGACCCGCTCTCATCACCGTGAAGTTCTTCCTTATCAGGGAGCCAAGCTTTGCCTTTCTGTAAGCAGTTTGTCCTCGTCCTATCGGCTGACGCTATGCAGAGTAAGTTGAGGCCCTCCCGTTGCTGTTGATTTAGGCTTTCCAGTATTTGATGACAGGAAGCATGGCTGTCCCCAAGCCATCTCCTCTTACAGGTGACTGTTTGCTGTTCCTTCAGCCATTCTTAATGTGACGTGCTTTTCACTTCATCATTTTCTTGCCCACGTTAGGATGTGACCAAGAGCATCAAGGCCCCAATTCAAAATGAGTTCCCAGAGCTGAGCATACTTCTTGCTATGACGGGGGACCAGCTCCCTGTGGAGCACAGTGACCTGTGACCTCCCTGAGCAAGGGCCCTGGGAAAGCAACCTGAGAGGGCATTAGCTCTTTCCATACAGCCACTTTGCTGTCCAGTCACTCTAAGTTTGTTGTCAGCTAAAACTTCTGGTTTTGGGTTATCTTCTCTTAACAGAAGCTGGTGTTAAACTACTTACTCCTGACTAATGTACTCTGACAGTTGCTTTCTTGAACCGGGATGCAACATGTTAGGTGTATCCCTAGTAGGTGTGGTCACCTTCGGGAAAGCAGGCATGGAGAAAAGGCAGAGACCCCCACCCCAGTCACCAGGGAAGCCAGCCACAGAGCCCGCAGCAGGACGGGTGACCTCTCAGCCTGCCCTGCCCCGGGGGCTCGGAGCTCGTGGGTGAAGAGCGCCAGCATGTGCGCCGCGCACGGGGCAGGCCAGGTGCATGTCTGCACCCTTGGAGGCCTGTGACCCCGAGCCTTGAGCTAGGGCTTCTTCCCAAGCCTGCTAAGTCATTCCCTTCACCCTCCTCCTATGCTTGTGCTGTGCTGAAGGGTCACTGGCCGCCTTGTACTTGTTTTCACAGCAGAGGAAGGTGCAGAGGAAGAAAAAGAGAAGCAGCAGAATGGGAAGGACAGAGGTAAAGGCAGCTCGCAGGACCCCTAGCTGGAGTGGGCGGCAGAGCTACATCGCTCCTGAGGGAACGCTCCCCCCTTCTGTTTCTGCTTTTCTTCCTGCTGCCCGTTTCCCCAAAGCTTCCAGGCCCCCACAGGGCCTTCGGCCTGCTTTTCCCAACTGACCATCAAGGAGGTGGTGGCTGGCGTCAGGCGATCCACAAAAGCCTCCTGATTCCTAACACTATGATGGAGGGTTTGGACATAGGAAGTAGATACCAGGAAAGCACACGACATGACCCTTTGCCTCCAGGAGTTTATAATATAGTTAGGGAGGCAAGACAGAGATATGCAAAATAAATAGGAGATAAAATGAAGTGGCAGGAAAAGTTAATCATCAAACTCTGAGTGTGTGATTACAAACAGGAGAAGGGTTTCTGAAAAGGAAGAGATTATTGTGGGCAGAATAGCTAAATGGTTTTGTGACCTCAACGGAAGAATTAAAAGCAATAAAGAAAGGTATCAGTAGAGAAGAGTAATGCCTTCCTAGTTTTATTGTGCATAAAACGTGCTTAATAACTTGTTATGTACAAAGAGCTGTGCTAAATGATGTCCGTGTATTATCTAATTAATACTTAACAACCCTCGGAGATACATAATGATGTCCCGATTTTACAAGTGAGAAAATAGGCTCTTTGAACTGGGTCTTTCTGACGCCACACTACGTACTCTTCATCTTCATGTGTCTGTGATATGCTGAACACAGAACGTTTGAGAGCTAGCTCTTGTATCTGTCCAGTATTAATGTCTGTTTCTGGACTCCTCCAAAATGTAAGCTCCACACGGTGGAGATTTTGGTCTCTCTTGTTCAGGATGTATCCCCAGTGCCCAGAATGGTGCCTGGCACAAAGCACAGGGTATCATCAGATGAACAAATACAGGGAAAGAAGCCAGGTGATGTGCTGGAGTGCTTTGTCCTGGAGAGAGTGGGAGCCGCCAGAGGAGGCTGGGCTGGGGAAGGTGTGCCCACTCCCCCCGCCCCGGCTGGATGCTCTGCTCTGAGCTCACTCCTTCGGTCTGAATTCATCGCCCATGAGGAAAGATTCGAGACAGGTCTCTGGGTGTTACAGGAACCTGCACAGGAGTAGGGGGCAGAGCCAGGATTCTGCCCGGGCGGCTGATGCCAGCGCCCATGCTTTCTTCTGAGAGGCAGGTAGACTAGGCAGGTCAGGAAAGTCGTAAGGAAGGGTGGGAAGAAGTTGAGTGGGAGCTGCAAGCCAAGCAGCTGTGACGGGAAAGGAGAACACGTGGGGATGAGGGTCTGTAGCACCGCTGCCCGCGGGGGCTGTCGTGGGTAAGAGAGCCGAGCCCCATCAGGACTCGGAGCCTGGAGGAGGAGCCTGGGAGGGGAGGAGAGACCTAGTCCAGGTGCCGTGGTTGTCTAGTGAGTCAGAGCGAGGCCTGCGAGGCCGTGGACAGTAACTGCGAGGGATTGAGGAGAATGACCATTTGGCATGGCCACCAAAACGTCAGAAGTGAGGTGCTCCTCTCCATGCTGGAGATATGTAGCAGGGCTACAGGGCGTGGTAGAGAGGACCGACTTTCGGGGCTGCGAGTGGACCAGGAAGAAGGCAGGAGGGTTGTTGTGCAAGAGGCAAAGAGGGGAGGAGATGCACGGGGCTAAGTTTACACTCCATCAGCTTGTGCTCCGGTCACGCACGCGCATACACGCACGACCCAGCCAGATCCTGGCGTTCATGTGGAATGTTCTCGGCTGAAGACGTAACAGCTGCTGCGTTGGCCTCTCTTCGTTTCACCCTTCTTTCCCCGTAGCTTTTCCCATAGCTTCCTCTCAGCCTCCCTACATTCTTTGCAGCACATGAAGATCGGGCATGGCTTCCCTCACCTGACGCCTCCTGGTCTCAGGGGCCTCTGTCTGCATCCGTGTTCCCTGCCAGCATTCTTTCCCTCCTGCTCTCCGTGTCTCTCCGTCTCTCTCTTCCAGTGCATAAATGAGCATTTCTGTCTGTCCCTGTGAGACCTGTGAGAGCCCCTGAGTTTCTGTTTCTGTGGCTTTAGGTGCTGTCCGGAGGGAGTGTTAAGAGTCGGGGTGAGACATGGGTAGGGTTTTAAACAAATGTTTGACTCTCGGCATTGTACAGGTCCCAGGATATGTTTTTGTAGCTGTACCATAGTGGGTATGTGGGTAGGGGTAAACCCAAGTGTTTTTATGAATGGACCTTCTGATCGTCAGCTGTGGTCTGGGCATTTGCTCTTACTGTAGACCAATATGGCGGCAACTGGTGTCCAAGGCATCGGAGAACAGTAACTACCAGCCATAGAGAGAGCGGTGGTTTGCTGCTTCGGGGTTGAAATCATGCTGACCTCACATCAACACAACCTGCTCAGCACCCTGTCAGGCAGACATAGTCTGCTCAGTGCAGAAACCATAAGAACCAAATGGGCACTTTCGAAGAATTCGTGACCGAGCTGGACTTCCTGACCACATTTACCCTTGCCTCAGCCCCCTCTTTGCCCTCCCCTGGATCTCTGTCTGGCTGCATCCTGGGGAAAGTTTCTGCTCCCCTGGGGTGCCCCTCTGACTTTGCCGCCCCTCACTGCACACCTGGAGTGCCGAGTACTTGTATCCAAGACTACATAGATGAAACAGACTAACATATTACTGCAGAGCCCAAAATTCATCTCAGCCCCTCCAGAGCCTCATCTTATGCTCCTCTGCCCTTCAGAATTGCCTCTCCAGAACCTGCCACCCACGGTGTTGGGAGCTGTAAATCCAGCTTGCATGCTCTGAGAGTGCTGGTGCCTATCTGGTAGTCTGACGGCAGTGGCCCTGTGTGACTCCTCAGGCATTTGAGGGTGCGGGCAGTGTTCAGGATTTCAGGGTGAGCGGGAGTGGTTTAGTATTCCCAAGCAGATATACCTGCAGGCAGGAGATACTGCCCATATCAAAATTTAATTCCTTCCCACCTTCGTCACTTTCAGAACCAAGGGATGGGCTATGCCCCCCGATATAACCGCTCCCCAGACTTAGGGTGGCTTCATGTCCATGTTAGTACTATTGTTCTCCTTCTCCCAAGAGATGGCCCCCACGCCTGTTTTATATTCGCAGCAGCTGCTGGCTGTGGGTAGCGTGACTCTCCCTGCACTTTGCCATACCTGCTAGGGAAAAGTCAGCATCCGGGGCAGCGAGGGGAGAGGCGAGTCCAAAAGCCCTTGGATCTGTGCAGTCCCCTGGGAGAAGACACGGGCTGGTGAGGGGACCCCAGGTGTGACTTCGTGTTGTTTGTGTCCGTGCTGTACAGGTTAGCAGAGTTGCTGAGCCAGAGAGGAAGCGCAGGTGAGTACCATGTTCTTTTCTCTCGTCACGGTCCCTCTCCCTTTGCAACTTATGCTTTCGGCCCCTCCTTGCCCTGGTCACACCGTCCAAGCCAGAGCCACCCTAAAGGGTGAAGATTCAAGTTAAGTTTTCCCTTTAAAGAGCCCAGCTGCACCTTTCCCCTTGGCTGCAGCCCCGCCATCAGACCCTCTTGGCCTCCTTCCCAGGCTCTAACCCATTTTGCGCTCCACTGGGCCTGGCCTGGGCCTCAGGCATGACTTGGTGGTGCCCGGGGCTAGATGTAGCTGGCGGACCAAGACCTGCTGGCTGAAACAGGCCGTGGGACCTCTGCCACCTTGCTCCTGATGGCCCACGGCCACTGTCCTTTCTCTCCACGGGTCCAAACCACTGCCAGCACCCTGGGGGTCCGACACTCAGAGCTGTGAGCTGCCACTTACCTGACCGCAGACTGAATTTCCATCCTGCAGGATCCCCCTCCCTCCATAACGACCCCCCCAGTCCCTCCCTGCAGTGCTGGCCAACCTGCACCCTCCATCCTAAAACGATTAATGCAAGCACAGACTCCCCAGGGGGCAGTGCTCGTTGCTTTAGGGAGTCATCTTTCACATCTTTTTTTTTTTTTTTTTTTAAAGATTTTATTTATTTATTTGACAGAGAGAAATCACAAGTAGATGGAGAGGCAGGCAGAGAGAGAGAGGGAAGCAGGCTCCCCGCTGAGCAGAGAGCCCGATGTGGGACTCGATCCCAGGACCCTGAGATCATGACCTGAGCCGAAGGCAGTGGCTTAACCCACTGAGCCACCCAGGCGCCCCATCTTTCACATCTTTCCATCTAAGGACCTTAACTCTTCTTTCCCCCCAGTTCTGAGATATTGTGGCTTTGGGGCCTGCTCACTAGAAAGAAGGGATGAAAATAATTGGACAACCAAATCTGTTCAGGGGAAGAGTTCTTTCGAGGATGTCCTTGGTTTGGCCGTGAGACGTCTTTTTGTTAATCTTGCCTTCCCTCCCGTCTTATACTTCTGTGTGAGTCAGGCCACCTTCCCCATTACAGATCTTGGAGGCCAAAGAGCCAGGGCAGCAGCCCCACAATTCCGAAAAAGGAACTTTCCCCGGGCCCTTCCGAGGAGTCCCACCCTGGAGTCCCTCCCAGCCTTTTCCTGATCGCTGCCCCGCACCCCCCAACCCGCCGTGGGCACCAGGCCCTAGAGGGGTTCTATTCTGCTCCCGCGGTGGGGCCTGCTGCCTCTGAGCCCACACTGACTCAGGGATTGTGCGAGCTAGGAGGGGAAGCACACAAGCTGCAGAAATTCTCCCGCTGCCCTGGAAAGCCCAGGGCCTCCGGGGCTTGGGCAGGGCTCTACCTAATCTCACTGCACAGTCAGGCAAGGCCCTTCCCAACAGCAGGCCTGGGCTGCCCCAGCCAAGGAGAGAGTCAGGAGCTGACTTGCCCCTCAGGAGCCTGCCAGAGCCCCTCTCCCTGAGGCACAGAGGAACTGGGGATAAGTAAAAGGCACATCCAAGCCATCTGGCCCACCCTCTCCACACAGATGAGGAAAGGCAGGCCTTCGGCCTGGGAGCTTGGGGCCAAGAAGTAGACGCAGAGCAGCATCCCCTGATGCTGTCCCTCTGACCCTGTCAGGAGTTACGAGAAACTCGCTGGTAGTAGAATCAGATGAAAAGCGTCAAAACCCAGGAGGCAGTTTCCCAGACCCTTAGGTTCTGCTCTCCTCCCACCGGAGGCTAAGGCCGTCTTCCCTTCCACCCAGTGTTCACAGGCACCTCTCCAAGCTCGGTGCCTTCCTCAGTCACGATCCTTCTTCCCCAGAAAGCACTACCTTTCAAACCTTGTCCTTTGAACCCAATTCTTGTTTCCTGGAAACATTTCCTGACCCCTTGACCTCGGCAACGACTGCAAAAACTCCAGGTACCCCAGAAAAGAGAATACCTCTTTCCCTAATCAGGGGCATGAGTGTTATCAGTTCTTTGAAATCTCCGGAGCTGAAAGGTAAGCATCCCAACAGCCCCACCGCAGGACATTGTCTTGTCCCCAGCAGATGTTCGCATTGGCTCTCAGGCCCTCCGTGGTGCCCATGAGTAACAGCGCGTCTGTCCTGCACAGGGGGCATGCGGCAAGCTGGCGTTGACGCGAGGAAGGCGAGGCCCTCCCCCAGAGGCACATTCCTGTCCATCCTCGGGCTGCACACCTGGACCAGGCTTGCAGGCTGCCAGACCTCACCGCCTGGCAGGGAGAAGGGAGCCCGGAGCCTGTGGGAAGTGGGAGGGGCCGCCCGCTGCCCGTGGGCCTCCCCCGTGCACAGCCCTGCATGAACCGGCATCTTCATCACTCCGCTCGGGCCCGGGCTCATCTCTGCAGCAGGAACTTTCCGGGAGGTCGAAAAGAGAAAAGAAACAGCACGAATCTCCTGTGTGTGTGACCTGGTGGCGTTCTTGCCGGCACGTGGGGTGCTCCCCGGGGTGGGGGGCCCAAGTTTCCTTCCTACCTTTGACCTTTAAAAACCGACAGATTTTCTCCCCTGTATCGTGCAAAGACAGCTTCAGGCCTTGCTCAGTTTTACAGACATTCACACCCTGGCCACAGCGCTAAAAATAGCCTCCTTCCTTTCTCTCGCACTGGTGAGGCTTCCGCCCGCTCCGGGTGATGCCGCTGCTCTGCAGCCTCGGCGGGCGGCGGGAAGGGGGAGCAGAGAGCCCCGAGCAGACAGAGAGCCCCGGACGCTTCCTCCCCCGGCAGCGGCAGCCGGTCGGTTCTCCGCCGCACAGCCCGCGGCCGGCCGGGCGGGGCGCGCTGACCCGTGACCGCCAGAGGGAGCGCTGAACCCCCGGGCGCCTTGCTCGCGCCGCCTCTCCCCTGCGCAGGCTTCCATTCTGCTCCGGCGCACATGATAATCAATCCCAATTCCCGGTGATTTTCATTTATTTTTTTTTTTCTGCTCCCTGGGCTCCAGGATGTTATTTTTAGTAGGAGAACTGCTATAAATATTTATAAAGGGCAGTGACTGGAATGAAGTGAGAGGCCCCACAGCTGGCTCTCTCGTCGCCCCCCACCCCTCGGCAACACACACGCGTCGGCAGACCCCTGCCCGCTGCGCGGAGGCCGGTGCAGAGCCGCTGGGCTCAGGCCGTAGCCACCCACGGAGAGGGTCACATGGAAACCTCGTGAGCCGGCAGTCCGGGGAACCCGGGGGTGGGGGCAACTGCGTCCTTCTCTCTCCCAGGCCCTGCCGCTTCCCTTTCTCCCACCCCTGAGAGAAGGCTTGTGTGAGGGAGGGCTGTGCCCCGCGAGGCCCCGCGCCTCCATGTCGTGCATGCTGGGTGTGAGGGGCAGGTGCAGCGCGGATCACTCCAGCTGTGTGAGAGCGAAAAGGAAGTGGGAGGCGGAGGAGAAGCCCCCGTGCCTGTGCAGGGCTCGCCTCCCACAGCAGCTCCTGGGCACAACTTAGGCCCAACTGTGACCAGCAGGGAGCAGAGGCCCTCAAGAGCCAGCAGGGGCTCTGCTAAAATAAAAGCACCCGTGCAAAGGTTCTCCCACACACTGAGGAAACGGAGACCCAGCCTTGCCCGGAGGGCCAGAGGGGACCAGAATGAAAGTGACCATATGGAAAGTTCTGGGGGACACTCTGTTCCAACCAACGGTGAGGTTAGGTATGGGAGGGCTGCAACAAGTCTCAGGGATGAGTGACCCTGGGGGGGTGACCGTATGCTCCGTCACAGTCCTGACTTCCCACACCTTGTACCCTGCTCCCGAGGACACGACAGAATCCCACCTCCCAGTTCCTCACGTGGACTGCTTACTTCTTCCAGAGCAGAAAAGGCCAAAGAACAGTCAGATTGAAAGCACCAGTGGCTCCGCAACAGTCAAGTGCTCAGGCCAGCTAAGGTACACATGGTGTGTGGCCGTGTACTCTGGGCCCGGGGAGACCGCCCGACTCCACTTCTCAGCGGGTCCTTGCACCAAGGAGGTCTTCCACCACCGGAGAGGCACCCAGCCTGGGGTGCTGGGTTTTGTGTAAATTCCGGCCGACAGCCGCGCTCTTCTTCTACAGCTAGAACATCCACCGTTATCTAAGGCCCCACGATGCCTCCTGACTTCTTGGCTGCGGTGGAATGCGGGTCCCTATCAGAAGTTTGAAGCGAGTCCCTTTGCTCAGCTCTCACCTAGAACACAGGTGTCACCTTGTTGGGGGGGGGGGGTGGCGTCCCTCTTAATTGCTCTGTGACCATTTAGGGTTCGAATTTAACCTGAGTAGAGGATCTTTTCAAAGAAGTGACAGATACTGTCAAGACCATCGGCCCCCTGGGCTGGTGTTTTGTGGCTGTGAAGACCCCTAGAGAGGTCCCGAATGCCACCTGCATCTCGAAGTGGGGGCTCCACCAAGCTCAGGTCCAGAAATCCCAGCCGGGCCCAGCTTCCGTGTACTTTCACAGCCCCCTCATCGGCTGCTCGTGTTTTATCCCCTGGCAGACTCCCCCTCTTTTGCATAGCTTACTCCCTGCTCCCGTAGTCGTGGCAGCTTCAGAAAGGTACAGTTGCTATGGCAATGCCTGGAGCCATCTGAATTCCTGTGGCACCTTCTGGAAGCAAAGGGCTTGTGAAGAACCACTCATGGATTCCAAATCTAGCTTCCCCTGGCCTCTCCCAAGCCAGGGGCCAGAGGATGATTATGTACTGGAAGTGTGGGAGGTAGGTAGCCCATCTTCCTTGGGAAGATACCCCCATAGCTGCAAGCCACGTGTCTCTGAACAGGTTTTCCGTCTGTGGATCAGAGAACTAAGTGAGGTTTTCTCCCTGGGACTTTTAGGTAAGACACGATTCCAGTGGTCCTAAAACTCAGGATCCGAATCCCCTGGAAGTCTCATTAATCTATAGAGAGCTAGGTCCCAGTTTCTGATCCGGTAGCAGTTCTCACAAGCTCCTGGGGGGTCTGAAGACTGCACCGTGAGGACCACTGAGCACACTTTGGAGTAGGAGACACAGCCAGTCAGGTGGAGACAGGCCGGAAGGAATGGTCATTCTAAAGGAAGAAAAAGAACGGGCCTTAGCAATCATTTTTCTTAGTTAGGTGCCCTGGGAAACACATGCCGCGACAGGGGTCCTACACTTTTTTAGGGGGGGTGGTCTTCAACAATCAACAAAGACCTACCCTCTAGGCGTGTAAGAGCGGGCCGCATTACAAGACAGGCGGTGAACGTACAGAAGACCGAGATCCCAGAGGCCCAGACCGGGTGGGTTTTGCACAGTCTAGTCTTAGCAGTGGGGAAGGTTATGTACTAAAGTGCTTTCCCCCAGAATGCAAATACTATACTCCAAACCCCGTGTTTGGGCCCCAGCTGGGCTGCTGCGTCTCAGCCTACCCAAAGCTGAGAGTATGATTCTAAGAGGAAATGATGACTGGAGCGCCCCAGACAAGGGTTGCAGGCCGCCTCAGCCAGGAAGAGCAGGTCCCACGGGTTCTGACGCCTTCTCTACACACTTAGCCCTGCCTGGAACACCAGGCCTGTGGGCGGTGGGCTTGGGGTCTCTCCTGCCCAGGGGTGCTTATGAGCAGGTGGGATGTGCTGTTGCCATCAGCCCTGTGCCACCTCCGAGGGGGCACAGCCAAGGTAGGGGCCGTGGTGCAAAAGACACGGGCCTCAAATCAGTTTCCAAGTTCCAAAAAGCAATACTAGTTTTCCAGTTGTGTGAAAGTTTGGATGGGTGGTGAGTGCTTTCATTTTGAAAATACATCATTCCTAGGGGACACCATGAGGCGAACTGGACTTGCTGGGGGTGGGAGGGTGCTTTGAAAGGCAGGCACCGGATAGCCATGTCAGTATTTCTGAAGTAAGGGGAGCCTAGCGCTGCTGAAGGTAGACATTAAGAAGGGACAAGTAGGGGCACCTGGCTGGCTCACTCGGTGGAGCTTGTGACTCAATCTTGGGATCATGAGCTCAAGTCCTATGTTGGACATAGAGTTTACTTAAAAAAAAAAAAAATGGGGGGAGGACAAGTAGCTTGGAGTGGGACCGTCATTCTATTGAGAAGATACTTAGGAGCTCTGTGTGCTGAGCACCCGGCCCCCTCCTCGGGTCTCCAGGGCCCTAGAGGTTAAGGTTGGTCTGAGTTCATAACTAGGGAGCGGGACGGGCTTGGAGGGCCTGCACTGCCCTCTGAAGCCACTCAGACTGGGGACCGTGGACACAAATGGGACGGGGGAAGGGAAATGGTCACGGCTCAGAGTGGTTCTGGCCGCGTGGAAGTGCTGGTCTTCAGGCCCGGGAATGGACAGATGGGAGCGGAGATGAGGGAGGATCTGCTGTGAGCTGAAAGGTCCACCGCCCCCCGGGGCCCGGGCACACTGCCAGCTAGTAACAGTTCGTTGTGATTCAGTGAGAGCCCGAATGCCCTGCGGCCCGGCAGAGTCCTCACCCAGAGAAACCTGTTAGGGTGTTGGCTTCCCGCCATTGCTGCACCTCCCGGCGCAGTCTGAAAGCCTGTGGCCTGTGGGGCGATGGCTGGGCAGACACACACCCCTGATTGTGGTGAGGGGCGCAGGGAGTCCTCAGCGCACGTTCCCACAGGGGGGCCCTCTGGCCTGCAGCTTTAGGTGCTGTGGCCTCCCCCCTCGGCGGAGTGAATCCTCAGGCTCAGCACAGGACCTGGGGCGGGATTGTGGGGGGGGGGGGCACTTCTGCACCAGCAGGCTTCAAGATCACCTGTCCCCAGGGGGCTCCTGGGGCATGCCAGCTGCACAGTGGCCTGGTCCTAAGACCTCTGTCACTCAGTCTTGGCCTCCCTCCCCCCTACAGGGGGCGCCCTTGCACACCAGGCATCCATCCCCTAACAGGAAGAACGCATTCTGGGTCTGGGATCCAAAGTTTCTGGAAGTCCTCCCCACCCACAGCTGCTCCTCCTGGTCAAGGCCACCATCAGAAAGCAGGCCCTGTGACTCCCCTTCCACAAAGCCCAACAGCCACCCGCGGCAATGGGGGGCATCTTGTTCACCTGCGCACGGATGGCCTGGGTGAAGCCTGCCGAGGGCCCTCAGCCTGTGAGGTGTCGCCTCTGGGAGGCTCCGAGGAAGGGCCCGGCCCTTTGGAAGAAGGCATATGTGCCTGGGGCTGCCGAGGAAAGGGCATGCAGAGAGGAAGTGGGGAGTGTGCCCGGCGGGGCTGGGGAGCAGCTCTGGGACAGGGCAGGAGTGGAGGTGCAGTGTCGGCCGGGGAGTCTGCCCGAGCGCCCTTCCTGCGGGATGAGCTACCGGCCAGCCGGGCCAGCGCTCAGAACCAGACTCAGGAGTGCGAGGAACGAGGCCTCCCCACTTGGGGACCTCAGTGGGTTCCCCTCTTGCCTTGATGGCCGGTCAGCATCTGTCCTACTTTCATCATTGCCTAGGCAACCATGGGAGTTCACCCTTTGTCACCCACCTCCCCTGGGCGCCCACACAGAGCGAGGGGACAAAGGACGGGAAAACAGAGCAGCAGGTTGGACCTGAGAAGGACCAGGGAGGGGAGTGAAGAGGAAGGAGAGGGTGGGAAGGGGGCAGAGGTCCGGTGAGGGAAGGAGCTTTTCTCTCTGGGGTGCAGCAGGCGGGACAGCAGGTGGAGACAGGTGGGGGGGGGCAGGTGACCACTCCTGAGCCCCAGGCTTCGGGGATCTCATTCCTGTCCTGTCGTTGCCACAGCTTGCCCCCACATTTTACCCTAATGAGTCCCCAGTGGAAAGTGGTGTTTCGTACGCCTTCCGTCGGGATTGGGATTCCCACCCCCTAGCGCGGCCCTTGGCCCAGAAGTCTGAGGCCTTATCTCGCCTGCCCTCCCCCTCTCCGCCTCCCACCCTGCCCCCAGCAGTTTATAGAGTTGCAGCCTCAAAAGGGGTGATGGAATTTCCCTGGGGGTTGTCTCGTTCAAGGAGTCTCTTATCTTCCTGCCTTCGGCCATTACTGGAGAATGGAGGGGAGTTAGATCGGGGTCATTGGGAGGCCTCTGGAGCCAGACTTTGGAAACCATGGGGTTTAAAGCTGGGTGGAGTTGGGGAGGCCCTGTTTAACATTTCTGTTTACTGAGGCCCCTACCCTGACCTGCCACAGCCCCCCTCACTTAGCTGCTCACTGGTCTTTGCCTGCCCCCATTTTATGACAGAGATTGGGTCTTTGCTCACCTGCATTTTCTTTCAAGGGGGGAACAGCTCCCTGGACAAGGTCACTCTCTTGGTGTATTGTGCACACATAACTACCTTCAGAAAGTCTCAGCACACCCAGGCACACCCAAGACAGGAACTCACTTCGAGCAGGGACCTGGAGCAACTCTGAAACCACAACCCTGAGGCTCCGGGTCTACAGAGGACTGTCAGGGCGCTGGGAAGAGATACAGAGTGGAACTCTGCCTCGAGAAACCAGCCAGCAGAGCTGCTTGAAGACATCTAGGAGGGAGTTAATGAAGGAAAATACTAGAACAGAAAAAATAGCAAGATAATTACACACATAATCAATTGTAGCTGTTCTGTAAGATGCATGAAACGTGGGGCTCACTGATGTCACCGGCTGATGAGAACCAGGTGGGCTTGGGGAGCGAGAGCTTTGCTCTAAAGCGAAGGGAGCGAAAGTACGTTAAATGCCTGCGGGGCACCAGGTGCGTCCACACATGTGGACCTGACTTAGTGTTGTGCACTCGACAGAGCTGTGACGGAACCATCGTCAGTTCAGAGAGCAAGGCTCAGAGAGGTCTGGTAACCTGCCCGAGATCACACGATCCTATCTGTCTGCTCGACTGGGATGCAGCTGCCCTGCCCACCGTGTCAGCCTGCTGAAATGGCAGAATTTTGGCATCATTTCAAGGAAGAGGAAGAGTATTCCAACTTGGGGGGAGGAGGTGCAGGGACATGGCTCGGGGAAGAAAGTCAAGTATTGAACCAGTGGACTTAACAGAGTCTGCTTTGCCTACTGGGAAAATCACACGGGAGAGAGAGTCCCCCAGATTCGCCGATATATATATACGCACGTTTAATCTTCACCAAGAAAGCGTCTCTCATTCCTCGTTTCACCCCTGCTCTGGGCGGACCTTCTCCCACGCGCCGCAGTCAGCGCGAACCCAGCCGGTACACGCCTGACACCTGAGTCACAGATGTGGTGCGCACGTGCGTCGGCCCCGTCCTCAGCACAGGGACTTAGTCCCCACTCCTCTCCCTGGGAGCTCCGAGCACCGTCGTCCCTGGGCCACAGATGAGGCCACCGGCACGAGGAAAGCATGCGGCCCAGGGACACAGGGGTGACGAAGGGCAGGACTTGAACCCGGGCAAGCTGTCCCCAGGACATCTCCCAGCCACCGTGCTCTGTCTCTCCGGCTGAGAGTGACTGAGCCAGACGTCTGTGCCCGGCACTGGGCCGTCCTTTCCACGTATTCTCTCACGTGGGGAAGGAGGTAAAGACTCAGTCTCGGGTCAAGCCGCCTGGTCTTCCCCTCGGACTCACTCTGCCTCGCAGACTCGGCACACACGGGGCCCATGCTAACGTCGGGGGCTCCTTGGCCTCCCCCTGACTTCGTAGGGCAGGACTGGAAGGTTCTCCATCCACTTGGCACATCACGCCCTCACACGGAAGAGACTTGCGGGATCCATCCCCAGCCCCTGGGGATGAGAGGAGGAGGAAAAGGGGGCCAAATCCCTGATAGACCCGGTGGGGCGGTGCGGGGAGAGGAATCAACGGGAATTTAATCATTAGCCCCATAGAAGGATGTGCCAGCCTTTCAGGCTTCCTTCGGTCGATACGCATCACGGCAACTGGCCCTGCCGGTCAGGATCGCCTTGGACCTTAATGGCGGGGTGCTGGAGGCCATCCATGAGAACAGACTCACAGGCCTCGCTTTGCAGCCTGGTCTCAGGCTAAGTGAGCTTTCACCCCACCTCTGCCTAAGCCACATTACAAAGCATGCTCATTAACTGACCAGGACGCTTCTAATCCCCCCCCCCCCCGCCCCCGGCTCTCCCAGCCATGGAGGGAGGGGCCCTTCCTCACCCCTCCACACCCCCGCTCCCCAGGGAGGTCTGTCTGGAGCTGTGTCGTCCAGTGACCTGAACTAACCTGGCAAGCGCAGGGGATCCCTCTCCCCTCTGCTGCTTTTTTTTTTTTTTTTAATAATGATTTTATTTATTTATTTGACAGAGAGAAATCACAAGTAGTCGGAGAGGCAGGCAGAGAGAGAGAGGGAAGCAGGCTCCCCGCTGAGCAGAGAGCCCGATGCGGAACTCGATCCCAGGACCCCGAGATCATGACCTGAGCCGAAGGCAGCGGCCCAACCCACTGAGCCACCCAGGCGCCCCTGCTTTTTATTTTTTTTTTAATTTTAATTAATCTAATTCTTATTTTAAGTAAGCTCTATGCCCAGCCTGGGACTGGAACTCACGACCATGAGATCAAGGTCACGTGCTCCACCGGCTGAGCCAGCCAGGTGCCCCTTTCTGCTTCTTTTAAGTTACTGGCAAAATCAGAGGGGTCAATGGGTACATAGTGCATTAGAAACAGTTCTTAATTTCCCATCCCCGCGTAGTTGAGTGTGTGTACAATGTTATCTCTTCCCCCAAGGTGGGAGGGCATATACGTATAAAGGCAATCATAGGACAAGGTGATGCTTGTTAATCACCACACACTGGGGTGCTGGAAATTTCCCCGGAGAATCAGGGAAGGGACGAGTTCCACCACAGGTAAATCAAATGATGGGAGAAGATGAAAAAAAGCAGAAACCCTCGTGTCTCTTACTACATGAACTCATTCCTTCACTTGCTCACGCAGCCCGTCCAAGGCTGCTTTTAGAGAGAGTTCCAGTGAGTTCTTCTACTGTTTCCTCTGCTTGTTAGGTCTTAAATATGCCTGGTCAGCTCCTTCAGCGTCTTCAGTTTTGAAAAACACATACTAAAAGCTATTTTTGAAGCAAAACCTTCCTCTTGGGATAAAACTTGCCTTCACTGGCTCTTGCCTTTGAAGCCACACGTCCCCTGCCCCGAGCCAGCGCACCTCCTCTGAGGTCTCCTTCAGGCTGGAGGCCTGTGGGCTGGCGGTGGGCCTCAGCTGTTTCCAATTAAAGCCCTCGGGCTGAAGCCGATTGGATGGGTTTAGCGAATTGACTTTCCAAAGGGTCAGTCTTATTCTGCGCCAGCATGTCGAAAGAAAATCAGCTCAACCCAAAACACATACAAAGCAAATAAATACATCTGTTTGCAGAGTTACCTTAGAAGTACAAGGGCAAAGCGAGTTGCCGAGGGCCTCCGGAGTTTCTGGGGTCGGGGGGATCTGTTTGAGCTTCCCCAACATAGCAGGTGAAGACATGACACCCCAAACCAGGGTCCTGGCCCCGGCGTGGTTAAGACGGGGCTCAGGTCTGGAGTGACCCATGCCTCCTCCCCTCCTTGGGCCCAGGACGGGGGCAGAGGACGGGGAAGGCAAGCACCATCCCCTCTTCATCCTCGCCCCCCGCAGACGCCAGGCCGGGCCCAGGGCCTCACGAGGACGTGGGCATCAAAGGAAAGGGTGAGGCTCACTCCTCAGCCTGGCACTGGGCTGACTCCTCGCTCACCCTGACCCTGCTCCAGCCCCAGTCTCGTTGGTCCGCTTGGGCCTCTGGGGAAGGAGCACCTTGAGGTGCTCCCCACACCTCAGGGGATGGGCCCTCATCCTTTGGGCCAAAGACCTAGATGCTCTGCTTGCTGTTTGGGGTCTCAGTTGGACGGTGTAAACAGAGAATGTCTTCAAGTCACTTCCTTTGGGCCAAGAGGTGTTTTTAAAACAATCTATTAGCTTGCAAATGGTGAAACATCAGAAGATTTCACAGAAAAATCCAGGTTTACTGCTTCTCTGGAAAAGTGAGACTATCTGGCTCCTCCGGTCCCACAAGCGTGCCCCCCTCCCCCCACCAACGATGCTTCAAAGACCCTTCCTTCTTACCGGCCACACCCCCTGTCCTGGGCAGCTGCTCCCGAGGCTGCTCCCGAGGCTGCTCCAGGGGCTGCCAGGGGCCTGGAACTGACAGGTTCTTTCCTGCTGTGTGGGGGTGTCCTTGTGTCCTCTGGAGCCCCAGCCACAGAGCACCCACCCTTCCACTCCCACCTCCTCACCATTCCCAAGCTGCAGCCCAGTGGGCTTCCCTCTGGCCCCAAGGAGAAGAACGCACCCTTTTAATAAGAGCCAAGACAACTGCATTTCTGGAGAGCTCAGACTTGTGGGAAAGCATCTACACCCATTGTTATGCCAGCACCCCCCTTACCAGGAAGACCCAGAGCGCTGGGCCAGAAAAGCCAGAGAGGGGCCTTGCCACTGAGTCACAGACAGTCCCCCTTTGCCCCAGTCAGCTGCTGCCGCTGTGCCTTCAGCCACCATCACTCTGGGGGAACTCCACTGGCAAGAGCCCCACACTCCCAATCTATATGTGGACCACACTCATCAGCCGCCGATGTAACATTTGCATAGGTAAATGCCAAACTGCCAGACACGACTTTGGGCCACCCCATGGCGATGGTGGCCCAGTTGTGACTGTCCAGAACCACCCTGGGCTATTAGCAGGAAGGTGGGAGGTAGTTTTAGAGAAACACGCAACTGAGGAAGAGTATGAAGAGAGACTCTTCAATGTCGCCACAGTCAGGAAGTCAGTAACTACCCAGCCCAGAAGCTCACCTCCCCGCAAACGTTTACACTTTGTGTCTACGTTCATTCAACACATAGGACCTTGAACCTTGGGGCTTTTTAACATGGCTTCCTCTTGCTTTCCTGAATGAACTGAAAGCTCCCCAAGGGTAGGAATGGTGACCTCTTTCTTCAAGTCTTTTCAGGAAATACTACGTTCTCCAGCGTTCCTAGTGACTAAAATGAGTGCTGATGGACAAATACCTAAAGTGAAAATGATTTAATAAATATAGATGGATATAATGTAGCTAAATTTCTGCCCATCAATCAAGACCCATGAAATGCTTACATAGTATTTGAAGAAACTTTACAAATAGTATTGTTATCTTGTTGCTTTAAAAAAGAAGATTTATTCATTTGACAGAGAGAGAGAGAGGGAGCACAGGCATAGGAAGTAGCAGAGGGAGAGGGAGAAGCAGGCTCTCTGGTAAGCAGGGAGCCTGATGTGGGGCTCGATCTCACAACCCTGACATCATGACTTAAGTGGAAATCAAGAGTCAGATGCTTAACCAACTGAGCCACCCAGATGCCCCTTTTCTTGCTCTTTATTTAAAAAAAAAAAAAAAAAAATTTCAGGTGCCTGTGTGGCTCAGTCAGTTAGGCGTCTGACTTCGGCTCAGATCATGACCCCGGGGTCCTGGGATCGAGTCCCATGTGGGGCTCCCTGCTCACTGGGGAGTCTGCTTCTCCCTCTGCCCTTCCTCTCATTTGTTCTCTCAATCTCTCTTTCTCTCTCAAATAAATAAATCTTTTTAAAAAAATCCATCTCCCATCACGTGTCTTCCTGAACAACCTCGTCCAGCCCACTGCGACTCCCGGCCCAAAGCTAGAGGGGTGAAGCTAGGTGTGTTCTCCTAAAGCAGCCAGGGGACCTCCTGAGGACCCCACAGGAGCCGGCGCCTGGCTGGAGTTGCTTCCTAGGGAGGCAGCAGGCCGTCCAATTTGCCAGGCCCACAGGAAATAACGTTTTTTTCTGTGGCAGGGACCACCATGGATGTTCCCTTGGGAACGAACACCCAGAAGGGGTATAGACCTCCCCAGACTCACCAGTCAACTAGAAGCATTGGAGAAGGAGCAGGAAGTGAGTCCCTAGGGCAGACTGAGCAAGCAGATGGCCGATGTATGGGGACCCAGAGAGGACATTGACCTGGAAATGAAACCCAAGTTAGAACCAAATTGTTGCGTAGACTCTTCCTAACTAACATGGGTAAAAGACTGCTTTTCAGCACAGTTAATGACTGTGTAGTTGAAGATGATGCGAGAAGCGTCCATCTGTAGAAAAAACTTGGAGAGGCTAACGGGGCTGGTAAGGACCACATCGAGTGGCAGAGGGGATCTCGTGTCCTCTCACTCCCTGGGACAGGCAGGCTGCCTGTGGTCCCCAGCCGACCCCTGGTCACCCAGCTCTCAATCCCAGCAGCTCTCAGTCCCAGCAGCCCATGTGCCTCCCCTTCCACTCGGCTCGCGCCCCCAACCCTGCTTCCCCGACCCCCCCGCCCCTGCCCCGCCAGCTCATCCTCCCATGGAAGTGACCGGCCCAGCTCTTGAAGTTCTTCAAATGCGTGAGTCCTGCCCTCTGCTCCGCTCGGTCCCAAGTCATCCAGGCCTGTTGGGGCACCTCATGCTGCCCTGGGCTTCTTCCCCTATGACCTCCCAATGCCTGGCCTTACTTTACCCTTTTGAATCTCCTCTCTTCTCTCTCTCGGGGAGCCTACCCCCTGCATGACCCCCTCACTAAAGTTCCTCCTTCTGGCCGGTCTTTCCTCACAAATGCCTTCACTGGTAAGGGCCCTGCCCTCTTCTCTGTGCTGGTCCCCTCCTCTCTCAGAGGCCCCGATGAGGTCCTCTTCCTGGGGAAGCCTTCCCTGGGAAGGCCTTGTTTTCTAGGGCAGCTGTAGGGAAGAGAGGAACAAACATGTGCTTGCAGGGGTGGGGCAGACAGGCCTGCATCTGAATCCTCTTGTGGTTCGTTTCTAGAGTGTGACCTCAGATAGGCCATGCCTTATTCTCCGCATCTATAAAATGAGGATCATTTCAACCTACATGGTTGTTATAAAAAATATGTTAAAAGTCTGGGATAGGGATAGAGGTGTCTGTCGTTAAGCCTCTGCCTTCGGCTCAGGTCATGATCCCAGGGTCCTGGGATTGAGCCCCGCATCGGGCTCTCTGCTTGACGGGAAGCCTGCTTCTCCCTCTCCCACTCCCCCTGCTTGTGTTCCCTCTCTCGCTGTCTCTCTCTGTCAAATGAATAAATACAATCTTTAAAAAAATTTTTTAAAAAGTCTGGGATAGCGCTCAGCACATAGCAACTGATCAATAGCCTTTCCTTTTCTTCCTTCCTCTGACACTAAGTGCTCTGCTCTCTTGACATGGCAGGCCCAGCCCTTCCAGAGCCTTAGCCTTGGGGAGGCGCCAGATGGCTCACAGTCACCCCAGTGGTGTCTCCCAGAGCCAGCGAGAGCCGCAAGGGCTTGGGGCCCCAGTTCATCTCCCCTGAACAGACCCAGGAGGGGACTTCAGGTCAGAGGGTGGGGTTCGGAGGGCTGAGCTGAATGAACCTCTGTTCCTTGTGCTGCTTCCCATCACAGGAAGAACCACTTCCGGCGTGGAGGCTGCTCCGGGAATGCCAGGTAAGGACCAGGACGGGTGGCACTAGCCACTTCTCATGTATTGCCCCCGAAGGAGTGTTTTGTTTGGGTTGGGGAGGACCGGCTCACAGACACCCGCCCCCCACCACAACATACCTATATACCCCTCTCTGCTGAGCAGTGGCCCCCTTGGTGGGTGAGGCTGACGGTTCAAGCCTCTGGAACACCAACCTTCTCTCAGGGCAAAGAGACCTCTTAGAACAATTTATCCTCTGATGGTGATCCCTGCCCTGCACGCTCTGCATTACACGGAAGGCCGTTTCTCTACAGACCAGAAAGAATCTGCTTCGTTTGTCCATTTAACAAAATATTCATAGAGTGCCTGCTAGGGACCAGACATATTCCAGACCCCGGGGATACAGCAGAGAACATCCAGATGCCTGCCCTCTGGAAGCCAGATGGTTGTGAGATGCCAGGAGGTGGGGGCCCCGGGGGCAAGCGTGCTGAACTTTTAGAGAGGACACGGCAGGGAGGGCAGCGTGTGAACTCGCCAGTGTTCTCAGTCTCTGCCCCTAGGTGCAGGAGGAATTGGCCACTTTTTAGGGGAGCTAAGAGAAAAGACAATTACACTCGGCAGACCATTAGTCTTCTAGGTAAGCAGGGGAGGACAAAGTCTTTTTCCCCGGCAGCTTATGACCCTCTGGGTCGTGTCCCACCATTGCTGGCCACCCAGACCAGACTCTCCCAGCAGCTAACCCAGGCTCAGACTAGAGCCTTCCTGCCTCCTTTCTGCCTCCTTCTTCCCTCCGAAGTCCACGCTCTGTCTCACAGCCGGGGCTGTTTGTTTGGGGGCTTGCTCTGCCAGTCCTTCATTGGTTACCTTCTCCAGGGACAAAGTTTATAGTCCCCCTATCATATCCGTTCCCAGAATACAGTTTTCTACCCGGAGCAAGAAAAGAGTATTCTAGAAGTTACACACTTTCTGGGCTTTCCTCCACACCAACCAGACAGAAAGCCAAGCAGCCCACGTTGGCTACCTGAGGATTTCTCCCAAACCACCTCACATCTCCTTCTACTCCTGCCTGGCTTCCTCACCTGGCCCAGGTCTTCTAGAACGAGATCAGTTTACCCTGCTTCGGTATCCTGCTCTTCGGGGGAGGGGCTCTGTTGCTTGCCCTCAGTCCTACACTTCCTCAAATCTCCAAGCTTCTCTCTCAAAGCACTAGCCACTTCTCATGTATTGCCCCCGAAGGAGTGTTTTGTTTCGTGTTGCTTTAATTTGCCATGGATGTGATTGCTAAGTCGTGTCTGTGAGCTCCTTGAGGGCAGGTGCCAGGTCTGTTTCCCTCATGTTGACTCCACAAAACCCCGCCCAACGCCCGGCAGATCGTAGAAGCCTAACCGGTATCAAACGCGCAAATAAAATACACCTAAGATAGGAGTGTATTGGTAATACTAAGGAAGCATGAAAAAGGAAGGTCTGAGCGGTAGACCCTGAGTCTTCGCTCCCTTGTAAATAAACCATGTATTTGTTATAAATAGGTCTGACCAAGGATTTTCCCTGATGTGCAAATTTATGAGGTGTCTCATATGAGTATGAAAAATGGAAACTCAGTTTTAGCTGTAAAGAAAAAAAATCACACACACACACTCTGTGTGTGTCTGTGTGTATGTGTCTCTCTCTCTTCCTTCCTTTCGCCCCTCCCTAAAACCTGCTCTGGATACGAAAAGAAAGCGAGACCGAGCCCAACCAATCAGAAGTCAGCTTTTCTAAGGCCCCGCCCGCCGCATGGGTGACAGACAGCTTGCGCCGCACCAGCCCAGCGCCACCTGGAGGTCGACGAGTGCAAGTGCGGCGCCTGCCGAGAGGGTTCTTGGCCCAGACCCCGCCGGGTCTCTGTGGCCCATAGAGACGCTGGCCTCTGGTCCCCAGGGCCACTCCACCACACCCACCCCAAGTCATACCACATAAGGGGCCGCTGAGGAGTCTCCATCAGGCAGAAACCTCTGAGGAGCTGTCACCACTGGTGTTTATCTCGTTTACTCAAGTGGCTTTTCACAACTTTCCCCTACTTGCTGGTAAATTATCCCTGCTTGACCAGAAGAATGGATTTGAAGAGGAAAAGTGAGTGAGAGAAGTGACACAACAGTGGTTCTAAATGCTTCACTTGCATCTGTTTGGGACCCAACCTCCATTAACCAGATGGATGTGGAGGGGAGGGGGTCCCTGGTCCACAGTCAGTGGGACAGGGGTTTGGGGACCCCTGCCCCACCGTCATTCCCCGCGCCCCCCCCTACCTCCACCTAGTGGTCTGGAGACCCCAGGCTGCTTGGCACTGCACCCGGCCCCGCAAGCTCCTCTTCTCTGAACCGGCCTGACTGGGTGACTGTCAGCCCTGTTCTCCCTCACCTGGTCAGAGCTAAAATAATCACCATTCATTTCATACTCCTTATTGCTGATTGGTTTTTATTATTTATTTATTTATTCATTTATTTGCAAAGTTTATTTACGTAAGTAATCTCTACACCCAACGTGGGCTCAAACTCACGACCCCAAGATAAAAAGTTGCGTGCTCCTCCAACCAAGCCAACCAAGCGCGCCCTTATTTCTAATTTGAAAGAAGGTCTGAGGAGTCTAACTGCAGGACACGGAAGACTTGTTTGGCTCAAGTGGGTTTTACCCTTGTGTCATTCAGTGGCCCTCAGGATAACTCCTTGGTGCTTCCTGCCCTCCGCTGCAGGAAGAATTTGTTCTAGAAGGAGGACAGTCCGACATTTGGGAAGTCCAGATGCTCTCACGTCCCCTCAGTGTGGGGAAGGCCCCCAGGAGGGTGAAAGTGTGGGGAAGAGGAATTTTTGTTTTATTGAGCACCTGCTATGTGTCATGTTAGATTTCTGACCAGAACAGTAAAGTCCTCACAAAAGCCCAAGAAATTTGTTTTTAAAAACGTATTTTATACAAGCAAGAATATCCCTTCAGGCTCTTCTTCTACCACCCAGCCCTGCTTTTCTTGCCTGTGGCCAAAAAAAAGTGGGACAGAACAGACAGGCTATGGTATGCCACCAAAATCACCTGAGAAGGGAGATGAGATCCTGGTCTGATTAGTAGCAGAGGAATTGTGAGGAATTGTGAGAAATGGAAAATAAGGATCTGGGCCCTTGCCAGGTGGGCAAGGAAGAAGCTCGAGGATTCTGAAGAACCTGGCTCTGGAAACTCCAAGATGATGTGTCCAGTCAAGGAGGAGTGGACAGGGCAGTTCCATGAGCCCTGCTCACAGCGAGCTGCTGGGAAGGGAGGGTTGGCTGAGTCAGGGCTCCACGGGGCTTGGCTGGAGAGCCCCTTCATCCAAGACCACCATAGTGGTGAGGGAAGACTTGCTTCCTGGGGACCCAAGTTTGCCCTTGCAGAGCCAACAGCCAACCCAGCACCTAAGACAGGATGGCCATTCCCGTCAATCCCTAGGCTGGTCCCTAGGCATCACAGTAAATAAAGGAGCCTGTGCTAGGGGTAAATAGAAGCAGGTACTGCTGGGACCCCGGGAAGTACCAAAGCTTAGCTTTTCCCTCTCTGGTATAGCCTAACTCCCGGCCTCTGTATCTCCTCCTGGTTCCAACTTCCTCCTGGCTTCTTTGTCGCCAGGAACATGCTAACCCCATTTTTGGTCAGCAAAATGGGGTCCCATGGTCCAGCTTCTCCTTTCCCCTCTCCCAAGCCTCTTTTCCCCTCTCTACTTCTCTCCTGCCTGCCCATGGCCTCCGATAGCCCCAGGGTCACAGGTCACATTCAGCACCTGGGAATTCATTAATTGTGGACTAAAAGGAGTGGCTGGTCTCCAAGTAAAGAAATTTCAAGATGTCTAGGGGTAGGCAGGTTTTCTGAATGCTCCTTGGATGCTGGAACCTGGATCCCAGGTTTGGGGAGGGGGTGTGAGGTACTGCATGGGGCAGGGTTAGGGTGAGGAGAGGCAAGAACCCCACACATGGCATAGCCACAGGCAAGCCGGCAAGCTGGGTCCACAGCCTTGGCCACCCTCCTGAGCTCTGAGCAGCCAGGGTCCCTCTGGGAAACTCCATGTGGCCACCGAGAACACCTAGGAGGCCCGCCCTGGTCCCGCCGGCCACTGACTTACTTGTCAAGAGACCTCTCTGGGCCTCGTGGCCTCAGCCTTCACACTGGCGTTAACAGTCTCTGGCCCAAGTGCCTTCAGGTTTGTGATTAGGGTCTAAGGAGGGCTCAGTTGGAAAGCCATGGTAAACATTAGGTCTTATTGAGGGAATTTTCCATGTTTCTCTCTCGCCTTTTGAGACGAGGGACAGGAAGAAGTGGAAAGGCAATTCATAAAGTCACTGTCAGTACGCCTGAAACTAGTATCACCCTGCATGATCATCAGGCGGCGATGCAGATACGTTAGACTCGCTTTAACAATAAACAACAAACAAGTGTCGTCAACTGACCATTGTGGCACTCTTGCTATGTGTCAGGCTCTGCACTGGGGCACTCAGCATTAGCTCATTAAATTCTCCCAACAAGCCCAGGTGTGGGGTAGCCCCCCACCCCCAACGTTCCTCCCAAGTTCACGGCGTCTGGGGAGTGGCCAGGCCAGCGATCACATCCATGTCTGGAAGCGAAGGCCCCGCCCTTCACTGCAACACGGTCCTGGGACTAGAGCTCTGCTGAGCCAGACCCCCCTGGCCCGGGGAACCGCCTTCCTGGGAGTCTGACCTGAGTTCTGTGCTCTCGGAAGCTCCCTGGGTGAGTCCCATGGGAAATGTGGACTTCTCTGGGCCACCACCCCCTCCTTTGTTTATGAGGGGGTTTCCTCTCCACGTGTCCTGCCTGGTGTTCTGGGGGGGTCATTTTTAGCATCCCCGCCCTTGTCCTCTGTTTGGTTGGAAAAGGAACAGACGTGCAGAAGAGGGGCAGGCCTGGGGGTCTGGGGGGATCCCGAGTCCTAAAGGGGACTCCTGCAATTGTGGAGCATCCTGGGTGCAGGCTGGACTCAGGAAATGATTGGAGCTGTTGCCAAGCCCACGTTTCAGAGAACTCATGCCTTCCCTGGCCCAAGCGCAAGTAAGAGGCCGACTTAGGGTTAACCCAGATCTCTTAACCCCTAGACCAGGCTTCTCTTGGCTCCCTGGGCTCCGGCCCCAGCCTGGAGCAGAGGAGGAAGGACAAGGGAGGGGGTGTCTGCAGGGTGAGGTCCTTCCTGAAAGGCCAAGAGAGAAGCCGCGTCCTTGCCCTTGCCCGCTTCCAGAGGCTTCCCACAGCTCGTGGCCCCTTCCTCCTCCTTCAAAGCCAGCAGCAGTGGGTCATGTCCTTCCCACACCTTGACCCTGTGAAACTGACTCTTGGGTCTCCTCCACTCCTTCGAAGGCCCCCTGTGATTACCGACCCCCCTCGCCCTAGGGACCATCCCGGTGATCTCCCCAACTCCGGCTGGGCTGATGAGCCACTTTAACACCCCTTGCCAGGGGGCCTAACATGTTCACAGGTTCCAGGGACGTCTTTGGGGGTCATTATTCTGGCTGCCATATGGCCCTTCTCCCAAAGGCAGCTTCCCCCAAATCACATTTCCTGCACCTCCGGCCCATGGACTGTGATTTGCATCCGGGGCTCTCTCCCACGCACCTCTCGGGAAAGACCGTGTCCAGCTCCAGCCTTGTCCCTGGAGGGTTTCCCCTCCGTTCCGTTTCTGGCTTCATGTGTTCCCCTGCAAGCGTCGCCAGGGGGTGCCAGCTCCTGGTGGGAAGGCCCTGGTTCCCCCCTTCTCAGCACCTCCCTGTCTTTCTGTGTGTGTCCCTCCCCAAGGGGACCCCTGGGCTCTGGGCTGAAGGAGGGACGGAGGGACAGGAAGATGGGCCCAGGTTGCTGGCCAGGCTCAGCAGGGGAAAGGGACGCCTCTGCAGATGGGACAGGTGCTCGCTGCCGGGGTGTCAGCTGGCAGGCTGCCATCCTGTGGGGTGCCAAGGACTACGGAGTCCATTCCTGTCCTCCCAGCTCCGTGCCTCATCGGACAAATGGCACTGGTTTCAGCTGGGGAAATGGAGATGGGGGCCAGGTCTCGCCTGCTTGTGTGGCCCTGCTCTGCCTGGGGGTGGAGGGGGTGGAGGAAGCAGACTGAGCAGGCAGCTGCGCTGGGGTCTTCTGGGAACTGGAGTGGAGGCCGTGGGTTTGTCCATGTCCCTGGCAGGCTGGGGGCAGCTGGGAACTGGGCACCACTGCTGGCTTCCCTCCCTTCTGTCCCCTGCGCCTTGCATTCTCCTGACACGGTCCTCGCAGGGGGTCACCTGGGGCCGTCTTGGGGCGAATGCAGCCCCCTTGTCTTTGCTTCCTGTAGCAGGCAGCCGAAATGGGTTCCTGGGATTCAGACCCTTGTATTTTCCCTTCCCCTTGAGTGTGGGCTGGTCCTGGTGACTTGCCGTCTGCAAAGGGAGCAGGACAAAAGCTTCTAAGATGCTGATACAAAAGTCTGTGACTTCTCTGCTGCCTGAACACAGTCTTCCTCTCTCAGGCTTGTCACTCTGATGAAGGCAGCCGCCATCTTGTGAGCCACCCTGTGGAGAGGCCACACCGCAGGGAACCGAGGGCTGCACAAAATCTGTGAGATAATGAATATTGCTGTGTAAGCACCGAGGTTAATGTTAATTTGTTACACAGTGATAGGTAACAGATACAGCCCTTTGTCCTTGACCCCGCTGCCCCACCAGCCTTTGTCCTTGGCCTTTGTTTACTCATCTGGTTCTCCCCTTGCCTTCCTGAGGCTCCTTCTCTCTCCTCTGTCGTCTTCTCTTCCGCCGCAGGCTGAGGTCCACTCCGGTACCTCTGGTCTCCACGCACCGCAGGGAGCGCCCGTCTACCACGGCTTCAGTGACATGTGAGGACCGTGTCTACGGCACTGTTCCTCCAGTCATACCCCCCGCTTTCCGCCAGCTCATCTGCACTCAGCTCCGTGTCTCCTCCGGCCCCCAAATATATATCTTATCTGGATGTTACTATAACAACCCAAACCAGTGACTACGTCCCTTCCCGTCGTCTCGGTTTCCAGTCAGCCATAGATGCTCCTTTGGAAGGAGCCAGACGGTTTGCTATACCCCCTGCCAGAGCTTGAGCACAGATCTCCTCGCCTCTGAGCTGCCTCCCTCCCAACGCGATCCCCAAGACATCAGACCATCAATCCCTCTCGAGCCTCTACATGCTCTCCCACTGAACTTGCTGGATGTGTCCCAGCCACATCTGCAAGTGACTGTAGCGACTGGACCCAGGTCTGCGTGCTGGTTCTGCCATATTCTGCGCGTGTGCAGGTGGGTTCATCTCCCTGGCCTCGGGTTTCTAACCCGAAGCTAGAAACTGGAAAGGCCCCAGATGTCCTTCAACAGGTACATGGTTAAACTGTGGCACATCTGTACTATGAAATTCCACCAGCAATTTAAAAAAAAAGAAAAAAGGTACTATTGACACATGCAGCAACCTAGATATATCTCCAGAGACTTATGTTGGGTTAAAAAAAAAAAAAAATCCCCAAAGTCTGACTCCATCCCTATAACATCACTGAAATGAGAAACTGTAGAAATGGAGAACGGGTTCATATTGCCCAGGACTGGGGAGAGGCACAGGGGAGGCAGGCGTGACTGTAAAAGGGAACGGAATTGTTCTGTACCTTGACTGCATCAATGTCAATATCCTGATCATGATAGGCATTTAAGTGTTGAGACAATTTATCACGGCGTGGGGGCGTGCGGCTGGTAAAGGGTACAGGCGATTTCTCCGTCGTTCTTACAACTGCACATGAATCTAAACTTATCTCCAGAAAGGAGCGCCTGGCTGGCTCAGTCGGTAGAGTTGGTAGATACTGTTGTTGGCATCAGGGTAACTCTTGATCTCAGAGTTGCGAGTTCAAGCCCCATGTTGGGCATAGAGCTTACTTTAAAAACAAATGATCTCCAAAAAAGTTTAATTCAGAAGATACCTTTTTTACTGAGTTGCATAGACCTGAAAGCCTGGAAGGTACATTACTAATAAAAAAAAATATGAATGAAAAAAAAAATCACTGCTTTTTACTCCTGAAAATGTTTGTCTCTGACAGAAAACCACAGGCTTCCAGTCTTTTATCTTGACACTGAATTACATGCCTACAGAGAGCCAGGTGGGCTGTGGGCTTGCTCAGCTGTGCCCCCAAGCCCATGAGACCCAATTCAGCAGGTGGCAGCTCCTTTCCTTTTCTCTCGGGAGGAGCAAGGAAAGGAAGTGGGGGACGGACTTGGGTGAGGGTAGGCTACCGCAGAGTCAGGAAATTTCCGTAAGGCAGGGTCACTGAGACTGAGGGCGCGGGCCAGCAGTAGATGGACAGAGTTTGAGGGGGAGTGACGGTGGACATCACAGTCTTGCCCTGCCTCTGCCTTCCTGAATATTTCCCTCTCAGCCCTGATGCCCTCACCTACCGAGTCCCAACCAGCTTTCAGCTCTGGCTCAGGTCTATTTCCTCAGACACCCACATCCCAGCCTCAATCCCTTCTCGTTTGAGGTCCACAATTTACGTTTTATTTTTATTTTTATTTTTAGAGAGAGAGAGGGAGAGGGAGAATCCGAGAATCCTCAAGCCCACCCCCTCTGAGCGTGCAGCCCGATGTGGGGCTCGATCCCATGACCCTGAGATCATGACCTGAGCTGAAAGCAAGAATTGGACGCTTAACTGACTGAGCCACCCAGGCACAACTGAGCTCCACAATTTAGCTCACGATTCACTGGCTAACATTGGTCCGAATTGTGTAAGGTTTAAGCCTCACAGACAGAAAGCATTGCACTGGGCTTCTTGACACAATGCTCGGCATAGAAGACACAGAACCAAAATAATTGTTGGCTCATATCACAGTCAAAGGCAGGACCCCCTTGATTTATGGAGAGGTCATAAAAATCAAGAAGAAAGAGATTCACAGCCTGATAGAAAAAGGGTCAAAAATAAGTGGACAATTTTCAGTTGATAAATTCAAATGGCCCTTAAACCTATGAAAAGATGGTCAACCTCCTCAAAATGAAAGAAACGCAAAGCAAAATGTGTGGTGAGCAATCACAGCTCACCTATCAGATGGGCAAACGTCCAAGAGTTTAACAACACTCTCAACTGGCAACATACTTTTCCGCATAGACTCCTGGTGGGAAGGCAGAACTACCCCTAGGGGCAATTTTTAAAAACTTTTTATTTAAAAGCAATCTTAAACTTACAGAGAAGATGCAAATACAGTAAAAGAACTTCATTTTCTCTAAACTTTTTAAAAAAGATTGTATGTATGTATGTATAAAAGTATGTATGTATGTATGTATGTATAAAAGTATGTATGTATGTATGTATGTATGTATGTATGTATGTATGTATTTAGAAAGCATGAGTAGAGGAGGGGAAGGAGTAGAGAGGCAGAAAAAATCCCAAGCAGACTCAGGCAGGGCTCAAGCTCATGTTCTTGAGATCATGACCCTGAGATCATGACTTAAGTCAAAATCAAGAGTCAGACACTTAACCGACTGAAACCCCCAGATGCCCCTTCTCTAAACTTTTTATGACTGTGTCAACACAATGCCCAGTCACTTCCAGGAAACTTTGGTATTGTATATACTTCCAGTAAGGACGTTCTCTTTCACAATTACAGCATAAACATCGAAATCAGGAAAGTAACATTACTTTACAACCATGCACCCTCAGACTCCATTCAGCTTTCTCCTATTGTCCTAGTAACATCCTTTAGAGTGAAAAGATTTGATCCAGAATCGCATACTTAACTGTCATGTGTTAAGTTTCCTTTGATCAGGAACAGTCCCTCAATCTGTCATTGACTTTCATGACCTTGATAGTCTTGAAAAGTACAGTTCAGTTGTTTTGTAGAATATCCCTTGTTAGGGTGCCTGAGTGGCTCAGTTGATTAAACGTCTGCCTTCAGCTCAGGTCATGATCCCAGTGTCCTGGGATGGAGCCCTGCATTGAGCCCCGCATCGGGCTCCTCGCTCAGTGAGCAGGAGCACCCTCTGCCTGCTGCACTGCCTACTTGTGATTTCTCTCTCTGTGTCAAATAAATAAATAAAATCTTAAAAAAAAAAAAAAGAATATCCCTTATTTTGGGTTTGCTATGGGCTGGTGTTTGTGTCCTCTCAAAATTCATATGTTGAAACCTGATGCCCAAGGTCATGGTATGAGGAGGTAGGGCTTTGGAAGGCTCTGCCCTCATGATTAAGATTAATGCCCATATAAAGGAGATCCCGGGGCTCTAGCTTGTCCCTGCCACCAAGGGAGGACACAGAGAAAAGATGGCTGTCCATGAACCGGGAAGTCCTCATGGAACATCAAATCCACTGGTGTGGTGTCACAGACTCCAGAACTGTGAGAAGTGAATGTTGGTGGTTTATAAGCCACCAACCTCTGGCACCTTGTAAGAGCAGCCCAATGGATTAAGAGAGGGTTTGTCTGATGTCTCCTCAAGAGTGGATTCAGATGATGCATCTTGGGCTGCGATATCATAGAAACAGTGCCGTGCTGTTGCCATGGCATCCTGCCTGCTGGTACGCCGTTTCATTGTGGCTCATTACGGATGGTGTTAACTTCAATCACCTGATGGAAGGTATGTGTTTCAGGTTTTCCCATTGTAGAGTCACTCTTCTTCCCTTTGCAATTAGTCAGTATTTTGTTGGGAGGTATTTTGAGACTACGTTCCTCATTAAACTTGCAATTTATTCATTTATTTATAGCAGTGTGGACTCATAGATTCCTATTTTATTCAGCGGGTTGTAATCTTTTGGAATCATCTTGATTCTGATGCTCAAATTTCCCCGTAGTTTGCCAGTGGGAGTCCCTCCCTGGCACCCCATCGCTCTTCGAACTCTTCCTTACTTTCCTGTGTGACATGTTCTGGGCTCATCTTGCTCCTTGCTTGACCCCACTCTGGCATTCGCCATTCCTCCAAAAAGGCTCAGCTCCTCTTAGTGGAGAATGGTATTTAGAAACTAAGATCTGGGCATGAGGTGTGCTCACTGCTGTGGAGGTTTCATCGCTCGTAGGCGCGCTCCGTGGACAGAAAAAGGGAATCCATCTGTAGAGACACAGATATGTATATACACACACATATATTTTATATCTACATTTTTATATCTGTCAAAGCGCAGTGTGAGGCTCATGCTGGAGTGAGAGGTAGAGGCCGAGGGGTCTCCTGGGGGAAAGGGGAGGTTCATGACCATTGCTGTGGGAGTGGCTCACCCAGCCCTTTGGGCCTCAGGCAGGGGGTGGGGGCGGGGGCAGTGTGTTGGTCCTTGGAGTTCCCAGAGAATGAGCTGACGGGCTTTACGGAAGTGAAATCAAATCCCCAGACCGAGGGATGGCTCAAGCTTCCCGAGGAAGCCTTGGGAAGACATGACCGTGCCACTAGGAAGCTGACCGTCCCCAAAGGAGACCTCTTTCCCGTCGGGCCTCAGTGCAGCGGTGGAAGACTGTGAACCAGTTCCTGGGCCCACCATGCTCTGGCAGCCCAGCCAGCAGGGTGTGGTGGCAGCCACGGGCTGCCAGCCCCTGGAAGGTCTTCCCCTTCTCCTCACGTGCGAAGAAGATGATACCCTGTTTTCTCTCTGCCATCACAGAGTTGGTGTTTGGGGTGGTTGCATTTATAATTAGCCACCGTGAAAGAGAAGAAGCCACATCCACCTCATTGAGAGAAATGCACATTACTCAGAGATCCTGATTTTAGAGCTGGTCATGACTTGGATCATCTTCCTTTGGGAAGGAGATCAAATGCATTTTTAGTTGTAGATGGCGTGGGTTCTTCATTTTAGTAAGAACATCTTGAAATATCTTTTTTATTGAGGTGAAATTCCCATAACATTAATCATGCAAAAACGTACCATTCCGTGGCGGGTAGCACATGTGCAGTGGGGGGCAACCACCATCTCCATCAGGTACGCCGAGCGTTTCGAAAGTGCGTCCACAAGGAAAGAAGGTGTGTGTGGATGCTGGGCAGCCCTTGCTCTGGGGGACAATTCTTCTCTTATTCCATGGGGTTCCGGCTGGATCTGTCTCGGGCCAGAGTCACCTCTCACATTCACTTATGGGGATGGACGTGTGACTCATGCTGTCCTACTGGGTGTAGAACCCGGGTCATAGTGGGCCAGAACAACTGAAGTGACCCTTGGAACTTTTCTGCTGGGCACGGCCCCTTGAGTGAGGGTGACCATGAAAAACAAAACAGAATAGTTATGGGGTTCAGACCCTGAGGCTCGATGCAGGTGTGGGGATGTTGCTATAGGATGTGGAGCTTCATGTCCTAGAAGTTTTAGGGCACTTCCTGAGGGGAAAGAAAACAATGCTCTTCCACTGGGACTCTAAGCTGGGAGAAGGTGCGCCTGAGACTGCCATCCACCATCTTGGAATCTGTTTCAAGGAGGAGAGAAAGGCCATCACAATGGGGAGCAGACAAGAGTCATGGAGACCATGAACTCGGGAGCTAGCATTTGAGTCCTTGGATCTACCTAATCCTGAATCTCCAACCCAGGGCTTCCCAATTATCTAAACTCTAAACTGCTGAATCCCTTTGTTTAAAATCTAGTTTAGGCTGGGATTCTGTCCCATGTGACTGAGAGTCTTGACGAATATAACAAGCCACATGGAAGGTAGGTGGAAGTATCACCATTTGGTAGAGATGAAGAACTTACATGGAGAGTGGTCCGTGATGCAGCTCTCCTGGTGGGTGTGACGAGCCATGGATATTAAGATGACCCAAGTGGTGAGTCACTGTGGGGCTGACATCACCAGCGGGAGTGGTAGGTGAGCCAGGTCTGGACATCAGGGAGGGCTGCAGCAGAGACAGGCAGGTGGAATGGTTTCAGAAGCCGACTGATGGAGAGGACATAAGGTCTAGCAGAGTGCGGGGGCCAAGGGTAGAGTCTCATCTGAGTCAGAAGTGTGGGAACCCAGCCTTCCGCTGAGCTTCCCGGTGGACAATGTTAGAGGAACATGCTGTCGGGGAAGGAGTTGAAGGGGCTCCTGTGGCAATCATGGGTGCTAAATATGTCTGGTTGTCCCTGCTTTGAGTTCCTCGGTTCTGTTTACTTCCTGGATCCTACAGCGGAATGGAGCTGCACGGCTGGTTCCGGCCAACGAGGGACGAAAGGCTGTGTCAGTGTGATACCCTCCAGGGCTCTCCTTGCCAGGCCGGCTCTTCTGTCAGCCAGGGTCCCAGAATATTCCACGAGCTCCACCCGTCTGCAGACTTGCCACAGATACGTAGCAGGAGCCGAAGAAACTTTATGGTTTTTTATAGTGGATTCAATAGATTTAATTTATAGCTGTGCCATGCTCTTTTTTTTTTTTTTGGTGGTAAAATAGGTGTAACATAAAATTGCCATCTTAACCATTTTTAAGTGTAGAGTTCCAAGGCAGTAAGTACGCTCATATATTGTGCAACCCTCACCAACATCCACCTCCAGAGCTCTTTCTGTCTTTCCCAACTGTACCCAGTGTAAGCTCTGTACCTACTAAACACGAACTTCCCACTCCTCACACCCACCCCCCGCCCCCCAGTCCCTGGCAGCTACTCTTCTCCTTTGTCTATGAATTCGACTACGCTATGTACCTTGCGTAGGTGGAATCACACAATATTCGTCCTCTTGCGGCTGACTTACTTTGCTTAGCAGAATGTCTTCAAGGTGGATCCGTGTTACAGCAGCTTTCAGAACTTCCTTCCCTTTTAAGGCTGAATAATATTCCACTGTATGTGTACGCCACATTTCGTTTTTCTGTTCGTCTACTTACGGACATCTGGGTTGTCTCCCCCTTTTGGCTATTGCGAAAAATACTGCTGTGAACACTGGCGTACAAAAAGCAGAGATCGTGAGAGTCTCTGATTTCTGTTCCTTCGGATCTATACAGGGAAGTGGAATTACGGGGTCGTATGGTAATTCTATGTGTAATTTTTGTGAGGAACCACCATACTATTTTCCACAGAACTTCCATGATTTTAAGTCACGAAAACTTGGGATTGTTTGCTATTGCAGGACAACCTAGCATAGCCTGACTGACACTGCCCCTTGCTCTGGAGCGTCTAGGAGCACCCAGGATTCTGGTTAGGCCACGGAAGGAAGGGGGTACAGGAGCACAGAGGCTAAATCAATCGGAGCCTCATCAGAGCCGGGTTCTGGAACCAACCCTGAAGCCACATGGTTGCCTCTCACTGGACTCAACCCCCCTCTAACATAGTCACCTTGGGTCTCTTGACCTCAGCAGCACAGATACCCAAGGTCACACACATTATGACCTCCAATGACTTCCTCATAAATAGTTCTACTCAGTAGAAACTTCCATTTGCCCTTTTTGATACTGAGCATTTCAGCTTGTAATGTCTTAAAAGTGCGATGTGGTGATTTCGGGGTCAGATGAAGCACGCTTTGGAATCCTGGTTCTGCGATTTCCCCAACTGGGTGGCTTTGACTAAGCCTCAGTTTCTTCATTTGTAGAGGGAGGATAATATAAACTACCACATAAGTTTGGCAAGGACTAAGGGAAATGTGCCAAGTCCGGTGCCTGGCGCACAGGAGGCACCCAGGAAACAGGCGCTGCTATTTGGGAGCAATATTATATAAGCCCTTGAGGAAGGGAGAGGTACCGCGCCATCTTTCTAAACGCGGTCTTCCCCTTGGCCATGTTTTAGAGTATCTGCGGATGCCCAGCTTGATATGGAGAGCAAAGCAGCAGGGAGCCTGCCGTGCACACATTCATTCAACAGATGCTTACTGAGAACCTACTGGACACCAAGTGCCAAGCTACAGTTGTGGCTCTTGTCCTCATGGGAGAAACAGCACGAGTCTCTGAGCAGGGCCTGTTATCAACAGCATGGGGTGACCACTTGAGCGAGGGTGACACTGAAAAAGGCAAGGACAATTGTGTCGAGAGCGGCCTCTGACCTTGAGGCTAGGGAGTGGGGAAGACTGGAGGATCTGGGAGCATTAGTGAGCTTCTGGCAGGAAACCCTCTTGGATGAAAGTTGGGCACCGTGTCACAGTTAGGTAACTGTTCCTGTGCCCTCAAAGCTGGTGGGGGAAGAATGGAAAAGTAGGACTGGTGTCAGCTGTGAGGGCCTCAGTGCGGGTCTTTGGGAGCCCCCCACCCCCGGCCCACAAGTGGGATGGTGGGTGCCAGGGGAAGGGAACCCTCAGTGTCCTGGGTCAGAGAGCTCAGGGCACTGCCATGTAGCTCAAGGGGGTGGATTGGGGGTTTACAGTAGGAGAGGCTGGTGGAGGCACAGGCAGAAGTGGAGAGCTGGGCTGGGGGGGGGGGGGTCAGGGGGTCCAGTACTAAGCCCTAGAGGTAGCAGTCAGGAAAGTGATGAGCAGAGGGTGGCTGTGCTGACAGGAGTAGACAAAGATGCCTCCAAGTCAGAAACCTGGAGCCCGGAGAACTCTCTGGGAAATGAGAACAACCCCCGCGGGAGAGGGGTGAGTAAGCGCGAGGGTGGAGTGTAGGTGTGCACAGGATCTCCGAGCTGGAAGGGATCTTCAATGTCATTTAGTTCAACCTCCCACCCCATGAAGTCTTTCAGTCTTCCACTGTCCAATTGAGGGCACTCAACTCTACTTGGACACTTCAAGGTACGGGGAGCTCACCCCCTCTGAGGGGATTCATCCTGTAGAGGTGCCCGAGCCTCCAGGACCGCCCGGGCGGACCTGGCGCCTCGACCTTGGCCCTGTTGAGTGGGCTGGCCTCCGCTCGGCCGCACCTGGCGGTGGTGGCCGGTCGGGTGGGGATTGCGGTGCGGATGGGCCGGCGCTGCTGTCCCCAGCCCCAGTGCTGAGGTAGGCAGAGTGCAGTGGGCTCTGGTGGAGGTCGGGAGAACTGCAGGGTGAAGGCCGCCGGGGGCTCCGCGGGCTGCTGGGGGGGAGGCACTTGACACCGGCCGGGGGAGAGGAGGGGCCGCTGTCCCTACGGCCAGTGCTGGATGCGGGGACCCAGAGAAGAGGCAGCGCCAGGTAGCGGGGCGCCCCGCGGGGGCGTGGGGCTGGGGGGTGGGAGGGCTGCAGCAAGGCCCCCGGCGGAGTGGTCCGGAACGCGACCGCGGCGGGGTGCCCAGGCCCCGCGCAGGGTCGTGGCCATGCGGAGTCCGGCCCTCCGTCTCGCAGCGTGCGGAGACCCCCCGGCGGGGCCGTAGGGGCCGGGAAGTCGGGCCGAGGGCGCTAGGACCGGCCGCGCGCCCAGGCCGCTACCGCCGCGGCGCCCCGGGGCCCCCCAGTCGGCGCTGCCTCCCGGGCCGGCTCCGCAGCGCCGGGGCCGGGGCCAGCGCGGCCGCGGGGGGCGAGCAGCGGGCGGAGGCCTGGGCCCGCGGGCGGCCGGAGGGAGGGAAGGAGGAAGGCGGAGAGAAGGGGTGGGAGGGGGGGACCCGGCAGAGGAGGCGGAGAGAGGGAGCGCGACAGCGAGCGGAGGGAGGGAGCGAGCGAGGCAGGCAGGCGGGCCGGGAGGGAGGGAGGGCGCGCGGGCGGCGGCGGCGGCGGCGAGAGCAGAGGACGAGCCGGGACGCGGCGCCGCGGCACCAGGGCGCGCAGCCGGGCCGGCCCGACCCCACCGGCCACACGGTAATGAGCGCCGCTGCTGGCGGCCCGGGAGGCCGGCCCGGAGGCGGGCAGGGAGGAGGGGAGGCCGGGCGGGGGGCACGGCGGCGGGCAGTGCCCAGCTCGGGGCACGCTCCTGGACCCCTGCAACTCGGCGCCGGGCGCTCGCGGGGCCAGGGCTGCGGGCGGGGACGGCGGGCCGGGCTGGCCAGGGCGGCGCGGGGGATTTGAGGGTTTGTTTATGTCCCCGCGGGCTCGGCAGGCGCCCCCTCCCGTCCCGCCCGCTCCCGGCGCGGAGCCCCCTCCCCGCCCCCGCCCGGCTCCGGGCTCAAGTTCAAGTCTATACAATGCCGCGGGGGGCCCCCTCCACCGCCGGCCTCGGTCGCGGTGCCCGGCTCGGCGCTGCCGCAGGGGCCCCGGCCTGGCCGCCCCCGCCTTCCGGGCCCTGCCCCCGCCCCGGGGCCCCGCCTGGGGCCTGCGGCCGGGGCGCTGGAGGGCGCGGACCCCGACCCGGAATGATCGGCTCCCGCCGCGGCCCGCAGGGAGCGGGGGAGGGGGCGGGGGCCGGGCCCCGCGCAGGCTCCGCGGCGGCGGCAGAAAATGGCAGCCTGGCACGACCCGGCCCCCCGCCCCTCCCCCCGGCTCCCGGCCCTCTTCGGCCCGGCGGGGCGGGGGACCCGGGAGGCCCCCGGGGGCGGGCCGAGGGGTGATCCGGGGGCCGGGCCGGGGAGCGCTGCGCAGCGATCCTCCTCCGGCCACCTGTGGCTGGGGGTGCGGGGTGCCAGCGGATCTGGGAGGGGCGGCGGGGGTGGGGAGAGTGCCACTTGGGGGGCACACCTCCCCGCGGAGGGCCGGGCGGCGCGAGGGGGGAGACGTCGTGCCTGGCTCCTCCCTGCCCCCGCCGCGGGCCGTGGGAGCCGGGGCGGCGGCGGCGGCGGCGGCGGTGGCGGTGGTGGTGGCGCCGCAGTGTGGGGGCGGGGCGGGGGCGGGTGAAGATCCCGGGCCGGGGCCGCGGGGGCCGGAAAACGCGGGGATGGGAGCTGCGGGCCAGGGCCAGGGCCGGGAGCGGCGCGGGTGGGAGCACCTGGGGTCGCCCCCTGCAGCAGCACCCCCAGTCGTACACACTCACACGCACGCGGACACACTCACGCACACGCACCCCCGCTGGGCCGGTGCAGACGTGTCCTTGAAAGCTTCGCATCTGCAGAGTGAAGGACGAGGCCTCGCAGAGGCTGCAGATCGGGGTCTTCGGCCCCGCGGCCCCGCGCCCCAGGAGACCCCGAGCTTCGGAGCCGCAGGCGGCCGCGGTCCGTGTCCCGCCCTCACCCCAGCTCCCCTCCCCCAGGCCGCCCTGCCCTCCCTCCCCCTCGGCGCGGACCGAGCTGGCGTGGGTCCAGGGCCCGCCCCCGGCCTCCCCCAGCCCCCCATCGCTGGGGCCCGCGGCCCTCCGGCTGCCAAACTGCATTTCGCTTTCCTGGAACCTCCCTTCTTGGGGGCACCCACTCCCCTTCCACCCCACTCTGTTATTTCCCACTTTTCTCTCCATCCCCAACGTCCTTCCACCTCTCTCTACCTCAAAGCCAGTTGAGTAGGTCTTGCCCTGGTTGGGGAGTGGGGGCTAGCCGACTCTCGGGGGGCTTTCTTCCCCTGCTCCTGAGGGGAGCACCCCCGTGGCTGCACCTTGACCCAAGATGGCGTCCAGCACCCAGCTGGGCAGCTCCGACCTCAGGGCGGGGGAGGCAGGGCGGCGGGGAGGTAGTGGGGGCGCTCCCAGAACCACTCCACGCGCCCCCTCTCAAACCAGCAGGGACAGGAGCCTGGGCAAGACGCGCCCTCTGCCCTGTGACCCAGCTTGCCCCTCGCTGCCATGCCCAGAGACTGCCATCAGCATCCCTGGGGGACGGTTCGGTCTTCATGTTTCACCCTGCGCTGCCAGCGGCTGAACCGGCCTCCAGCCTCCTGGGCCGGCCGGCTGCGAGGGGATCCTGGGATCAGGTGCTGCTCTGCTGTGCCTCCTCCCTTCCAGGCAGATGTGACAGCTGCAGCCAGGGAAGCTTTTCTCCTTAGGCGTTGCTGGAGTGTTAGGACTGGCCTGTGGGATCTGGGGAGCCCAGCTGTTAGGCGGAGGGACCCTCTTCAGGCTGTCCTCCGTGCTGGCAGGGGCTATCATCTTCTGGTGGATTCCTGAGCTGCCTGGCTTTGGGAGGCTGGGGTTGTCAGGAGTTCCTGCTGGGTTTCTGGGGCAAGGTGGCCCCCCTCTGCCTCCAGGTCCCACAGAGGAGAGCCTGGTTGGGCTGTTTGACAGGCAACTCCGCGGAAGAGTGAGTCTGCACCTGTGTACGTACCTGTGCTGCACCAACTCGGGCTTCGGGGCTGGCATCTACCTGCCCGCCACCCTTCCCGGCCCCACTTCTTTGGGCCCTGGCTCCCTCTCTGCCCTCCAGCTGCTTGGAACTTGTCTATAGCTACTCCTCAAATGCATAACCCCAGGCCCAGGCTGACCCGGCTCTCCTTGTCCCCTTCCCCCACACTCCACCCCCTGTTGCAGGGGGGAGGCTGCCATGGGAGGTTGTCCTTAGAAAGGTGAATTTCTTGTTGAATTGAGGACTGCCTGTGCATCGTGCAAGGGCTGCCCCCGAGCCCTGGAGAGGACGACCCGGACTGTCATCTGTCAGGGTGTCTGCGGACAGGATTCCTCTGTGGGGTGGGGGTTGGACTGGAGCTTGGAGGTCCATTCCAACTTTGAAATTCTATGGCTCTGATTCTAGTGGTGGAATTTCAGACCCAGGAATGGGGGCGGGGTGGTCTGTTTTCACCACACAGCCGTAATCCGGAAAGGCTTCCAAGGAGAGGAGGTCTGAGAGTGCAAGGCCTCCTGGGGGATGGGCCTTGGAAAGGAAAAGGTGGCATGAGGGGTGGGGACACTGCAGGGACGAGGTTTGTCACAGGTGACCGCACAGAGAGTAAAAATTCAGCTTCCCCGGTAAACCTTCATAGGCTTTGTGTCCTTCTGTAGGCTTCCATGAAAATCCATGTGTGTCCATAATTTCTGAGGTTTTTTTTTTCCCCCCGAGTCCAATTCACAATATGCTCTCGAGTCCCTTGTGGCTATTTTCCTATCACAGTCACAAATCACTGCCAATGGTCCTCTGGAAATGGCTTCAAGAAATGCAGGACAAACTAAAAAATACTTGTCCAGGGTGACTTGGCCCCTGGGGAACTTAACTGTGCCCTGCTCCTGCTCTCTCCCATAAGCCTGTGGTCTCCACAGGACAAGGACTTGGCTGCCTCTGGGTCACCCATCCGACATTTAGTGGGACCTCCTTGAATGCCGAACGGCGGGGCAGCTTGCTACGCTTCTGTGGTTTTGGTCCCTGCCCTCTCCCTGGCGGTGGCCAGGCAAGGCTCCTTTTGTTGGGAAGCATATAGGGAACTCAGAGGAGTCTTAGCTGCTCCCTAATGGGTACGTTAAGAATAGACCATCTCTGGGCCTGAAATGTTACCATTAGTATCGGAGCCTTAGAATTTAGGCTTAAAAGAGAACTGTGAGCGCTGAGGACACGTGGAGCTGAGTTGGGGGCTATTTGGGTGTGGGGCCAGGCGGGGGTTGGGAGTACTATCCAGACCCTGAGGCCAGAAGAGCCCATCCTGCCTTTCCCCAGTCCTTCCTGCTGCTTGTGCGGACCTGGAGTCCCTGACTGCGTGTGGGGTGCGGGGTGTGAGGTGTGGCCCTTGGGAATTGTTTCCACTTCCACTCGATGTATAACAGGGGGTAGAGGCAGTCAGGAGCCCTCACCCGCCCTTTGAGGCTGGGCATCTCCGTGGGCCTGCGTTTTCCTGCCTTTGAAGGCTTTCATGGTAAATTAAGGTGCCAGATTCCTTTCCCCCAAAATTTTGAGGGCTTGTTTTCAGTCAGGTCTCTCTTTGACTATTTTTCCCTTAAAAAAAAAAAACCAAAAATCCCAAAACCAAATCCGAGTCTCAGACCCATGAAGTGTTGGAAATGTGTGTGTGTGCGTGCATGTGTGTGTGTGTGTGTGTGTTCAAGGCTGCCTCCACTTGGCTGAGTGTTGTGGGCAAGACAGGGTGTGGTGTACGTGTGTGTGTGGAGACTTCTCTGTACACGGTGTGCGGCGCCGTGGGGAGAGAGGTGACTTGCTTAGACATGAGCCCGTTTTGAGGCAGTCGAAGTGAGGGCCCTGGAGTCAGCCACTTCCCTGCCGCGAGATCAGGGACAGCTAACTTCATTGCTCTGTGCCTCAGTTTCCTCACCTGTACCGTGGAAATAAGATGCCGCTGTGCTTAAGGTTGTCGTGAGGATTCGCGGGGACAGTGTGCATTGGTCCCACAGCGGAGTGTCCGTGCTCAGTGTCTGGGCAGCGTGGGTGGACCGGTGCTGCGGGAAGTGCGTTCAGAAGTCTGGTCCGTCTTCCTGCCTCTTCTGCACCATCTTGGACAGCAGAGGAAAGTGCTGATCCTGCCTGACAGAGCTCCAGAGGGGGAGGGCTCCTCAGTGCCACCTGGCAGTTGGTTCTGGGAGTGTAACGGGTGGCCCTGCAGGGACACTGCGAACAGGTTGTCTGTGTACTCACCTTAAATCCCTCACTTCACAGTTCCAGCTCTTTCTTTGGTCCCATGTGTGCTTTCCGAGCATTTCCTGTGGGCAAGGCCCTGTGCTGGGATTTGAGGGGACACGGAGTGAGTTTAGGATGAACCCCGCTGATGAATGACCATAGACCGAAGTCACAGGAGAGGGAGAAATGAAGTGCTCAAAGGACAGTACGGTCATAAGGAACTGAGGGGATCAGGGAAGGCTTCTTGGAAGAGGTGGTACCGAAGGTGGGCCTTAAAGCAGTGAAGTAGGGCTTTCAGGCTGAGGGGAGGAGACCAGGCTGTGGGGGATGGGGTGGCTGGAATGTGGAGGAGATGCTAGGCGGTTGAGGGGGGCCCTAGGGGTGCTGGGGGCCAGGCTGAGGTCCCACATCGATTTGGGGAGACTGGTCCCTGTGCTCCGTAGCTCCTGCTTGTCCTGTGGACAATCGTATTGAACCCTGCTTGTAGTGGCTTCTCGGGGTGGAGAGAAGCCAGGGGGATGAAAGTGAGGGCAGGGGAGGGCGCCCTCCACCCCCCCCCCCCCAGCTCATCTGGTGTAGGTGCTTCATGGTCCCTTTATATTCTATAGACTCTCCAGTGCTTAAGAGCTCAGCGTGGAGGGAAATAGAGCATATTTAAATCACACAACCCTGGGGCGCGGTGGGGGGGTGTGTGGGGTGGAGGGGGCTGTGGCAGGGGCTGTGGCCGTTAAGGGAAATACCAGCCAGTGACAGCAACTGTGGCCGAATGGGGAGGAAAAGGGTCGTGGGCTTGGCCTCCCATTGCTTCCCCTCACCCAGGCTGAGGTGCCCCGACGTCCAGAACATTCTTCCAAGGGGCTGCGAGCAGGAGGGAAATGGAGGCTGCCGGAGCTGGCTCTGCCCTTCCCTCCGGTCTCCCTCTGCCACACGCAGCTGAACTGAGCCCCTGGTTTGGAGAGGATGTGCCCCAGGCGGAGCTGCAGGTGCCTGGCAGCCCCCAGCAAGGACAGCTCTAGTCAGGGCCCTCCAGGCCACATCTCCCTTGCTGATCACATCCAGGCCTGGCCTGTCTGGAGGACAGCGGCGGGGGAGGAGGTGCAGACGTCTGGGGCTTTCCTAACTGAATCCCGGCAGGGAGTGGAATTTTTTTTTTTTTTAGCCATAGCTCAGCGTGGTCCACTCCTGTCCTGCTGAGGTTCCCTCTGACCCCTAAGACTTCCCAGCCTTATTTACTTCTATACCCAGGTTCCTATTTTCTCTTTCCTGCGGTCATGGCCCTGCTCACTGTCATCCCTATTGATCTCCGTTTCTGTTTCAAATGTCAAGGTCATTTTTATTCTGAGCCGGTTGTTAGCCGCCCTGTCTGGGTACACCGAGGGGACAGAGGACCATCTCTCCCAGCTGGTAAGAGGAGGGTCAGAACTTGGGTGTTCTGACTCCTGCTCTAATTAGATGGATCTGGGGGTTGGTGCGGATGTTCTGGACCGAACAGATTACCTAGATCCCTGTGTTCCAGTGGTCCTCACTCGAACAGGTTAAAAGATGCGGAGAAGAGACGTTACGGGACGGTGAGGTCAGATCTGTGGTTTACGGAGCCCTGGATTGGACCGGGCCATGTCATGCTGAATGTCAGGGAAAGCTTGGACTGCGAGGCTGGGAGGCTGGTGCTCTGGAAGTGGCCCCACGCCCCGCCCCCAGAGGTTCCCCAGAGGACCCTGAGAGAGGCAGGTGAGGGCCTCGGCCCGGTAGGTGGGATCCTCGAACACTCCAGCAAACAGAACCTGTTGGGAAGGGGCTTCTTGAGGGAATGGTCCTGTGTGATTAATTTTAGAGATTCTGAAAGGATAAATACATTTGTGGATAGAGGGAAATCTATTGAGATTTCCCCAAGCCTGTGAAGTGTGGTAGTAAGCGTGTCTATTCTGATGTGTTAAATGTCCATGGTGTGGTGTTGGGTAGCCCACAAAAGCAGTGTGCAGAGCATAATCTTGTTTTTGTAAAGTCCTTTAAAATAAATACAAATATACACGGACAGAAAAAGTCGCTCTGGGAGGATACACAGCCGACCTGTCAAGAAAGCCTTGGCCTTTTTACTTGATATACTTTATACATTTTTGTAATCTTTGAAAAAATGTCAATGCACATGTGTTCCTTTCTTAATGACAACAACAAAAATAAATAAAACCACACTTTTTAAAGCTTCTGGATAAGAATGGGAAAAAGATTTGAGTCATGCTAGGACTGGAAGTTCGACTCTTTTTTATAATGGATAAGAAAGGAGCTTGGAGACTGACAGTAAAGGGTAGGGCCACTAGATCCCTGTCCTTCCCGGGAGGCCTGTGGGGAGGAATAGTATGGATGCTCTGAGCAAAGGCTGGGGCTAAGGAGGCGAGTGGAAAATAGGCAGCTGGCTGAGTACCCGTCCGTGCCAGAGCCAGTACGCCAAGTTAGCTTTGTCGGAAGGCAACTTGAACTCTCAGTTCACCCAGGATGGGAAACAGATCATTGAGGGTCTTCACAGAAGGCTTCGATCTGCCTGTTCTTGTGGTCCAAATGGTTCCCTGGGAGGTATAACCAGGGCCGCGTTCCAGGGTGGAGCTCAGGCGACCCAGCCCCGCACAGAAGGAACAGCGTGGGGAGCCGCACGCAGGGAGGACAGAGTGGGACTTCAGGAGGCCCCCAGAAGGGATGGAAAGGGTTCTGGGGAGCTCCTCTGGCATGTGGGCTCAAGCTGCGCCCAGCTCTGTGATCGGGAGGCCCACGAGTGGGTGGCAGTGACCCAGGGGACAGGGTGGAGAGGTGAGAAAAGGCAGCTACAAATTCCTCTGCCTGTTGCTTGGCAACAGCCTCCACCTTCCCCATGAACAGCCCCTCCCCCAGCGCCAACCCCCACCCATGGGTGCCCTCTTGGAGTCTGTTTTCCCCTCTGAGGCTGCCCCTTTAACATGACACGAGAAAGAGTATGTGTCCTTGTCTGTCTCTGCCCCACCCTGGATTAAGGCAGGAGCATAAATATGGTACCGTGCAAGCAAGCACAGAGCAGGTCCCTCTGCACCGCAGCTCCCCCCCCCGCCCCGCCCCCCCCCCCCGGGGCCCCTATAGCCCCCAGCCAGCAGGGGACAGAGGTGCTGGGCCAAGAGGAGATTGGCAGGCAGGGCAGCTGGCAGACCTTGATGCACTTCTCAGCACTCCTAGCCCACAGTTAGCGTGGGCCCGACGTGTCCCTGTGTCCTCATGCCGCAGGCCCAGCATCCGGGTGTAGGGAGGGCCTCAGCCTCTCCCCCGGGTTGCCCGATTCAACCGCAACACTGTCTGAAGCACCTGCTGCTGACCCCAGCACACAGTAGGTGGCCAGGAGGTAAGGGTTCCTTTTCTTTAAGTGGCGTCACCAGAGAGCTGCATAAGGGCTTGCTTCTGTGGGGACCGGGCAAGACGACCCCCCGCGAAGGCCCCGTTGCTCCGTCAGCCCCTACAAATATTGTCTGTCATCCTCTCTGTGGGGGCCTCAGGGCCTCGGGAAAGTCAGGATTCAGATGGTTGGTCTGTGAGCCCTCAGGCCCAGATCACCTGATAGCCAGGCCTTTCCTCTGGGTGCACAGACTTCAGTCTTGTTAGAGTCCATGCCCACTGGGGACCGCGCTGGTCCCCTAAGTCCTAGGCCTCCTCTTTCTCGTAGGCCTCTGGTCTCTTTGGGCCCAGAGCAGACGGTGACGTCTCTGGTGGGTCTGGGCCTACTGGCAGGGCCGGCTCTGCTCCTGGCCTGGAGGCCCGGGAGGGTCTAGACCACAGGGACCCAGCAGCTGGCACAGAGCGATGGGTCCTAATGGCTTTATGACCAGCAACAATGTGGTGCCTATTGCCATCGTCTCTCAGCCTGGCTCCCCACCCATCTGGTGGTGGCCTGAGGGCCCGCCTGGTACCAGAGACTCAGCCGGGAAACCCAGTGGGGCCGGGCAGTTGCTGCTTTGGTTTTTTTCCTGTCAACACCCTCAACACAGCCCAGACTCCAGGAGAGCTGGGTTCAGCGGAGCGAGCGGCCAGGGCCCCACCTTGGCAGGCTTGGCATCTCTCGGGTTTCTGTTCAGAGGTCCCCTGCTTCAAAGCCTCAAATAATGTTCATCTGTTCATTTCTCCCAGCCCTACTGTGTGCCAGGCACTGGCCACAAAGACAAAAGAGACGGAGCCAGTCTCCAGGCCCACAGTGCGATGCAGCTGACCAGGGCGAGTACTAGAATACAGGCTGCTGGAGAGAGCTCGGGGCACCGCGGGCGCTCAGAGAAGGGAAGTCACATTCAGAGAAGAAAGAAAATCAGGAAGAACTTTTTTTTTAAATTGAAATTTAGTTGGCCTATTCTATGAAATGAGCTTCAGGTGTACAACACAGTGATTCGACAGTGACCTAATGACAGAGGCCGTGCTAGAGCAGGGTGTCAAAGGGCAGGGAGCAGTAAGCCGGGGGGGGGGGGGGGGTGTCAAGGGTATTTTCTGACCTGATGGGATGTCGGGGCTGGAGCTGGACCCTGGAAGGATGGGATGTAGGGGATGTAGCCTATGGAGATGTTGGGGTTGGAGTAACCAGCCCGTGGCCGGCCGTATTTCCATCTGAGAGAGCACCTAGGGGCCTCTGGGCAGAGACTGGACAAAAGGATGGGGGGAGGGAGCCGTGGAGGCGGGGTCCATCGTGAGGCATTTCGGGAGCAGAGCTGGCAGGAGCGGCTGGGCGATGTCCCCTGGCCAGCTGTGCGGGTGGAGGTGGCAGCCACTGAGAGGCACAGGTGGGGGTAGTCTGGGAGGGCCCTGGGGGTGCTTCACGTGGGGGAAGGGACTGCAGTTGGGGGGCCCAGTGTGAGCCCCAGTGCAGCATGACGGATTAAAAGGGCCGGCACATTTTCTTCCGTAAATGTAGCCACCCCTGCAGACTTTTGAGGAGGGAAGTAGCGGGATGGGTGGAGAAATTCCTGATGTTTGGGGCTCCGAACGGGGCCTCGCACTTCTCAGGAGCCCCTCAGAAGATGAGCCTCGGGGCGCCTGGGTAGCTCTGCGGTTAAGGTTAAGTGTCTGCCTGCCTGAGGCTTAGGTCCTGGTCCCAGGGTCTTGGGATTCAGCCCCAGCTGGCCTCGGGCTCCCTGCTCAGCGGGGAGTCTGCTTCGGCCTCTTTCCCTCCCCCTGCTCTTGGTCTCTCAAGCAAATAAATAAATAAAATCTTAAAAAAAAAAAAAAAAAAAGTAAGATGAGCCTCAAGGTCTAGTCTCTGTCGCTGGGCTCCCTGGCTGCAGGACCCGGGGTGAGCCCTGTCGCCCTGAAAACAGTATGTCAATTGCAAAGCTGGCGTCCACCCTCCCTTCAGAGGTAGGCCTGCCGGGATACTTGGGGATAGGCTGGGGACAGCAGTTTTGGGAAGCAAATAAAAGAAACAAACAAAAACTTTCTCTAAAATAGAGGTGAGCCTTCTGTATGTCACAGGAAGGGCCATTTCCGAAGAACTTCTAGAAAAGTGATTCGAGCTGGGTTAGCACCACTGAAGGAAGAGGCCGAGTGTGGCAGCGTGCCAGAGCCACCAGGCCCAGTCCTGGACAGACAGGGGTCTCACCTTGGCCCTGCCACCTCCTGGCCGCACCCTTGGGTGGATCACGCACACCTCCCTCCTTGGCCTCGGTTTTACCATCTGCAAAGTGGAGGCAACCTAGCAGGCTTGGGTTTGCTTGTTTGAAACACTGCTTCTTGCACTAAACCTGGGTATTTGATGGCACTCGTCACACTTTCTATGTCACCCATCTTTTAGAAGAATCCTTATGCGGTGGACCTCACAGGTGTTTGGGAATTAACAGAGGCGCACGGTCCCTTCTGGTGCTGAGGAGGCACACACGTGCGTGCCCCTTCTTTCTCTGTCTCGTCTTTTGAGCTGCTTCTTGGTCTTTGCCTCTGGGAGGACTGTCCCACCTGTCTCCTCAGTCAGTTGGGAGGACTTCCCTGTCCTGGGGGACACGCTCCATGGACTCTCAAGCCTGGGTCCGCCCGGGGTATTTGAGAAGCATCTAGTGGGCGACATGGAAATCAGGGGAGTCGGTTCCTTTTCTCTGTGATAAAGAGGGGACAGAACTGTCCACAGCTCTGTGGAGAGCAGAGGGTGAGGGAGGGAGAGGCTCCACACTGTGCCGGGCCCGGGAGGAGCAGGACTGGGACCTAGCCCAGGAGCTGCCTGGGAGTGCCAGGGAGAGGGGGCCTGAGCTCTGGTGGGGTCTGGGAGATGAGCTTGGGGTGACCCTGTCTGGACAGTGAGGCCAGCTTCCTCGTTAGCGGGCATACATGGTGACCATTGGCTATCTCCTGCCCCTGCCCCCACCCCCGCCGACATGCAGCCCTGCCCAGGGGGAGACCTTTGGAGCATCGCTGCCTTCTGGAAGAGGCTCTGCTGGGAAGATGGCTTCCTGGCCCAGGCTCCGGGGGGCTGTGATATCGGCAGGAAGGCCTGGGCCAGAGTCAGGCTGTCTCTCGCTGGGTAAGGGGCTGGGGTGGGGACCGCTGTCACCTGAGGGTGGAACCCGGTGCTTCTTGTACAGACCTGCGTGTCTCTCCCGTCGGAAGGGCAGCCCTCTGGAAGCTGGGCCTATATGGACTGAGGGTGTGGTGGTGTAATCAAATGAAACGTACAGCATAATTAATCTGGCATGCCCTTAACGGTATGCATAATTGTGCTGCATGGTAATTAGGTGTAAATGGTAAGCAGTTCACATAAATGTTTTTGTAATTGGTATTAATTTTGCAGAGGCAAACTAAGTTTATGCGGTTTTTTCCTCTTCTTGCTCTGTTAGTTTTCTAGCACAGGCAATTCCTCGCTCTTGGAGGAATTCTATTGCAAATGTTTGTTTATCAGGCAATGTTTTGTGTTTTCTCTCGGAACAATGTTATGAATGGTTATGAGGTTCCCAAGCTGGTTTCCAAATGCCTCTTTGGCCCAGAGCGTAGGTGAAGTGGATGACACGTGGGCAGGGGGTGCCTGGAGTGGGAGAGTGTGTGCGTGTGTGTGCGCGCACGCCTACATGTCTGTCTACATGTGTGTCTCCACATGTCTGTGTGTGTCTGTATCTGGCTGTGTGTATGCACGCATGTGTATCTGTATGTGCATGTGCCTCTGTCTGTGTGTATCTGTGTGTACGTGTGTGTGGCCACTGTGACAGATTCCGGGCTCTGGTGAAGAGGTAACCCGTTCTTGTGGCTGGGTACCTCGGATTGGGGAACTAGTGGCAGACTCGGGCTCGAGCCCCGAGAGGGGACTCCAGGTCAGGCCACAGTGAGCAAGAGCCACTCGTGGGTGTGGTCTTAAGCCAGAGTCTAGGTTTCCTAAGGACACGTCACTGGCCTTTTGCCCTGATTAATCATATAATACTTTTTTTAAAGACTTAACATTTCTTTAGTGCCCACTGTGTGCCAGGCACTGTGCTCAATGGCTCACTCGGATTCTCTCCTACCTTAAAATGGGTTAATAAAGTAGGGGCTCCTAGTTACTCCATTGTGCAGATTGGGAAACCAAAGCCCACGTCTCTGAGGGGCAGAGCTTGGGGTTCAAGGTGGAGTCTGGCTGAGTCTAGGGCCAGAGTGGGGGAACGAATGGCACCGGGGCTGCTGGGCCAGCGGCTAGTGATTCTGAGAGGTGTTGCCCAGAATCTGGGGCTCTTCTTCATCCTCTCGACCCCCTCCACAAGAGGTTTGGTTTCAGGTGGAGCAGGAGGGAGGAGAAAGCAGATCAGTGACCAGTGGGTGGTCCATGTGGCGGTGGGTGGAGAGGGACTGTGCTCCAACAGGACCTGAGGACCCTTTGGGGGGACATCTTAGTTTTGGCCTGGGAGGGGGTCAGGTGGCTGATCACTTGGTGTCACTTGATCTGGGAGGAGTGGAAGAAGCATGAGCATAGGTGGGGAGAGAGAGCTGTCCTGGCTTGGGAAAGGTGGTGCAGGAGCCCAGAGCCCCCGAAGAAGGCCTTTCCATTGGCACAGTGCCTCGGGGGACTCTGCTAAGCAACCCTAGAATAGGGCTTGTGGGGGGTCACTCTCGGCATGCAGCACTGGGAGTGACCTCACACAGTCCTCTCTGCCTCAAGGGGCACCCGGAGCGGGAGACAGCTGCTGGCCGTTTGGGGGGCCTGCAAGGTGCAAGATGTGAACTCTGACCCCATCTGTTTGGGAAAGCGGACACATGCATATACACACGGGAAGCAAAATGACCACAAACAGAAACTGATTCAAGACCCCTGGATGGGTGGTCGAGGAGAAGTAATGGGAGTGGGGGTGCTGAGGGATGTGGGGAGAAGGGGCCCCGTCAGAAGAGAGAATGGTGTGAGTGTAGTCACAAGTGTGGGGGCGGAAGATAGAAGCTGGGGGAGGGACAGTGACCGGTCCTGGAACGAGGGGGTCAGCTAGGAAGGGGGGTTCATGCTGCAGTGAGATTGTTGTAGGACTGGGCCAGAGTTTAGATTTTACTGTGCGTGAAAATCCCTGGCATCGTGGTTTTTTAAAAAAAAATTTCTTTTTTAGGATTTTATTTATTTATCTGTCAGAGAGATAGAGAGCACAAGCAGGGGGAGCAGCAGGCAGAGGGAGAAGCAGGCTCCCTGCTGAGAAGGGAGCCATATACGGGACTCGATCCCAGAACCCTGGGAGCATGACCTGAGCCCAAGGCAAGTGCTTAACCAACTGAGCCACCCAGTTTTATTGAGCTTTATTGAGCTTTATTGAGCTATAATTCATCGAGCTATAATTCATATACCATACAATTCACCCATTTAAAAGGTACAATCTGATGTTTTTCAGTACCTGCACGCAGTTGTGCTATCGTCCCCACAATCAATTCTAGAACATTTTCATCGGGTATCCTAGGCTTTGACTGAGAAAGCCATGTGTGGAGAATCTACTGAGTGGCTGGGGTGGGAGGTAGAGGTACGAGAGGCTGGGAGCCTTGTTGTAGAATAACCACCAAGGGCAAGGCCCATGGTGCAGAGGCCCCATGTCCCTCCCCCGGGGGGAGACGGTGGATGGAGGCCTGAGGACCAGGTGCTGCGTGGAGTGTGGGGGCGGCGGCGGGGGACGGGGAATCTCAGTTCTCTTCGGTGGTGGGGGCTCGGCAGCGGAGGGGACGGTGGTGGCACTTCCACAGCGGGAGAGAAGCCAGAGGAGACAGGAGGCATCTGGTTCTCGCAGAGTTGGATTTCAGGTGACTGCGGGTCAGCCAGGTGGAGAGGTTCACGAAGTAGACTTGGAAGCCTGAGTTTCTCAGCAGAGGGGAAGTTAGAGGGCAGCGGAAGGTCCAGCGGGACCCCTGAGGGTGTCCACTGCGCACTTGCCGAGACAGAGCAGAGGGGGCCGGGGGTGGGAGAGTCAAGGGCACGGAGCCAGGGGGAGGCGTGGGTGGGAGAGAGAGCCAGAGAATCCCCCGCTCTGTGAACCTCCAGAAGCAGGGGTGTCTCGGGGCTCAGCAGTAGCACTCGAGAGATGATGGACGTACTGGAAGCAGGGCAGTGGTTGGCTGGCACGGAGGCGGAATTGAACTCCAGGACTGGGAGGATGGAAAATTGGCCCCTTGAGGCTGTGGGTGACCGTATCAGTCCGGGCCCATTCAGAAGACAGAAACCACATAGTGATTTGAACAGGAAAAGTTCACTATCAAGACTTATTAACTACAACAGGGGATGAGAGTAATGAGAGATCGGGCTAGTAAGCAGTAACACAAATAGCAGAGAATCTAGAAGCAGCACTTTGAGACCAACCCCTAAAGGGAAGAGGCCCCCCCAGGGCTGAGACCCTTGCTGGAAACCTGGCCCCTAGAACTCACTGGAAGCCCATCCTTTGCGTCCCAAGGAAGGCTGTGTATGAGGAAATATCTTGCTGGAGGCACAGTCGCCACTAAACCCCCCTTCAAGGGGATTGTTGGGTGATGCTGCTGGCGGTCCCACACGGCAGAAGCCAGGCCCCGCAGGAGCCCCTCCCCACAGGAGCCTGGTGCTGGATGGGGCAGGACTGGGCATGGGGGGGACGTAGGGGAGCCACAGGGACAGCAGGATCTGGCTGCTGGAGGAGTTGTGTGTGGTGCTGGAGCCCTCCGGGAGAGCCCACTGGGTCTAGGAAAGGAGACTCCCTTTTCTTCAGTGTCCCTCCATCCCCCTCTGCTGGCAGAGCGCAACGCCAGACCTGCTGGCCCAGGAGAAATCTTTCAAGGGCCTAGCTCCATTTTCACTGAGCAGGAAATGAAGGATGAATAAATCGATTAGGGGCACCGTCTACTCCTTGGGCTGTACAGTTCCATTTGCACCTTTCACGCACATTTGGGCCCCCTTGCAACTACCAAATAAGCTGTATTTCTACCTAGCAAGACGCAGCCGTTTTTCTCACTGAGGTTCTCACCCTTTTTCCCAGATGAAGAGTCCTAGCAATCATTGTATCAACGGCTGTCTACATGAATAACTTCTCGAATTCAATCACAGTCCCACTGACTATTCTCCTCTTACCTAAGGACTAAATTATAGGGGCGCCTGGTTGGCTCAGTCGGTGGAGCGTGCAACTTTTTTTTTTTTTTTTTTTTTTTAAGATTTATTTATTTATTTGAAAGAGAGAGAGAATGAGCACGGGCAGGAGGGGCAGAAGGAGAGGGAGAAAGAGAGAAAATCCCACAGAGCCCAGAGCACAGATCCCAATGCGGGGCCTGACCCCTAACCCTGAGATCACAACCTGATCCCAAACCAAGAGTGGGACACTTAACCGCGTGTACAACCGAGGCTCCTCTGCACATGCGACTCTTGATCTCAGGGTTGTGAGTTTGAGCCCTTAAAAAAAAAAAAGACTAAATTATAAAGTTAATTTCCAACAACTGGTGTATGAAATAATGGGAAGAAGGAGGAAAAACAAGAAAACAGTTACCATGTGCAAATAAACATGTGTATGTATCAAATAAGTAGAAAATAGTCAGAGCGACTACAGTTCTCCTTTCTGTATTTGTTCGCAAGGCCACATCTGTGGTCCGGCTCCTTTCTCCTACTGTCCACCCTACATTTCCTCTCCTCAGCAGGCCAGGCTTCTCTGACCTGGTGGAGTGACCTAAACTTAGATGCTCGGAGGATCTGAATCCCCGGTTGGCCTGTCGTCTTTGTTGTTGTCACTGTTCCTGAAGTTTTCCCTTAACCTTAACTTTGGGGCATGGAAGTTCTAAGAGATAATTGAGAGAATCCTCTGGATTTCAGACTTGGTCTTCCTTGCCTCTGTTGTGAACCAGCAACCCACTTTCTCTTTGGTAACCAGGATCAATCACCCAAACCAGTGGGGTAACTCCTTTTTTTTTTTTTTTTTTTTTTTTTCCTGTCTGTTGGTTCAGTGGAATAGGGATCCAAAAAAGCCAGGCTGTTGACTTAGCATCCAGTGGAGCCATGGTGGTGGGGGTCATGATGGTCAGCATTCCTAGAGGGTTTCAGAGACATGGGGTGGGAGGGCTACATGTGGGGGTCATCGGGGAAGTAAGTGAAAAGTCTTGGGAGCTGCCCGGTGTGGACCATGGGCCACCTCCTGGGGAGGGGGGGACAGAATCTGAGCCACTCTCACGGCTGCCCCAAAGAGCAGCCCTGCCAGGGTTCACGTGGCTGATTCTCACACGGACTCTCAGCCTGGGCCCCTGGGGTCCCCGGCTCCAGGGGCACGGGACACCCCTCTGGCTGTCCCAGCATGTGTGGCTCCCGACAGGGCCTCTCTTGACTTGCCATGCTCAGAACTGTATGCTCCTTTCTAGAAGTCTGTACTGGCTCTTTTTAATGCCCAAGGACAACTTCAGATCCTTACCAGCATCTATTTTGGGTATAAATCTTTTTTTTTTTTTTTTTTCCTACTTGCTTTTGGGGCTGTGTCATGGTAACCATTAGATGAGCAGAAGAGTCCGATTCAACTCCTCTCTGCTCGTGTGGCCACTACAGTGGCAGCAGCTTGGGGTGATCATGAGAGCTCACGCTGGGGGTACCCTGGCCTCGAGGATGGTGTGACAACCACAAGTCATTGTGTTGTGACTCCAGAGCCAGACAGATGGGCTTTGAAGTGGCAACAGGATGGCAGGACTGTTGGCCTGTTGCCAATGGCTTTTGGTATTCTATTTGCAGCTGGTGGTTTGGACGGGAGAGATGTTTCTGGAAGACAGAGTAATGGTATGATGATGTGCATCTCACTCGTGTTGAGAGAGAATGAGCAGTCCAAAGGAGAGATACTTATCCCCCCCCTCCAGCCCCCCCCCCCACATCCAGCCCAGTCTTGTGACCAAGAGAGGCTGTCATAGTGGGGAACAGACTTGGCAGATAGACATCTCTGTCTAGGAAGCCCTGATCCCTCCCCTGAGCCTTCTACTGGCCCTCAGCTCACCAGCCCCAGAGCTTATCACCACCCTGGATGGTATGGGGCACAAGATTACTCTCCTGCCTTCTGTCATCTATAGGAGTCATTTGCTCCTCCTCCCAAGCTCAAGTGGGAAATTCAGCTATGACGCTGTCATCTGTGGGCTGGTGTCCCTGCAGGGGCATAAATGGTGGATCTGGGGTGTATGCTTAGCGCTCATCCATGACTGAGTGCTGCCATATTTGTGAGGCCTCTGGAGTTCCATGGACCTGGTTTCATAGCCCTACTCTGGAACTTTCTCCCTGTGCTGCCTCGGAGAGGCAAGAAACCTCTCTCAGCTTCAGGTTCTCCTATTAAAAGTGGGACTACCAAGGGAACCTGCTTTATAAACTTCATAGGATTGTTGTGAGGCTGAAATGGGACAGGGCATGTCTCTAAGCAAGGGCCTGGCACGTGGCTGGTACTCAGCAAATAGTTGAATGAATGACGGACTCGTTGGGCAGGGCACCAGATACTATGATTAGAAGATTGCACTGCTTACTGCCACCCCTACCCCTGTCCCCACTGCACACAGGCAGGAAAGGGAGGCTAACCAGAAACTTTGCTTTCCGACCAGTCTATGCCCAAAGCAACAGTCACAGGTTAATTGTAAGAGGACATGATGGAATGGAACACTCTGGACTTCAGGGTAGAACAGACCTGGATTTGAATTTGGTTCCCTTTAATCCTGACCTTGGGCAGCTTTGTTAACCTCTCTATACTTCCCTTTTCTCATCTGGGAAACCCGGGAAAAGTAGTCCCCGCTTCAAAAGGTCGGAGTGAGGCGTAAGGATCAACGAGATGTTGACATCGTAAAGCTCTGTTCTCCGGAGTTGGCACGTCGTGGGAGCTTCCTAAGTACAAGCTCCTGTTTGGGCGATGCAGACTCACAGGCACTTGGGGGATTTCAAGAAAGGAGAGAAAACTGTGGGCTGGATTAGTCAGGAACTAACAGTTGTTCGAATGTATTGCGTATTTTCTTCGTGCCAGGCACTCTTATAAGCACGTGCGATGCATTTCATTTAGATTCTCACAACAGCTCCGGGAAGTGGCTCCTGTCACTCCCCCCCTTTTACAGCTGAGTAAACTGAGGCTGTGGGCCACCGCCTTGCCCCAGGCCACACAGCTGATGGAGGAAACAGGTCAGGATTTGAACCCACGCAGGTAGAAGCCCTTCGGGAGGCTGACATTGGCATATGAGTCAGGACTGTCACCCGCGGGGCGCAGACTCACTCACACCCCAGGGACGGAAAGGCTCCCACGACCTGGAGGTTCAGAGATGCCCTGCCTTCGGGTACAGCGAGATGCTGCGGGGACCCAGGCAGTGACCACAGTTTGCCATCCCTCTGTCTTCAGCCTTTTGTTCTCGGGCAAGCCCTCCCCTGTGGGCAGCAGCTCCTGACTCACATCCTACCCCTGAGCCTTTCCATTGCACCACCCGGTCCCGGGAGGCGACTGATTGGCCCTGCCCGGTCACGTGCTCACGCTCTGAGGGAGGGGGTGGGGTGGGGTGGGGTGGGGTGAGGGGATGAGGTGTGGAGTGAGAGCAAAGACACCCCACTGTGGCCGGTGGGGAGGGGAAAGGCCCCCAGACAGCTGGAAACAAGCAAAGTCCACGAGGGGGAAAGCAGACTTCAGATGCGGGGAGGGAAGGGGGGTCCGCTACAGAGATGGTGATGTGGTTGGTTCTCAGCAGGGCAGATGGAGGGCTTGCCCTGGCGTCGAAGGGGCTCTTAGGGAGAGGACGTTAGGAATGTTCCTGATGGAGCAAGGATTTAGGCTTGGGGCAATGCTGGCTTTGCTTCTGGAAGAGACTGCTTCTGTGCAGGCCCTAGTTGAGGTGACACAGTGGGGTGACAGTGTCAGGGCTGGTTGGGGCATGCTTGGAGGGGAGATTTGGAATGATCTGCGCCTGGAGAGGGGAGGCGGGAATGGTGGGGGGTGGGTGGGGGTAGGGGACAATGTGGTGGGGGCGGGGGTGGGGGCGGGCGGTGACGTGGCAGGTGACGTGGCCGCCATGGCTGAACGGTGGGTCTCTGGCTGAGGTGGGCTGTTGAGTGAGCCAGCGTCGTGGTTAGGAACGTAGGCAGCCGTGACAGGCACAGATGCCTTTTGGGAGGCAGCACCCCGTGCCTGGGCTGCGCCTGCTGGAAGTGATGTTACTGGAAGATAGTCAACGTTTGGTGAGGGGAGGGGGGGTGGCAGGGCAGGGGGGGAGGTACCACTTCTGTAGCCAGTGATGGAACTCTGTGTGGGTGTGAGGAGTTCTCTGGTCATGGTTATGCTGTGGGATGTGATGGTTTCATAGAGCGACAGAGGTGGAAGGGCTGAGCTGCGCTCAGAGAGGAGGATGGAAGCCGAACCCAACAGAAGGTTGCAGTGGGGGAGGGGTAAGACCGCCTTCCCATCCCCCCTTCTGTCTTCCTAAACTTTCTCTTCTATTTCCTCACAGTAGTACACGCATATCATTGAAGAAGGCGGTCCCAGTGTCTCTTCACCAGAGAGAGGCTCCCATCCTCTTCTTCTTCTCAGACGCCACCGCTTTGAGCTGTTTCTTCTAGCAACTTTACAGCTCAGGTTTCTGAGGAATGTGCCTATTTTTGACCCTTCCATTTTAGAGATTTCCCATTGATTTCTTATTTAGCAAATAAGATCCTAGCTCTCCTACCTAGCCGCCCTTTCCACTCCCAAATCGTTCTTGTGGCGGGCCCACTCTTAACGGTACGTAACAGTGTTTTTTCAAAACACTGGTTTTACGCGTGTATACGTGTGTTGGGGGTCGTATAGTGCCCCGCCCCCTCCAAGACTGTCACATCCTCGTCCCCTGAACCTGTAAATATGTTACCCTTATGTGGCTAGAGGGACTTTGCAGTTAAAGATCTTGAGGTGGGGAGATCATCCTGCATTCTCTGGGTGGGCCTGGTGTCATCAGGAGGGGCCTTAGAAATGAACGATAGACGCAGGAGAGGCCCAGGAGGTAACGGGAGCAGAGACAGAGTCAGGCGGTGAGGGAAGGCCTGGCCGTCGCTGGCTCCGAGGATGGAAGGGACCAGGAGCCCCGGCATGTGAGCAGCCTTTAAGAGCTGTAAGAGTCAAGGGAGTGGATTCGCCCTAGAGCCTCCAGGAAGAATGCAGCCCTACCAGCACCTTGATGTGTAGCCCGGTGACATGAACCATTTTGACCTTCTGACTCCCAGACCTGTGACAGAGCAAATTTATATTGTTTTAAGCCCTTAATTTTGTGGTAATTTGTCATAGCAGCGGCAGGAAGTTTCCATGTGTATATATGTATACATACACATACAGACCCACACACATTACATATGTATGTCTATGGATACACACGTATTTGTTAAATCAACGAATGCAGCTGTGTTCCCAGCCAGGCCTTAGAGGATCCTGCAAGAGTTTCCTTTCTTTTTTTTCCCCGGAAGTTAATAACGACCTTGTTTCTCCATCTGCCTTATTTTCTCTGCACCTTCTGCCGATTGCTGCCTCACCTTCTCAGCGCTGTCGGCGGGCTCTCCGCAAGGGCAGTCACGTCCGTAGGACATGTTTTGGCTCTAGTTCTCCAGTGTCCGCTGTCTGGGCAGCGACATGTCCTAGCGGCCATTCTGGGACTTCCTTTTGCGGTCCTCCTTGTCATTCCCTTTGCCTTCTTTCTGGTTGGAGTTCCTGTTTTCTGGATCTCGTGTCTTCCTCTCGTTTGGTTTACTCCCCCTCCTGGAGCACATGGTCCAGGACAGGTACCTGTCAGTATCCGAATCCGTTCCGTTCCCGAGTTTGGATGGCAGACTGCGAACAGTGAGGAGCACCTGTGGTTTTGTCGGATTAAAAAGACCCTTTGGTGGTCTCGGGCATGGCGGCCACAGTACTTCTTAAGTCGCAGTGCTTAGATCTGAACAGTGGCTCTCGATGGCTTCATCTGACCTCTTTTCACCTTAATCCTGGAGAATCCCTTCCTTTGTCTCGGGTGTCTTAGAGGACATCTGCTCGCAGTTCCAGAGAAAGGAGTATCTGAAAATAACTTCATGCTACTATTGCACCTAAATGATTAGGCTGCGTAAAGAATTCTAATGGGAGAATTATTTTAAGAATTCTGAAGGTATTGGTCCTTTGTCTTCTTCTTCTTCTTCTTCTTTTTTGTTAAAGATTTTTATTTATTTATTTGACAGAGATCACAGGTAGGCAGAGAGGCAGGCAGAGAGAGAGAGGAGGAAGCAGGCTCCCTGCTCAGCAGGGAGCCTAATGTGGGGCTCAATTCCAGGACCCCGATATCATGACCTGAGCCAAAGGCAGAGGCTTTAGCCCACTGAGCCACCCAGGCAACCGGGTCCTTTGTCTTCTTGCTTTCCACATTAACATTGAGCAGTCTGAAGCCATTCTGATTCCTGAACCTCAGTATGTCACCCTTTCCTCCCTCTGTGCAGGTCCGTTGGATCTGCTCTTTGCACCAGTGTTCTGAAATTTCACAGTGGTGTGCCTTGTTGTGGGTCTGCTTTCCTCCCTTGTGCGGACATGCAGTGGGCCTTCTCAACTGGGCCACTTGTGTCTTTCACTTCTGGAAAATTCTCTTGCACTCTTTCATCAGTAACGTTCTCCTGTTTTGTTTGTTGTTGTTGTTTATGCGACTCCTGCTTTTTACATATGGAAACTTCTGGACCAGTTCTCTCTCTTTTCCATTCTCTCCAATTTTCATTCTTTTTCTGGTGCCCTTTGTGTTGAGTTTTGCTTCTTTACTAGCATGGTTGGTATTTCTAAGCTCTTTTTTGTTGTTTTAAACAGTACCCGGTCCTTGCTTTGTGCATGTAGTATCTTCTCTGTGCACGAAGCGTGTCTTTCCCAAGTTTTGTTCTGGTTTGATTTATTTGTTCTTGTCTCTATTTTCCAAGTCAGAGGCCTCCCTCAGAAGTCTGCTGGTCCCTGGTTGTTCTGTACAGGATTAAGAAGAGGGGACCGGGAGCTCTGGTGCATGATGGTGGGCTTGTTTCCTGGCAGACCACAGTGGTTGGCCCACACAAGCCATTTGGACACCATTTGGGCTCTGGGTGCAGCACCTGTATCTGTAGGCTTTTCCTCTCGGACTGGCAAGATTCTCCAGAGGGGAAGAAGATGAGGGTCTGGCTACCAGGGTTCGAGGGGCCCAGTGGGGGAAGAGCTTTGGGGCACTCAACACCAGTATTTAAAATAACCTTCATCTCCTTGATTTTGATATATTACTCTGTGGCTCTCCACTGCTCCCGTCAGCTCTGTGCAAAGACCCTGGGTTCTGTGCTCCCTGGAGGGTCAACCGTCAGACTTCTGGGAGCGGGGGGTCTAGGGCTTTTCCTTCTTTCATTCCGTCTGCTTTATTTTCACACATGGGTCCTCTCCACCCCTGGCCTGGGAGATAGCCCGGTGCTGTTGCCTCCATCTTTTAAGGATTCTTGTTACAAATAAGGTTTGTTTTGATTTGATTTTAATCTGAAAGCAGTTCTGTCTGAAATCTGGCCATCACAAGTCTGCTTTCCAGACCCCAGAATTTCGTTGGTGGTGTCTCCTCTTTGTTTAGCCCACTCATGTGACTGTACATCTCTTAAAAAGCTTTCTACCAAGTTGGATTTAGAAGGTAGTGAAGCTGGGTGTGCATATTCAAAATCCCATGGGGCGCCTGGGTGGCTCAGTGGGTTGGGCCGCTGCCTTCGGCTCAGGTCATGATCTCAGGGTCCTGGGATCGAGTCCCGCATCGGGCTTTCTGCTCGGCGGGGAGCCTGCTTCCCCCTCTCTCTCTGCCTGCCTCTCCGACTACTTGTGATTTCTCTCTGTCAAATAAATAAATAAAATCTTTAAAAAAAAAAAAAAAAAACAAAATCCCAGTCCTTTTTCCACTACAGTTTTGCAATTGGAGTAGTAATAATGGTGACAGTGTCAGGTGTGATCCCAAGACTTTTTTATGATGGGATTCCTTAAACGTTGGTGAAAGTTATTGTCCCAAACATTATTTATGGCCCCCGTGGCCATTAGAAGTATAAAGGAGGAAATAAAAGCTACCTGTCATGGTGGTAGGGTTCTTGGCATGGGTTTTTCTTTGGTGGTGGTTCTTGTGGTACAGCCCTTGGTGTGGGTGAGAAGGGTGCCTCAGTGCCAGGAACAGCAGAGCCATGCTTGGCAAAGGACCATCACGGTGGACGCAGGCTGCTGTGCTGGGACCATGGGCTTCGAGGCAGGTCTCTCCTAGCAGTAGGGCTGCTTGAGAGAAGGAAGCTTCTGAGGCCAGTTGGGAAGCGCTGTGTCAAGTCCTGGATCATGGCCACCACGGTGGGCCCCCTGGCATTGTGCAGCGCATGGCCCGCCTGGCCATATGCTGGATGGTTTTCAGTGATGCGGGGTGACTGTGAGAAACACTTTCTGAGGAACCTACAGACTGACCCGGGTCAGCTGAGTTTGCTTTGAGGTGAGCACACACCACTCAACTATCAGGGGGATATGTGGAGGGAGGGGAGAGGGAAAGAGCATTTCCGGGGTGTCTGCCCTCAGGGTCAATGCCTTGTGATGTTCTGCTTTTCCCTCCTACTTCCTCCCTCTTCTCATTGGCAATCAGAGGTTCTCTGAAAGTTTCTTTTTTCTTCCCCTCACAGAAGCTCCCTGGATATTTCTAGGCCACAGGGCAGTGCTGAGACAAACATCTGGCAGAAGGTTATCTGCCTCTACTTTGTGCCTTCTTGGTCTTCATGGACCCCATGTTGGGGCCCTGGGACTCCTGAGGGTGTCCCAGCCTTGTCTGCTTCTCCTCTTTGCCCTCCGCACCTCCATCAGCTTGGCAGGGCAGGGCTAGAGGACGCCTTGTAGATTATGTCATCCAACTTGCCCATTTCATGGATGAGGAAGCTGAGGGCCAGAAGCCTGAGGCAGGACTAGAACCCACATCTGCTGACGCCAGGTTCAATATTCTCTCCAACCAGACTCTGCCTCTCTTAGCTTCCACATCCTTTTGAAGGTTTTGGTGTGGGGGCTGAGGGGGTCATTGGACTTGTTTGTGCTAACAAACGGTGTGTGGGTTTGAAGGGGAGTCGCCAGCCCATAATGGAGGGAAGCCTCATGGAGTTCTGGGTTGTACCAGTTCTCCCTTGGACTGTTGAGAGCTGTTTCTGGGTGCTGGTGTAAGTTGGGGGATGAAGCTTCCCAGAGATCGGCCTCAGAGCTTTAGCGAGAGAGATCTGGATTCAAGCCTGTGCTTGACCTCTGGAGTAGAGATGGATCCTCATCTTTTTGAGCCTGAGGTTCCACTGTAAACTGTAAACTGTAAAAGGGAGAGTAAGAGTACTAGCAGCTGCCCAAAGGAGGGCAGGCGGGTTTAGCACCGCCTCTGATGCAGAAAGCAACACTCTCTTTGGAGAGACATGCATGCGTGTATCCGTGTATCCGGGCAGCGGGCGTGCATGGAACCCAGTGCCGTGCTGGGCTGAGAAGCACACCTTGCACCTGGAGCTTCCTTAGGGCTCACCTGTGGGGCCTGGGGCTTGGGGCTTGGGGTGAGGTTTTAACTTAAAGCTCCTCCTGTCCAGGCCCTAAGGAGGCTCGTCCCAGCTCCAGCCTCCCCCTCCACACAGGAGGCAGAGCCCACCTCCCAGGGAAGTGCCTCCCTGGGGAAGGGGCTGCACCCCTGGGAGACCCAAGCCTGTGCTTTCTCCAGTGCCTGGTTTTCCAGGGAGCCTTGGTTGGAGGGGGATGGGAGAAGAAGCCCAAGAGGGAGGGGAAGCCGGGGAAGCAGAACGGGAACTGGAAGGGGAAGGGTGTGGGTGGGCCCAGATCCAGCTGCCTCCCACTTTCCTTCTCCTGCCAATCCCCTCCCTGCAGGCGGGTGCACTGGAGGCAGGGGCTTGGCCCGAGTTTCCTCCTGGGGGGTGGGGAGCCGGAGAACTCAGTGTCTGTGAGCAGGGCAGGGGTGGGGGGGGCGTTGAATCCGCAACACCCCCACCCCTAGCTGAGGCCTGCGGCAGGGGCTTTGTTATTTTACTGGCTTGAGGCCCACACCTGAAGCCGGGAAGATGAAAAGCCCCTAAAATTAAGCTGTGTGGGTGTGGAGGGCCCCCTCGAGCCCCCCAGTTTCCCGAGGCAAATGGGGCCGATTCGTGGGGTGCGGAGGAGAGTAGCGTGGCCTGGGCTGTGGCCTCTCAGCAGCACTGCAGACCTGGGCCTTCAGCCTGGCCGCAGCCCGAGTTCAACCTCAGCTTTCTCTGGGCCCAGACGCTGGTCCTGAAGTGGGGTGACATTCATTTCACTACATCCTGTGACTGCTGCTCACTTCCTCCACGTGGTGGGAGCCGTGTGGGGGTGGGGGCGTGAGGGGAGGACAGATTAGAAGGAAAATGTAGCAGGGCTGGGGACCTCTGGGATTTCCCGGGGGGTGGCTGGGTGGGAGGGAGGGTGCGGGAAGCTTTCAAAGGAGAAAACAGACGTGAATGAAGAGAAGGGAGGAGGCAGGAGGCCGCTGGAAGGCCCAGAAGTGGCGCCCACTGTACCACAGCAACGCGGAGGCCCAGGGAGACTGCTGGTGCCTTGGAGGCAGGAGGAGGCCCTGAGGGAAGCCAGGCAGGACCCTGCCAGCTGAGTCGGCCTCAGTTTCCCCCGCTCTCTGGCGGGCTAGGCTGGCCCGAGCTGCCGGTGAGCTTGGGAAGAGGAGTGAGTTCGGAGGAACAGGCCTCATGGGGTCGCATGGGGCTGACTGGGGGTGGGTGGGTGTCAGGTGGGGCCCGGGGTTGGGGTTGGGGGTGCCCTGCCGTGCTAACCCCTCTTGTCTCCCCCACAGGTGGAGCTACTGGAAGCCCACACCCCACAGCCGGAGGCAGAGTTTCACCGGGATCTATGATCTAACTCTTGCTGACAAAGACCACGATAATTCCTTCCCCAAAGCCCAGCAGCCCCCCAGCCCCGCGCAGCCCCAGCCTGCCTCCCACCGCCCAGCTGCCCGCCATGCCCTCCAGCGGCCCTGGGGACACCAGCAGCTCCGCTCTGGAGCGGGAGGAGGACCGCAAGGTGAGGGACCCTCTGGCCACAGCCGTGGGAGGGGAGGGGAGAGGGTGCAGGAGGGAGGGGCCCTCCTCAGGTAATGACAGCCCTGATGACAGCCCTGGCGACAGCCCTGGCGTGCTGAGCGCTGGACCGTGCAGCTCAGTCTCCGCACTGGGCCATGGGGAGGGCTGTGTCCCCGTTTGGGCCATGGGTTGTAGACGTTCGGTCCTGGGGATACATCGGGAATTTGAAGCAGTCGCTATGGGATCCAGGCTTTCTAACTCCTCTGGTGTCTGAGCAGAGGTTCAAGCCCCGGGTCTGTATGCAGTGTGGGGGGACAGCCTGGCAAAGTGTCCCCAAACCCAGCTTCCTTTCTGGATTCGCATCTACCAGCTCTGTATCCTCAGGGGGTCCTTGACCTGTCTTAGCTGCCTCTGCTTCTGCGAGGCCAAAGGCAAGTTTGGGGAGGCTCCGTAGCTAGGAGGCCACGTGAGGGCTCCCCCTCTCAGAGCGCCAAGCACACGGTGACACCAGTCATCCTGGAGATGGTGATTTCCTGCCCCTCACCCCCACCCTGGGCTCTGAGTGTCACTTCTGACCATGGAGCCAATGACGTCCTTGTTCTCCAAGCCCCCTGCGGGGTGAGCTTATCACCTTCTGTTGAACTCCAGGACAGGCCTGAATCAAAGGAGATCCCAGCAGCCCCGTAGGGATCCCTGCTTGGCCGCGACAGGCTGCCTGGGACCTCACCAAGCTGCGTCCATCTATAGGCAAAGCTGCCCTGAACCCCAACAGTTAGACTCTGTTTTCACTCTCTGTCAGTGAGATGGTAAACCCCACCACCTTTCTGGGGAAGCTGTGCCAGCCATAGGCCTTCCTGGGGTGTCCTGTCTGCTGTGCCCTGGTCCCCACAGTTTCCTCTGCCTGTTCCCCTTTTCCTGAGCAGGAGGGAGGGTGAATGCTAGGTGGGGGGTATAGTTTGTTCTTCTGGAACCAGAGTGGACACCTGGCACCAGATATGGGCCCCCTGGACACTGCAAGGAGCATCGCATCTGCTTGCCCACCATAGGGGACAGCTCTGAGACCCGCCCCCTGCTTATGCTCCCTGATGCGCCCCCACGCGTGCTCAGCTCCTTCCTGGGCTCCCTCAGCCTTACAGCTTGTTTCTGTTTTCTGAATGGTTTCCAGCCAGTTGTCTCTCAGGAACAACCCTTGAAATAAGTGAGGCAAGGACAGATGGCCCTCGTTTACAGATGAGGAAGCTGAGCCCAGCTACCCAGTGGTGGGTCCAGATGAGAGCCTGCTGGATCAGAACCTTTCCCACTGGATCAGTCCTTGTGTGGAGACATGCAGGTGTGCGCATGAAGTCCTGGCACCTGCCTTCACAGCCTGGAGTCATGCGGGATGCCCTAGTTGGGGGTGTATACCCAGCAGGTCGGGGAGAAAGTGCTTGCCGTGGTCCACTGAGCCAGGCTCCTAGGGGCTGTGGGTCCCCTTCTTTCTGAACCCACAGAAAAAGAACAGGCAGTCCAGTTTATCCTCTGGGCCTTTCGAGCTACTCCTGTCTCAGGCAGCAGTCGACCCACAGAGAGTCGGGGCCACCTGCGGCCAGCCACCTGTGGCTCTGCATAATTCCCTACCCCTGGTCAGGTCTGTTTTGCTCCTCTGTTGGATTAGGTGACCCTGAGCTCCCTACCCGGTTTGATGCCTGGACTCAGTGCTGACAGAGCTCTGTGTCCGTACACTTGCAGTTGGTGATCAGCTGCCCCGCCCCCTGCAGGTGGGCAAGGTGGGGACAGTCAGGCCAAGCTTCTCTCATTACCAGTGCTGCCCTAGATACCAGAGCCCCTGGCTCCCTCGCATGGAGAGCGGCAGAGCAGGCTCTCTGTTCTGACAGTTCAAGATCGAGAAAGAGCCCTGGACAGAGTCAGAAGCCCCAGGTCCCAGGCCTGAGTCTACCACTTCCTGGAGATGTGACTTCAGGCCATCTGGGCTCGCGTATGCTCAGCTGTAAAGTGGGGATAGTAACTCTAGCTGTGCCTGTTTTACAGGGTGGTTGGGGAAGTCAGATGAGGTCATGGGCATGGAAATGCCCTGCAAACAGCAAAGTCTGGTCCAATTATGAGGGATTACGATTGCTATTATTATCTACCCATAGTAACTGTTCTGGCTCATGCGGCAATAAACACATACCCGGCCCCAGATCCTGGTGCTGATAGAGCAGGGCCCCTCTCCAGCTGCCCACGCCCACCGGGCGCACACTGGCTCACCTGGCCCACCCCCCCAGCCCCTCTGGGCTGGCTTCCGCAGCTCGGGGGAGCTGCCCTGGGAGCCGCCCTGGGAGCCTCGGCAGAGGGCGGGTAGAGACATTGCCAGTCTCCCACGGCAGCCGGAGAAAGCCAGGCCTGGGGCTGCGGTGCCATGTCACCACGGAGGGGGAAGATGGTCTTGGGCTACCGCCCAAGGAGCCTGGCCGAGTCTCCCGGAGCACCTGGCACTAAGGAACTGTTTGGTGAGCCAGAGGGAAGGGGTGTGGCCACCCGCTGGCCCTGGGCCCCACGTGCCCTTCCAGCCTCCTTCCCGGCCACGCCTTCACGCACCTTCCACTGTGGTACTTCCTGGAACCGCCAGCCCTTTGTTTATGCTTCTTCCTCTGCCTGGTGGGCCTTCTCCCTGATTCTCACCGCTCCTCTCTGGTCAAAGCCCTTGCTGCTTCAGTCTGCCTTGAATTACGGTTTGGACGGGACCCGTGGTTCTTTTGAGAACACTGGTGGCACCTGGAAAGGTTAAGACATGCCAATCAGAGCTTGTGGGGCTGGAGCCCAGCAGTCCTTGTTTTAGCCAGGCCTCTCTCTAGGGCATCTGAGAAGTACCGGTGTGGACAACACCCAGCCCCACTGCTGCCCCCCGAGGGCGGGGCCTGACTAGCCTGGAGCTGGTGCTCAGGAAGTCCCTTGTGGCTAGGGTTGGAAGAAAATGAGAGCGGTAAGACCCTCCACAGGGGAACAGCCCGGGGCCTCGATCAGGCAGGCTGGGTGCAGTGCCAGCGGCAAGAGCCAGCGGTGAGAGCCAAGGAGCTCGCTTATGGCTGGGAGTGCACAGAGACGTCTGCCCAGCATCCATTCGTCCGGCAGCCTCCCCTACCCTGCTGTCCATATGTTGGGTGGGGAGGGAGCGAGTGGGGAATGCTGGGACAATGCAGGTTTTGGGGGGGCTGAGCGCTGGGGTTCTCACCAGGCTGGGTCATCTGGGGAAATGTGGCCACAGTGGAGGGAGGGGGAGGTGGCCTTAGGGGAGATGGGTGGGAGGTGACAGCAGGGAGGCCAGGAGCCTGGGTGGAGTATCGGGTCCTGCACAGGGGGGAGGGGGAACAGGGAGCAGGAAAGGAGACCGAGAGCATTCCCACCTTGGGGCTAGAAGGGCCTCCTCAGATCCCCACATGTGAATTAGCGCCTAGCCAAGAGTCCAAGCCCCAGGCTGGGCCCCCGATCGTGCGGCTCCCCGCTTTCTTTCCTCCGGCCTCAGAAACACAACAGCCAAGATGCGCCGAGTGCTGACTCCCTGCCAGCTGCTACTTTAAGCTCTGCGCTCGCGTGATCTTAGTTCGCTCTTATTTCGCTCGTAGGGTTGCTCCATAAGGTAGGCTGTATTTTTCAGCACTCTATCTTCTGAATGACTACATGGATGCCTAGACACGTGGGGTCACTTCACTAAGGTCATATAGCCAGTGAATGCTCTTCCGGGGCCGTGGCACTCAGGCAGGCTCCCCCCAGCCTTCCCGCCCGCATAAAGCCCTGATGCCCACAGCCCTGCCCACGGTGCTTCTGCTGCAGGTTCAAGGGCGTTGGTCCAGACTGGAAGTAGGGATGGTCAGAGAATGCTTTACTCAGTGTGGCCATGCTCTTGTCCTGGGGTTGAGGTTTGGGGGCACTTCATCTCCAGTAAGAATTCACATACAAGGCCAGCACGTGCGCGCACACACACAACACACACAGCGGACACACACTCTTCCGTGAAGACAGTGCCGTGGCCACACAGCTGCTTGCCCTTCTTCCCTCCCCGCCTGCGTGCCTCCCTCCCTCCTGCATTGTTTCTCTTTTCTCCTCTTCCTCTCTTTCCTTCCAAGTACCTTCCCCAGTACCAACACAGAGTAGGGCTCCGCAGGTCTGTTGCATGAACCGAATAAACATTCCTAGAGGGTCTAGTAAAGGAGAGGGGGTAGGAAGCTATAGGTCATGCCTATCATTTGGAGCAGGGAGGCCTCTCCTGGATAGCTGGGGAGTAGAAGCGACAGGAGGGGTGTGGATTGATGCTGGGGGAGCACAGCCAGTGTGCTGTGTGCATGCCCGAGTGTGAATGTGTGTGTGGCCAGTGCCGTGGCCGGGCTTCTCCCTCCTCACCCAAGGCCACCCCAGAGGCCTAGCAGGTGCCGACTTCCCTTGGGCACGCACCACTTCCTGCGGGCAGTACACAGGCTTGGGGGCACCCTGGGTGGGCTTCTCCCAGCTCCGCTCTCCGTTGTTCTTGCTGGTCCATAGGTCTGTTGCCTGCTCGGGCACGCTCTGCCTTCATTACACTCAGATGCCCACACACCGTCGCTGAGGGCCGGCTCTTTGCTTTGTAATAGTCACTGTAGGGGTTGTTGAAATAGCAGCCCTCTTAGTACATTCAAGCAGTTACAGAAGAGGCCGCGTTCCCCTTCCCTGTTCAGGAGCCCAGCTAGGAAGAAGGGCGCATCCATTTGTAGCTCAGTGGAGTTGATAAGATGCTTGGGCACGTGCAGCAGGTGTATGAAGCACACGGGGCCCGCCCCTGCACTGACAGGGACCTGTGTGTTCGTGCTGGGGTTCTCTGAGTTAGACAGGACAGGCGTACCTCAGGGAGATTGCCGGCTTGGCTCAGATCACCACTCTAAGGCGAGGATCCCAATGAAGCCAGTCAGATGAATTTTTTTTCGACGTCCCAACGCTGGTACTCTTCTGGAGTCTATCAGGTGTGCAATGACACGTCTAAACAAATTTACACACCTTCATTTAAAAGTAGCGCTAAAACATGCCAACCCTCTGAGCTTCCAGCAAGTTGTAATCGCTAGTCATCGCGACAAATATAATAATAATAATGAGGAAAAATTTGGAATATTGCAAGAATTACCAGAATGTGACACAGAGACTATGACGTGAGCAAAGGGCTGTTGGAAAAATGGCACCGATAGACCTGCTGGACACGGGGTTGCCGGAGACCTTCAGTTCATCAAACGTGTGCGCTCCGTGCGGTGCGGGGAAAGGAGGTAGCCTGTGCGTGTCCGGCTCAGGTAACCCGCTGTTGATACAGTCGTGAGCGGCATCACTGGGACTCTGGAGACAGGCCTGTGTTTGAATCTGGACTCTGCTGTGTGACTCGCTCATGTGGCCTCTGAGCAGGGAAATGAGAGTTTGACATGGTGTGTGTTTAACACAGGGGCCTGGCATGTATTCTGTTCGTCTTGGGACTCACTTTGGGTAACTAGCTAGCTTGCTACTACCTACCTAGCAATCTCTTTATCTACCACCTGCCTGCACATTCGTGCTGTAGATCCACGGGGCGAGAGTGTGGAAAATACAGGTAGGGTGTGAAAGGTGTGGCCTGAAGGTCCACGGAGAACCTGGCGTGTGGAAGGAAGGTTATTTCTGGGTCCCTGAGAACAGGCAGGCCTGGGGACCCCTCTTCCCTTCACACATTGAATAGATGCAACACTGAAGCCAGAGACAGGGAGCCCTAACTCTTGTTGGGAGAGGCTGTGGCTGCCTTCAGAGGCTCTGGTGTGGGTCCCTCAGGCCTTCAGGGGTCAGGCTGGGGATGGAGCCCCTCCCTGCCAAGAAGCGTGTCCCCCAGGGCCTGGGCGGGAATAGCCGCTCTCAGCTCTACAGAGCAGGAAAGAGCAGGTTGCCGTGGGTATCCCAGATGAGGGGGAAGTGGAGGTGATGCCCTTCCTCTCTGGCACCTCGGCCTGGCCCTGCCCTGCTGCGGAGAGCCACAGGGCAATTAGGGATATTACTTATAATCGTCCCACGCAATGTTTGCACAGTATGGAAGGTCATAGAAAGGAGTTTGCTTGGCTTGGCAATTAACTCACTTAATCCTCACGGCTGCCCTGGAGGCATCTTCTCTCATTATCCCCATTTCAGAGGTGAGGAATTGAGGCACAGGGAGGTTAAGAAAGTTCGCAAAGGTCACGTGGCTATGAACGGTTTTGTCTGGATTCCTTCCCTCTGTAAACCAAGAGAAAAATCATGCCCTATGTAGTGTTGTAGTGCTTCCAGAAAGGGAGTCCCTGGTGGGATGGGTGGGCTGCAGAGGGCTGGGGTAGGCTCAGGTCCAAGGAGGGGGACACTCTACTCAAGTACTTCTTTATGTGTTCTCTCTCTCTCTCTCAACTGAGTGTTCTATTTGCTTATCTTTGTATCCAGTACACAGTAGGTGCTGGATAAATGTTTCTGAGCATGCTCATTGGTCTGGCCACAGAGGTTGATGTGGCTGGGCTGGGCTCCTGTGCCTCGGGCCTGTGGCTCATGGAGTCTCCATTCTGGAAGGCCGTGAAGCCCCAGCATGGCACGCAGGTTGTGGGAGAGGCCTGTAGCCCTGGCGCGGGTACCTGGGAAATCCCACAAGCACCACCGTTTTCAGCCATTCGGCACACGTGGAGCACATGCTGTGTGCAGGTACCCGGGAGCTGTGGGGGCGTGGAGAGCCAAACAGGACATGGCCGGGCCCTCCAGGAGCATGGCCTTTTGGGAGGGATGGAGGCTTTCATCCAGATATACAGTGTGAAGCCGACTAAGCGGTCGATGAATATGTGTTGAATATTGTTGAATAATTGAAACAGAGGGCTGATAGCTTTGGGAGGTGACTGAGATCGTTAACACAGGGGGCTTTGGAGGGTATGTGGAAGTATGAGGGTGTGCAGCCATCCCGGGGGCCACCGTGTGGTCACTCTCACCGCAGCCCCATCCCCCCACCCCGCCAGCCCTGGCACGCGGCACTCATGAGCGTGTGTGTGTGTGTGTGCGCGTGTGTGTGCATGCGTGTGTGCAGTGTGGTGTGTGGTGTCCTGCGGCCGTCACTCTGCAGACCTGGGCCTCAGGCAGCCCAGACTGGGACCAGGCCTGGCGGAGAGGCCAATTGGTTTCACTGAATTCCGCGATCACAGACGGACCCCTGGAGGCCAGCCAGCCAGCTGGCCAAGGCTGTACGTGCTTCTTGTCCCAAAGGGTCTGGGCAAGTGGCTGGCTAGATCCGGCGAGTTCATCCCCTCCACTCAAACACCAACTTGAGACATCTGCTCAGCGGATGCTGGGTCGGTAGCATCCGGTGTGTGTTCTGAAGGGAGCACGTACATCTGGCGGGCTGGCTCCGGGTGGGACATAGATCTCTTCAGGGGAGGGGTCCTGTGTCCGGGCCGGAGCCTCGGAGACAGGATGCAGATGCCAGTGTGTGCCTCTGCCTTGGATTGCCTGTGTGCTCGTGGCTTCCCAGTGACGCACACAGTGACACACGTTGGGAGCACAGAGGGTAGTAGGCTAGAGTGGTGTGTTACAGCAGAAAGACCCTCGAGCTGGGAATCAAAGATTTAAATGTTGGTTCTAAAGCCTTTTCTCCTGGCTCTCTGATCTCTGCAAGTTAGACAACCCCTCTGAGCTTCAGAGTTCCCGCCGGTGTGATGGAAGAAAATAATACGTGCTCCGCTTGCTGTAAAGCAGAAGAATAAAATGAAACAATGTATGTGAAAATGCTTTGTTAATTACCATGTACTGTACAACTGCGAGAGATTATTATCGTCCCAGCCCAGCTCATCAGAATGAGAAGTTGTATGTGGCTTAAAATAATCCATCCAGTGAGCGGTGTTAAAATCTAGGTCAAATCATAGCCTCAGAAGTTTAGAGAGGCTGATGGTAACTACCTAATCTGACAGGCCACCAAATGTGAAGGTGCTTTGAAAGCTGCAAAGAGTTACATAAATGTAAAGCGACATGATTGTGTTTAAGCCTAGAAAGTACATTTTAGTCATCCTGTTTCCTGATTTGAAATCATAAAGATCAGAGCAACCCTGAAACCTCAGGCACAGTTATATTTGTGCTGCTCTGTGGATTTGCATGTGTACCTCTGTGTGTGTGTGTGGACTCCCTTATTGAGTACCTACTATGTGACATTCACTCATGAAGGGATTTTGAGTGCCTACCTCACACTAGGTGCCTTGGTCTAGGCACTGGGGATGCTGAGGTTAAGACACACACGGTCCCTCCCCGCAAGGGACTCATGGCCTGTCTAGGATGCTGGCTGGCAGTTACAGTGCTGGGGAGTGGGTGCTGTGGGGGAGAGAGGGTCTGTGGCCTCAGTCAGAGGATCAGAGGAGGGAGCCTGGGGGAAGGAAATCTGGGAAATGAGGTTGGAAGACTAAGGGTTTGCTGGTCAACCTGAGGGGGAGGTAGCTGGGGCAGAAGAAATGGTCTATGCCAAGGTGCCGGGGAGGGAAGCAGCCTGCTCTTCCCCCTGGTGCAGTCTGTTGGCGATGGGTGGGAGGAAGGCAGGGGGAGAGGAGACTGAGGCCACCCGCCAGATCCTGGGGGCCTTCCTTCACACGGGCTAAGGAGCTTGGCTTGATCCTGGAGGCCCCTGGAAGCCCCCTCGGCAAGGGCTTAAGCTCTGCAGAGTGACATAATCAGCTTTGCATTTTGGAAAGATCAGAGAGCCCGTGTTCCTGAGTATCTCACTGCAGTTGACCAGCCAGATGCTAGGGTTTGTCTGTAACAGTGAGTGATGGCTGCAAATGCGGGGCCCTGGGATATGCATGGGGATGGGGAGGGCGGGCAGGGGGAAGAGGGAGCGATGCAGTTCTGGGAGCAGTGCTGGTCAGGACGTGTGGCGCAGAAGTTAGTAGTTCTTGACGGACTGTATCATGGGTCAGCCTTGGATATATGACTCCCTCACTGAATTGTCACAGCCTTGCTATCAAGACGTTACCATCCCTGCTTTGTAGGTGAGGAAAGCAAGGCTCGGGGTGAAGAGCCTGAAGCTACTAGTGAGTCAAGAGCAGGGCAGAATGTCCCCTCACCTCCCCCCCACCCCGCCCTCTCCAAATCCCACCCGACCAGAGATCTCTGCCCCTCTCCTACCACCTGCCACCATAGGGATTGTCTAATTCAGTCCCCTTAGTGGACAGATGAGGAAACCAACCCGGGCTCATGTCTGTTCCGCTCAATTTGTTACTGTTTTCCAGCTGCTCCAGGTCACTGTGGATCGGATTGTTCCCTTTCAGGGTATTAGTGACGCCGCCGCTGAGTTCAGTGCTGCTTGCAGATTTGATAAGCATATTTCACATTCCTTTGCTCAGCCCATCAGCAAAGATATTGAGTGAGCCCGGCCCCATGATAGATGTGAGAATGGACCACTTGATAGGCCTCCTTGAGGGCCATGGCCCTGAGCCATCTGCTCACCCCCCTCTGTGTTGTCTCCCCAACTTTGTGAACTTGGGCAGGCCCGGAGCAGGAGGCCCCACCGCCCTTCTCTGTGCTCTCACGACATCAATACCTCGAGAAAGAGTGTCTGTTGGCCCCAAATAACATGTTTTTCACAGAGCCGTACTTTAGGGCCTGATGGAAGGGACATGGGCCAGGAGTTGCACAGACCTAGGTTCGAGCCCCCACGCAGGCTCTGGGGGGAGATTTCGTTTCTCTGGGCACAAACCAGGGGAGCCTGAGGCCTGAATGCCGGATGGGGCATAGCGCACCTTGCCCTGGGCTCAACACGCGGCGGCCTGCCCTGGTGATGTCCACACTCGCAACACGTCAGGGCCTGGTTCGGGGGCACAGCATGCACGGCATCCGGCATCGGAGCATTCCTTCCTCCTGGGGTGTGTTGAGTGGCGAGCACCTCCTGTGCATGTGCATAGCCCGCGCAGACTCCCCGCTGTCTCGAGGTGGCGCAGGAGCCCCCTGCCAGTACCCCCGGGGGCCCTCCTTCTCCCCGTACTGATGGAAGCCAGGGCTCGGGGGGTCCCACAATGTCCAGTGTCTTTATTAGGTCGTTGCAGTGGGGTAACCGAGGTTCCTTTGTGCTGAGCAGGGGCTCCGAATGGCCTTTGCATCTCTGGTCCGTTGGGAATCAAACTCAAATGAATCCTTCTGTCAGAAATGCAGTCCTTTAAAGAAATAGTTCATAGCCCAGAATTTCTGGGCAGTAGGAGTCTTTCCATATCCTGTGGCCACCCAGACTGACCCTGATCCACATTGGTGCCCCCCTCTTGCCTGTTGCCTTGTGCATTGCAGTTTGAGGGGCTCCACCCTGAAGAGTGGCCAGTGGCTTGGCAAGGTCTGGCCTTGTGCTTTCCAGGCAAACACAGGGGCTGAGTGGGCCTCCTGCCACCCCGGAGTATATGGGGGGTCATGTGGGGGGCATGTGGATTACTCACTACGTGCAGGGCCGGGCGCTGGGCTCTGGGAACTCGCAGTGCACAAAACATACAGGGGGGGCAGAACGTTTGTTCATTCCTACTAAAAACTTGAGAAGCCGGCAGAATGGGCACCTTCATGCTCCCCTTTTATGGATGAGGAGAGTGAGGCCCAGAGAAGGGGATAGATTAACTAGCTGATGGACAAGCCGGGCCCCCCCAACCCTTGTTGGTCTTCTCTAAGTCCTGGGCCATTGCGTGACCTCACATGACCTGACATCGACTCCGTTTTGTAAATGCTGAGTGAGCTAGTCAGAATGATCGAGACAGTGCCCACTTAGCTGCGGTGGAGTCAGACCAAAAGCACCATCTCGGCCTGAAATTCACCATCATGGTGTGTAGATCCAGCTGGAAACTATCACCAGGATTAGGGTGCCTTCTCTCTGCGATCCAGATGATCACCTCTTCTGCAGGGGTGACTGCGGGGATCTCATGGACGGCCCAGAACCAGAGGTCTGGCCTACCGTGGGGTACGTGCCCTGCCCCTCCACAGGCAGTTTGTCCCCACTGTGGCCTTCCTGCTCTCACATCTTCTCTGCCATGTTTTCCTGAAAAGAGCCTGTCAGGGGTCTCTGGTCCTGGTGCGGACTCTCTCTCCACCCTGGACCCTCCCCTCCCGCCCACAGACAGGCAAACCACAAGCTATTTTGAAATCACAGAAAATGAAAGTTAAGTAGGATGGTGAGGGACATCTTGATTAAATCCACTGGGAACTTGGGCACCCTGCCTTTTTCTCCCGTGGCACCGGTGCTGCTCCGGGGAGGCACCCTTCCCAGGGAGGACTCTGAAGCCATCTTTGGCTCCTGACGTCCTACAGGGGCTTGAAGAGCAGCCCATGGTCCCTCCGCTGGGTCAGGGTCCCTTTCTCCTTCCCCCGCATTGTTTCTGTTTGTGATTAGTCATGCTGGAGCCGGCTGAGTCAGAAGCGACCCGTGGGTGGTTTGTGGCCGGGCCGGTGGAGCGGTGAGGCAGGAGGACTTTCTAGGTTTATGCCTCTGTGCTCCAAGAGACAACGCAGCAGGGCCCGGCCCTGCCAGGTGCTGCGTGAGATGGGTCCCCAAACCAGACTTGGGGTCTAGAACTCCATGAACACAGGGAGGGCGTTCAGACAAACCAAGATGCTGTCCCCGAGATGCTCCTGTGGGGTGACAGGCATACGGGCAAGCACTTTTTTTTTTTAAAGATTTTATTTATTTATTTGACACAGAGAGATCACAAGTAGGCAGAGAGGCAGGCAGAGAGAGAGAGGAGGAAGCAGGCTCCCTGCTGAGCAGAGAGCCTGATGCGGGACTTGATCCCAGGACCCTGAGATCATGACCTGAGCCGAAGGCAGCGGCTTAACCCACGGAGCCACCCAGGCGCCCCAGGCAAGCACTTTTGAGCAGGTGTATTCACAGGGGCCTCGAAAGTTCTCTATCGCTGGCCATGGTCCTCATTCCAAGTGTTACTCCTATTTCCAATTGCTATATTTAATATTTCTTTTGAGGGGATCTTATTTTCGAGAAAGGCAATCAATTAAATATATGACTCATTTAATTTTTGTACCCATGTAAAATGTGTGTCACGGAAATAAACTCCTATCCAGAAACACACTTTTTTGTCAGAGCACGTGTTGTGATTCTGTGGTTAAGAAAACATCTCCACCTGGAGGGAGAGCGGCAGAGCGCCGGGGCAGCGGCTTCAACCCCGAAGTCCCCTGAGGTTTTATTTCCGTGGGACCCGAAGGGTTGGCTCCGGCGTTGCCAGGCCAGAGACGGATGAAGGCCAGCCCTGCCAGGGGGAACAGCCTGGAGTGGCCCTGGAAGTGTGGCCATTGTGGGGGTCGAGGGACAGGGGAGGGGGTCTCTTGGGTCCAGCCCCGGCTTCACAGGCTGTGTCTGTACCCACAGGAGGGAGAGGAGCAGGAGGAGGCTCGTGGCAAGGAGGAGCGGCAGGAGCCCAGCACGACCGCACGGAAGGTGGGGCGGCCTGGGCGGAAGCGCAAGCACCCCCCGGTGAGTGTCACGGCATCCCCCAGGCACACACACACACACGCACACGTGCAAAGGCACGCATGCTCTAAACAGCAGGCAGGTGTGTCCTGCGGGCACCTGGGACCATTGGGGCTGGGCCATGGGGTGCAGTCCTCCAGCTGCCCAGCTCACTGACCTTCCCTGTCCTTGGACCTCTATCACCACCCTCACAACTTTCCTGCTCTCTGCCTTGAACCCGAAGCCTCTAGAGAGCAGAGAACTTGCGCTGTGAGTTGTGGCAGAGCTGGGACTTCCTTCTGGAATGGGCAGTAAGAGAGCCTGCCTGTGAGCCCAGGCCAGCCTGCTCAGGCCCCTTTCTCCCCATCCACACATCCATCCTGGGCCTCAGTCCCACCTGAGAAGGCCTGGGAGTCTGATCAAAGTGAGGAGAGATGCAGGCTGATGGGTCCCTTCAGAATAAAGCAGGAGAACCAGACACTGTTCAAGTGTGGGCTTTGGGGCCAGCTCCAAGCCCAGGCTTCTGGGGGCCAGAACCTTGGAGTCTGGTGGGAGCCCCACGGTTGTCCAAGAGGAACAGTGCTCCGGGGGGGGGGGGGGGGTATGGCCCGTGGGCTCTAGGTGCCTGCCTGCCGATGCCTCAGCCTCAGAGGCAGAGCCGGAGTCTCTGGCCAGCGCAGAAGACAGCTGGTTCCTTTCTGTCAGCCCCTTCCAGCTGAGAATGGGAAAGTTGAGCAAGTAGGCGAGGGGGAGCTGGGAGCTCAGATTTGTAATTCAGCCCGTCAAGGAAATGTTCTCCTTTGGGGTGGAGAGTCAGGGTGCACAGTGGCCTTAGCGAAAGGGACAGCAGAGGGAGGGAGGGCTGCAGCCCCTGGAGGTGAGAGGCCCCCGGAGCCAGAGGTCAGGCACCTGCACTTACCAAAGTGCACCGCTGCTGATTCTGCTTGAGGACTGGGAGGGGCGGGGGAGGGGGGGCAGAAGTTAAGTCATTTAATTGGTAAGTAATTTTAAGCATTTTAATATTAAAGCAAACATGGATATTTTATGGCCTGTAATGAAAAATTCACATGAAGTTGAAAGATAAAACGGGGGACTTCAAAGGAATTTCCAGCTTGCAGCAGACTCCAGGCTGTACTCCCCGATTCCCAGGGTGCCCCTCTCCTCTCCTTCTTGTGGGAGAAGGTGGAGGACCCCAGTGTGGGCTGGAGTGGGAGGGGGAGCCAGGCTGAGTCAGAGCCCACTGGTAATTCCCCATCTGCCTGTGTGACCATGATCTCCGGGAGAGAGCTCCACCCCCCCCCCCGCCCCTCCCTGGCCCTCCTCCAGGTGCACTGGGGACAAGAGTCACCACCTGTAGCAGATAAAGACCTGGAAACCTTTTGGCTCATCCCTGAGTCCCTAGGACCAGCGGGAGGACCCATCAGTGGGAGGTGGAGTGAGCCCCTGGGGACAGAAAGTGCGAAGAAGTCCCGGGGCAGGTGTGTGGAAATGTCTGGAGAGGGACCAGTGAGAGGGAGGAGAGGCAGGGCAGAGTGGGGGCAAAGGTCAGTGGGGCCTATGCCCTCCCCACCCCTGGCCCCTGGACAGGGGCTTAGTGTAGAAGGAAAAGCACTGTCTTCAAGACTTAACAGACCTATGTTTAAATCTTAGCTCCACCACTCCCCAGCTTGTGATCTTGAAGAAGTCACTGTCTGAACCTTGGCTCTCCCCGCCCCCCCTGAAAAACAGAGATGATAAGGACGCATTCCTCCTAGATGCCTGGGGGAATTAACTGTGTGCAAGCCCCAGAGAAAGCCAGTGCTTAGCAAAGGCCGGTCCTGCCCTTGCCCGGCGAAACCTTTCCTCTCTAGGAGGCCGCAGCAACCTCAGTCTGATAGAAGACACAGCACAGGATTTACCGCTTCCCAACTGTGTGGCCCTGAGCAAGTTACTGAGCTTCTCTGAACTTTGGCTTCTTCACTGGGAAAATTCGGCTACCAGTAATACCCGTCCTGTCCACCTGCAGGCGTGCTTTGCAAACAGCCAAGTAGGTCCAACTGTGTAGAGCAGACAGTGTAATAAACCTGTTCCCCTGCAGGGGGGCCTAGGGGCCTGCAGGGGGCCAGGGTCTATCAGACTTTTCAGGTGGGAGCCCAGCCTGAGCCTGGCAGCAGCCCTGGTGGGAGGCACTGTATATCTTGTTTGGGTTAGAGACTGGGTGCGGTCCGGCCCATGCCCCTGCTGCCTCCTGGACTCTCAAGAGAGGCCCCCGGATGGGAGAGAGAGCATGGGGAAGGCAGCTGTTGTGAAAGGGACCCCTTGTACCCTGGGGGAACAGACAAAGACTGACCCCAGAGAAAAGAGTTTGCAGGCCTTCCCAGGCAGCACACCCCCAGGTCCCCAACGTTGGTGCTGCTGCTGCAGCTTGGCTCCTGGTCCCCTGGCTTCTAGGCCGTCTGGCTTGCTTGTGGAGCAGGTGCTCGTCCTGGCCTCCTCCCCTCCCCAGCAGAGGAGCAGAGCCGGAGGGCTTCTTGGGGACCTGGTGCAGCTGTGGCCCTGGGAACAGATTGACCAGGGAGCTTTAAAGCAGCTGAGTGTGTGTCATCCAGCTAAGCCTGGCGCAGATCCCGGCAGGTGGCACGGAGAGGGAAATGCTGGGAAGCCGGCTGAGAGCTGGCTGCGGGCTGGGGTCGTGGTCTGTGCGTGTTCTGTGCTGGGCAGGGAGGAAGGAGGCACAGCCACTGGTGTCCTCACCATCCCCTGGCCCCCAGGCTAAGGAAGCATTGCCCCTCTCCTTGTTTTGTCCCCAGGGGCCGTCTGCCCCTGGGTATGTCCCACTCATTCCTGCTCTGGCCTCAGCCTCCTGGCTGCACCCCCGCCCGGACCAGACCCCCGCTGCCCCCCAACTCCACTTTATAACCTCTCAGTGCCAGGCACATGACACCAAGTGAGCACCCACCAGGCTGAGAAGGCCACAATGATAAATAAGACTGACTTTTCACCCTGGTGTGCTAGAGAGAAGAGGGTCACGTTCACTTACGCTAAATAGTGCTCACGGTACATTTCTGTTCAAGAATCCCTAGGGAGGGACCCCATTTCTTTCTTTCTTTTCTTTTTCTTTTCTTTTTTTTTTTAAAGATTTTACTTATTGGGGCACCTGGGTGCCTCAGTTGGTTAAGGGACTGCCTTCGGCTCAGGTCATGATCCTGGAGTCCCAGGACTGAGTCCCGCATCGGGCTCCCAGCTCAGCAGGGAGTCTCCTTCTTCCTCTGACTCTCCCCACTTTCTTGTACTCTCTCTCATTCTCTCTCTCAAATAAATAAATATAATCTTAAAAAAAAAAAAAGATTTTACTTATTTATTTGAGAGAGAGCATGAGCGGGGAGAGGGAGAGGTAGAGGGAGAAGGAGAAGTAGAGTCCCTGCCAAGCAGGGAGCCCGACATGGGGGCTCAGTCCCAGGACCCCGAGATCATGACCTGAGCTGAAGGCAGATGCCTAACTGACCAAGCCACCCAGGTGCCTCCAGGGACCCCATTTCTTATGAGACAAGGTCTGGAATATTCCAAATGACCCCTTCCCACATGATCTCTCCTGCCCCTGCTCCGGGTCTCAGTATCCACAGCTTTTATCATAGAAACCCTCATTTCTCGCTGCCCCCGGAACACACCAGGCACGTTTCTTCCGCTACCTCGCGTACTGGTCCAGCCTGCCCTTCTCTCTCCCTGCCCCACCGTCCCAGACCATCCGATCCCGTCTCGCAAGCCCACCTCAGCCACTGGGACCCTCTCTCCTGAGCTGCTTATAAAATTAATCAAAACGAACACTAAGGAATAAAAGAGGAGATACTAAGCCCACTGATCATGTGCTTGGACAGCTCTGGTCTTTGACCTGCTAGAGGTCTTGATACAATGGGAGAATAAGTCATTTGAAACTTTTACATCAGTTTGATACTGTCACCACATCCATGTGCGTGATTTTGTATTTTACCAAAGGATCCTTTCTTGAGGGAGTGAGAACTAAGAAAACTACAGCTGAAACCTGGCCTTTCACACCAGATAGTTAGGAAGCACACGGAGAGAGCTTGTCCCTTCCACTAGATTTGAGGCTGACTGCCACCCCACCCTGCACTGTCGGCCCACTCACTGAGGCCAGAGACCACAAATAAAGCCTCAGAATCTGGTAGCACTTTATGGCCTACAGAGCCGGCTTTCAGCAAGAATAACCTCCCTGTGGGGAAGTAGGCGGGGCCTCTCATCACCACGCCCACATTCAGATGAGACAGAGGTTCAGAGAGGCCAACTGGGTTTTGGACTCCACGCGTTCCACCCTGCAGAGCCCGCAGGGCTCTTTCCTCCTCACCACTCCAGTCACGTGCTCTGGAAGCCTGAGTGTCCAGAATCCCCTTTAAGTTATCATGCGAATGCAGGGCTGTTGGAAAGAAGTGTAGACCCAGTCCAAAGAGCATACAGGGGAAACAGAACTCCTATATATAATAGGATTATAGGTGATTGACCTAAGTACCAGGGAGCCTATGGGCCAGCGGGGAAGGCTGAGGTGGGCTGAGGAGTGAGAGTTGGGCCCGTTCAAAGCAGGCAGCGGCAGCAGTCCCCGGCGGTGGCCTCCGAGCCAGGATGCTTGAGCGGAGCCAGCGACAGGAAACAGGAAGCCGGTGCAGGGCTGGGCGGGGCTTAGGAAGGGAGCCGGCACCTGGGCTCAGGGCCTGTGGGCTGGCCGGTGCCCTTGATGGGGAGATGGGACAGCAGTGTGCTCGGCTGGTTTCTGATGGCCGGAGAGTGTGAGCCTGTGTGTGGGTGTGAGCCTCAGGGTGAGAGGAAGAGGCATCTTCCTGTTCACCAGCTCCCGAGGACGTAACAAGTGAGGGCGGCGGAAGCTGGGTCCTGCCTGGTCACAAGCCCAGGCAGCCCTGCCACCACCTTTGTCTTTCATGCTGGTTCCAACGGGGGCGTCAGGAGGGACAGTCTCTGCCCTTGGCCACCAGACCCTGGCGGGGTGACCAGCCCTTTGGGGTGCTGTACCCTGTTTGCTAGCTATATGTATTTATTCATTGAAGATTTATACTCACCAACTTCCTCCAGGGTTATTTTTGCTCAGTGGGAGCATTCTGAGGTCACCTCTTGCTAAGAATAACCCGTAGGGGGAGGGGGAGGCGGAGGGGGGTGCTGGGAGCAGGGGCTGAGCTCAGACAGGCCAGCCCAAAGCCAGCATTACTCACTCCACGTTGGAGGCTAAGTCTCTGTCACAATGCCCAAATGAGTTCAAGAGGGCAAAGCTGCCCCTCTTCGGAGCAGAAGACTTGGGGTATAAACCGGGAAGTTAGGGAGCCATTCAGCTGCAGCTTAAGCCAGCTGGGGACAGTTTAACTCAGCTGTGGGGAGTTGACTCTATGGGTTCATTGGCCAGCCTAATAGGAACTTTCAGTTTGTCTCCCAAGTTAAGACAGAGCCCAGATCCCATCTCCGTGTCCAGGTCAGAATGATTCCTTCAACAATCCCTGGAACCTCAATTCATGGACTTGGTGCTCCCCGGTTTTTAAGCACAAAATTTCCAGAAAGAGTTATCTCCCAACCCTAGCCGCCAGCCCCTCCGAGGGCCCCCCTCACCTGTGAGCCTGTGTGGACACTGCTGGCGCCCCTCCGCTCATGTGTTCGAAGGTGTGAGGAAAGCAGGTCTGTCACTTGTCTTATGAGGTTCCCGACCTCTCTTGTAACTGAGCCCTGCAGACTGATCTGCCCATTCCTGCACCTGATCGGTCAAAGCAGCACTCACCCATGGCATCCAGTACTGAGAGGCTGGCCGCTGGGCTGGTCTTCAAGTGCCAAAGACATGTTGCGGGGTGTGGGGTGAGGGGGTCATGTTTCGAAGTCCAGGGCAAAGTGGGAGACTTTCCCACCTGGGACCTTCCTGAACGAAGGTGTGGAGGGACAGATGTGCACGGGGGGTGGGGGGGGACTGCGTGCTGACAGGTGTGGCTGAGCGCCTGAGGGTTTCACGTATGAACACATTAGACCTTGGATGGAGAGGTCTCGGCGGGCGGCCTGAGCGGTTTACACTTTATCGTCTCTGAAATGTGTTTATCTGGAAGGTTTCTGAGGGGGTGGGAGCATGAAGTGAAGGGAGTCATGTTTAGGGAAGCTGGGCCTGGCATCTGTGAGTGCGGTGGGTCGAGCACGAGAGGATGCAGGGAGATAGGAGAGTGGAATGGTGCCAGAAATCACCCCCAGAGCCTGCTGGGGGGGAGGTGGTGGGGGACAGAATTGGCAGGGCCCGGGCTGCTGGCGGCCATAGAGTGGGGAGAGCAAGGGGAGGAAGGAGATGTTTCAGGCCCCAGGGATGGCGTCAGTGTTACTGTCAGAGACAGAGACTTCTGGAAGAGAGCAGATTTGGCAGCAGCCCTTTTGGGAGGCCCCTCTAGCTGGTCTTAGTAGGGGAGCAGCTCCCAGCATCTCCATTTTGTTTTTCCAGAAACCCTGTTGCTTTTCATCCCTCCCTGGCCCCTTCCTTGGAGTCATATTATAGGGCCACCTCCAGGGAAAGTCACGCACTTCCCCGGGTCTGGCCTCCCTGGGCTTCCTAGTTGCCCGTGGCCTTCTCTAGAGCCTGAGCCGCACCTGCACCATTCCCATGCGGCGGGGACTCGCCGGCAGGTGCATCTGGACAGAGCTGTTGACGCTGCTTTTCTTTCATCATCCTCGCCTGGAGAATTGGGTGCCTTTCGGTCCTGCCACCTTGAGAAAGATATAATCGAACTGGAAAAGCTCCAGAGCCCAGCAGCTAGCTTGATCAAGGGGAAGGTGGTGCTGCCAAGTGAGGACAGACGAAAGAGATTATGGCTCTCTGGTCCGGAGAGACGGAGGCTGGAGGGGATAGGATTAAAGCTCTGAAATCACATTGTGGGGTGGGGCAGAGGGAGTGTGCCCCAGTGGGGTGCTGCAGGGTGGGGAGATACCCATTTGAAGCTTCAGAGAGGTACGTGAAGCATAGAAAAGAAAGCCCTATTTCCCATGGTGGGTTTCCTTCTTACCAAACCCCAAGCATGGATGGTAGAGGTTGAAAATAGGAATCATTTCAAAAGGGATTTACTTAAATGTATGCATCTCCTATACAGAATGGCTTTTCAGAGAGAGCCTCCAGCTCCTCCTGAAAGCCTTTGAGGCTGACTTCAAAGAGCACAGCCAGGCCCTCTTCCAGGTGGACAGGTGTCTCAGCTGGAGGCGGAACCCGGAGTGGCTCGGCCACCAGCAGGCATGTTGGTTCTTGTGTCCACCTGCCATGGCCAGCAGGGGCATGGACTGCCTGACCTCTGAGGCTCTCCTGGGCCCCGAAGTTCTCTCCTGGAATCAGTGTCTGTCTGTCTGTCTCTGGCACATGCTTACATGGTAGAGAGATCTCTAGGAGGAGGGAGGGAAGAGAGCTCCCCGCCCTGGTGGCAAGGAAAATGGTGAGAGCCCTAGGGCAGGCCCAAGCTCTCCAAAGTTGGCCCTCGTTGGCTTCTGCTTGGACAGCTTCTGCTGTCCCTTCATCCCCCTGGTGGCCCTTTTAGCTGCTCCACCAGGGAAAAGGAAATCGGAGGTCCTAGTTCCAAAGTCTGGGAGCCTGACTCCATTCACCCCGGGCAGGCTGAGCAGCAACGCTTTGAGGACCTCTCTTGGGAGCTGGCACAGGGTGGCCCTCTCCAGTTCTGTCTGCCTCAAGGCCACTTCCGGCCAATCAGATGCCGGGCTGCCGGCAGAAGGGGCTGCAGGAAGGCCTGGAGCAGAGGGGAGGGGGGGAGCGTGGGCCTGGCACCAGCGCCTGTGGGACAGGCTGCCCTGCTGTTTCCTGAAGCTAGAGTCAACCTGGGAAAACCCATTGCTTGGACGGGGGCTGGTGGGCCTGCAGTTGTGAGGAAAGGGGGGCCGTCAGTGTGTTTTGGCGGGCACGTCTCTGCCACATCCCTGCACATCTGCTGGGCTGTGTCTCCGGGAGGTGGCGCACCCCTGTGTGTCTGTGTGTGTGACTGTGTGTCTTTAACCAAGAGGCCAAGGCTGGCCGGATGCCAGGGTTCCCGGCTGGCACGGAGCTAGTGCTGCCAAGGGCCTTAAAGGCACAATGGCGGTAACATGGGGTGGGAGGGGCTGCCCCACATCTGCCGGCCTCTGGGCCTCCCTCCCCAGCACTGAGCTGCAATGCGGCGGAAAAGGCCCCTTCCAGCCACAGCCCCTGGCCTCCCACACCGCGGGGGGAGAGCGAGGCAGGTGCCCAAGCCAGCCCGGGGCCCTGGCTCAGACCTCCAGGGGCTTCTAGTAGGAGAGGCCGGGTCCTGGGCCTGCCCCCTCCACACCTGGGCCCAGGTGTGCCTGCACACAGCTGGTCCCTGTGCCCGGGCTGCCACCAGCATATGGGCTCCTTTCACCACAGATGTCTGGGCCTTGTCTCCTTTGTATTATTTTCCTCATCTCTTATTTGCCAGGTTTTAATTTTTTATGTGTAAATATTATTATTATAATAAAGGGCCTCTGAGAAATCACTTCCTTATTTGGAGCTTCGCACTCTGCCCCACTTGGGGAGCCCAGGCCTCACCTGGAGAGGGAGCGGTGGGAGTTCTGGGGTCTGAGCCTGATTTCCAGCAAAGGGCGAGGAGGGTAGGGGCTGGGGTCTGGACAGGTTCAGCCCCGAGAATTGCTTCTCGCTTTGCCTCCGGCTTGTCCCTGCAATGGCTGCTGTCAGGGAAGCAGCCGGCGGCCTTTCCCTGGCCCTGCTCAGGCACATCAAAGCCTCGTGTTCCTCCTTGGAACCCTTGGGATTTGAGGTTGGGTTTTTCCAGAGACTCAACCCAAAGGAGGAGCCAGCTTTCAAATGCCTCTCTTGTACCTGGGTCATTCTGGAAGCTTTACCACTTAGAGGGCATGGCACTTGAGGCAAGCCTTGGAGCCTTTTCCCTCTGAAAAGTGCGGGTAACACTACGAATCCGGACAGTTGTGATAATTACACTGATTAATGTATACGCAAATTTATGTGGGTGCTGTGCTGGGGGTGGAGTGGTTGGAAGGGAGACAAACAGAAACCCAAGTCAGGCAAAGCTCGCAAGTCCAGGAGGGAGACCGGCGGGGAGTAAGGGGGCTCAGTGGAGGAGCGCTGTAGTGAGACAGGGTGTGAACAGCTCTGTAAGCAAACGTCACGTCACCCGCAGTGGGCTGGGGGTTGGGGGTTTCGTGACCACTGGAGTGGACTTTACCCCCAATTCTTCTGTGCCAGACTGGGGGCGGGGCCTAGCACAAATGCCTCCCTCCCCAGGGGTGTGAGCCTGTGTGTGTGTGTGTGTGTGTGTGTGAGAGAGAGAGAGAGAGAGCGCGAGCGCGAGAGCGAGCACGCACGTGTGTGGAGACAGGCAGACTTTCAGACATCCTGAGAAGACAGAAAGCAGAAGGGTGGTGACCGGGGGCTGGGGGCCAGAGGAATGGGGAGTTAATATGAAGAGGGGACAGAGTTTCAGTCTGACGTGACAAGAAAGTTCTGAAGGTGGATGGTGGGGACAGTTGTATGATAGGGATACTTAATGCCACTCAATTGTACACTTGGAAATGATTAAAATGGCAAATAACATGTATATTTTACTGCAATATTTCTTTTTAAGTTTTTTTTTTTTTTTTTTAAAGGTTCTTAGAGGGGCGCCTGGGTGGCTCAGTGGGTTAAAGCCTCTGCCTTCGGCTCAGGTCGTGATCCCAAGGTCCTGGGATCGAGCCCCGCATCGGGCTCTCTGCTCAGCGGAGAGCCTGCTTCCTCCTCTCTCTCTCTGCCTGCCTCTCTGCCTACTTGTGATCTCTCTCTGTCAAATAGATAAATAAATAAAATCTTTTTTTTTTTTTTAAGATTTTATTTATTTATTTGACAGAGAGAGAACACAAGTAGGCAGAGAGGCAGGCAGAGAGAGAGGAGGAAGCAGGCTCTCCGCTGAGCAGAGAGCCCGATGCGGGACTCGATCCCAGGACCCTGAGATCATGACCTGAGCCGAATGCAGCGGCTTAACCCACTGAGCCACCCAGGCGCCCAATAAATAAAATCTTAAAAAAAAAAAAAGGTTCTTAGAGAAAGGCAGCCTCTGGTCAGTGCGCCGACCTTCAGCCCCAGGTTTTTCCATAACAGCACAATTGACATCTTGGGCTGAATCATTCTCGGTTGTGGTCACAGCCCTGTTCTAGGGCGGAGTTCGGCAGCCCCGAGCCCTGTCCCCTGGAAGCCAGCAGTGTCCCCACCCCCCAGGGGATGACTGCTGCCTTCACCAGCTTGGAAGGAGCCACTCACTCAGGAGCCAAGGTGGGGGGTGGCAGGCAACAGAGAAGCAAGAGGTGGTCCTCCCAGGATGGAGGGGTCTTGTCTGGACAGAAGGTAAAGGCCAGCGAATCCTGAGGGACCCAGGAGGTGGTGGGCAGGGTCTGAAGATCCAGAATGGGGCAAACCAGCCATGGGTAGGCGCACAGAGGGCAATAGGATCAGGCTTTACCCAAATCTGTTGCTCCCCTCCAGCTCCACTCCCAGGGGAGAGAGGAGCGCTCACGGCCGCCATTCCTGTTCGGCCACCTCCAGCCTCACAGGTGAGAAGCAGAGAAGGTTGAAACTGTCACCTTCAGCTGCTGCTGGTGGCTTCTAGAAGGACCAGGGACTTCTGCGGCTTTCCCTACTCCCATGGGGGGAAAATGAATATTTCAGGGTATGCTCCGTCTCCTTTCAAGGCAACTGAGAAATAAAAGCTAACAAAAACAGTTGCTTCTGACATACAACTAAGTTAAAGCTCCCTCTGCGTCCATGAGCAAGGTGTTGCAGGTCTTAAGCGAGGCTTGGCACTCAGGACTCAGCAGTGGATGCTGGGTGCCTCCCGGGCACCCTCTTCCAGGCCAAGGATGACCGGGGCCAGGAGGGGGCTGGGAGGAAGGCGTGGAGGTAGGGGCAGACGGGTGCAGACCAGCTCTCCTTGTGGCTTCCTTGCATGGATTAGGCTGTTCTCATCAAGGATGCCCCTTTCAGGGTGCACCCAGACCCCCCTGAGAGATGTGGACAGTCGCTTCAGTCCGTTTGCCTGTGGACCTCCTTCCTTCATCTCGATGGTTTTCTTATAGGTAGATTCAACCTGCTCAGTTGCCTGGGCCCCAGAGAGGGAACCAGGGAGAGTCCGGGCCTGGCTGCGGCAGGGTGGACGGGGTGTGTGTGTCTTCTTTTCTTCTTTCCTTCCTTTTTTTTTTTTTTTTTTTTAAGATTTCATTTGTAAGGGGGCACCTGGGTGGCTCAGTAGGTTAAACCGCTGCCTTCGGCTCAGGTCATGATCTCAGGGTGCTGGGATCGAGTCCCGCATCAGGCTCTCTGCTCAGCGGTGAGCCTGCTTCCCTCTCTCTCACTCTCTGCCTGCCTCTCTGCCTACTTGTGATCTCTGTCAAATAAATAAATAAAACCTTTAAAAAAAAAAAAAAAAGATTTCATTTGTAAGTAGTCTCTATACCCACTGTGGGGCTCAAACTTACAACCCAGAGATCAAGAGTCACATGTTCCACCGACGAGCCAGCCAGCCACCCCAGGGTGGGAAGGTTCTTGAGGGATAAGTTGGATCAAGGGCTGGCCTGGGCGGGACTCAGCAGCTTCCCCAATCCCAGAACTTTGGCTAACACAAGGTCATCTGCTCAGTTGGGAGGAAAGGAAGGGTGGGCAGGAGGGGAGGGGGCAGGAGCTGTGCAGAGCGCTATGCAGGAGCTGTGCAGAGCGCTTCCCTTGTCCCTCTGGAAGGGGGAGTGGGCTCGGGCTACTGCAGATCGGGGTCCTACAGGGCGGGCCTGGGAGGGATGCTTGATCAGAGCAGGTGAAGGGCAGAGCAGGCCCTCCTGGCTCTCTCTGCTATGGAGCTGGCAATCAACAGGAAGTGAGTCCCAGGGTGAGAAGAGGCCATGTGGTCCCCAGGCAGGAAGTTAGTGACAGCAGAGTTGTCTCAAGCAGCTTGGTGGGGCTGGGAGCCTGCCCCCGTTGGAGGTGTCTGTGGGGCAGCAAGTGGCCAGAAGGAAAAAGGACACAGCCATGGTAAGAGCTTGACTCTGACCTGAATTGCCCAGCCCACATTGGCCCAGCAGACCCCCAGCCCACGTCCCTGGTAGAGGCATGTTCAGAACTCTGTGGTGCCCAGCACCCAGCACGGCTGGACACTGCGGGGGTGGGAGGGGGGCTGTGGGGACCTGGGCATCCCCCACACTGCTTGAGCTGTCTCAGGGTGAGAGGATTTCTACCAGGGAGGGTTTTTCTAGGTCAGGGAACGCTGTTGGTTTGAGCTGGGAGGTGGGAAAGGCCCTCTCAGTCCTGGACAGAGTGTGTCCACTCAGGGATGGAAGCTAAGGAGAAAGACAGGGCCTACTGCTCCCTTGCATTCCTGCTTCTGACCTTCTGGCTCTGCTGGCTTCAGCCCTCTGTGCCCAAGGCTAGGCTGGCAGAGGACTTCTGGCTGAGGACTGCATACCTTTGCAGATTTCCCTGGGAGCTTCCCCTGGGAGAAGCAGGCCTGCTCTAAGCTACCCCACCTAGCCAGGAAAACAGCTTGGCTGGTCCCTCTGCTCGCCCACAGGCTGCTCTGTGTGCCTGGAGCCTTGTCCAGGGAGGACTCGGGTTTTTATTAATTTATTTTGTCCCCAAGGCCCTTGTCCCTATTGGCCACACTGGGGGTTCCTCAATGGGCAGCTCAGGGGCACCTCAGCAGGGCTCAGAGTTGAAGATACAGACCTTAGAGCAGACGTAGCCTTCGAGATTGACGGCCGCGAGGGGAGGGAGCCCAGTGCTCTCTCAGGCTGTCAGGGTGCGCTTTGAGGGGTACAGCTCTTTGGAGGGAATTTGACAGGCCCTCCAGCAGCTAACCCACCTCTGGGACCCCAATCTATTGACATACGCAGGCGCACGGAACTGTAAGTGCACGGGGCTCATTGCTGTGAAAAGCAAATGGCCCAGAGGCCCACTATTAGGGAACCGTCTGCATAAATTCTGGGGCATCCATTCACTAGAATGTGGAGCAGCTGTGAAGTAGGAGAGACAGATCCATATGCACGAGTATGGAGAGATGCCCACTGTGCTTGTTAAGTGGAAAAGCAAGTTATAGAACACGGAGTAGTAAGACACCCTATTAGGAAAAAAAAATCCTGGATCTGGCTGTGCGTGTGAATCCATGTGTGTAAACATGTAACTCACAAATGATTGTAGACACGTAGAAACAAAGTCTGCAAAGGATCCTCACCAAACTGTTAACAAGGGTTTACCTGTGGTTTTGGAGGTGGGGGATTGAAAAAGGAGCTTTAACCTTTCACCACGACTCATTTTTGTATCATTTGAGTTTTCATATATATCTTTTATAAACAAGGAAAGAAAAAAAGACTTTGATGGAAAAAACCTCAGGGGTCGAGCCTAGGCATCTCCCCTTATAGGTGGGGCAGCCAAGGGGCCCTCCTGGGTAGCGCCCTGGTGAGGTGGTAGGCTAGGCTCGTATTTGCCCTTCCCATAGGTGTTCGTGAATGGAGCCAGACGAGGTTGCTCAGGGCTGGCCTGTACCTATGGACGAGAGCTCAGGGGACACTTGCCTCTTTCACACCATGAGGGCACTTCCATTCCTTCTGAGATGCCCTCGCCTACTTCCCCCAAGGACAGAGTGCCCACCAGCCTCTCCTGCTCCCCAGGCCATCCTTACAAAGTGTGTGACCTTGAGCAAGTCACGGAATTCTCCGAGAGCCTCCTAAGGAAGGTTGAGTGGCTCAAAAAGGGTCATGGTGAGAAGGAGCCTTGCCCACCACGCAGGGGCATTTACAAAGGACAGTTAGATGATTACTCTTGATGTGATTCTTATTACCTGGAACTGTAGCAGTTTCCATTCTTAGACTCTTGGGGATGAAAGGATACATTTCCTATTAGAAGGGGAGCATGAGACACATGCCGGGGTGGGGGGCTTACTGTGGACGCTGCAAACTGCTTGTGGAGGCTGTAGGCTCTCCAGGGTTCGGGGTGCCAGAGAGCACATGGGGTCCAGAGCTGAAGGGAAGAACTGTGCTGGGCTTTGGGGCCCAACAGAATGCTTGTTTGGGAGGCCTCCTTTGACCCTTCTGCTCCAAGATGCAGCTAGTCCCTGTTTGGGTCTGGGCCTTGACAGGCCAAAAGGAAAGCTGGGGGGAATCTGGCAAAAGTCAGATCAGCCCAAGGTGACCAGAATTGATTGGTGGCACTAGACTCTTCTGAAGAGGGGTCGTGATTGGAAGTAGGGAGAGTGTGAGGAATGTTTGTTTTTAAAAAAAAAAAAAAAATCCTTGATTGATTTATTTTTTGTGAGGCTTGAACTCCTAACCCCAAGATCAAGAGTTGCATGCTCTACCCACTGAGCCAGGCAGGCACTCCAGAATGTTTATTTTCACTTACACATAGATGTATTTTTTTTTCACTTATGTATAGAGGGACGTTTGTTTTTAATAGGGGCCTCAGAGTTGGCTTGGAGGCCCTCTGTCACCTCAGGGAGTGGGGGGGGGGGGCGGTGGTGTGGGTCACAGTGTGGGCAGTGAAACCAGGCTGGCGAACCTGCCTGCGTTCTTCTTCTGCTTCTTCTGCTCGAGTCCACAAATCCATTGACCTCAGCGAGTCGGGCCCAGGGATCCCTTGAAACTGAGAGCAGAATTGTGTGTGTATTTGCTTGTGTGGATGCTTATGTGGACAAGGTTTTCTGGACAATGGGTGGCATAACCTTCACCAGAATTTCAGGGGGGCTAGTGATCCAAAAGAGGAAGACCAGTGATCTAATCTTCCCCTCCTGTTTCTTCATCTTTCCAGGTGGAAAGCAGTGACACACCAAAGGACCCCGCAGTGACCTCCAAGTCCCCGTCCATGGCCCAGGACTCAGGCCCCTCAGAGCTGTTACCCAACGGGGACTTGGAGAAGCGGAGTGAGCCCCAGCCAGAGGAGGGGAGCCCTGCTGGAGGGCAGAAGGGCGGGGCCCCAGCAGAAGGAGAGGGTGCGGCTGAGACCCCGCCTGAAGCCTCCAGAGCCGTGGAGAATGGCTGCTGCACCCCCAAGGATGGCCGAGGAGCCCCCGCAGAAGAGAGTGAGTCCTGGGGACAAGGGGCCACCTCTTCTGGGATCCCCAGGATTCCCCCAAGGGTTAGAGACTGGGGCCAGTAGGCCCCAGCAGGCCTGGGAGCTGGAGGTCTACTTGCCAAGGCTGTACCCCGGGGGCTGCTGGCTGGATGCAGCCTGCACACATGTTTTATTTGGCCCATGTAGTGTTTTAAACATTTTCAAAAATTAGTTGCCAGTATTTAAAAATCAAAAAATTTCACATAAAAATCTGGAGTTTTGGCTTCTCATGGAAAAAAAAAAAAGCTAGATCTGGCAACAGTGGGTTTGTAGAATGCCAACAGTTGCAGGACTGGGGTGATGGCTGTCCCCTACACCCCTTCGTAGGCTGGTTGTGAGCCTCAGTTTCCCTCAGCCCTTACCTGGCCTGCTGCTTCTTCTACAAGACCTGCAGCTCTCGGGGACTACGTGCCAAGCCCCTGGCCTGGGTGCTCCAGGCAGTGGATGCCCTCTGCCAGGAAGAGCCCACTTAGCCTGCCCCAGCACAGAGGTCTCGAACCTGCCACAGTTCAGCTGACTCAGCTTAAGTGTGGTTGTGACTGAGTGGGATGGGGGCAGCGCAGAGGGGGGCGACCGGTGCGCCAGGCCCCTTCCTCCCCAGACTTTTTGGCCTTGCCCTGGAGTCCTGGAAAATTGCCTGCTTTTCTCTTTCAGGTTAAGCCAGTGATTTCAGGGCCAACCGAGCTGTAAACATGTTAGTAATGAGGACAACTAGCATTTGTACCGGGCTTCACAGTTTACAGAGTGTTTCCTCATATATTACCACATTTGATCCTCCCGGGGCCCTGCCAGGTTGTTTTGCATATGTGCATTTTAATTCAAAAAGTCTTCCTTCCAAGTGCAGTTGATGGAATGAGTAAATCGATTAATTGGCATAACTTACTTTGCATGGATCCAAACCCAATATTCATGCAGGATTGAAAGCATTTCCAGAAAAGAGATTTCCAAATTAAAAAAAAATATATATATATATATACCTATATTTCATTCATTTATTATTCAACTAATATTTAATGATGTTCTTGTTATATGCAAAGCACTTCCTGAGGTACTCTGTATTCGTTCTTTTGGTCCTCCAAACAATCTTCTTCAAGAGGTATTATTATTCCCATTTTAAGGCAGAAAAAAACCTGCCACTTAGCAGATGAAGTGACTCGCTCAGGGCAACCCCTGGAGCCTGTAAGTGGTAGATCCAGGATGCATTCGGTCTTGGCTCTGAAGGTGGTGTGCTCTTCTGCTGTCCCCTTTTATCCTGCAGGGGGGCTCAGGGCTGGCTGGCTGGTAACTGCCCAGCGCTCCTGGCCTCACCTGAGTGCCTTGTGGGTGTGGGTCCTGACACTGGGTGAGAGTGTTCAAGGGGCTGGAGTGGAGGGAAACCCAGGAGAAAAGGGAAAAGAGACCCTCTTCCTCCCGCTAAGAATACCAGGTATTCCAGTGTGGAAACTGGGAGCCCATCAGTAAACCCAGCCCCCCGCACCCCCCTCCAACACACAGTGTGCTGATTCCTGGGACCCCACCACGACTGGCTGGGGTAAGCTGCAGGCCTTCTGGCCTGGTGGGATGGAGCTAGAGTTCTCAGGCCACTCTTTTTTTTTTTTGACAGAGAGAGATTACAAGTAGGCAGAGAGGCAGGCAGAGAGAGAGAGGAGGAAGCAGGCTCCCTGCTGAGCAGAGAGCCCAATGCAGGACTCGATCCCAGGACCCTGAGATCATGACCTGAGCCGAAGGCAGCGGCTTAACCCACTGAGCCACCCAGGCGCCCCCTCAGGCCACTCTTAACCCTTGAGTGTTTGCTTTCACTTTGGGGTCTTTCTGTCTTCGGTTCTGTTTGTTCTCCAGAGTTCCTTCTTTAGTCAGTCAATAGGTGTTTGTGAAACCTCCAATTGGTGTGTGTGTCAGAATCTGGGCCAGGAGCTGGGGAAACCATCAGGAACAAAAACCTGGTTCTTGCCTTCAAGGACCTCACAGTCCGCTAGAGAGACAGACGTTAATGAGAAATTCGCGCTGAGAGGCATGTGATTCTACAGGGAGATAGGTTCTCTAAGAGAAAATAAACACAGTTCTATGAGGAACTGTGACCAGGGAAACCCCAGCCAGCCCAACCTGTTCCACGGAAGCGGAAGGATGACTGGGGGTTCACCAGGTGAGGGGTGGTGTAGGAGGGAGTGAAAACAGGTACAGAGGCTCCTGGGGCATGGTGGGGTGTGTGCGTGCACACACACGTGTGTGTGTGTGTGTGTGTGTGTGTGCGCACGCAACATGATCTGCTTTATGTTTTGAAAAAAAAAAATCACTTTGCACCCTGGTTCCCAGAGTGAAACAAAGAGGCTGGGAAGGGGGTCAGGGGGCTGCTGCAGGTGTGGAGGGGAGGAGGGCGGCTGTAATGAGGTGGCAGCAGAGGTGGAGAGAAGAGGGCAAGCACCAGGAACCCAAGGGGAAAGGGGGAGAGGTGGTGTTGAGGTGAACTCCTGGGTTTGGGATTTTCGTACATTAAGGGGGACCTTCCTCAGAATGCTCCAAGCCTCCCTGACCTCCCAGTAGCCTCGGAGCATCCTGTGTTGTGTGCTTGTGGGCCTCAGAGCTGGGGGGACCCCTGAAGGCCACTGTGCATGGGCTGCATGCTGAGACTGGTGAGGTGCTGCCCCGGGACATGGCAGTGGTCTGCTGGAGGCTCGGCGGCCCAGCCCACAGCCAGCCCCGCAGAACGCGTACACAGCTGCTTAGTTCCAAGGAGGGAGGAGACTAAGGGCCTCGGGAGGTAGCGATTTGGCCATGGTCTCCCTTCTGTTCCCCTCATTCCAGGTCTCCTCTCAGGAGACCCCATCCCTCTCCCCTAAACCCCTCCCATTAGTTTCTATACAGGAAAACCGGAGGACTTTAAGGCAGCCTTCCTGGGCACACAGGTGCCCCAGATCCTGATAGTACAGCCAGGAGAAAGAAGGAGGAACAGGGGAGATGACGAGAAATCAGGACAAGAGCCACCTGGATAGGCAGGTGGTGGCCTTGGGACTGCTCCTGCACTCCTAGCATTAATGCCGCCATGATTGTAATAGAAACGATGGTCATATGGCTTCCTTTGACTGGATATTGACTATGTGTTGAGTGTCCTATATCCCAGCTACTCAAAGTGGCCCGGGGACCAACTGTGTTACCTGGTATCACCTTCAATTTAGAAATGCAGAATCTCAGGCCCTACCCTAGACCTGTGGCGTCCAAAGCTACATTTGAAAGAGAGTCTCATGATTTTGATGGATAGTGAACTTTAAGAAGCCCTGCTCTTTAGTTAGCCATTCTTTTGCTTAATTTTTGTGATCATATGAGGAAAACTCTTATTGTCCCCATTTTTCAGATGGGGAAACTGAGTGTTCAGAAAGGTTAAGGTACTTACCCAAGATAATATAGCTAGTGAAGGATCGGATTAGGGTCAGCACAAAGCCCTTTTCTGCTCAGATTGGGCTAGTGACTGCCCCCTGAGCCAAGCCTGGCCTTAGCCTTGTCATGGAGATTTGGGTTCCTTTTAAAGGAAATTTGGGGTGGTCCCAGCCGAGTATAGGCTTAGACTGATAGGTAAGTGTGGTAGTGTTGGAGGCACCCTGGGCTCTCCTGCCCCCTGGACCTGAGATACTCGAGGGTCATGTCTGAGGCTCCAGGGCCACCCTGGGAGGCACACAGCCACCTGGCCCGCCTGTGACCCTGGGTCTGGGCCAGGAGCAGATGGACTGCAGAGGGAGTGTTGAGAGAGCAGCTGACCCTCCTTGACTCAGGACAAGTGCTGCATTCTGAGGCAGGCCCGTTTGTTGTTTTGCTGAGCCAGGCTGGAAAGTGTGTGTGTGTGTGTGTGTGTGTGTGTGTGTGTGTGATATCTCTCAGTGGGCATGTGCAGAATCTGTCCGGGAGAAAATTCCGGAAAGAAGCCAGTTGGAAACTGCACAAGGAAAAGTACTTCTGTTTGGGGGAACATGGGGGCCAGGGAATAGGGAAGGGGAGAACACGAAGGTGGTGGAGGATAAAGTGAACGGGCTGGGCATTTAGGAGCCCTGAGATCTGATTTCTGCTTTGTCAGTCACTCCACAACACCCCCCCCCCCGCCGGCCCCGCCCAGCCTCAGTTTCCCCACTGGCAAAATCTAGGGGCTGGGCAGGTGCTCCCATCATCTCTATAGCTCCCTTCAACCCTGATTTTCTTTCATCCGAATGAATAGATGATTCCCCATAATGAGATGCCATGGAGGGAAATGTTTGAGAGGTCAGAGGGACCCCGCTGCCGCCAGGCCTGAGGGCGGGCGCCCCCTCCTGGCAGCCCAAAGCCTCGTTGGGAGAACGTCCAGGTGTGAGAGAAAAGTGGGGGGGGGGGGGCTACGGAGCGCTCAAAAATATCGGGGGAGCTGGCTGTGCTGAGCAGAAGCACGGAGGAAGAGACAGCAAGACCGGGTGAGACGTACCTTCAAAGGCCTGTCGTGTAAAGTGTTAGCGAGCACCCCTGTTCCTGGCGTGCGCCCATGACAGACGCTGGCGCTTTGCCCCCCACCCCCCTCGGGCAGCCGGCTGGGCACCGTCCCTGTCCCTGTTGTGTGGTCCACGTGTGTGCCCGCGCTGGCTGCTTGGACCCCTGCCTCCCCTCCCCTGGGCTCCGGGGGCGCTGTAACCCCTGGGCTGCCCCTCCCCCGGGGGCACACACTCAGAACCCCAGGGCTTCTCTAGTGAGAGAGAGGGAAAGAAACTTCCTCTCCGGGGCCGGAGGAGGCCTTCAATGCTGTGTCTGGTTTCCGCTTCAGAGCCAGGAGATGAAGTAGGGGCTGTTTTTTCCGTTTTGGGCTCCCCCACCCCAACTACCATGAGCCAGCCTCATTGACCTTCCTGCTTTGAGCCCAAGCTCAGTATTCTTGGCTTCAGAGATAGCAGTTCAGGGGCCCAGGTGGGAGGAGGGCTCACTGTCCCCCCACCCCCACCCCAGGAAGCTCTGGAAGGCATAATCACCCCAGTCCCACAGCCAGGGGTGGCTAGACTGCAAGGTGTGTGCTGGGCCTGGGAAGGGCATCCGGGGGGGTACAGGGATATTCTGGAGGAGTGTGGCTGCCCTCCCGAGTGGGGTCCGGACAGGGACGGCGAGAGGATGGGACTCTCCTATAGACAGAACTTCTGGGGCTTCTGCCCTCCTGGGGAGCCTTTCCTTCTAGGAACTGGAATCCGGGCCTAGCCGGAGAGCTGCAGGGAAGAGACGGAGGGAAGTGCCTTAGGGAAAGGGATCCAAACTGATGTTTATCGAGCACCTACTACATGCTGCGTCCTGTTCCAGGCACTCAAGGTTCCCAGTAACCTATGATTTTAAACAGTCGGCTCTCTTGATTCAGTGAGAAAACAGGCTGAATGGAAGAGGTTACAGAGGTCACACAGAAACACCTGGAATTCAAGTCTTTTAGATGAAAGGTTAGGGATGGGGAGTGGGGGTGCAGAGGCAGGTACAGATAACAGAACCACAGTGTTGAGACCTGCAGAAGGACCCTAGAGATAGATCATCTCCAGCCTCATTATCTTCCAGATAAGGAAACAGCCTCAGAAACAAAGTTGCTTCACCAGAGTCTTGCTCCAGTGGCCCTGTACCCCGCTGCCTCCGAGGACATCTTTGCTTCACTCCCTAGAAGCATACAGCTCCCTTCCAGGGCAGGGGGAGACTGTGGCATCTGGCCCCTCCTCTGGGAAGGGAGCTGTTCCTAGACAGCCCCATCTGTGTGCCTGAGACAGAGTCAATGGGCCAGAAGCCGTGGCCCTGGCTTTTCTATTATTCCTTCGGATTTGGGCCTCCAGAGCTGCCCCAGTCCCTTCTCTGCTCTAGGCCGTGCTCTGAGTCCTTGGGGCCAACATGGTGCCTAGCACGCAGTGGGCCATCAGGTTGGACACATGAACAGTTGAATGGTTAAAGGACCCTTGTCCCCGTGGCAGGGACCCCAGGCACAAGGTGGGGCCTCTGAGCCACTCCTGTAACTCTGCCGACAGTCCCTTTGTTCTTCCCTCTCCACAGGCAAAGAACAGAAGGAGACCAACATCGAATCCATGAAAATGGAGGCAAGTGTTTTCCTCAACCCCCAGGGGCTCTGTGGATCCTGATTCTAGAAGAAAGCCACCTCCCTGACCAACCGTGGCGAATGTGTGTGAGGGGATCCTGAGGTGGTCTGTCCCCTTCTTTACATGTCCCCGTGTAAGGAGGAAAGGAGATGGGTGTGGAGGCTAGAAGCCCCCCAACAAGGCAGCCAGCTGGTCCCCTCTGAGACCAGACGCCTCCCCACATGGTTCATGTCCATGTGCCCCCCCACCCCCCAGCCCGTGGCTCACTTCTCCAGCCCAAACAGGGCCTTGCCCAGCACTCTCAGGGTTGACATCTCTGGCCAGGAGTCAAAGCTCCTGTGTTCTGTTTGAGGTGAGTGCCTCCTCAGTTTCCCCTCAGGAGGAGCGAACCTTGCAGTGGGACTGTCAGTGCCCATCTTAATGCCAGTCTGTCTCTCTGTCGTCTCTCTGTCCTAGGGCTCCCGGGGCCGGCTGCGGGGTGGCTTGGGCTGGGAGTCCAGCCTCCGCCAGCGGCCCATGCCGCGGCTCACCTTCCAGGCGGGGGACCCCTACTACATCAGCAAGCGCAAGCGGGACGAGTGGCTGGCACGCTGGAAAAGGGAGGTGAGGTGCCTTCTGGCCTGGGCCCCAGCCTGCCCCACAGAATTGGAAAACCAGAAGTTAGCTTCAGCTGCCCTCTGGAGCTGTTGTCAGGCCCCAGCCAAGCCTCAGTTTCCCCTTCGGGTTAACCTCTTGCACTTACAGGAAACCGCTTAACTCCTAGGCAGTGACTGGTTTCTTTTTTTGTTCAACAAATGTTTATTGATCACTTCCCATGTCTCAGGTAGTGTACTAAGCTCTGTGCGTATACAATTCCTGGCCTCATGGAGTGGATGTTCTGATGGAGGAGACAGAACAAGTAAAGACAGAAAAGTAAAGGAGGGGCTGAAATAGAGGATAGCAGAAGCCTGCTTTAGGTGGGGGTGGTCAGGGGAGGCTTCTTGGAGGAGGTGGCCTTTTTAAGTTAAGACCTAAAGGAGCAGGAGAGCTGGCTCTGATCTGGTTGCTCCTTGGCCCTTCAGTCTGCACTACCTCCATGCCTCTTGCTGCTAAATCCCTCTACTGGCTAGCTTCTACCACCCCCCACCCTCGACCCTGAACCCCCGCTGCCCGCGACCCCCATGGAGGGTATCTGGTGAGGAGTGGGGGTGGGGGTAGAATGTTCTAGGCAGAGGAAACACCACAAGCAAGACCCTGACTTGTTTGGCAAAACAAGAGACCAGTATGCCCCATGTGAAACGAGCGAGGGAGAAAGTGGGGTCAGACATGGGGTCCAGCCATGTGGGGCTCTGCAGGTCTTGGCCAGAAGCTGGTATAATTCTGAGTACATGCAAGGAGATAGAATCAGTAAGTCAGTAAGGCTTGCTGATGGGTGGGAGGGGCGAAAGAGGGGAAGAAACGGCAGGTCTCACCTGAATACCTAGGGATGGTTGTGCCGTGTCCTCAGATGGGGCAGGCAGCTGGAGGAGCGGGTTTGGGACTGCTGGGAACTGGCAGTTCAGCCTGAGAGGCCGAGGTGCCTGTAACCGGCGGGGTAGGCAAGTCCGCACTTCAGGTGCAAAGACTGGAGGATGTCAAGAGCAGAAGCTGCTGTTCAAGTCCAGAGAAACGGATGAGCTCACCTGGCGATAGGGAGAGAGAAGAGCCCAAATCCCAAGTTTCCTCCCTGGAAACCGCACCATTTATGGGCTGCGTAGAGAGGACGACAGGGCTGAGAGGCACGTCCATTGCCTCTGACAACCCGGAGGTAGCTGGTGACTTTTCTAAGAGAAGCTTCCGTGGGGGTGGAAGCCAGCCCATGGCAGACCGCAGCAGGGACAGGAGGTGAGGCCGTGGACACTGAAAGGAGCCAGCAGCCTATCAAGCCTGATGTGCGGGGCCGCTCTCCTGTCTGATCCGCAGATGGACCTCTGGCAGCAGGAAGGCAGCAGAAGTGGCGTGAGTTGCCACCATCTGGGGCGTTCGCCCCAGGCCTTCAAAGGAAGGCATTGGCCGATTTATACTGTGTGAGCACTCGCTCTAGAACAAGTTCAGAACGAGGTAGGGGTTGGTCTGTGTGATGGTCTCCAGTTCCTTCGGGCTCCAGGAAGGCAGAAAATTTCCCTCCTGGAAGCGCCTGGAGAAGGGACCGCCTGTCAAGTTTCCCTGAGAAGAGAGGCACTTGACCCTGAGCTCAAAGTGTGGTCTTTAGGATGAAATTCAGGAACTGGGGCTGTTCTTGCCATCTGGTGGGTTGCCTACTAACTAGCCCCCTGGCAGCCAGTGGGGGCAGGGCGGAGGGATGCGTTTTCCTGCTCTCCCAGAGTCCTGGGGCCAGAAGGCTATGCCTAATGACGTTTAGACCTGGAACACTCATGCATTCTGTGGTTCTCAGACTAGGCTTCCCTGAAGAAGCAGTATGGAAGCCTGCCCTCAGCCACCAGAGAAAAGGGGATCTTCTCTCAATTCACAGGAAAAATTAGGATAGTCGGGGCATTTTCTCGATTTTATCATTTCCACTAGAATTTAAAAAGACTTGATCATGGGCCTCTTGTAGCATACGCAGAAGCAGAGAGAGTGGTGGGCTGAGGAAACCCCCACGTACCTATCACGCAGCTTCAACAATCATCAAAAGCTTTTCTAGTAAACTCTCAATGTTTGCCATCCACTTCCCCACCCCCAGCCAAGAAAGGTCATTGATGAGCATTAACAGAAAAACTTGGAAAGTTGATTCAACTGCAAATGTTTTAGGTATATGTGACTTGAGATGTAGAGGTCTTCCCCTGCCCCCAAAATATATTTTCTGGGGCACCTGGCTGGTTCAGTCTGTTGAGCACAAGATTCTCGATCTCTGGGTCTTGAGTTCAAGCCCCACGTTGGGTGTAGAGCTTACTTAAAAAAATATATATATATATACTTTTTGCCAATCTTTTCCTTCCTTATTTATATTCTGTGACTAAAGAGTCCATCGAGGATTTGTGACTGTCAGCACAGGAGTCAGAGCTGCTGGTCACCTCAATCTCAGAGTAGGGGGCAGGGGCTGCACTTAGGTGCTGGCCAGGGGCTCGGGCCCCCTTCAGGCTTCCTGCTGCCTGCTGAGGCCTGGCCCCAGTACCATACCCGCCCGCCTTGGGCTGTGCCTGGCATCTAGCGGACAGCTAGTTGCAGGTAACACGAATGCTGGGGAAACACAGCTAGCTTCAAGACTGCCACGTTCCCTTCAGACTGAAGAGTAGTAACTGTCCCCACAGAGTGGCCTACCAGAGGTAAAGAAACCCTTCCACCCCTGGCCACCTCACCTCATTCCCTGGCATTCGACCCTTTCTTCTGATACTGCCTCCCTTGGCCTTCCTGACCTTGGCCCTGAAGTTCTTCCCCATTTCCTCCAACTGCATCTGCTCAGCCTCCTCCTCTGTCCCGTGGCGATGGCATCCCCAGATCTCTGCCTGCCCCTCTGCCCCCCGCTGCTCTTGATCCCCCTCCTTAACCACTTAAGGGCTCTCATAGATCCTACCATCTGCCTGCCTTCCTCCCAAAAAGACACGTCCCCTCCCCAAAGCATGGTTCCAGATGTTTCCTAGGCAGTGTCACTTGAAGGGCCAGCCAGCCCTTCCTAACCTCAGAATGCAACACCTGCTCTTTAAAACTTCCTGCAGGGCCCCGTTATTGGGCAGCCAGAACCCTCTGTGTCTGTGCACTGTGTAAGATACTGGGGGTACTGGAAGCCTAGAGCATGCCTAGTCACCCCAAGATAGGATGAGGGTTCAGGGTACCTCGGAAAGGGCATCACCCGTGGATCATCCGTGCATCAGCAAGAGGTGGCTTCTGGCTTTTAAGGGGTGAACTGGAATTTAGGAAAGAGAGAAGAAGGGCATTGCGGAGGGAGGTGTATGACCTGTGCAAAGGGTCTGGGGCACAAGGCAGCATGGCCTTTTCAGGATCAGGAAGGGAAGTTCGTGGTGGGGCACAGAATGTGGGGCCTGAGGACTGTGTTGTCCCGTCTTGGGGTTTCCACCAGACCCCAGTCTACACCTGCCCCTTCCTTGGTGCACATGCCCCACCTGGGGGGCCTGCTTCCCTGAAAATATTCCACCAGCTGCATTCCCTTTTGCCATGACACCCTTGTCAATCCAGTTACTAAGTGAGGTTCACTTTTGACTTTTCCATCTGAGATTACCTACCTCCCCAGGCTTTCCTCCCCCAGAAAAAAAATGTTTAAGGCGGCTTAGAATATCACGAAAGGAATGAAATGTAAAGTAACTGGGTGAGGAAAAGGAGACGTTTGCTCCTTCCCCGGGACCGAGGTGGGAATTCTGGCTGGAGGGGGGAAGCTCTTGTCTTCCGTCTGTGACTTCATGGATTCCCTTCACTTCCTTCCTAAGCCTTTTTTTTTTTTTTTAATCATGAAAAAACTGTATTTAGATTTAGCCAGCTGGACTCAGTTTAGATGATCCCAATTTTGTTGGCAACATCCAAAGCATCATAGTCAGGGGCCAGCCGAACGTACGCCTTCTTCTCTCCATCAGGTCTGATTAAGGTGTTGACCTTGGCCACATCCATGTCATCGAGCTTCTTCACAGCCTGTTTGATCTGGTGCTTGTCGGCCTTGACATCCACAATGAATACAAGTGTGTTGTTGTCTTCTGTTTTCTTCATGGCCTACTCAGTAGTCAGGGGGAACTTGATGATGGCATAGTGGTCAAACTTGTTTCTCCTGGGGGCGCTCTTTCGAGGGTATTTGGGTTGCCTTCGGAGACACAGAGTCTTGGGTCGTCGGAACGTAGGTGATGTGCGGATCTCTTTTTTTTTTGTGACTGTGGACGCCTTTCAGCACCGCTTTCTTGGCTTTCAAAGCCTTTGCTTTGGCTTCGGCTTCGGGAGGGGCAGGGGCTTCCTTCTTAGCTTTCGGCGCCATCTTCGTAAAAAGCCTTCCTAAGCCTTTTAAGGACTAAGCTGTGCTTGAATCATGACGAGGCCTTGCTCGACAACCTACAGTTGCTTGACAACCTACAGTAGCTCCCCACTGTCTCCCTCATGGTGTCAGGAATCCTCAGGCCGTTTTTCCAGGCATCGGTGCTCCTGTGACTTCCCCCCACCGCACCTCACTACCATTCTTCATGAGAAAGGTCCTCTGAGAGGGACCAGTCCCCCCTGTATATTGGCCTCTTCTTTCCTCCCTGCCTCTGCTCCCCCTGGGGTTTCCTTTATCTGTTCTTCAGGAGTCCGCAAGGCTCTCCGGCTCATCCTGACCCCCTTCTCTGCACCCCATAGCCCTTGCTGTTAGTATTTTTGGCTGTAGCACTCTGGGAAATTTCATAGGGTGTTTTTCACTATTTCTTCCCTGTTAGTCGAGTCGTTCCCCCATCACACCCAGTCTGATGTCGGGCAGGGGACATGGGTTCAGCAAATGGCTGTGGCTTGGCCATGCAGTTGACAGGTTGGTGAATGTGGAACACCTCCTCAGAGAGCTCAGCCCTGCGATTTCTGCCTTGAGGCCCCAAGCCCTTGGTTTCCATAGGGTTTTCCCAGAGGCGCCGACAGGTGTACCTGGAGAACAGCTTGGGGCCCGGGGACCCGTGCAATTAGGTTCTCATGGCTGAGGGGGGATGCCCTGATTCTTGTCCACCCTGTGTTCCTGTGCTTTCTGCTGGGCCTCTGCTGTGCTCCGCCCGGGAGAACTGGGCCCAGGTCCCCACAGGCAGAGAGGGTCCAGGCCCTGGTAGCGGGGAGGGTGGGCGTGAGGTAATTCCTCCTCCCAGGGGAGGTCAAGGCCTAGGCTCCTCTTTCTGATAATTAACAGAACAGAAGGACCCAGGGGGAGTACTCTGGGCTTAGCAAGGGCTTCTCCTATGTATTACTTCATCGGTTCTCACCATGGTGAGGTGGAGGGGTGAGGAGGGCTAGTCAGGCAGTTGGGACATCAGCCAGCCAGAGGGGCCATGGACCCCCAGTTCGTACCACTGCTTATGGCTTCAGGGCTCATGTGAAGCTGGGGGATGCTAGGGCTGTCAGTAGTGTCTTCCCCCAAGCCCGATTTTAAAGTTCTGTCAGGGCAAGGGTACCGTGTCCTGCTGATCTAGGACCTGGTCCTTTTTCTGGCTCCCATCCCAAAGGAGGAGGGATTCATGCCTCTTTACACTTGCGGGATGCTTCGTACATACTCGGTAGCGATGATGGCAAATAATCTGTGGTTCTAGTCTCTCGTCCCCTTCCGTGCCCCTCCTATAGCGGGCAGCGCCCCCATCCCCTGCCTCCAGGTTGCCCTACAGGCAGCAAAACTTTCACTTTCCTGAAGGGAAGGGTGCCTTTGGAGGCAAGTTCAAATACCACTTGGTGACTTACCTAGGGTGGGACCTCAGTGTCTCTTGCAATCTCACTGAGCTGAGGTCCCTCGGCCGTAGCTGGCCTTGGCTCTGCAGCGTGTGTCCTGGGCGTGGCTCCTGCCCACGTGAGCAGCCCGTGCCTGTGCCTGTGCCTGCTTTCTGCCTCTCCCCACCCCGAGCTTGGTAGATGCAGGCCCTCTGCGCACTGCTGTCCCCAGGGCTGGCATTCCGGAGGGACTGGGTAAAAGTGTGCTGAATGAATCAATAATTCGAGTCTCAGAATCATGTGGGCTAATAAAGGAATTCTTAATATCCAAAGCTCCTAGAGCAGGGCTTGCCTAAAACAGGAACCTGATGATTTTTGAAATGATTTCATTTATTTATTAATTATTATTATTTTCTCGAAATGATTTTAAATGACACACGTATTACACAAATGCGTTCTTCTTGTAAAAAAAGACTCACCCCTCCCCCATGGGTTTAAGTCCCCCAGCAGAAGCACGTAGTTGTTAGTTTGTTGATAGGACGTGATTTTTTCTGTCCATCTCTGTGTGTATAAATATATAATTTTGTTTCACAGTTGTTTTTGTTTCTTTTCCTTTTTTACATAAATGGAACCACATCATAGTTTCATTTTACAGCTTGGTTTTTCACTTACAATAAGCACCAACAATCTAGCCATGTAATTACGGTTCTATCCCACTGTACAGATTACCACGGTTCTACTTACTTGTTCTCTGAAGTGGGGTGGGGGGCTGTGCGCGGTGTTCATGTTGGTTGAGTGTTTTATCGCGTGAGCACCTGCGGTGGTGAGCATCCCTGGTCCTGCCTCTTTGTGCATCTGTGTTTCTCTAAGACAGACACCCAGAAAGAGAAATGCTAGGTCGAAGGGACTGTGTGCTTTCCATTTTGTCAGGTCTGCCAAATTGCCCTCCAGAAAGGGCAAGGACCAATTTATGCTCCCATAAACAGGGCATGAGAAGACTTCCACCTTTGCCAGCGTCATTATTGGGCTAATCTAAGGGGTGGAGAAAATGATGTCTTGCTATGATTTAATTGGCGTTTCCCAGATAGTAAGTGAGGTTGGACATCTTTTCATATGGTTACGGGCCATTTGTGCTGTTGCTACTAGGAGCCCAGCAAATGTTGCTTCTGCTTGCTTTATAACCCCACCGTGCTTCCTGTCCGTCCTGGGGAGAACAGCCTGTGAATGTCCAGAGGCTCGTCTCCTGCTGTGCTATATTCCATTTAATAAGCAAACGCTAAGCACCTACCACGTAGGGGGCCATTGTGCTGGGGGCTTTGGGAATAAGGAGATGAATTAGGTGTGATCCTCTGGGCTTTAGTACAGGAGACTTGAGAAATGGTGGCACCAGCAACGTAAACCATTAAGGACTAAAACCAGATTATGAGCAAAGTATACGGCAAGTAGTTTTAGGTTGTTCTGGTCAGCAGGCATTCCTTACTTATCCGCCGTATGTAAATTTATGACAACGTGAACTTTCTTACAGGATGGCCTCAAAAATAACATCTCCCTTCCAGGAAGTGAGGCCATTTGGGGCAGGCATGACAAGACTACTTTACCAAAAGGCTGAACAGGTTTTTAAAGGTATGTCTGTGACAGCCTGTAATCAGAATGATTTTCAGGGCTGGCCTTTAGGATGGGCTGTGAAAATTGTCATCCTAGAGGCTCCCATGGTCTCCTAAGTAGGTGGGCCGTTTGCACCCTGGAGCGTTCACTTCATCTGGAGGGTACAGAGAAGAGCTCTTAGAACAATCCCCACTTCTTAGGGATGAGAAAGCAAGTGGTAGCCATGGGCGGCAGGGTCTAGCAGCTGACCGCACCAACCCTGGAACCCAGCGAAAGGAGTCGGACTTGACTGAGCTCCAATTTCTTGCCAGGCACTGTGCCAAGAGCGTTCACTTTCACCCCAGAGCTAAGATGTGATCAACTGAACTCGTATATCGGGACCCACCAAACAGAGTCTGCTTCAGGGTACCCCCCGCCGGGGCGGAAATGTAAACCTCAGTCCATTTGCGATTATGGGAAACACTTGTCCGCAAACCTCACGGGCACCAATCATAGTCGTCTGGCTCAGCTTTTGCGCCAGCTCACCTGAGCCTAAAAAAGCAGGACCTGCTAGCCTTATAAGGAAACTCCTGACTTCCTAGCCAACCGAGCCCTGCTTCCGCCTTGCCTCTCCCAATATTCTAGCAAGCTCTCTCCCATCCAGAATCCCTCGGGGAGAGTGCTCCGTTACGTTTTGGGTTCTGTGCTCCCCGATCCGTGGACTGTTTTCCCGTGAGTAAAGGACATCAAACTCATTAGTAAACTGTTTTATTTTTGTCATTGGACAGATACATTGTCTGCAATTACTATAAGAACTATTTTTATCCCGGTTTTACTGATAGGAAACCAAGATTTCCCCTAGATAAGGAGGTAAGAACCACATGGATATGCTTGTAGAGCATTCCCAGGGCAAGACTGATCTCATGCTGCTCTGTTTTGCACCCAAACGACTCACCTAGAACAGAATCTTCCTGGTTTGCAGTCGTAGCTTTTCTTCCAACTAAAGTATGGGGTTAAAAGAGGGGCAGCGCTAGGTGGCCCAGCAGCCCCCAGCTGCATCCACTCCCCATCTCCTGGGCCACCCACTGTCTTTCCAGGTTTGGGTCCTTTTCAGTCCCTGGGACTGGTCCGCCCCGCTCTGCAACTTTGGTCCTGAGCCCTTCCTTCCCTTGAATTGCAGTTTTCTCACGGCTGTCCGTTTGACATTGTGCGATTGGATTAAAACAATGTTGGAATGCAATTCAGGAGGCCTGGTTTCTGGACTCAGCCTCGGCCCCTGATCGATTTGAGAAGGTCTTTCTCCTCTCTGTCTGCACGTCCGCTTCCGTATTTGTAACCTGACGGAAATAGACGTAGCTGACCCCAAAGATTTTAAAATTTTGTAATTTGGGGGTGGAGGGCGGGAGTCCTGCTCTGTGGTGCCTTTGTCTCCTATACTACCCTGTACGTGAATTCCAAATCAAGTATTCGAGTGCGTTCTCAGACCTTACATACGTACCTCTGTAGGAAGCACACCCATAAAGTATCCTGATAAGGATTTGTATAAAGACTTCTGTGACATGGACGTGTTTGGCGCTATAGTCTAGCTTTTTTTTCCGCTTCCCTGCTATCTCTCTTTCCTCCTCTGGTGTTACATGCCCAGATCAGAAAGGTTGACTGTGGTACTATCTTCAGACACCAGGTCTGGGCTGGGGAGGGGCCGAAAAGGGCCATGTTGCAAAGCGTGCTCTCCACCTACCCCCCCATCCCCACCCCCACCAGTGTGTCAACCACACTCCTGTCCTCCTGGGGCATTTCCTTAGCTCGGGAATTCACCTTCCAGCTTCCGGCTTTGGTGGCATCTGCTTAGATCTGCCCCTTATTATTGGTTTCCTTTTCATGAGCACATATTCATTCATTATTTCAAGGACTTGTTGAAACTTAGCTGAGGAAGTACCGTGTGCTCAGGCTTTAAGATAACACCACGTGTGTTTGGGTATCTACCCCATTCCCACATTTTCTAGACACTAAGGAAACAAATGTGGAGGAAAGCCAGAATCCCACCCCGGGATCCCCTTTCCCCTCCAGAGGGGTGGGCAGGTATGGGAATGTCTGCCTGTAGCCCAGTAGGGCCATTTTGGAAATAGGACCATATGGGCCATGGGAGCGACTGACTAGCCCTGCCTGAGGACCTTGGCGCAGGCTTGCCAAAGAGAGGAGACAGCATGCAGGCCTTCCACAGGAGCCGGGAGTCTCCCTGGCAGGAATGGTAGCAGCACGGCATTGGGTGGGCTCCTGCGGCAGGTGCCGAGAAATCCTCTGGGAGTTTGGAGTCCAGAGCACTTCAAGATGGTTTGCATCATTAGTTCAACCTCGGGAAACATTCTCGTAGCACTTTTTTTTTTTTTTTTTTTTTTTAAAGATTTTATGTATTTATTTGACAGAGAGAGACACAGAGAGGGAGAAGCAGGCTTCCCGCTGAGCAGGGAGCCCGATACGGGGCTCGATCCCAGAACCCTGGGATCATGACCTGAGTCGAAGGCAGAGGCTTAGCCCACTGAGCCCCCAGGCGCCCATCTAGCACTTTCTATGAGGCAAAGGGGAATATATAATGGCGATGTTCTCTCTGCTTTGCTTTAAAGAGCAGAGGCATGTCCAGGAGACCCCCAGGGACGTTCAAGCCTGGGGAGGCCAGCCTGCCTATATGACTCTAGCCAGTACGTTAGACGAAGGAGCTAATGGGCTTGAATTCAGTTGTTACTGAACACACAACAGCGCTGAGCTGATGCTGGAGGACTTGCTCCCTGGCCCATCCCAGAGCTGCATGGGGCTGCTGGAGGAGGCTGGACTTTTCACCATGAACCTCAGTGTCAGGCAGGAGCTCTTGGCCGCGGGGGCGCGGGGGAGGGTTGGTGGTGGGGGCGGGATTTCCCAGGAAGCTTCCTGGTGCAGGCATCCTTTGTGAATTCTAGTAGGGATCCATAAGGTCTTTCAGGGAAAGAACCACTGAGGGCAAAGAGGAGGCATGAAGCTTCTGGGTTGGGTAGGGAACAGCAAGAGGCTCTGGTACGTCGTGTGTGAGAGTCAGGAAGTGTAAGAAGAGATAAGACGACAGAGGAAGATGGTCAGATCGGCAAAGGCCTTCCTGTCACAGTGAGAGACCGAGGCTTCACTGTGCAGGAGAGAGCAGGGGTGTGAGAGAAGCGAGTGTGGATTTTAGGAAGGTGACCCTGGCGGCATGGCAAGGGAGTCCAGAGCCAAAAAGCTGAGAAGGAGGAGGACTTAGGACAACATTCCATGGCTTTGACCGAGGGTCCAGGTCACAGGAGGCAGACAGGATAGAACTGTCTGCAGTTGGAGGGTGGAGAGAAACCTGCTTTGTTTGGGGGCTGGGGGTGGTGGTCCTCATCTGAGCTAGAGAATCCTAGAGGGAGAGCAGCTTTGGGACCGGACGGTGGTGTGGGCTTTTCATTTCCTTAAGGATGTATTTTGATCAGCAGGAGTTCTTCATTTTAATAAGGTCCAGTTTATCCCATTTTTTTTTTCTTTCATTTTTTTAGTGTGTGTAGCTCAGAATTCTCTGCCTACCCCAAGGTTGGGAAAAGGTTCTCCTAGGAGGGGTTGGACCTTTGAGTTAGACGTTGTTAGACAAACTGCTTTTGAGAAGTCAGCAGGGTGGCCGTGAATGGGGAGAGGTGTACCAGGCAGCTCAAAAGGTGGGTTCGGAATCAGGGTCCCCGTTGTGGAAGGTGAGTGCACGCTGCAGGGGGAAGGGAAAGGCCTGGAGTGCAGGCTTGGAGAGCAGCCCGCACTGACCCGGATAGTGCGGAGCAGGGACGCAGAGCTCCTGGGAGTCCCTGGCAGCCGGGACTTTGAGGACTTCCCCAGAAGGAGCTCTGAAACCCATTAGAGGACCATTCAAGACCCCTTTGTCGCTAATCTGCAGAGCCCTTTCTAATCTGCGTGAAGTGTCTGGTCATCCTGGCCTCCACCGCTCAGTTTATACTTTTCCCAAGGCCACCATGTCTTGTGTGTGTGTGTATGTGTGTTTGGGTGTGTGTGTATAATTTTCCATTTTCGGACTTGCCATTTTTTAATTACAACTCTTTGCAGTGCCTTATGACTCTTCCCCTATTCCTCTTTAGTCAGTAAATGGTGGGCAGTATAAATGTTTTAATTTTCCATTCCCAACCTAGATGGGTTGAACAAAAATAGGGATGAAACAGCTCAGTCTCCTGCGTATTTGCTTCTAGATGCTGTTTAAAGGGCAACTTTGCGGGGTAAACAGATACCAAAAATTGAGTTGGACTTGCTTTATACACAACAAAAGTGCGATCAGAAGTCAGCATCTTGAAGGGTGTGTTGGTGTAGTAACACTGCATCAGAATCACCTGGGCAGGGCATTCAAAAGGCCCATTCCCAGGCCTCTTTTGGAACGTCCTAGAGGCAGAAGCCTCTTGGGGGGTTCCCGGGAAAGCTGATTTTCTAGCCGACTTACGGAAGTTTGAGAACCACCAAGCTTTGGATGATTCCAAGGAAACCAAACTTGGGACGCAAGTGATTCCCAAAAGATGTCTTTATTGTATCACCTACATTGCGGGGTGCGGGGGGGGGTGCTCTGTGCACATTGGGGTCACCGGGGATTTTTGTTTTTGCTTTAACCACCATGGTCTGGGCCCCTCCTCTGGATTTGTTCCTTACATTTGGAATTTAGTGATGGACCCTGCCCCCCCCCCCCCCCCCCCGAGTTTCTGAAGCTCTCCAGGTGATTCTAAGGTACAGCCCAGGGTGGGACTCTCCGATCGGGAATCCTGAGCTGGGAAAGATGTGCGGCGTCTAAAGCGGGCAGCGCTAGGGAACTGTTTCCAAACATGGGTGGGGGAGAGAAGACCGGAAAGGACTTGGTACAGGAATTCAAATTTTCCCTTTGGGATGGAGATTGTAGGCGTTCCTGCTGTTTTCAGCAGTTTACCGCTTGGCTCGTCCGCGGGCTCCTCCTGGGGCTTCTCTTAGGACTCTGAAACTTGAGAGGGTCTGCATGCCTGAATCTGAATGGTGGTCCCCGAGGCGCCTCCCTTTGACCCCCAGGCCTAGAGCAGGGGTGGGGGAGGGGAGGGAAGGGGACAGCAGCCCAGGCAGTTTGGGTTTACCAGGTTCCTTTTGACCCATACCCCAAGGTGTGAAATCTACGTTTCTCGCAAGGCTCGGGTTTCTAAAGCAAAGTGACCACATCGACAAGTCCTTAAGCCAACTTGACATAGGGTTCTTTCCACCTGTCAAATGCTGCCCCCCCAACTTCCTTCTGTCCTTCCTGTAACATTCAGCAGATATCCGTGGTCCCATCAGACTGATTAGGAAACCAGGATCCAGAGAAGGTAGGCATTTGCTGAACGAAGCTCCTGGCATCCACTGTGATCCCCTGCTCAGTCTGAGCCCTCCCATCCGGCTCCTGGTGGGGACTCGGTGAGGTACGGGCCAGCCACATGGCCACCTGTACCCCTGCTCCCTGCCCAGACCCCGCCCCCCACTCCCTGGTGGAGCCCTGCACACCCTGCCACTCTGGGCTGAGGGCTGAATGCGATCTGGAGGGGAGAGCTGGCTTTGCGGGGAAGCCTTCCCCTTACTGAGTGGCGCTGGAGCTGGCGGGAAGGAGAAGGCGGGTGGGTCAGTGAGGGACGAGGTAGCCGCTGCTGCAGCTCCAGGAGCCTCGGCGGCTGGGGCTCCCAGGCCCCTGGCATCAGGGAAAGTGCCGCAGTGACTGGAGAGAATGACAGGGCTGGGACGAGTGAAGGCCGCCTAGGGTGATGGCAAGGAGAGATGAGGCCAGGGGTCAGCTAGGAAGGGCCTCCCGACCCTTTCTGTGGCTCTCTGGATCCCTGGAATGCGTGCGAGGGGGACTGAGTGTGTGGATCGTACAGCGGGCGCCCCGGGGCGCCTCCTCCCTCGCACCCCTGCCCTCCCTGTGCTGGGGAGCCGAAGCGGCCGCAGACACCCCTGAAGATCTGGCTGCTCCTGTCTGAGAAACCAGGAGGCTGTGCCCACTCCTCGGTCCCCACCCCGCTGCACTCCCGTGCCCGCCCCCGCCGATCTGGGTCTCCTCCGATTTCCTTCAGCACACGGAGACCGCCTCCCCACCACATAATTTACCACCTAATTGCATGCTGTCTTGGAGGAGGGCTGTGGTTCCATGCGCGGTGGGTCTCGGGCACACAGTCGGGCTGTGAGTAACACAAGGGTGGAGGCCCGTCTCCCCCACCTCCGCAGTGTCCTCCCTGGGCCCAGCGGTGGTGGGTGCTCGGGACAGCTGTGCTCCTGGATCCCGGGGTCGGGCTGGGGTTCAGGTGGGCTCAGATGTCGGCTCCAGAGTACAGCACGGCCCCTCCTGTGGGTTCTTCGACTCGCGAGGGGGATGGGGTGCCCCTGGCCCCCAGCGTTTGCCTGAATGCTGCACCTTTCCTGGGCCCAAGTTTGGGGAGGATGGCACAGAGCCCAACAGGCCGGCACAGTGCGGGTTGCCATGGTGACCCTTTTCGTTTCCTTCCGAAGGACGATCGTAGGACGATCGTTTCTTTCAGCCCGTTCATCCTTCATCCGCCTGGGCTGCCACCATTCTCTGCACTCTGGGAACCACACTGCCCAGCCCCATTACCTCTGCTTTGTGCCACAGGGAACCACTTGTCGGGAGGCTCGGTTCTAAATCACAGTCCAGTATCAGCCGGTGGCATGTTCTGGCTTGAAGGGGAGCAGTGGGGACAGGCCCTGTGCTCCTGGATCCCGGGGCGAGCTCACCTCAGCCTCTACTTCTACCTGCCCTTCCTCTCTCCAGACCGCTTCCTCCTCAGTTAGTGGCTCAGACCCTCTGGGTGGGCTCAGTTCCTGAGGGCTTCGGTTTCCTGGTTTGTAACAAGGACAGCCGGGGCCTTTAGTGGTTTCCACACCTGGCAAGAATCAGAATTACCGAGGGAGGTTTCTCAGTGGATTCCTGGGCCGTGCCCCAAGCCTGCTGATCTCCGCAGGAGGGCCCAAGAATCTGTATTTTTTAAAAAAACCTCCTTGGGTGATCCTAATACAGTTAAACCCAACTGACTTGGGGATTCTCCTGGCAAGATGATCTGTGGGGCCCTTTCGGGAAGGAAAGGAAGCCCTGCCCTGTGCTGAGGACTGACCAGTCTTTCTGGGTTCTCAGAGCTTCTGAAGAGCCCCTTGCAGGCTACTCGTCAGGAAGCGGGTGTTTCCTGGTCAGGCTGGCTAAGCCAAGACCAGGCCCCCACCTTTCCCCCACAGGAGAAGGCTGGAGAGAGAGAATGACAGGAAGGGGGGGGATGTTGCCATAACAACCAGCTCCAGGCGGAGGCCTCCCTTCCAGGGGCTGGTACTTCACCCCAGTAATGGTGGTTTCCATGGAGATGGGTTACTGAGGGACAAGGGGAACATTTGCCCCACTTAGAGCATTAGTGAGGAGCTGCCAGAAGGCAGAACATCTCTAGGTGGGAGCCTTGGACCCCTGTCAACGTGAAGCTGCCCCCACCCCCCCAACTATGGCCTCTGCTCTCCAGGTGCAGGTCTGACACTCTCCTGCTTAGTTGCTCTCCCTGCGATTGGTCTCCCTAGCAACAAGTCCTGCTAACTCCTTGTTGTTGGCTCCGTGGCTATTTTTAGCTTCACTGCCAGCAGCCCAGTCCTGGTCATTTGCTTGCAACCTCCATATGGATTGCAGGGGAACAGGCAAACAAAGATTCCCCGGGCTCTTTGGAGGGGGGCCTAGGCATGGACCTCTTAGTACCTCTTAGAATTTTGCTCTGCAAAGTATCTGTCCCCAACTGGGAACTTGGGCAGTGGATTCTGGAGGAGGCTCCCAAGACAATGTTGAATCCAGTTCAGCAAACACTGTTTAAATCCCCCTACAAGGTGCAAGGAGGTCTAGTCCTCACTGCTTCCATCTGAAGCCGAGCGAGGTCCAGGCCCTGCCCTCTAGGAGTTTTAATCTTGTGGAGGAGAAAGATGAGTACACAATTGCCTTAGTGGGCAAATATTGGCAGGTGCTGAGAGAGGCTTACGAGGTGCTCTGGGAGTAAGGTGGAAGAGGGACAGGGTAATTGGGGGGAGGGGGGAGGTAAGGGGAGGGTCCAGAGCAGCACTGTACCGGCAGAACTTTCTGCAACGATAAAAATGTTTTAAAATCTGTGCTGTCCAGAACAGTCGCCCCAGCCACATGTGGCCCTTGGGACACCCGGAAGGTGGGCCAGTGCAACTGAACTTTTAGTTTTATTTAATTTTAATTAATTGAAATAGCACATGCAGTGAGTCGTGACCCCGTTGGACAGTTTGGGTCTAAAGAAACTCCTGGTGGAGGTAACTGGTGAACTGGGTGGGGGAAGCTAGATGGGATTTGGGCTGGTGGGAGTTGAAGGGGAGGAGTGAGGAACAGCATGAGCAAAGGCACAGAGGCTGGGGAAGGGCATATTTGGGGAATAGCAAGTGGGTGGGCCCAGTGTGGGCCGCGTGATGTAAGCGCTATACAGATTGTGGGAGCCTTGAATGCCGCGTAGAGTGTTGTCTGTAATCAGCAGGTAGTCAGTGTCTCCTGCTCCCGTGGGAGGCTTTTGGGCTTGTAGGTGGGAGATCAGATCAGAATAGACATCCATTTTGACCTCATGGCTTGTTGTCTTGGATATAGCCTCCCTGGCCTTGGGATGGCTGGGAATGCACGTGTGGCCAAAAAAGTATGCCGGGCATCCTCGATGTGTGGCTTTGCAGATGGCTTCATAGGGATCATGGCTTCTCTGGTTTTGAGTAGAGGGACTCAGGCAGTTAAATATCCTGTTTCGTAGAGGCCACATCACCTCCCCGCTCCTTCCAGCACTGGATGTCATGTCAAAGCAGAACACCCAGCACAGCTGACATGGCAATCCCACCTTGACATGTGGGAACTCCTGCTGGGGTTGGAGGGGGGGGGTGGGGGTGGGATGGGGGGGTGGTCGGCTCTCAGTTCCGTGAGCTGGAAAGTCAGATTAACCGCACTCACTGTGACCATATTCTTCAGAAACACAGGAATGTGACAGATACCATAATGTTAAATTTACCGATTTCTAACGGGACGGGTCCTCCTTGCCACACAGATCCTGCCGCTTGTCCTTTGGCCTTCGGGCAACTCAGTGGTATCAGAGTCACAGGAAAACGTTATTAAGATTAGAAGTTTGCTTGATGAATCCAGGGTCAGGGTGAAGAGTCAGGTGTCCTGAAATAAAGTAATTCATCAGGCCTGCTCTCTCCCTGTCAGGCAGGAAGGGTGCCCTCTCTTTAAGGTCACCCTCTCTTCGGGGCGTCCTGGATATTTCCTCTCCAACACTTCTTTTAGGCTCTTGACATCCACCAGATCTTCTTTTCATTGAGGAGTTCCCCCTTTTCAGCCTACTTTTACCACGTTCCCAAGACCTTGCCTTGTTTTGCATGACTCTTCTACTTCTGGCTGACCATCTTTATCACAATCAAAAGACCTGTCTCAGGGCGCCTGGCTGGCCCGGTTGGAATTGATCTCGGGGTCGTTGAGTTCAAACCCCACTTTGGGTGTAGAGATTACCTAAATAAATAAGCAAACTTAGAAAAAAGATCTATCTCAGGAGCCAGCTCTAGAGGATTACTTTGGAAGGCCGAAGACATATGTGACCTGAGGATCCTTGAAGCCTGCCCTGGTTTTTTCCCTGACCTTTTGCTAAGGTCCCCTCTTGTTCTAACTCTGAGGTCTCTTCTGTTTGAGGGTCTTTCTCTGCCCACTGAGCATGAAGAAGACACGAATCTCTGAGTGACTCAGCATCATATGGAAGAGGGGGAAACCCTTCCTCTCTGCATGACTACAGGAGAGGGATGGTACCCGAGGTTGGCGAGGGGGCAACCTTGAGTTTGGGCTTTCTTTTGCTTAAGCTGGGAGCTGTGTAGGAGGAATAAGATTTGAGTTAATTTTAAAAGATAAGAGTAAGGAAGTTTGGCAGGTGGAGGGAAAGGCTACTTTATAAGCGGGCCAAGAGAAAGTGAAAATGATGGCGCTGGTCCATTCGGACACCTTGAGTCCTGGCTGCGTGCATAGACATTGCTGCTTGCTATCTGAAGAAGTCCCAATACCAAAGAGTTGTAGAGTCGAAGATATTATAGCCACGTGGTAATGGAGAAGGAAGTGTCATAGAGGAGATAGAGCGTGTTTAAAAAGAGCCAGCCAAACCAGATCAGAAACTTCATTTGAGAGAAGGCCTGTGTGTGTGTGTGTGGGGGGGGGGATGTTGGAGTGGCCTTGTTTACTGGCCCTGGATGCTGAGCAGACATCAGTGAGAGAAGCAGCAAAGCAAGTCCTATTGCATTCCTTAAAGGACGAGAGCAGGCAGGAGGTACAGATTCATGGTTTCTCATCTCTGCTTGGGGCCCTCCTGAAAAATTGTGCCAGAAACCTTGATGGGGTTGAAAGATGGGCTGGAGCAGAAGAGCCTGTGTTTTGTGGAATGGCTCCTTCTCCTGGCTGTATGGTTGCTGGGCCTCCGTCCAGCTTGGGAGAGGGAAGTTTGAACTTCCCGGGTATTATTTGGAGAAAGCCCTCTCTCTGGTTTGGCACCCTCCTCCCTCTTCAGGGCTTGCTTGCTCTGATGGCCCTTGGAAGAATGCTGAGCCCCAGGAGGGAAGGTGGGCTGTCCTTCCCAGCACATCTCTTGACCTCATTCTGTGGGCATGGCTTCCAGCTGGTATGTTCCCAGCTGACTATGGCTGGAAGCCAGGCACCTGGGGCATTATCTCTTTAAGAGATGCTGGTATCCCAGGGTCTGGGAGGGCAGATGTTATCACTTCTGTTTTGCAAATGAGAAAAACGGACCTCTTGGGGTTAAGTGACTTGTCAAGGTCATGGTGGTGGAACCAGAACCCAAGTCCAGATCTTCCGACAGGTGCTGCTGGCTAAAAGGCCCTCTGCTGCCCAGAGCGATTACGTTCAGTTCCTCTGCTCTTCTGATTCATCATGCAAACTGAAACCAGGTTGATCTTTCCAAAATACCCGTTCATCTGGTCTTCTCAGAAAGTCTGCTCTTTTTCTTCGCTGCTCTAGGATGCATCCATTGGCCTCCTTCTCAGCAGCCTTTAGCCGGAGTCCTACTGGGAGGTGGCAGGTGGAGGTGGGCAGATTTTACTCCCATTCCAGCCTTAGATCTCTTTATTTCCTTCCTTTCTTACCTCATTCCAAATCGGATTCATCTCTGCTGCGCACTGCCTTCCTTAGCCTCATTTTTCATTCCTATTAGCCATTTTTCTGGTGGCTTTCAAGCCAGCCAGGTCGGTGGGGCTTGGTATTTGTGGTATAGTTATCTTCACAGATGTTTTTCAGGGGCCTTTTCCTATCTCCCCAAATGTAGTTGAATCTGTCAACTCCTTGAAGGCGGGGCCAAGACGGTCTGCTTCTGTGTGGGGTGTGGGTGGAGACTCCGTGTGTGTGTGTGTGTGTGTGTGTGTGCGTGCGCGCGCGCCTCCCTGGGGGGGAGGGACCTCTGCTCGGGAGGAGGGAACTCGAATTGGTTGAGGCTGCACCTGGGGGCTGCACCTGGAGGCTCCGGGAGAGGAAAGTCTTTCCTTTGAGCCGCAGATGGTTGTGCTCAGGGATGGGAAATTGCCGAACTTTTCGGGTGTGCCCTCCCCACCATTACCTTGCACACAGGAACATGGGACATTCAGCGCAGATGCTGAGCGCCTAGGGGACCCAGGGGTTTGGCCAGGAAGAGGTTTTCAAAGCCTGAACTCAAGCCACGCTTTTAAGGGACCCCTTTCTATCCACCTGTAGTATGAAGAGGACAGCCCTCTCCCCAGCAGTTCTCGTTCTGGAGCGCTCCCAATTTCTGCAGGCGCCTTCTGTCCGCCTCTGTGTGCTTTGAGTTTTCCCTCCAGCTTCCTGGGCCTCTACGCTCATCTGTAAGCTTTTTCTTGTTTTCTTTTCTTTTCCTTTTTTTTTTTTTTGGTTGTGCTTCCGAGAGACTGACTTTTAACAACTTTCTCCTGGCTCTCCCAGGCCGTCCGCAACCTCCTCTCTTCTTTTGCCGGCGCTCCTGGCTCTCTCCGCGCTCCCGGCTTACCTCCGCCGCCGCAGAGCAGCCCCTTCCCTCCCGGTCCCCTTCCCTGCCTCTGCGGGCTCCCCGCCTCGCCCCACGGCGCCCCTCCGAGCTCTCGCAGAGTTGGGGAAGAGGGGGCGGGAGGGCCAGCCCGGAGGAGGAGGAGGGGGCGGCACCGCCTCCAGCCCGGCCGGGGCGGGGTCCTGGGAACCGGCGGAGGCCCAGCCGCGCCCCCAGGCCCTAGCGGCGGCCCGCGCCCCTCGGACGGGAGGAGAGGGGCTGGCCCACTGCCAGCGTCTGAGAGCCGGCCCCCTCCCCCGGCCCGCTTGCAGCCAACCAGGCACTCCAGCGGGGCCCACGTGACCTGGAGTTCTAGACAAAGAAAATGTTCAAGCCCTCCCCCCCACCTCCCCCCTCCCCCTCTCTCTGGCCCCCTCCGCCCCCAGCCCCATCGCCCCCATCCCCTCCCCCCAGACGGGCAGCTACTTACAGAGCTTCAGGGCCGGGGCTCACACCTGAGCCGGACCACAGAGGGGCTGCACCTGGCCTTATGGGTAGGTTCCTGGACGGAGCCCTGGGGAGACTGGGGGCGGGGAGGCGGCAGGGGCCGGTGGGAGGATCTCTGGGCCGCTGCAGCCCTCTGGATTTGAGAAGAGTCAAAGTATGCTTCCCTGGCCCGCAGGAGCTGGCTGCTCTGCCTGGCCTGAGTTCTGGAGATGCTGAGTTAGTGCTGTCCCACCCACTCCCTCCGCAGGAGCCCCAAACCCCACTCTTCCCAGCGCTCAGGTGGGACGTGACGGTGCAGAGCCCAGAGCAGCAGCCCCAGCGTGGGAGCCTGGGGCAGTAGTCATTGAAGGCTGAGGGGCAGGCTCTGGCCCCGCGGAGTTGGGAGCCCAGGAGTTGGGCTGCAGGCAGCGCCTCTCCCCAGCTGGCTGGCTGATGGGCTGTTGGCATTTCCTTGCCGACCTGTGCTGCTGGCTGGGGCACCAGTGCAGTCCTCGGGCCATGCCCACCTTGCAGTCTCTTGGGAGGGACCATTTCTTCTGTGGGTGTCCCTGGGAGCCAGCGGGCAGGCCTACAGAGAGAAGTGGTGCTGGCTGGGAGGGAACAGTGGGACCCTGACAGGGGCCGGGGCCCATGAGCGGGTACCATGAGGGGCAGCCCGACGGTGGCCCCGGACAGCCTGGGATCCCCTGCGCCAGTGGGGAGTCCGCATGGGCGCCCAGACCTCTGACCTTTGGAACGGGAAGCAGAGGGAGGTGGAGGCGGGACAGCTGCCCAGGAAGACAGGACTGGTCGGGGAGGCCTTGCCTCTGCTAGTGTGGGGTTACCCTTGGCTTTCCCGGCTGGACAAACTCCAGACGAAGTGGCTTCCTTGAGCCGCGGTAGTTGGGGGCGGTAGGGTGTCTCCCTCGTCCTGCCCCACCTCTGGGCCGCTCTGGAGTAGGACCTTGGGAACTGGGGGTAGGAGCCTTTAGCCCAAATGCCAAAGCCCTGAGTTAACCCTTCTCTCTCCCATTGTTTGCCTGGGGAGGAGGGTTGGAGTGAGCGTGGAAAAAAGGCATTCCCACACTGCCCTCGGCAGACTATTCTAATGAGGCCCCTCCCCCACCCAGCCACCGTCTCTGCCACTTCTTCCCCTTTCCTCCTGCCTCCTGCTGCTAACCCACCCCCCCCTTCCTCCTTCCCCCACCCCTGCTGGCCTCGTCCCGATGGAGGCCCCCTTCCTCCTCCTCCTCCGCCTGCCAAAACCCTGCTGGGTGCGTGTTCTCCTGCACCCAGTGGGTTGGGGGCGCTGAACAGCCGTCAGCAGCAGCATCTGACAAGCTGGGGGAAGTTGAGGGGGAAGAATAATGTTCAGGAACTTGCTGTGGAGGGGTTGAAAAGAGAGACAAAGAGGCTGTGGGGGAGTGAGGAGGGTGGCATCAGGCACGACTCCCTTCTAGACCCGGGGAGCCCGGCGCCCACCCGCTGCTGCTTGCGGTGCAGGTGACCTCACCTTTCCTCGGAAGGCCCCTCCCGCCCTCTGCCACCTGCACCTTGTTCTGGCCCCACGGGCCTCATCACCCCTGAAGGTCTTGGGGTCACCCATTGCAGCACCCTGGTCTAGATCAGTCACCCATGCCTGAATTTCAAGGAGGTGTGGTATTTCTCTGTGAGCAGACCGGGGGCTCCCGTAGGGCTGCCACAGCTGATTCTAGAAGAGGATGGGCTTGAGTGCACACCTAGGTGCATCTTCTTATGGGGGAGGGGGTGGTAGATGAATGATGGTAGGGAGGGAAGGGCAAAGTCCCAGCAGGTGAGAGAGGGGGCTTGCTTGGGAGGGGAGACAGTTGCTCTGCATTCTCCCCCGCTCTACCCCCACCCCTGCTGGCTTCCGGCTCCTTTTCCCAGCTGTTTGTGGGCTGGGGGCAAAGGATTCATGATCCCAGCTTAGAATGTGTTGAGTCAGGGAGAGAACTAGGATTTCCATCCTCAGTGTTGAAGGGCTCCACCAGAAGCAGGTTTGGTTGGTGGCCTGGAGGCTTGAGATGGAAACAAAAATGAATCTGCCACACAGTAGACCTTGGAGCTTTAACACAAAGGTTCTTGACCTGGCGCCCTCGGATCTGGGAGTCTGTGGGCGACTTTGGAGACCCCTTGGCGTTTTTGATACTTAACATATATCAGATTCTTAAACCAGTCAGAAAAGTTGAGTGGAAATCCTTCAGATGAAATGCTTTTTTAGGTCGAAGCACCTTGGAAGAGCGAGGATTGCTCTAGAATGTGCTGTTCCGTGAGTTGCCAAGCAAAGACAGGAACGCACATGCTTCCGTTTCTAGCTCAGAGTTCTTACACTCCGACTTATTTTCTGATGTTCTTGTTCAGTCTTGAGGGTGGGCTTGTATTCCCAGCTCTAAACTCTCTGGGGAAGCTTCTTGTTGAAAGGCATGTTGGAGATGGAAAGTTTTTCACTAAATGTGGTGGGAACAGGTGGAGAGCCTTAAAGTTTGAGTTCCCAGGTCCCTCAGATTCAGTCACTGGGGTGAAGTTAGGTTGAATGGTTCTCAGAGCTAAGGGTCAAGGATTTCATTCTCTTCTGTAGGGTGATGGGAATCCTGGAGCAGGTTTTGGGAAGGAAGAGCATGAGACAGTGAATGAATGGAGGCTGTCCAAAGGCGAGCATGATTGGGTTTGGGTTGTTAATTTATCAGTAGGGTGGCAGGGAGGACATGTGGCCCATAGTGTGTTCTCAGCAAACCGTTGTTGAAAGAAAAAATGTATTGATGGATCAGAAAGGCGTGTGTAGAAAGAATGAGCGAATCTAATAACATACATTTGATATAATCTTAAGATTTTAGAATGGTGTGGGAGCAGGCAGGCTCTGACAGGGCTTGAGCAGAGGGGGACCCAGAGCAGTGATTTCATCATGTAGACATCACGACCAGACTGGATGTGTGGACTGGAAGCCAAGATCAGGAATAGAAGGGGTTGATTGCCCAGGAAAATTGTAAAAAGGACGAGAGGATCCAGTTCGTGATTGGGAAGTAAGGTAGCAGAGGACGGAGCCAAGATCTGTGGCCAAGCTAAGCCTCACGAGTACTATTTGGATAGACTCAGTCTTGCCGTGTCAGAGGGTGGGCAGCTGACAGAAGCTGCCCTAAGGAGGAAGCGTTCGTTCGTTGAGCGGCTCAAGAGAAGGTTGGAAACCAGCCAAATGATTGGAGTTCACCGACCAACTTCAGATTTTCCCATTTTCCGTGGCAAGCCAGTTGATGAGCAAAGAACTCACCTCCTGTCATTGTCTCCAGACCACAGAGAGATGGAGGAGAGTCTCCCCCCCGCCATGCTGCTGCCCCAGGGTCAAGTGACCTGGAGAGGTCAAGGTAACTTTTGTTCCTTATATCTCCAGGCTGAGAAGAAAGCCAAGGTGATCGCAGTAATGAATGCTGTGGAAGAAAACCAGGGCTCGGGCGAGTCTCAGAAGGTCGAGGAGGCCAGCCCTCCTGCCGTGCAGCAGCCCACCGACCCCGCCTCCCCCACAGTGGCCACCACACCTGAGCCCGTGGGGGCAGATGCGGGGGACAAGAACGCCACCAAAGCCGCGGATGATGAGCCGGAGTACGAGGTGAGCGGCTCACTGCTTCGTCCGCCTCGTCCAGCTCTTTCCTGGGTCCTTCCACTGCCAGCTCTGCCCGTCCTGCTGTCCTCTCTCCACCTGACCCCAGCCTCTTCGGCTCCCCAGTCTCGCTCTGTCTCAGTCGGTTCCGATGGAGCTCCCTCCTGGCTGTCCCGACCCTCAGATGCCCAGGGCTGGGGTTGCCACGGGGGGATCAGGGTGGCAGGGCCTCGTGACCGCCACGTAATGACTTCTGCTCCTTGGGGCTCCAGGACGGCCGGGGCTTTGGCATTGGGGAGCTGGTGTGGGGGAAACTTCGGGGCTTCTCCTGGTGGCCAGGCCGCATTGTGTCTTGGTGGATGACGGGCCGGAGCCGAGCAGCTGAAGGCACGCGCTGGGTCATGTGGTTTGGAGACGGCAAGTTCTCAGTGGTAAGTCGTGGGGTTTGGTGGTAGCCTCGGGGAGGGACGGGTCTGGGTCCCAGGGCCTGTGGTTTGGGGTTGGGGGACCTGGTCTGGAACTGGGGTGGAAGGACTGGGCTCTGCTCACCACCCCCCGCCCCCCGCCAGTCTCCACGTGGGATCAGAAGAAACCCTAGAGAGAAGTGGGCCACCCAGGGGGGTTCAGAGAGCTGGGGTGCCTGCCAAGCTATTGCATTCCAGGACGCTTTCTCCAAAACTCCTTTCCTGCTTGCGTTCTGGTCCTCTCCCACGTTTGGGTCAGACTCCTTTGAGCATCATGGAATTCTGTATCAATCCATCTGGTCCTTGAGGGCAGAGGCTGTCTCGATGCCCCAGTCCCTGCCCATTGCCAGGCACATGGTGGGGGCTTGACAGGTGTGGCAGGAGGAGAAAGCGAGGGCATTGGTGGTTCCTCCAGGTGTGTGTCGAGAAGCTGATGCCGCTAAGCTCCTTCTGCAGTGCTTTCCACCAGGCCACCTACAACAAGCAGCCCATGTACCGCAAAGCCATCTACGAAGTCCTACAGGTGAGCGCCCCTCTGGGTGGAGGGGGCTTGGGCAGCAGGGACTCCTAGCTGGTCTTGGAAGGTGGAGTGTAGCTGTTAGGCAGAGGGTCCACCCACCAGGCCCCAGGACTCCCTTTGTCCCCCATATCCCCCCCACCCATGGCTCACCCCTTTCTGCACGCCCCTTCTCCCAGCTCTTGCCTCAGGCGGCCCTTGCTGCCCCCTAGCCTGTCCTCACAGCCTCCCTGCTGCGTGTTGCCTCCAGGTGGCCAGCAGCCGTGCAGGGAAGCTGTTCCCGGCCTGCCACGACAGCGACGAGAGCGACACTGCCAAGGCTGTTGAGGTGCAGAACAAACAGATGATCGAATGGGCTCTCGGAGGCTTCCAGCCCTCTGGCCCCAAGGGCCTGGAGCCACCCGAAGGTAAATACAGGTGCCCGGGCCAGCCTTCTGGGACCCCTGCCAGCCAGGCAGCTCCATGCCAGGGCTGGGAAGGCCCTGCTTGGAGAGCGCTGCCAGCTCTGTGGTTGAGAGGCTGAGGGGAGTGGCTACGGGTCTCCCTTTCCGTGGGGTCAGGGGTCAGGATAGGAGCGGGGCTGCCCTGGGACTCAGGATAAGCTCCTCCCCTTGGCTGGCTGGCACTGGAGAGCTGGGAGTTAAAACAAGTTGGGGGCCAGGCTGCACCCCTCTGTCGGCAGAATACAGGAGGGGAGGGAGCCAGTAACCGTGATCTCGTCACCTGCTCTCCCCATCCAGAAGAGAAGAACCCCTACAAAGAAGTTTACACAGACATGTGGGTCGAACCCGAGGCAGCTGCCTATGCCCCACCCCCACCCGCCAAAAAGCCCCGAAAGAGCACAACGGAGAAGCCGAAGGTCAAGGAGATAATTGACGAACGCACAAGAGGTAGTTGGCCTGGCCTTGCAGAGCGTGGCTGGCGAGGCTGGCGTTCAGAGGCGCGGGTGTGGCCCTCCCGGCCCCCTCTGATGCTGGGCTCTCCTCCCCTCCGCAGAGCGGCTGGTGTACGAGGTGCGGCAGAAGTGCCGGAACATCGAGGGTGAGTCCCGATGGCCACTGACTCCCTGGGAGGTCCGTGGTCTGTTGCCCCCAGGACAGGCAGGAGGCTCCTAGCGCGGGGCCTGGTGCAGAGTAGCCTAGGCACTTAGGAAAGTTCAAGCATCATGGGACATCTGTACCCAGTGAAGGCCTCTGTCCGGCCTGTCCCACCACCCCCATCATGCTTCACCCACACGGCTGTCTTCCTGGTGCTACCGTCTTACTTTCCTTTCAATGACACGTGCTGGTCATCAGGGTTTGAGAACTCCGGTGGGTCAGAGAAGGGTGGCCTCTCTTGGATTTGTTTGAGCTTGTGACCTTTGGCCTTTTAGTCTTCCTCACCTGCTCTTACCCAGTGGTCCTTAGCGCATCTGAGGGCTGGCAGAGATGGGGGCAGGAGTGTAAGACTGAAGGACTGCCCAGGGACTGTCTGCAGAGGCAGCCAGGGTCCGAGCTTTCTTCTCATAGGCAGGTTCCTGTTCTCGATTATGCATTTCCCGGGTGGGCGGCATTGCTGCTCTGAGAGCTGGGTGGGCATCGCGGTTGGGGCCACGATGGTCCCCCTGTATCATGGGACACCCTCCTAGACGCCTGGCTGGCTCCTTGGGCTGCTGCTTCAGCACGTCCTTTTCTTGCAGCCTTTTTGGAGCGGAGCTTGGGCCCCAAGGTGGGAAGGGGCCCTTTGAAGACAGTCACCCTGTTTTCTCTCCTCCCCTTGGCTTTCCAGACATTTGCATCTCTTGTGGGAGCCTCAACGTCACCCTGGAACACCCTCTCTTTGTCGGAGGAATGTGCCAAAACTGTAAGGTAGGCCCCCGGCAGTCTGTGCCTTCGCCCCCTTTGAGGGGCTCACTGTCGCCTAGAGTAGCTGCTGTGATGACCCTGCGGTCCTCTCTGGACGCAGAGTCCTGATAAAATGGGCCCTTGGGCATTGAAGTGTTTGACTTGCTCTTATTTGTCCTTCCCAGAAAGATTCTGTCCCCCTCGAAAGCCCATTCTGTCACAGTGTCCCAGTCCCTCATGTGGGGCGGGGGTGGGGGGAGGACGGACTGACGGACGGGGGAATGGGCTGCCGCATCCTTGGGGTCCCAAGAGGAAAGCCCGGGGCTGCAGCGAGGGACAAGGGGGGTGCAGCTGCCTCCCTGACCTCGTTTGGGGGCTTCCCGATTCCGCGCACGCTCTGGGTCAGGACACCTGTCGGCCCCGCCCCACCCATGCGGTGCAGTAGGCTGCAGCCTCCCTTGTGCGAGGCCGGCTGTGGTTCCTAGGCGAGGGCCCTGCCTCCTTGGGGCTGGCCCGGCCATCTGCTGCCTGGTGGTCTCTGACCCCCCCCGCCCCGCCCCCCAGAACTGCTTCCTGGAGTGCGCGTACCAGTACGACGACGATGGCTACCAGTCCTACTGCACCATCTGCTGCGGGGGACGTGAGGTGCTTATGTGTGGGAACAACAACTGCTGCAGGTGAGGCCCCCCGACTCCCCGAAGCCCCTCCTCTCCTGAGCCCTGGGTCCCTCAGGGTCCGAGAGGGGCCCCTTCCCCACTGCTACACTGGGCTTTCTTCCAGGTGCTTCTGCGTGGAATGTGTGGACCTCCTGGTGGGGCCGGGCGCCGCACAGGCCGCCATCAAGGAGGACCCCTGGAACTGCTACATGTGCGGGCACAAGGGCACCTACGGGCTGCTGCGGCGGCGGGACGACTGGCCCTCGCGGCTCCAGATGTTCTTTGCCAACAACCACGACCAGGAATTCGTGAGTGCTGGGCCCGGGCTGCCTCTTCTTGCCCCGTACCTGTCGGAGCCCGAGGGTAGGCGCAGCCACCAGGAGGGCATGGGGGCCGGCTGGGGGGAGGGGCCTGAGCTGCCTGCGGGGGGGTGGGGGGGTGCGGGTTCTCGGAGCAGGAGGGTCTGAAGCCGGAGCCGTCCTGGTGGGCTGGGAGGGCCAGCCGCAGGCGCTCACCTGGCCTGTTGTGCTCGCCACCTAGGACCCTCCGAAGGTGTACCCACCTGTCCCAGCCGAGAAGAGGAAGCCCATCCGGGTGCTGTCTCTATTTGACGGAATTGCTACAGGTGAGCACGAGGCCCCAGGAGATGCTGCCGTCCCCGTCCCGGGTGGGGGAGCTCCGCGTGTGTTTCACGCTGGCCAAACTAAATGATAGTTAACGGGACAGCCGTTGAAATAGTACTCCGCCGAGGAAACTTTCGTGTTGAGTGAGAAGTAAAATCCATGGTCAGCCACCGTGTCTGGCGGGGGGGCACGTGTCTTTGTGGGTGGCGGGGGAGGGCCGTCCCGTGTAGGACAGGGTGATCGTTAGAGATTACTGAAGACTTTGACAAAGCCTCAAAGGACAGACTCGGCAACCAGAACGAAAACATAGGCTACAGTGACTGTAAGTCATGGTAGGAAAACAAAATAAAACCAAAAAACGATCAGTGAGAGTCTGAAGAATAGTTAAATCGCCCATAATCCTATCATGAGCGTTTTGGTGTGTATCCTTTTCTGTTTTTTTGCATGCATCTATGTATGTGTGTTTCTAGAATCCTACATAGATAGAAAAATAAAACGAGAGGATAGTAAAACTCAGTGTGTGGTAACTCGCTTTTTCATTTGCTGTCGTGACTTTCATGTTGACGCGGAACGGTGTCCTTTATTTGTAAATGTCGCATAGGGTTCCGCTGAGTGGAAGGTGCCATGATTTACGTAACTAACCCTCTGTCGGGTTGTTGACTGTTTTCTCTGTTACGATCAGCGCTGTGACAAGCATCCTCAGACACACGTCATTATACACGTAAACTGTTCTCTTGTAGGGAGAGCTGGGGCACTGGGTAGGAAGGTGGTTTCACGTGGTTCTTGACCTTGCCCGAGAGCCCTCCCGGAGAGCGCTCCTGACTCAGACCCAGCCTCCTGCCATGTGCCCAGGCCGATGGCTCCTCGGAGGGGAATAACCTTCCTCGGACAGGGTGTCTTCACAGGACCAGAGGGGGACAGGCTGTCAGGGGGCCCGGGCGGGGTGGCACCCCAGGCCAGTTGTTTATGTTCTGTGCTCAGCTCAGTGTTGATATTCTATAAACCCAGGGAAGTGAATTTACAGCCTTGGTTTCCCAGGCCAGAACCTCGAGGCCCTCTTAAACCACGCCACACCCTGAGAGGCTATAAAAACTCCTCAGTGGGGAGGTTGGTGGGAGGAGTGGAAGTGGTGGTGCTGAGCCTGGTTTCTTTTTTGTTTTTTTTTTTAAGATTTTGTTTATTTATTTGACAGAGATCACAAGTAGGCAGAGAAGCAGGCGGGGATGGGGGGAAGGCTCCCTGCCAAGCAGAGAGCCAGATGCGGGACTCGATCCCAGGACCTTGGGATCATGACCTGAGCCGAAGGCAGAGGCTTTAACCCACTGAGCCACCCAGGCGCCCCTGAGCCCGGTTTCTCCAGAGGCTCTCAGGGTTCTCATTTCCTTGCCCGCAATCCAGCAAACATTTGAGAGGGTCGTGGTAAGGAAGTGAGTGTAGTTTGCTCAGGAGGAAACGGATGAGCTTTTCTGTTCTGAAGAGCATTTGCAACCTAAGACAAGGGCCAAATTAGCGTACAGTGTTCTGAGGAGTGGAAGAGAAATGCAAAGTGCTGGGGCCTTACAGAGGAGAGGGGTTGCTTGCAGGGGGCTGCAGGGGGCAGTGGGGGGTGCTGTTGGGGAAATCTTTATGGAGCCGGTGGTGGCATATATGTTGAGTCTTGGAGAATGGGGGGAATTGCAGCTGGAGGCCATGGGCGGGGGTGGGGTGAGGAAGGAGTGGTCTATGCAGGATGTAGGAGCAGCAAAGAAAAGGCCACCCCAAAAGTCACCTGCTGTTCTCTCTGGTTCTGGAAACCACCTACTGTCTGGTCTTGATGGCCTTCTAAGAAGATCAAAGTAGGCATCCAATAGGCTCCCGAAGGATCCTGCAGCTCACTGGGCAAGGTCGGGCTCAGGCCTGTTGCTGACCCACGTGTCCCCCTGGCCAGAGAGCCCCCTCCCCGTCCCCCAGCCAGACCAGGGTGCTGGGAAGGAGCCCCTGTGACCATGCCTTTCGCTGGCTGGCGCAGGGCTTCTGGTGCTGAAGGACTTGGGAATTCAGGTGGACCGCTACATCGCCTCCGAGGTGTGCGAGGACTCCATCACAGTGGGCATGGTGCGCCACCAGGGGAAGATCATGTACGTCGGGGACGTCCGCAGCGTCACACAGAAGCATGTATGTCCGTGTCGTGGGGCCCATCCCACCCTCTCTGTGTCCCTCGCACTTGCTCCTGGGCGCAGCCACAGCCCCCTTGCCTTTTGCTTGTTGACTCTCTACCTTTGTCCTTTTCCCCAGTCTCTCCTCATCTGCCATATTCCTCCTCGTGTGGAGAGGAAAGGGGGCAGATTCCGAGAGGAACTGGGAGCTGGCCTCTGGAGGCTCCAGCTGCCCCCTGGCTATCTTCAGGGCCTTTGTAGCAGAGCCCTTTGGTTCCCATTTTTCTGATCCATTTGGCAACAAGTTTACCAGCCTCCAGGGGCATTTGGAGGGCGTTCAGATGGCCCAGATGGCCTGGCCAGAGTGCACGGAGCAGAGCGCCTTCCCAGCCAGCTGCCCGGCCAGGACCGTCTTCCCTTTAAGTGGCTGCCTTTCCTGTAGGGGGAACATGGTTTCCCTGCTGGCTTCAGAGATGATCCAATTGGATCCTTTCACTTTGTTTAAGAAACTGAGCTCAGAACGGCTCTGTGATTTGACCTGGTGCTGTGTGTGTGTGTGTTATGTACCTATGAATGGATACAGTGAACATACCAAGCCACTGGGTCGTCTCTCTCTGGTGCCAAAGTCCTTTTTTTGCCAAGTCCACAGATGATTTCCTTCTTCCTTTCTGCCTCCGTCCCCCGGACATCAGGCCATCCCCTTGCCTTTATCCTCCCAGATCCAGGAGTGGGGCCCGTTCGATCTGGTGATTGGGGGCAGCCCTTGCAATGACCTCTCCATCGTCAACCCTGCCCGGAAAGGACTCTACGGTAGGTGCTGCGCTCACCCCTCCGCCCTCTGAGCTGGTGCTTCCGCACGTAGGTTTCCTCCTTGGACACTTCTGCCCTGGGACAGCTACTCCCGACGGCCCTGCCCTCCCCCGCCCTCCCCGTGCCCGAGCCACACCACTGCCCCGTGCAGACAGCCCCCGCTGACGGCTTTCTCTTCCGACCTCTCAGAGGGCACTGGCCGGCTCTTCTTTGAGTTCTACCGCCTCCTGCATGATGCGCGGCCCAAGGAGGGAGATGACCGCCCCTTCTTCTGGCTCTTTGAGAATGTGGTGGCCATGGGCGTTAGTGACAAGAGGGACATCTCGCGATTTCTCGAGGTATAGCCAGCAACCTTGGTTTGACCAGCTCACTAATGGCTTCTGCCTTGGACTGCTGCTTTATCCCTGTCTCATCTGCATTGTGGAGCTGGGGACGTGACTTCTGCTTTGCCAGGGGCCTGTTCGGGAAGCCCGCGGGCCTCTCCGTTAGACAGGGAGGAAACACTGGTAGAGGCTGCCTCTGGAAAGAGCCTGTGGTCTGACTCTTAAGAGGTAGTGTGTGGGTGCAGGCCTCAGGTCTTCAAGGACTCGACTGTTCCCAATAGGGTGGGGTGCCAGTCTCCTACTAGAGTTTAGGGTTCTGAGTCGTGTTCCCCTGGGGGAAGCTTTGAGATAGCCACATCAGTTTTCCCCAACCAGAATGGCTTATTCTTTGCTCCCTGACACTGTGACAGATGCTGTGTGGCACCTGGAAAGTAAAAAACATGGCTTACCTGTTTTTATTCCCCCATAATGTGGGTCCTGTGTCCGTGCGGAGCTGGGTCGGAGCACAGAGAGAGAGTCTCGTGGTCAGGCGTTCTCGGGGTGGGTGGGCTGGGAGCTCGAGCCCATTCTCCAGGGTCTTGGGGGTCAGTAACACCTCGAGCTGGTGTTCTAAGTGCGAGCAAGCGTCTGTTTGGCTCATAATCTGGACATACAGTGAACACATCCACATGCACTGGAACTTTCTGGATCAGAGCCTCTGGGTGAGCTCGAGCTACGTTGTCCGATTAGGGTAGCCCTCAGCCAAATGCGGTATTTAAATTAACATTCAGACTCCTCAGTCTCCCAGGCCTCATTTCGAGTACTCATTAGCCCCCTGCATCTACTCCATGGAGCAGTGCAGACAGAACACCTGTCTGTCACCCCAGAATGTGCGGTTAGGCTGCAGTGGTCTAGAATGTTCTAACGAGAGCATGTGTAATGTGGCTGGGTCCCATTCTGGCTTTTCCTGGAGGCTTCAGGCTGTCCTACTGCGAGGCTTCCTGAGAAAGGAAGCAAGCGCTTTTGAGGCTGTAAGGCTCTGAACAAGCAAGATGTCCTAGCACCGTCTGCCCTTCCTCTCTCGCTCATCTCTCATCTTTCTCCTGTTCCGTAGTCCAACCCTGTGATGATTGATGCCAAAGAAGTGTCCGCTGCACACAGGGCCCGCTACTTCTGGGGGAACCTTCCTGGTATGAACAGGTTGGTGAGCGTGCCCGGGCCTGGGGTGGCAGCGGGTTGGCATCTACGGGCCGCACAGCCCAAGGGGGAGGAGGTCACTGAGTGGGCCTCGGGGGCCCTCTCCCCTGCTCGCCGGCTTGCTGCTCTACCATGTTCTGTTTCCTTCCCTTTGCGGGAGAAGGGGAGTCGGGGTATAGAAAATATTTGCCTGAGAAACCAATGGCTAGCAGTTGAACTAGGAGACTCCCCACATTGTTGAGTCACATCGCCGGTTCTTGTGCCACTGGTGACTGATCTAGAGTCGTCTTGTCCTTAGCCTCCAGAGGTGAAACTCTGGAGGGTGGAGTCGGGATGGAGAAGAGTGGTGCCCACGGCTGGGCCACACCTGCTCTGTGCAGCTTCGACAGTTCTGCTCTGCTTAGTAGCCACGTACTTTGTGGCTTCAGGTCCTTTGTTCGGAGGATGGTCTTCATTTAGGTTCCGTGGGTAGAGATATTAATGTCCAGGAAGGAGGATAACTTCATTTCTTCAGTGTAGTATTTGGATTATAAAAAGGTCTATGAGGAGAAAGGAATAGTGGTTGAGACAGCAGTTCAGGAGCCGAGTGAGAGCTGCCCAGTCTGGATATCTGTTATGCAGGGAAATGTTTTCCAGAAGGTTCTAAGAGGGGATTATCAACCTTGTACCTGTAAATTCTTCCCCTCATGTACTCTGGCTTCAGTCTTCGCTCTCTCTGGGCCATTAGCATAAAATTGTAGGAACATCTTGAGTCTCATACCTGCTTTACAAAGCTGCCGTCTGTTGTGAAGGCTTATTGATGGGAAGGAGGCCTGTCCGCGGGATGGCTGACCTGCAGACCATTGTGTGTGCGCATGAACAGGGCGGAGGCTGGGGGCGTGCATTTTGGCCACGGGTCCCTGTGGGTCGCCACGTTGAGATGGTAGACTGCTGTGTGAAGTGTCAGAAAAGGTCAGCGCCAAAGATGACATTCCATGATCTGCTTCACCCTCTGAGAAGTGACACCTTCAGTGTCACACAATTGTAGTCTTCTGGGGACTGTGCAGAGGTTAAAGCCTTGTAAACCGTACAGTTAAGGTGCTTGCTTTGATGAGTTTCACCGTGTACACACCCATGCAGCCATCACTGTGGTCAAGATACAGAGCAGTTGGTCACCCCCAAAGCTTGCTTTGTGACGGATACTTTTTTTTTTTAAAGATTTTATTTATTTATTTGACAGAGAAATCACAAGTAGATGGAGAGGCAGGCAGAGAGAGAGAGAGGGAAGCAGGCTCCCTGCTGAGCAGAGAGCCCAATGCGGGACTCGATCCCAGGACCCTGAGATCATGACCCAAGCCGAAGGCAGCGGCTTAACCCACTGAGCCACCCAGGCGCCCGGATACTTTTTTTTTTAAAGATTTTGTTTGTTAGCACATGGGTCCGGGGAAGGCAGAGAGAGAGGGACTAGCACACGCCCCACTCAGTGCCGACTCCCAAAGTGGGCCTCCATCCCAGGACCCTGAGATCGTCACCCTAGCCACCGTCAGCCCTTAACCAGCTGAGCCACCCAGGCGCCTCTGGGACAGATACTTCTAGAACTCAGTATATTTTATGACCGGCGAGAAGTCGTTGGGTTTTCCTTCTTCTGGGCTGGTGTTACCTGCTTATTTGTAGATTGAGACGCCGTGGAATTGACGTTTCGGGGCTAACGCTTGGACGGTCTGTGGAGGGCTGCAGTGTGTGTGCGTGTGTGTTCTGGGGAGTTTGAAGGGGGTTATGATGGGTGCGGCTGACAGCGGTACTCCCTTACCTCTCCGTGTGAGTCCTGCCGGCCGGGCCCACACTGCCGGCCACAGCCCCCCCCCCCCCCCCCGCCCCCGATCTCTGTCGTCACCTTCTCTTTCTGCCTCCTAGGCCATTGGCATCCACTGTGAACGATAAGCTGGAGCTGCAGGAGTGTCTGGAGCACGGCAGAATAGCCAAGGTCAGCCCCGGCGCCAGAGCCCTCTCTCGGCTGGGGGGTAGGGAGAAGGCCCGAGAGGGCAGGCCGAGCCCAAGCACTCTCCAGGCCTGTGTCCGCAGCGGGTGCGGAGAACACAGTTGAGGTGGCCCCGGGGTCGTGCACCCACTGGGCCAGAGGGGAGGGCCCAGGGGAGAACCTGGAGGGCAAGGAGAGCCAAATCAGAAATCCTTCCCGGTCTTCAGTCTGTCCTGGTTGAGCTTCTCCTGCTGGTCCCATGAGGAGCAGAGGCTTAAGAAGTCTTTGCCGAAGTCCCTGGATCTGCTAGGCCTTGTCAGTGTTTTGGCCACGCCCTCTTGCACCAACCTTCGGGGCGGCGCATTCTGCGATGTGGAAGCTACATTTCTTTCCGGAGAAATCTCCCGGAGCGTGTGTACCAGGCGTCGGGATCCGGGGCTGCAGGCGCCCCCAAGGGGTCTGTCGGGAGCCCCTCAGTAATTCGGCAGCCTTTTGCCTGCAAGTCGCTACACGATGTGCGAGAACCTGTTCTTAGAAGACTTAGGAAGTTCAGCGGCTCGAGCTGCTTCTTCTCAAGTCTTTGGCCTGTGAGACCGGACTAAGGGTGGCCGGGTGACCTCCGAGTGGGAAGAAGAGCAGGGCAGTGGGGTCTGCAGAGGCTCACGCCGGACCCTGAACCCTAGACACCTGTGTGGACCAGGCCTGGTCCGGGTTTGAGTCGCCGGTCCCGGCTTGTGCCTGGCGCATGTGGTGGACGCGTGGCCAGCAAGTGGGGGCTTATTCCTCTTTTCCTCTGCTCGTCTTCCAGTTCAGCAAAGTGAGGACCATTACTACGAGGTCGAACTCCATAAAGCAGGGCAAAGACCAGCATTTCCCCGTCTTCATGAATGAGAAAGAAGACATCTTATGGTGCACTGAAATGGAAAGGTAGTACCCGAGGCTGTGTGCTGGCGTCCTGGGGCGCGTGGCGCATGGCGGTTGCGGCCTCCGAGGGAGGGCTCGCTGCCCCTTCCATCCGGCCTCGTAGCTTCCGCGGATACCACGTGAGCAGTGGGTCTCCCCGAGCATTTCCCGGCAGGTTCCTGTGCATTGTAAGGCCGGGCCCAGGGTCAGAGGGGTCTAGGAGTGGATTTGGGGGGCCATGGCTCCCCGGGGGATCCCGCCAAGCTCCCAGGAAACAGTGCAGCTCCAGGAGCTTCCCCCACTTGTGCTGCCCATTTTGGGGACTTCACAAACCGGGACTGCACAGCCTCACGCCCTGACTGGGTGCAAACCAGACCCACGGGCTAGACGGCCTGGCCTGCCAGTCGCCCCATGGAACGGCAGGTTAGCCACAGTGACCCTTGACACAGGCGATCAGAGCCGCCAGAGGCCTGGAGCTCCTCTAGTCAGACAGGAGTTTGGCTCCTTCGTTGAGCTCTTGCTCCCATGGGAGAGGTCCTAGGGATTCGTGTTTATTATGGACAGACTTCGGGGACCTGCTGCACCCCCTCTCCAGCAGGGCATATCCCGGAGGCATCTCTCACCAAGGCCAACGTTGTTTCTTTTCTTCTTATTTTTAAATATCTTTTTTTTTTTTTTTAAGATTTTACTTATTTGAGAGAGAGACCACAAGTCGGCAGAGAGGCAGGCATAGAGAGAGAGAGAGGGTGAAGCAGGGTCCCCGCTGAGCAGAGAGCCCAATGCAGGGCTCGATCCCAGGACCCTGAGATCATGACCTGAGTCGAAGGCAGAGGCTTAACCCACTGAGCCCCCCCAGGCGCCCCCTGACTTCGTTTCTGTCACATGGCCACTCCCGGGCAGCGGTTGGCTTCTCTCCCTTCAGATCCACGGCACGTGGCAGGGTGCCCGAGTCATGGCTGGTGACCAGGACAGGAGACACAGCCGGAGGGCGCCCACCCGTGCTCACCCCCGCCCTTTCTGCCTTCTCTCCCCAGGGTGTTTGGCTTCCCTGTCCACTATACCGACGTCTCCAACATGAGCCGCTTGGCGAGGCAGAGACTGCTGGGCCGGTCGTGGAGTGTGCCGGTCATTCGCCACCTCTTCGCTCCGCTGAAGGAATATTTTGCTTGTGTGTAAGGGACATGAGGGCAAACTGAGGTAGTGATACAAAGTTAAACAAACAAAACAAAACAAAACAAAAAACCACAAAACACAACAAAACACCAACAACATGAGGATCGAGAGGAGTATCAGCACCCAGAAGAGAAAAAGGAATTTAAAACAAAAACCACAGAGGCGAAAGTACTGGAGGGCTTTGCCTTGCACAAAGGGTTGGACATCATCTCCTAATTTTTCAATGTTAACCTTCAGTCCTATTTAAAAAAACAAAACCAAGCTCCCTCCCTCCCGCCCCCACCCCTTTTTTTTGGGTCAAACCTTTTGTTTTCTACTCTTTTCAGAGGGGTTTTCTGTTTGTTTGGGTTTTTGTTTCTTGCTGTGACTGGAACAAGAGGGGTTTTGCAGCAAAAAAAAAAAAAAAAAAAAAAAAAAAAAAAAAAATCAGTAACAAGAAATAGTAACAATACCGGGAGAGGAAGGATCGGAGAAAAGGAAAAAGGAAATTCTATAGAAAAATCTATATATTGGATTTTTTTTTTTAAACTATATATCTTTTTTTTTTTTTCGTTGTTGTCTCTAGCCTGATCAGATAGGAGCACAAGCAGGGGACAGAAAACAGTGACACTCAGCGGCAGAATTCCCTCCCAGCCACTGAGCTGTCTTGCCAGCACCATTCCTGGTCCTGCAGAACAGAGCCCAACTAGCAGCAGGGAGACAGAACACACAAGACCCTTTTACACAGTATTTCAGGTGCCTACCATACAGGAAACCTTGAAGAAAATCAGTTTCTAGAAGCCGCTGTTACCTCTTGTTTACAGTTTATATATATATGATAGATAGGAGATATATATATAAAAGGTACTGTTAACTACTGTGCAACTCGAATTCATAATGGTGCTTTAAAACAGCGAGACGAGTAAAAACATCAGCTTCCACGTTGCCTTATGCGCAAAGGGTTTTAACCGAGGCTGGAGAGGGGAGGCAGCTTGAAGGTGAGCGGTTGCCGCCGTGGGCTTTCCCCCGGTACTGAGCAGGGCGGAGGGGGAGAAGCCGGGGCCGCGTTCTCCCGCTCCTCCCTGCCCACGGTGGGGGCGAGAGGAGCCGGCTCGGCCCGTGGAGAGCTGACAGTGGGATTCATCCAGGCTCATGCAATAACCTTGAGACGGTTTTGTTTTTTGTTTTTTGTTTTTGTTTTTTTCAAAAAGGAGACCCCCTCGGTGAGATGGCAGGATAAGGGGTCTTCATTCCCAATCTCTCACATTAGCCGATTTGAGGGCTCCTTGTGGTGGGATCAGAAATAATCCAGAGTGTGGGCAAGCGACCGTTAAAACCCCACCTGGAGCAAATAAAAAAACATACAAAACGTACTGGTGCTTTCCTGTCTAAGTCGCCTTTTGTGTGTTCTTTTATGAGGCCCTCACCGTCCACCCTCTGTGCACAAGGCGGCCTCCGGCCCCTGGAATGTGATGTTTTTGGTCATCTCCAAAGGCTGCAGTTTTCTACTGGGAGGCTGATGACACCTTTGGTTCTAATTCTTCTTATGGTTCTGGTTATAATTATGTTCGTTTTTTCCAGATTTTTCTTTAAGAAAACAAAAACCCAACCCCCTCCTTTGCGGTTTCAAACCAAGGTGCGGGGAGCAGGGTGCTTCTAGGTTAGCGGTGGCCCTGGTGCCCTGGCTCCCCACCCCTCGGGCCAGGTGGGCCACCGGGCGCAGCGACAGCTGGGCGGCCAGGGGAGTCCCCCAGGGCCAGCCCTCCGGCGCGACCCTCTTCTCTTCTACTTCCCCTCTGAGTCACGCGTGTCAGGGCTGGAGGGAGGACCAGGCCGTCTCTCTCCTCGTGTGTATGATTGGAGTGGTGTGTATTTCTTTTCTAGTACTTGGTCTGATGATCGCTGTGCTCTTACCCGGAGCCGGCAGCCCCTGGAGCTCCCCAGTGCTCGGACACTTGGTCCCACGTCCTGCCGCGGCAGGCTGCCCGGCGTTGGCGGTAGGCTGGGCCAGCACTGGGGGCTCCAGGGTGAGGGCCCAAGGGGCAGATGCTTGCCTGGATAGATGGGGTGTAGATATGTGGCATATAGAGATATATATTTTATAATGGGAGGGGGGATAGCACCTCCTGGGACTGGCAGGGCTGGGAGGTGTGCTGTCAAGCACATGGTCCCAAGTTCGCATCCCTAGAAAAGATAGGGCCTACTGTGATAGGCGCTATATAAATACATAGATAGGGTCACGTATAAGAAATGTTATGTAGTGGGGAGCGGGCCGAGGGGGCTCAGTGCTGAGCCTCGGGTCCCACCGCAGACGGAAGCCCCACACTAATCAATCAATCCCACACACATACACGGCAACCGATCTCCGCCGATGCGGGGACTGGGCGCAATCACACACGCACACCGCCGGGGGCTCCCAGCGCCCTCCTCCCCGGGATTCAGGACTTGGTGGCGCCGGCCCTGCAGCTCTTTACCTCTGTCGCCCTGATTGCAGGTAGACTCTCAGTCCCAGAAGGTGCTAGGTGCTGAAGGCAGGAGAAGGAGGAGGTTTCATTCCCGCAGGTGCCCTCCTCTCGCAGGTAGCGTTCTCTCTCTTTTGCCCCTGGTGATGTCAGATTCTTCTGTTAGCAACCTGTGATACTGACCTGCAACTCTAGGCACCAGTCAAGTCAGCCCTCAACTCCCCCTACCTATTCTCCCCCAACCAAAATAAAATCCACATCTAGGTCTGTCTCGGCCAGGGGGCTTCCATTGGGGGAAAAAAAAAAAAAAAAGGGACAGTGAAACTCATCTTTTGAATAAAGTAAATTAGTAATTGGTGACCAAACGAAACCAAGGCTTTGAATCCCTTGCTCATTGCTCAGGAGGAAGCCCACAGCTGGTGGCCACAGTCTCCTGGGCCTCTTAGAGGTGCCTGGTTCTGGGCTTCAAGCTACGTGTTTCCTGGTCAGATCTTTTTTTTTTTTTTTTAAGATCATGCCCAGTTTGCTTGCTGCCAACTCTGTGATGTGGGGGCAGGTGGCGTGGGGCTGGAGCAGCTGAGGGTGGGGGGGGGACACCTCTGCCTCTCCCTCATTGGAATCCCTGTACCTAACCTGTGGTGCTTGCCCTTGTCCCCTCCTTCTCCAGCCGGGCTCCATCCTCCCGGCCTGGGTCCACCAGCACCACTCCAGGAGGGCTGCGGGGAGGAGGGGCTGCCCCCGGCAGTCCAAGGTGCTCCCTCCCCCACTGGCCAACGCTATGGTCTTTGCAGCCCCCAGTGTCAGGAACAGCTCTTCACAGGCCTGCCTCTGCGAACAGACTTTCCAGCTCTCCTGGCCCTCCTAGACCTTCTGTCCACTGCTTACGCGAAGGGGTTTGCCTTTCCCGATGGCCCCAAGTTTCACCCAGGGGGTTGGTGTGGTGGCCGTGGAGGTGGCAGGCCTGAGGGTTGCCCAGCTTGCTGGGGGGAGGCCTGGTTGTTGTGGCTGATACTTAAAAGAATACTTGTTTCTCCTGGTGCAGCAACCTGACTAGGCCCCAGGATGGACCAGATGAGAGTTCACAATCACCAGCTTTTCTTCCAGCCCACCCCATGGGCTTGGTTCCCCCAGTAGAACTTGGGAGGGTGCAGGGGACCTTGAGAATGTGCCAGCTTGGCCATGCCCGATGCTCGCAACAGTCCGCTGCCAGCCCTGGGCGGGGTTGCTTCTGGGGACGCGGATCTGGTCGCCTCCTAAAGGAAAGCTGTGCTTTGGCTGAGGCAGGGTCGTGTGAGGCGTTAAGGAGGGGATTGTTGCACTTGCTGTGGGTGAAGCTGATGGTCGAGGCGTGGAGCAGGAGAAACCAAGAAGGCCCAGGGAAAATTCCCAGTGGGATTTTTCTTTCTGATGAAATTTGCCCCTGGAAACCAGGGTTTCTAGGGACCGAGGGTGATGCCTCCCCGTTTGTTGCCAATGCCAAGTAGAAGGTGGTGCCAAAGAGATCGGTGGTTTTTGTCTAGGAGGGTGGGGAGGGTTGCCGGGGGCTTGTGCCAGGGTCCCAGAGCCGTTGGTCGCCCACCTGAGGAGGAAGTGTCTCCTGTAGGCGGCTGCTGAGCCCTGTGGTCTGGGTCTCATGCCGCCTGCTGCTAAGCCCCTTCCCCTTGGGATTGGCCGGAGAACAGTAGGCTCGGGGCATCGCAGGGAGAGGGTTCTTGGAGTTGGCAGATGATGCCATGAGTGTATTACTATCTGTTTTTCTCTCTAGACCCCAGAACCTTCCCGCTTTTGAACATTCTTCTAGAAAGCAAACTTCCCCCAAGAGCATCCAGGACCTCTTAGCTTTTGCGACAGGCCTGGGAGTGGTTGGCTGGTGGAGATGCCCATGGGAGTCTTGGTGAGTCGCTAGGGTGTGGATTGGACCCGGCAGACCGGGCAGCAGGGAAGGCTGCTGGACCTTGAACTGGGCTCGTGAGGGTCAGCTCCCCATCCTTCCTGCTTTCGCTGGTGCTTCTGGGAAAGCCCAGATGGGGATACCCACAGGAAGGTCTGTGGCAGGAGCGAGGGAAGGAGCATCTCGGAACACGTCTGGGGAACGTGTTCTCTAGGAAAACCGCAACCCAGAGTCTTCCTGGGTTTGATGAGCTAGGTGTACATAAAGTTGATCTTGGAGGAGGTTTTGAACTCCTGTAGCCATTCTGCTTGGCCAGAGGCTTGCTGTGGCTTTCGGACCAGTCATTTTTAGAAGACTTGCAGGAGCCCCCTCAAGCTGTGGATTTGGGCCTTGGGGCCTCCCCTGGCACGGTGATCTGGAGAGGGCTGGCTGTTGCCTTTGGTCGAGGGAACAGCAGACCCAAGATTCTGGTGAGAACAGTTTCTCTCCGGGCCCCATTCTGATCCAGGGAGGTGAGGGATCTGAATTTGTCTTCGGGCATTGTCTAGTTGTTTGCTCCCAGTGCTTGTGATCAGAGGTGACATCGGAGTTGTCCTCCGCCGGAGAGTTGAAGGCTTTCCTCCAGCACAGGTTGGGGGCGCGTTGTGGAGGCCTGGCCCGGAGCTAGCATGGCCTCCTGGCCAGACCGTGCTGAGGCAGGGACTAACTGTTTGCAAAATCTGGGAGGAAAGAGAGGGTGATGAGTGGCAAGGATAGACTCCATGGTTCTAGCAGAAGCTCTCGAATCTTTACATTTTGGTAAAGGAAAGCCTGGGTATGTTTGGGAAGCGAGGGCAGCCCCACCTGTCTCCGTGTGTGTCTCAGAGACCTGGCTGAGATGAGCCTTTGCTTGGTGACCTCTCGCCCATCACAGACCCTGGGCAGTGGAGCTTCTGGGGCAGGAGAAATAGGCAGGTCTAAAGCAGTGCAGACAAGGACCGGAGGTCCCTTTGCTGGTTGTGACTGGCTGAATTGCCCGGAGGCCCGCGGACTCCTGGAACTCTGGTAACTGGAAAACCTCCCCGACGGCTCCTCCACCCGAGGGCCGAGGGCCGGGACGAGGGAGGGCGGGTGGCTCCCCTCTCTGACCCCAGCCCCCAGCCCCGCTGCCTCCAGCCCCTTCCTGTGCCTGAGGAGATGAGCAGGGATCTAAAGCCTCACACCCAGTCCTATTTCACTTCCCAGAACTGATTCGGTCGCACAGCTCTAGAATTCACCAACCAACCAAAATGCCGAAATTTCTTAGAATACGCAGAGGGAGGAGATGACTCAACAAGGTGCTAAAACATTTTATTAAAAATATATATTGTTAAATTAAGTCTGCTGTCTGGACAATGACTGTTTGTTTTGTTTTCTTGTAGTGGAGTTTAAAAGAGACTATTATTTTACTCTGATATATTATTATTAAAAAGGCATTTTAACTTTGTACTTGAAAACTAAATGAGCGATTTCATGTGTTTTAGCTGAGGCATTGAAGTAGCGGGTGCTTACTTATTTGTGGGAAATCATGTATTCATACTGAAGAATAAATTCTGTAGCTGATTTGGTAATACCTTTTACTGTTACAGACGATTTCGCTTTGACCCCCGCGGCAGAGCACTTTTACTCCACATTCCACGCAGCTAAATGCAGGACTTACCCCCTCCCCACCCACCGTCCCCCTCCCCCACCCCAGCCTTTCTCCTCAGTTCCTCTTTTTTTTTTTTTTTATTCCCTTTGGGTTTCTTTCTTTTTTTCTTTCTTTCTTTTTTTTTTTTTTCCATTTATTTGTTTTCCTGGTTCCAGCATTCTTTCACCACTGTAATGTTTATTTTGTTTTTGTTTTTGTTTTTGTTTTTTAGGGTTGCTTCTCTATTTATTGACAATAATAATGTACATTTCACAGTCTGGTTCTGGGACATCCAAGGAGGGGCGTGGGAGAGGGGGCCCCCCCAGTGGGTCCCCAGCTCCGTCCCCCGGTGTTCTGTTGTATCTCTGTGTAAGTGATGCTCGTGACATAGCTGTTTATGAAATAATTAAAGAGGTCAATGCGTACAGCAGATGTAGAAAGTCTGTCCGTTCCGCCTTCATCACATTTTTTTTTTGTGCCCAGAAGAATATAATAAAGCTCCTTTCTAATGTACTTGTGCTGGAGAACACTTGAATAAATGGACTGTTTTTGTGCAAAAAGAAAAACGGAAAAAGCACCGTCATAATGTCCTTTTGTCTTGCGTCTCCTTCCCCCTGACATGACTGTTCACAGCCTTCCTGGAGGGGTCAAGTGCCCGAGCTGGGAGGAACTGGCGTTGGAGCCCGACAGTGTAGTTTCTCGCTTGAAAATGTCACCTGCGTGAGCGCTAAATAGGGGCTGCAGACCGTGGGTGAAAAGAAAAGGACAGTTTGGTCAACCCGAAGCTCAGACGGAAGTTACGTAGTGAGACGAGGTCACTGGAAAAGCAAGTTCTGTCCTGGGCTAAGGGGTAGGTGTTTTCAGGCTGGAGCTGTGAGAAGGGGGAGCCTCTCGTGCCAGGGCCTGGCTCAGGCGGATGGAGGGGTTTTGGTCATGGGCACCGTTCTCCTCCCTAGGAGGTTTCTTGGAGGTAGACAATCTGGACGGTGCAGGGGACCCCAAAACAGATGGAGGCATTTGGCCTAAAAAAAGGAGAGTTTGGCAAACACTGACAGGGCAAGGCCGAGGGGCTGAGATTGTTCTGGGTAGTTCCGTAAGTCAGGCAGAAGTGCAGCCAGTCTGCAGGAAGTCAGGCCATTTCAGCTCAGCTGAAGGTAGATCCTTCTGTGCCCCTGGCCAGCAGTGCACGGGGCTCCTGGGAGGGGCAGTGAAGAGGTACTGGGCAGCCATTTGGGGTTACCCCTGGGCTTCCTTGAAACCCCGAGTCTGGGCTCCTCTCGCTGCCCAGCCCCTCCTCACAACTATCTTGCAAGTGGACGGTGCCTTGTGGCGTGAAGAGCCCATTCGTACGCAATGTGCCCTTCATCCTCACGATTGTCTGTCTGAAAGTCACTAGTTCCCAGTCTTCACCATCTTAAAACCAGAATCTGAACACACATTGGAATGGGGTCTTCCTGCCACGTGTCCGCTCTAATACCCCAGCGTTCCCATCTCTTAAGTACCAAGCCAGTCCCGGCCGATGGCTCCTTGTCTTAAGGGAGGTTCGTTCAAGGTTTCTTTCCTACCTTAGACTGTGGGAGAGTTTTAGGACTGCACAACTTTGTTGGCTGCTTTGAAAGAAATTCTAAAGGGGAAATTTGGGAAAAAGGAAAAAGAATAAGCTTTTCTCATGGGCACTTTTCTTCACAAAATTGTAAATGTACATTGAACTTTTATCCTACTTTTTTCCTCTGTTTTTCAGTGTTGATGTAGAATGCTTTTTTTTTTTTTTCTTTCCTCAAATGGCTGCATGGTATTTTCTTACTGGATATCTGTTTCTATATATATGCATTTTATTTTAGCTATAAATAGAGCTGCAATAAATATCTTTATGTGTTGGGTTTTTTCCTCCTTTATATTTTGTATTTTCTTCTCCTTAAGCCAGATTCCCAGAAGTGAGATGTACTGGGACAAAGAGATGAAGGTTTGGATTAGCTCCTGACACAGTTGCCTGGTTTCCTCCAAGTGGGCAGCAGACCTGTAGAACAGATTAGCTCTGAGGCTCTCAGTTCAGGAAAAAACAAACAAACACACAAAAAAACAAACAAACCAAAAAACCATGGTCCTTAGTTGGACTAACTCAGAAAAGTGTTAATCCCAGTGGGGGATTGAAGGCTCAAAGCATCCCGCCCCCAACCCCCCAGAAACTAGAAATCTGTAGCGAGAAGCGGGAGGTGGAAACATCATCGACCACTCAATTTTGAAAATGAGCTCATCAGGCGTGCCCACCTGCAGGAAGCCTGTGGAGCATGGAATTCACACTGAATCTTGGAGACTCTGGTTCCAAGGCTGAGGAGAAAAGGGGGGTGTCTTCACTATGGAGTGCCCCAGAGTCATCGGAGCTGGAGATGGCAGGCAGGCACTGTGGGGCCATTTCATCAGTAAAACCCATCTCGTGAAGTTCCTGCATGTAAACAAGGCACCATACGATGGTGGAGGAGTAGGGAGAGAGAGGGAAGGGGCAGAGCTGGGCAGGAGTGAAGTGACAGGGCCCCTAGCCCAGTGGGTCTGCCCAGGTGGGTCTGCCCGGGGCGGGGTGGAGACAGCGCCCACCGCCAGGCCCAGGCTTGCTGGTTCAGGAGAAACTTCCCTGGGCTCAGCAAAACTGACGTGGCGAATGTGGGGTGTACAGAGGAGGGAGGGAGACAAGAGGCTGTCTGGGGGCTGGCTGGTTGGGGAGGCAAAGGCATAGAGCGAGGCCAGAGGTGGCAGGCACGGGCAGTGGGAGTCCTTCCTGGGGGATGTGGGTGGCAGGTGGGGGCTTCCCTGAAGGAGAGTATATTTTGAAGATGGGGGCATAAGGAGGTCACATCCGAGGGGGACTGGGCCCCTGCGACGGGCTCCCGACATCACCCTCAAAGCTCCCTTTCTCTTTGGTTCCAATTCACTTTAAAAGAACTAGGCCCGTTAACCTCGGTGGCATATTCTGTTTCTCTCTGCTGGAATCCTGGGGGAGTGCAGCTGCGCTGGGATGAAAGGGCCTGGAGGTTTGGGGGTTGTGAAGGCCCAGGTGCCCTGAACTGTATCAGAAGGGAAAGACAACAGCATTTAGATGCTGGGATCTGAGTCCTGTGTGACCTTGGGTGGGTTAGCTACACGTCTTGAGCTCAGACTTCTGCCTGGAAACCTGGAGGCCCCCGCCTTTGACCAGCCCTTGCCTGGCCCTGACTGGGCTCATGGAACAGTGCCATGAGTGGTGTAGATCGCCCGGGTTCTGCCCGGCCCAGTGCAAGGACTCCTGGGATCTCCCTGTCGTTCCTTGCCCCAACCCGTCCCCGCTGCCTGCTCGGGGATCTCCCTCCACGAGGCCTGCCCTCGTCTGTCTCCAAATCCCGCTCTGTCCTCCTGCTTGGCCATGGCTCTCCTCTGTCTGGCACCATTAATCTCTCTGTTTGTCCCTAAGCATTTCCTTAATGGCACCATCGATCTTAAACACACAGGCACACTGTCCCCTGACCTTCCTCCAGATGCCCTATTTCTCTGTTCCACTTTACAGCCAAACTTGAAAGCACTCCTGGGATTTGAGGACTTGGCTTTTGTACACCTGTTCTCCTCCGTCTGCCCCACGTCACCTCTCGGGAGCTGGGGCTCGAGGTGGGGGGAGCACCTTCCTCCCCGCAATGTCTTCTTCCCATGGCTCCTGACTTCGTGCCCCGTATCTTCCTAACCCCCCTGGCTTCTTTGGCTTTTTCCTGTTCTGTACCTGTTGGAGGGCTTGGGGCTCCTATGTCTGTTTTCATGCTGGCGTCCCCCGAGGCCCGGGTTCTCCTGTCCAGCTGCCTGCTTGGCCTTTCCACTTGGGTGTGAAACGGGCACTTCGAACATGACCTGTCAAAAACAGAACTCTTGGGGTGCCTGGGGGAGGCCTCTGATTCTCGGTTTTGGCTCAGGTCCCCATCTGAGGGGCATGAGATTGAGCCCCGTGTCGGGCTCTGGGCTGGGCATGGAGCCTACTTCAGATTCTCTCCCCCTCTGTCCCTCCCCTGCACGCGCTCTCTCTCTTTCCCTCTCCAAAACCCAACCAACCCCCCCCCCCCCCAAAAGCATCAGAACACTTGGTCTCTCCCTGGCTTGTTCCCATACTTCTCCATCTTGGTAACTGGCACTTAGTTGGGTCAGCACCCGGAGGCTTGTCCTCGGGTCCCCTTCCCGCCACCTCCCGCTTGCCGCCTGCCAGCTTGCTCTGACACACTCCTCTCTAAAAATACCCTCATTGGGGCCATTTTCCACTAAATTTTGCAGCTTATCCCCAAGTCCTCATCATCTGTCCCTGACTGGTGTCTGTCCCCATCACACCACAGCAGATCTCTCGGCTCTGTTTCTGTCCCTTCCAGCCCATCCAACACACAGAATAATCATTAAAAATGAAACCCTTAAAAAACCCATCGGCCTGGGTGGCTCAGGTGGGTAAGCATCTGCCTTCCGCTCAGGTCGTGATCCCAGGGTCCTGGGGTCGAGTTCCGCATGGGGCTCCCTGCTCAGTGAGGAGCCTGCTTCTCCCTTGGCCTGCTGCTCCTGCTGCTTGTTCTCTCTCCCCCAACCCCCACCGTCAAATAAAGTCTTAAAAAGAACAAAACCCATCAGTTGCATCCACCTCCAGCCAGGGTAAACGGTTCTTGCCTTGGAGTGCAAAACCCCACCTCCCCAGACGCTCCAGCCACCGGCCTCCCCTCCCTGGAACGCGCTGAGCTCTTTCCTGTCACAGAGCCTTTGCACGTGTTGTACCGTCTACCGGGACGGAAATCTTGCTTGCCTCCCTCCTCAGCCTGTTTGCCCTCCCTCAGGTCTCAGCTTCCTGCCTGACCACTGCCTGTCACATGCTTCTGTGCCCGCCCCTTTCTCATCCTCTGGACTTCATGCTCAGGATGTGGCTTACCTGTGTCTTGTCTCTTGTCCTCACTTAAATGAAATCTGGGCAGGAGCGGGGACTTTTCTTGGTTTCTGTGCTACTCCCCGGGGCCCGGACCAGGTCTGTACATAACAGTTTTGATCACTCTTCTGACTCACGTGTGTGGAGTGCTCAGTACGTGCCAGAAATCATTCTTTATTAATCACTTAATCTTCCCAGCCCTCTGTGCTAACTGCTATCCTCCCATTTCACAGATGGGGTATAGACTCCACTCACAGTCCCAGGCAATGCCCAAATTTCAAACCCTCTCCACAAGCCACGGTCTCAGAGTCCTGGCCCTACTCTATCTACCTCTCACACATCTTGGGCTGGTCCCTCAGAGTCCCTGTGGCAGTTCCCTGCTCCCTTCTCAAGAGTCCCTGTGGCAGTTCCCTGCTCCCTTCTCAAGGGTCCGGGTGTGCAGCCCCTTGCCCTTCCCTGCTTAGTCTCGGTTCCTTCTCCAACCACCGGCCCAGTGGGCTGCCTGTGCAGAGAGCTGGAAGCCGGGGCATAGGGGAGCCTCGGTAGATTTATTTTATAGCTCTTCTGAGCACAGACATTTCTACTGGCCCTACTTTCCCTGGGCTCAGAGTACGATCTCCCCTCCCCTAATTTTCTGTTTCAGCCTTTTACTTCCTTTGCAGTTCTTGCCGTAATTAGTAATCATTTTGTTTACTCACTGATTGTATCGCCCTCACTAAAATGGGAATCCAGGAGAGCGGGAATGGAATCTGTCTGGTCCTTTACTGTAGCCCCAGAAGCACATTACGTGTTTGTGGAATGAATGGGGAACCACACCCAGCCCCACACCTGTGGGGATCTCCAGGACCTCGGCTCCCAAGAAGCCTCCTGCTGGGCTGAGCAGGGTTTCAGGCGTTTTTTAAAATGTCTGGGCCTCAACTTGGCTTCATGAATGTTGGTTATGCCCGCAGTGCACTAAGGGCCGGGAGAAGGGAAGCCAAGTTCATTACTGAGTCACCACCAGACACAGGAATCCTGCCCCTACCGCTGCAGCCGACAGTGACTGAGCTTCGCATGGGTCCAGACATGTGCCAAGTTCTCTACATGCATTCACTCATTTAATTCCTGTGCAAAGACCTTGTAATTGTGCCAATTTTATAGGTGGGAAAATTGAGGCTCATCAAGAGGACACAACTTGCCAGGTAGCAGCTGGATGGAGGTGTGTCTGACATCCCAGCCCAGGAGGCTGTTTCCTGCCCAATGCAAGGGGTGTCTGTGCTCTCCAGGCAGCCTCCACATCAGAGAGAGTGAACCATGGGTTTTTAAAGAAATCAGTATGACTCCCCAGCTTAAAATTATGTGAATCACACCTTTAAAATAATGAAAAAGGGGTGTGAAAATCATTCATTACCCCACCTCCCAGAGATAACTGCTATTGGAATCTGTTTCTTCCTTTTGCGTGAGACACATCTACAACTTTACTAATTTCAGACCACATTTCTTTGTCAATATCCTGTTTTGAAATAATAATTACTAACTTTTTTTTTTTTTTAAGATTTTATTTATCAGAGAGAAAGAGAAAGAGAGCACACAAGCAGGCAGAGAGGCAGGCAGAGGCAGAAGCAGGCTCCCTGCTGAGCAAGGAGCCCGATGTGCAACTTGATCCCAGGACTCTGGGATCATGACCTGAGCCGAAGGCAGTGGCTTAACCCACTGAACCACCAGGAGTCCCAATTACTAACATTTTTTTGGAGAATTCGGTGTGCCAGATATTATTTTTCTGTTAACATTTTCCCATGAGCATTTTCCCACATCACTGTTCTTTGAAAATACCATTTTCTTTTTTCTTGTTTGTTTGAAATATTTTTTTTTTTTAAGGATTTTATTTATTTATTTGACACGGAGAGAAATCACAAGTAGGCAGAGAGGCAGGCAGAGAGGAGGGCGGGAAATAAGCTCCCTGCTGAGCAGAGAGCCCAATGCGGGGTTTGATCCCAGGACCCTGAGATCATGACCTGATCTAAAGGCAGAGGCATAACCCACCGAGCCACCCAAGCACCCCATGAAATCATGATTTTCAATGGCCACATGTTATTCTGTCTCATGGATGTACCATAATTTATTTGCTCCAGCTTTTCCTCCAGAGGATGTGCGGGGTCCCTGCACAGGCACCTGGCACCATCATCTGCTATGATGACCCTGAAGCCCCCGTGACCGAGATGCACCATGCCTGTAAGGAGCACAGTCTGGTGGGGTCCTTGTTCAATCTGGTGTCCGTATGTGATCATTTTCTAGCATAAATGTTTGAGATGTAATTTCAGGGGGAAGGGCTCAGGACCCATATCAGTTAACTGGTCCTGGACAGACTGTGGGCTCCTGTCGGTGGCCAGCGAGGGTCCCTGAGCCCCCGCCCCATTTGTTAGCAGGTGGAACAGCAGACGGAGAAAGAACAGGAGCGTTAGGGGCTCACCTTTACCTGGGGCCCCCTGGGGGTGTCTCCATGCGGTTCTCAGCGGCCACGTGTGGGGGTGGGCTGTGGCAGGAGTGTAGTGGTGGGGATGAGAAGGTTATTTTGCTGCTCTGAGCCTCAGTTTCCTCGCTTAGGGAAAAGAAGACAATAATGGGCTTATTATGGGAATTACAGTGATACTGTTATATAAATGGTCAGCACCAAGGGCTGGGCTGCCCTAGATGGAAGCACAGTAATTGCTGTGTGTGTGCATGTGTGCGCATGTATGCGTGTGTGTGTGTGTGTGGTAGGTCCAGGAATGGGCATAGGTTAGGGATGTGTACAGGTCTGCAGGGTCACCCTGGCCCGCAGCCTTCTCTCTTGCTGGACTGAGGCTGGGAAGCCCCGCAGTTCGCTGGGCACTGTTCTCCGTCCTAGTCCTCCCCATCTGGGCTTCTGGGTGAACAGAGTCAGAGGAGGGGCCGTGAGCACATCTGGGTTTGCAGCCCCAGAGGACTCCGGGGTGGTGGGAGTCCTTCTTGGAGGTGGAGAAGAAGGGTGGGATCAGGGGTGCTGCTCTCCTTGTCCTAGCTGGCCACAGAGGGGAGTCGGGGGACAAGGGCAAGAAACGGATCCCGCTGGGATTGGTTGCTCACGCCTTCGGAGTTTGGGTGGGGTGTCCGCAGGTCTTTTGTCAGGCTCTCCACACCTGGGGCTGTGGTACCTGCTGACTGTGGCATATGGAAAACGCACCTGACCCGGGGTCCAAGACTCCTTCGTCTTGGTTCTTACTGCTTTCCGGGCAGGGTGCTTGACATAAGCTGTAGTCCATTCACCTACAAAATGCGCTAAATTTCTGCTTTCACCAGGTCAACGGGGCGTGACTGTGGGAAGCCACATGAGGTGACAGTCATTGAAATCCCTGGTCAAGCTGCTCTCAGAGGCCAGCCTCCACTAGATGCCAGGTCAGGCATGTGGGAGCCCCACCCCTTGGTCCAGGTTTTTCCAATTATGCAAGTCACACTTGTCTGTGGAGTTAAAAAAAAAAAATAGGGGCGCCTGGGTGGCTCAGTGGGTTAAGCTGCTGCCATCGGCTCAGGTCATGATCCTGGAGCGCCAGGATGGAGTCCCACATCGGGCTCCCTGCTTGGTGGGGAGTCTGCTTCTCCCACTGACCTCTCTCCTTTCATGCTCTCTCTCTCTCAAAAAAATAAATAAAATCTTTAAAAAGAGAAGAAAAAAATATACAAAAATATAATATACATTTGTTTGCTTATTTAATAGGCAGGGGAAGGCCTGTGCTGGCCCGAGTTCCTCCACCATCCAGCAGGTTGTCTGGGGACCTCAGCTGCCTGTGGGGAAGGATCCTGGGGGACAGGAGCCTATTTCTCAGGGGTGATTGCTGCCCAGGAGTCACAATGGGACGAGCCAGGGGAGTCACAGGTGGGTGGCACCCAGAAAACCCAGCTTAATTTAAATTTTAGATAAATAATAGATAATTTTTTAGCATCTGTATATCCTATTTAGTATAAATATGTCTCAAGTAGTCTGTCCTGTATTTTTATTTAAATCTGGCAACCCTTTTGGCAGCCCCCTCCAGCCCTCAGCCCCCCTGCAGCAGCTCCCCAGGCCTCTGTACACCTACCTCCTTTTTCTCCTCTTTAACTCTCAGGAGCTCATCCCTCTTCATGCCACAAGGCCCAAGTCAGATGTTGCCTCCTCTGAGAAGCCACCCTAACTCTCCCGGTGCTTCTAGGACAAACCTGGGGCCCTCTGCTCAGTGGATGTGGGGTCTGAAGGTGCTGCGGGGAGGCCCAACAGGAAGGGCGGCGGGGTAGGCCAGAGCAGGCTCACCTCCTGTACTCATGAAGGCGTGTGTGTGTGTGGGGGGGGTGGGGGTCCATGGGGTGGGTGGACACAACGGGCTCAAACCCTTCCGCTGCTTTCTAGCGGTCTGACGTTTCTCCTCTCCCTTCCCAACATTTTTTTTTTTTGACACCCTGATAAGGTGAAAAATAGTCATTGATTTTAATTTATATTTTTAAAATTATGAGTCAGGCTGAGCTGCTAATATGTCTGTTATCCACACAACTCTCTGGATCCGCTCTGACTTGTCTTGCTAGTTCTTTTACTGGGTTCGATAGAAATACACTCGTGCTTTCTTCTCGTGCCTTCATGGTTTGGTTTTTACATTTAAAACTTTGATCTACCTGAAGTTCATTTGGATGTGGACGAAGGCATGGGTCCTCATGTGATTGTTTTCTATTTTTTAAAAAAATATTTTATTTATTTATTTGACAGAGATCACAAGTAGGCAGAGAGGCAGGCAGAGAAAGAAGGAGAAGCAGGCTCCCTGCTGAGCAGAGAGCCCGATGTGGGGTTTAATCCCAGGACCCTGAGATCATGACCTGAGCCAAAGACAGAGGCTTAACCCACTGAGCCACCCAGGCGCCCCCACATGTAATTGTTTTCTAAATGGCCGGCTGTCTCCCCCGGGCTCTTTATGGAATAATCCATTCCCCCGCTGACCTAGTACCACATCTAGCACATTCTAAATTTCCACGTGGACTTGGGGTCTCTTTCTGGTCTCTCTATTGTGTTTTTTTGATCCTTCTGCCTATTTTTGGATGGTGCCAAATTGGTTTATTTATTCCAGTTTTATATTTCTATTACCTGATATTATTATTATAATTTTTTAAGGAATGTCCTGGCTATGTTTCCCTTGTGCATTTTCCAGATGGATTTTTGTGTTCTTTTACCCACGTAGTGGGTAAGCAGTAGAAATAATCGCACCATCGTCCCTGTTATGGAGGGAAAGTCCTGGAATCTGAGAAGGTGTTAAAACAGGGCCCCGAGGATCTGGAAGGTTACATGCTATGCGTGTGGCAGGTATGCAGAGAGATCTGAGGACACATCCCATTTCTCACAATACTGTCTTTTAGTCAAGACAAAATGTGTTTTTCCATTCATTCGAGTCTCTTTTCTATCTCTCAGGAAAGTTCCCAGCTTTTCTTCGGATACGTATTATGTATTTCTTGATAAATGACCTTCTATGTAGTTTGGTCTTTGTGTCACTCTTATGAATGCGTTCCTTCCTTCCAATGTACTTTCTAACTGGTCATGTCAGTTACAGGGGATCTTTCTAAAAGGCCAGTCTCGCTCAAAACCCTTCGGTGACTTCCTGTTGCCCCGGGATAGACTCCACACTTGCTCCCTGGCTTACAAAATCCTGGGGGGGGGGTCTGGCGGGGCATCCCCATCCCCCTCCTTCTCTCTTGCTTTCTGGGGTTCAGCTGCTGCACCTGCCCTCCCTCTGCCTGGTCCCTACCCCATTACCTCCTCCCCAAATAACCTTGAGTTCTGAGCTTAATGGAGACCCCCTCAGGGGGAAGGGGACCCCTCAGATGAAGTCAGATTAAGCTGGGACACTCTTTTATGCTTTCCTGTATGACAGTGGGATCAGGAAAACTCTTCTCTGGGAGGCAGGCACCTGCCTGCCTTTTCTGCTGCTGATTCCCCTGCCCTAGCATCGTGCCGGCAGGCGCCAACTGTTGAGTAAAGGCGCATATCTAGACAGCAGTTGTGTGTCCCCCACTTCAGGTCTGGAGCACCCGGACATTCAGGACTGAGGACCCCCACAAGAAGGAAGACACTGTAAGCTTCTCATCTGCCTCCCATGGCTTTGAAGTAGAAGACAATGGCCGGGGACTGTCACTCCACGGGCTGTCATCCAGCCCTCAGCAGTGATCTGTATGAAGGCGGCGTGGCATTGTAGGGGATGACAGAGGCAAGGATCTCAGGATAAAAGCATACGGAGTGATTTCGGCCGGGACGGAAACGCTCTGTAAATACTTGGTCGAATGAATGAATTGGGTATAAAGCAGGCACGGTTGGAAGCTCCAGTAGCATCAAGGGTGTCAAAGTGATGTGATTACTTTTTATTCCCTTACCTTCTGTCTTCTCAGTTGTCTACAATGGACTCAGGCAACTTGTATGATGAAAAAAAAAAATTCCCTAAAATTGTGGTCAAAGCTTTTCCGCGATGGCACTGCACTCAGTGGCCACCAGAGGGCAGGGCTGCCCTACTGTTGGGGACCGCAACCTGCCCACCGAGATTTTTCTAAAGACTTGAATGTGGAGGTTTCATTTACTGGCCTAGGGGCCTTCCTGGTGACCGAAATCAATCCCATGTCCCCCTTAGCTAGATCTCAGCTCTCCAGATTGGAGACAAAAGTCTTCTTTTTTTCCCCTTCTTGTGTGAAGAGCACAACTTGTCCCCGGGGCCCCCACTCCATCTCTGAACCGACCATTGATTGAGAGCTGAGAGTCTTTTCTGAGAATGGGACTTGTCCCTACCTTCATGGAGCTTGTCCCAGGCTTCAGATTCACACAGAAAAACTCAGGGCTGGAGAGATTCTAAACCTTGCAAAAAAAGTCAAGACCTTGCTTCAGGGGGTGCCTGGGTGGCTCAGTTGTTAAGCCTCTGCCTTCGGCTCAGGTCATGATCCCAGTGGGCTGGGATGGAGCCCATGGGGCTCTCTGCTCAGCGGGAAGCCTGGTTCCCCCTCTGCCCTCCCCCTGCTTGTGTTCCCTCTCTTGCTGTGTCTCTTTCTGTCAAATAAATAAAATCTTAAAAAAATAAAAAAGACCTTACTTTAAGAACCTGTGTTATTTTGTGTGTGTGTGTATTTGTGTGTGTGTCCATTCACACACACACCCAGTGTCTTCTGCTCAGGGACTGCTCCAGGTACAGGGGAAGCCGCAGACCCTGTGCTCAGGAGACTTGCAAGTTCGGTGGTGGGTGGTACCCAAGGTGAAGGTGGTGAAAAGTGCTCGGAAGGAAAACGAGCAAGATAAGGGGATTGACAGCGACAGGCTAGGGGAGCCGGGAAATCTCCGATGAGGTTCATTTTGAGCAGAGACCTTCATAAAAGGAGGGAACTAGGCTAGTGCCATCTGGGAGAAGGCAGAGCAAGGGCCCGGAGGCAGGAGTGTGTTCAGGTGGCAATGTGTTTGCTCAGTTGGGAGTGTGTGTGTGAGCTGCGGGTCCGGGAGGCGTGTGAGGTCCCACAGATCCGGGGGGCGCTCATAGATTCTGCCTTTCGCTCCGGCTGTGTTGCTGTGATGAAAATAGTCTGTCAAGGCACAAGGTGGCAGCACGGAGACCAGCCGTCCAGGCGAAACGATGGTGGTGGCTTTGCACCTGGGCCACTCAGTAAATACTTGCCGAATGGAGCTGAGCTGTTCCCCACGGAGCTGGCTTGACATCGTGACTTCCTGATCCCCTAAAGAGAATAGAAAAATCACCATAGGAACAAAGCCTCCGAAGGAAAAACTACCGTGGTTTTGGTGGTTGGGGTTAAAGGAAGATCTATTTCTGTTCTCCAACAGGAACCTCGGAGTTCTAAAGGGGAAAGGATCCTGGTCAGAAATCCCTGGCCACGTCTCAAATTTGACAGAGGAATTCTCTGAAGCTCCAGGTGACATGACTGATCCATGGTCACACAGTGTCTTGGTGTCTCTCTTTCTGCTTTGTTCCTTTTCTCAGGCTCTCAGATGGGCCCGTCTCTGTTCCCAGGACACAAATCACCGCCCCCCCCCCACAAGGTTCCTAAGGTCTGCCAGCCAGTGACTCTGGTGCTTGCCACTCGGCCAGGTCATGGCCAAAAGCCCAACCTTGCCTCCTTCTCCCAGGACCCCGAGCTGGCTCTGGTCCTCTCGCCACTTAGCAGGCAATCTGGTTCTCTCACTCCCCATCCACAGCAGGAACAGATTCTGTCCTTTACCGACGTTTTCACGCAATGTGGAGAAGAGGGGGAGTTTGCAGCATCTCTCAGAATTACAAGTGCCCATGTCTTTGACCTGCAAGTTCTGCCTTTAGGATGTATTCCAGGGAAACAGCTGGAGACTCATATCTCGGGATCACTGTTCAGCATACCGAATCCTGAAATCACCTTGTGCGAAATGCAGCCTGTGACTCCATGCTCTCCTGATCTGCCCCAGCTCTGGCCTCCCCTTCTGGGTCTTTCCTGTGGGCCCCTCTTCTGCTACCCAAGCTCTAAATGGGACTCTTTCTCCAGGCAAGTCTCCCACCACTTCCCCGCTCTGCGTGCTATTTTGGTATGACTCTCAGTTCCTTTGGTTTTCAGTGTCATCTCTATGCGGACTCTCCCCCTGTTAGGTCTTCCTTCTTCCTTCAATCCTGAACTCTTGACTGCCCCAGTCCCGTTCAGCCAGCTGCCATTTGTTTGTTTGTTTGGTTTTTTAAATATAATTCACACACCATAAAATTCACCATTTTAAAGTGCATGTTTCAGTGTTTTTTTTGTTTTTTTTTTTTAAAGATTTTGTTGATATATTTTAACAGAGAGAGAGAGATCACAAGTAGGCAGAGAGAGAGGGGAAGCAGGCTCCCTGCTGAGCAGAGAGCCCCATGTGGGGGCTCCATCCCAGGATCTTGAGCTCATGACCTGAGCTGAAGGCAGAGGCTTTAACCCACTGAGCCACCCAGGTGCCCCTGGAACATTTTTTTTAAAGATTTTTATTCATGTATTTATTTGCGAGCATGCAGCGAGGCAGGGGGAGGGGCAGCGGGAGAGGGAGACGCAGACACCCTGCTGAACAGGGACCCCCCACCCCTGAAGCAGGACTTGATCCCAGGACCCTGAGATCATGACCTAAGCCAAAGGAAGGTGCTTAACTGACTGAGCCAACCTGGTGTCCCAATTCCAGAACATTTTTATCACCCCCAAAAGAAACCAGTCACACTCATTCCCAAATCTCCCCGACCCCTAGGCAGCACGTGTTTCCTTTCTGTCTCTGTGGGTTTGTCTATTCTGTCAACGGAATCAGACAGTACAAACCCTTCTGTGTCTGACTTCTTTCACTTAACACTCTGCTTCTGAGGTTTACGCATGTTGTCGCCTGTCTCGGGACTTCATTCCTTTCTGTGTCCCAGCACAATGTCATGTTATGCCACGACATTATGTTTATCCGTTCGACAGTGGACAGACATTTGGGTTCTTTCCATTTGGGGGCTATTATGAATCAGGTTGCTATGGATATTTGTGTACAAGTTTTCATGTGAACATGTGTTCAGTTCCCCTGGATGTACACCCAGGAATGGAAATTACGTTTCACTTTTGGAGGAACTGCCAAACTGTTTCCCAAAGAGGCTTCACCAGCATTCCCACCAGTGGTGTAGGCGTTCCCGCCTCCGGCCTCTACGGATTCCCCCTGGAGGGGCCTCATGGGGCTCCCACAGGCAATGAGTCCATATGTGAACCCTCTCTCCTTTGTCTTGATCCCTGACCCATAGCTGACTGTTCAAGCCAGCCACTTGGGGACCACTCTTCAAACTGGCTACATTCTTAACCTCTTCAATCAACTCATCAACAAGTCTTCTCAGGGCTGCCCCCCAAATAGATCCCCAAGCTTTCCATCTGCCCATCTCCACTGCCAACATCCTATCCACTCACTTGAATGGTCTCCGTGGTCTCCGGTTGGGATCCCTACCTCCAGGCTTGCTCCCACCAATCTACTCTCTAGCAGAGTTAGTTAAAAGGAATTTTAAAAATTAAATCAAAATTATACACACACAGACACACACACACACACATATGTATATATATATATATATTTTTTTTTTTTCTAGAAAAATCAGCTATTAACCAGAAGGGACTATGGCCTACAAGCCATCCCTGATCTGACTGCCTGTTACCTCACAGACCTTATCTCCTACCTTTCTGCCTTGGCTCACTCCAATCTAGGCTCACAGGTTTCCTTACTGTTCCTAAAACCCACCAGGACCACTCCAACCACAGGGCCTTTGCCCTTGCTCTAGCCCCTGCTGGTACGCTCTTCTCCCAGATGTCCATGTGGCTCTCTCCTTTGCACTCGTTCACACATCACTCAGTGACGCCGTCTCTTGCCCAGCGATCTGACGTTGTAACTCCTCCCCAGCTCATCCTTCTCTTCGCTTTTCCCCCCATAGCCCTTACCATTCTGTAACATAGTACAGATTGTATTTCTTGTCTCCCCTTCTGGAATATAAACTACATTTTTTGGCTGCTTTGTTGACTTCTGTATCCCTTGTGCCTACAACAGAGCCTTGCCCCAGAGTAGCTCAGCAAGTGTGTGTTCAGTGAGTAAAGGAATGAATGAAGCACAGCCCGTCCCACCACTCGCCTCTTTCCCAACCCCCAGTCTTCTGCCTCAGAAGTGACCACTTTTCGCTCTTTGTTCTGGCTGCTCACTCTGGTTCTCTGCCTAACGGGCCACTGCTGCTGGTTCTGATTTACCCACTGAAACCATCTCTTGACCTCCTTGGACACTGCCCCCACCTCTTTTCCATCGTCCCCAAGCTTACATTCTACATTGTGTTAAATCATCAGAACTACGTAAACAGTGTTCTCTGCAAAGACAAATTTGCACTCTATTTCCTTCCTTACCTGGTTTTTTGCTCCTCCTAGTGCTCATGGGTTGTATTGTTTCCTGCAATGTTTATTGCAATTATCACAAGCCTGATAATTCACACATGTGGCACCATATTAGAGATTCTTAGGACTTTTTCTTCCTCTGTGGTCTGTGTCACAATTTGCAATTATACATCTCTTCGAATGTCTTCTCTCTTAAATGTCTGTCACTGGAGCATAAGCTTCTAGAAGCTTCTCTGTCTACCAGGGCATTCCCAACACGTGGCATCTCACTCCATTCCTGGCACATAATAGATACTCAATACATTTTAGTGACTAAATGAATGGTTGAAACTGTCCACGAATGTGGCCATTAGTAGCTGGTTGGTTTGACAAATTGTGGAGTTGTCCCTGTTCTGAAATAGTGTTCATTTAGAAACAATAAGCTTGAGAGGCTGAACACTCTTCCTTATCATCATTGTTTTGATTCTTTTTTTTTTAAGTGCATTTATTTTTTTCAATAATCTCTACACCCCTCTGGGGGCTTGAACTCATGACCCTGAGATCCAGAGTCGCATGTTTTTCTGACTGAGCCAGCCAGGTGCCCCTGACTCTGTGGGTCAGGAACTCACTTCCTCATTACTGTTTTTACAGCTTAACATTGTGGGGCACCTGGCTGGCTCCGTTGGAAAAGCGTGAGACTCTTGATCTGGGCCAGGAGCCCCATGTTGGGTGTAGAGATTACTTAAATAAATGTTAAAAAACCACAACAACTTAACATTGTGTTTTTTTCCTATGAGACTGAAACATGGTTATGACGTCAGAAAATATAAAAAAAGAAGAAATAAACCCCATCATCTAACTCATCTGGCAATAAGCACTTTTAACGTCTCCAGCATGTCCTTTCCAAGCTATTTGCCTTTTTGTTTTCATGGAAATTCTTCCAAGCTTCAACAGCCTTTACCGCAAATCCCTGCTGCTGGCTTGCAACAACTCAACGACCACGTTCTCTTAACAGCGCCCTGTGGCTGTCCCTCCCTGCCAGAAGTACCAGACCTCAGGGGTGCCGGGGTCGCTCAGCTGGTTAAATGTCAGGGTCCAGATCTCAGAGCCCAGATCTCAGAGCCCTGATCTCAGGGTCATGAGTTCAAGACCCACTGGGCATAGAGCCTACTCTAAAAATTAATTAATTAATTAATTATAATTAATAAAGGCAGTATCAGACCTCAACGTCACTCTTTGAAGTGTTTTATCACATAGTTTCTGTCTGCTTGCTCCTCAGTGTCATCCTCCTTGAGTGGAGACATACTGTGCGCCACATGCTGTCTTATGTGGCTTTGGTGTTGCACACACCGCTCTGTCCCCGTGGGGCTGGCTGTCACTTGAGCATATGAAAGCACCGTGGTGTATGAAACCAGTCGTCAGCTGATGGATATTCGCGCGCTGTTTCCCTCTTCTCCTCTTACAGATACAAACACCCCTCCCAATACAGCTTCGGGCATCTCTTCCTCCACTTTCTCAGGATAAAAATCCTAGAAATAGGACGGACACGGTAAAGGACAGTTGACAAGATGGAGACATCCAGATCTGCTGTCCGGCAAAGTTGTTTCAGTTTTCATCCCCAGAGCCGTGAGCAAGGGCCAGTTTTCGTTTCTGATACCCCTCTCGTGGGTGCCCCCCAGCGCTTCAGTCTCTCTGGGCACACCCGCCACCTGGCCTTTCAGGGAACAGACTCTGTTTCCAAACCCTTTCCTGGTCTCAACAGAGAGCTGACCCCTGACAAACCTCCCCCTTTACCTTTCGGATTCTCCCTCCGCCCCTCCGCCCTCCCTGCTCTGCGACTGTCCCCAGCAGCTCAGCATTTCACTCTCCTGTAACCTTGGTATCATTTGGCATCTTCTCTTCAAGGTCATGTATGAATGTCTTTCAAAAGACCAGTTGCACAGAGCCCTGAGATACCGAGGCTTCCATCTTGCCAGGCTCCCGTTCGTGACGACTTTCCCTCTCATGTGACACATGTTCATTGAGGGGCTTTTGGTGGAGAAGCTACATGTCGAAGTCTGAAAGTACAATGACATGGGACACTCAGGTGCGTGCCCACATCTCCTTCAAAGCCTCATCCTCCTTAGTTTCAGATCCGGGGGTTTTCCATACGGTAGCAGGATATGGGAGAGGGAGCCTTGTACTGATTTGTCAGTCATTGTAAAGAATATTTAAAAAAAAATATATATATATATATAAATAAAAAAGTGTTCGATTTTTTTAATCAAACACTTTTTAATTTATATATATATATATTTTAAATATTCTTTTTTAAAGATTTTATTTATTTATTTGATAGAGAGTCACAAATAGGCAGAGAGGCAGGCAGAGAGAGAGGAGGAAGCAGGCTCCCTGCTGAGCAGAGAGCCTGATGCGGGGCTCGATCCCAGGACCCTGGGACCATGATCTGAGCTTGAAGACAGAGGTTTAACCCACTAAGCCACACAGGCCGCCTAAATTGCTAAGTTTTTTAGAAGTCATGTCTACACCCAACGTGGGGCTCAAACTCATGACCCTGAGATCAAGAGTCAGAGGCCATGTCTGTCTGTCTTTTGTCTTACAAAAGGACTATGTATTTATTTTAGGAAGTTTGAGTAATAGAGACCAGCAAAAGGAGAAAAAACATCCCACTATTCCCCAGATAAGCATCATTACCATATGGTAGACTTCCTCCCGAGTTTGATGATTTCTTATATACACTCTCTGAAGAGAGCAAAAATAGGATCACACGTAGATATTGACCTACAACCTGCTATTTGTCACGTAATGAGAGCGTGACCATCTTCTCACGTCATCGCACATTTTACTGCAACAGAGAGGTGCGTAATTCCATCAGTCTGAGGGAGAGACTTCTGGAAGCTCATGTTGGCAGCAGCCCTGCTTGCCTCTGGGGTTGGTCGAGAAGAGAACCCCGACTCCTCTGGGCCCCATGGGCTGGCCCATCTCAGGATTACTGGACGGTGTGCCTCCTTGTCCCTCTGCTGTCCTACACGCTGACCACCACATCCCGGGCCCTAGGGTGTGAGTCTGTCATTCCCGATGGCCAAGCAAGCCCCTGAGTGGGCAGCGGGGAGGCTGGTTGTGGAGCAGAGACCCCAGGCCCCCCGAGAGCCTCTGAGAGGCACCCCCTCCCCGCCGCCTCCCTCCCCCCTTTCTCCATTCTCCCATGCCCTTCACATGCCATCAGCAGGGGCTGGTCATCATTAGCGTCTAAAACATATGCCAGCAGAGTCATGGGGTCCCGGGCCCTTTGTCTTCCAGCCACTTCACCGGTGAGTGCCCTGAGTGCTGCGGGCTGAAGGCCGTGGGCACAAAGGCCAACGGCTCCCCTGCCCGCTCTGGCCGCCCGATGTTCTGGAAGCCTCCGCCCTCCCCACGGTCCTCTCCCAGCAGCCCCGTCTGGGAAGGCTGCCTCTTCAGCCCCGTAGCCCGCCAACCGCTCCCCCCTCCCAGCATCTCAGGCTTTTCAAAAGCGGAGGGAAGAGGCGGAGATGTGACTCCCCCCTTTTATTCCGGCCTCCCTCCCCTGCCCGCCTGCATTTGGGCCTACGGAAGGGAGGCAGCGAGTGTCCACGAGGAGGTCACGGCTTTGTTAGGGAAAGTCAGAGCCTGGCGGACCATCTTTCTCCCCGCTGGCTTCGGCTGAAAGGGTGGGGGCCCTTAACAACATTTGTTTCCTGTCAATGACGGTCTCGGGGCTTGTGATCTCAAGGCCAGGCCACCAGCAGCCCTGGGGACGTCACCGCAGATCAGAGGTGGGGGTGGACCGTCTGCGCCGCTCGGGGTGGGGGCCGGGTGTGTGGGCGAAGCTGCCTTACGCAGTGGGGGCTCTTACAGAATCCAGAGACCTTCCAGGGCACACATGGCCGCCCTTCCCTTCTCTGACAAGTTGGGGTGTGATTTACCTACAGTGAATGGTCCACGTGCTAAGTACACCTTTTGTGGGCATCTGACAGATGCACACCCCATCAGGACATAGAATATTTTCCTGACTCCAGAAAGTTCCCTCCCCTCTCTTCCCAGCAGACCCTCCTGGCCATCGCCAGGGGCCACACTCAGGGGTAGAGTTCTGCCTGTTGGAAAACTTGATACAAACAGAACCTTCTGGATTCTTCCACCGCATGACATGTTGTTGTTGATCTATGTTGTTGTATGCACCAGTAGTCTGTTCCTTTTCCAAGTAGTATGCCCTCTAGGGAAACACCACAATTTTTAATAAGTTTTTTCCTCCACAATCATCCCCTCTGCATTTTTTCTTGTTTCGTGTTTTTTTCTTCCTTCCTTCCTCCCTCACCCCCTCCCTTCCTTCCTTTTTTTAGTAGGCTCTGCGCCCAGCTTGGAGCCCAATGCAGAGCTTGAACTCATGACCCTGAGATCAAGACCTGAGCTGAGATCAAGTCACATGCTTAGCCCCCTGAGCCCCCCAGTTGGCCCCACCTAGGTTATTTGTACAGCACTGAACCGATCTAAACGTATTTTTTCTTTATAGATGATGCAAATCCATGTACATGTATGAATATGTTTTTCGGGTCCTGGCTTGTCGTCCTGTGTTATACTCCACATGTCACATCTGTACCCACCACAGCTTACACATACCAAGTGGGGTTTCCCCCGGGAAGACTGTTTTCTTTCTCATTCTGTGGTGTTTGGAAGGTATATTATACTGCTCCAGGGGTGACCACTAATGAATACGTTTATTACATAAAACCTTTAGTTATCTCCTGACTTAGAGATTTAGATATTGTGTCTTGGTTTCCCAGTAGAAGCCGTATTGACGTTAGTCATGAACTACTTCTCTCCCTCTCTTGCCCACTGGTCTGCTGCCTGGGATTTTATCTCTGTAAATGGAAATAAACAGCTGTTACTTGATTTTTCAGTTTCAAGATATTGTTTTATTTGCACCTAACAGTCTGAGACCTTATTCTATTTTATGTTTCTTGCCTTCCTGCATCTCCCATTTGGAGTTTGTTGAGTTATTTCTACGTGGTCAGAGCATAGGACCTGTTCTTTTTTTATTTTTTTTTAAAGATTTTGTTTTTTAAATTTATTTGACAGAGAGAGATCACAAGTAGGCAGAGAGGCAGGCAGAGAGAGAGAGAGAGGAGGAAGCAGGTTCCCTGCTGAGCAGAGAGCACAATGCGGGACTCGATCCCAGGACCCTGAGATCATGACCTGAGCCAAAGGCAGCCGCTTAACCCACTGAGCCACCCAGTCGCCCCAACATAGGACCTGTTCTTAAAACTTTGCCTCCCTTTGCCAATCTTTTGGGTTTTGTGCTTGGGTTATTTACATTTACATTTAATATTAACCCTTCCCGACTTGTGCTGAAGCTTCAGAACCCTCTCGTGTTGGATCCTTGCAGCTCTTCATTCATGATCTGGGGTCTTTACACCTGAAGAAGAGTTTAGGGCAAGACTAGATCCTTGGTAGCGGCACCTGGGTAGCTGAGTTGTTAGGTGTCTGCCTTCGGCTTGGGTCATGGTCCCAGGGTCCTGGGATCGAGCCGGCATCGAGCTCCCTGCTCAGCGGGAAGTCTGTTTCTCCCTCTCTCACTCCCCCTGCTTGTGCGCTCTCACTGTGTCTCTCTCTGTCAAATAAATAAATAAAATCTTAAAAAAAAAAAAAAAAAAAGGACTAGATCCTTGGCTCATATTTTTCCATGAGAATGTCACTTTGGTTAAATATTAATTGACATTAACTGTTATTAATCGATAATTAATTGATTAATTGATAATAAATCTAGGATCCCCTCCTCTTTTCTTATGTCTACAGATTCAGCACCAGCCTTTCTCTGTGCCCAATGTCTCTGTCTCTCAAAAAATTACCCCCTTTTAACTAAAGTATTATCGAGATATAATTCACATGCTATACAAGTCATTCATTTAAAGTGCTCAGTAAAATGGCTCTTATTATCTTCACAGAACTATGCCACCATCACCACAGTTTTATTTATTTTATTTTACTTTTTTCCAAAGATTTTATTTATTTATTTATTTATTTGAGAGAAAAGAGAGCACGAGCAGGGGGAGAGGAAGAGGGAGAGGGAGACTCCCCACTGAACCAGGAGCCGCACGTAGGGCTGGATTCCAGGACCCTGCGATCATGACCTGAGCCGAAGGCAAACGCTCAAAGGACTGAGCCACCCAGGCGCCCCACGGATGCATTTTAAAAAATGTGACTTTGGAGTCAGAAGACGGGCCTTCTTGGGTGACTCAGAAACTGGCCCTGGGTGCCTGGGTGGCTCAATGGGTTAGGCCCTGCCTTCAGCTCAGGTTATGATCCCGGGGACCTGGGATCGAGCCCTGAATGGGGCTCCCTGCTCAGCCGGGAGCCTGCCCATTCCCCCCTGCCCCTGCCCCCCGCCTCTCTGCCTACTTGTGATCTCTCTCTCTCTCTGTCAAATACATAAATAAAATATTAAAAAAAGAAAGAAAGAAACTGGCCCTGGAGGCAGCTCCCCCAGAGGGCTCTGCCAAGAGCTCCACTCCAAGAGCCCCACTGTCGGCTTCTCGAACAATTGCACAGGGGATGCTCTGAAGGTCATCACTTCCAGCGGGCAAAAACCAAATCAAACTCCCAGAAATCCTTGCGCCACTCTCATTACCACCACCCCTGCCACCCCCGCACTGTGCATGGCCAACCGGGCCTCAGAGCCTTGGCGGATCAGGTCACGGTGCACCGGCTCTGCCCAAGTCTGGCGTCACTCTCCAGGGGCAACGGGACTTGAGGGGATGGCGTGGGCTCTCCGGGCCTCCATTCCTTTGAGCAGGGCATGAAATACAAGATGAGCCCCATCGGGTGGGGCTCCGAGATAGGGACGGAGCTGAGTGCCCGTAAAAAGGCCACTTCAGGCCCCCTCCACAACAGCCACTGTTGCATCTGGAGGAAGGACAATCCAGAGCTTCTGAATGCCTCTCCTGTGATGCACTAATGGATGTACATTATCGTGTCCTTCCTGGCCACCAAGTCACTCTCCTGACTTCAACTCCTGGCTAGAGAACTCTGCTTTCTTTTGGAAAAGCATCTGTCTTGCCTGAGGCCTCACAAAAGCATTTTCCCCACAAAAGGGCTATTATGACCATCTCTGCATTAGAATGGCCGCTGCTGGCATCTGGGCTCTGTCTGGAACTTGCGGGCAGCAGGAACATCAGGTAGGAGAGCTTAGTGTGTCCTTAATGTCTGTGGCATCTCCAACAAGACCCCTGCCTCCAGGAAGTTCACTCTGATTGCACAGGAACAAGCCCCCACTTTGAAGAAAGGGATTAAGACAAGGGAGTGAAGGAAAAAAACATACACATGTGTCCATATACCTATGTACGGAGGGGGTGACCTTTATTTAATTTTATTTATTTATTTATTTATTTATTTAAGAGTTTATTTATTTATTTGACAAAGAGAGATCACAAATAGTCAGAGAGGCAGGCAGAGAGAGAGAGGGAAGCAGGCCCTCTGCTGAGCAAAGAGCCTGATGTGGGACTCGATTCCAGGACCCTGAGATCATAACCAGAGCCAAAGGCAGAGGCTTAACCCCCTGAGCCACCCAGGCACCCCTTAATTTTATTTATTTTTTAAAAGTAGTTTCCTCACTGGGTGGAGCTTGAACTCAACACGGAGCTTGACTTCATGACCCTGAGATCAAGACCTGAGCTGAGATCAAGAGTCTGATGCTTAACCGACTGAATGACCAGGTGCCCCAGAGTGGGTGACATTTTTAATGTGGGACTGTCAATATGAATTCACAGGCCTGTGTCCCCACTTCCCATCACATGGAAATCGGCCCTGTGTAGAGACACGGGGGGCTCTTTACTTGGGGCTGACCCCTAGAGGACCCCTGGACTCCTCAGGCAGTGGCCGGCAGGGTTCTGCCAGGTAGAAGAGAAGGAAATTCGTCAAGCCACCCCCTGGCTTCCTCTGGGATTTGGGGAGAAAACAGAGATCTGACTAGTCCATGGAGGGGCCTGGAGCAGAAATTTCCAGAAAAACAGGAAAAGCAGGAGAGAGGCCTATAAGGAGGAGGGACAGAGCTTTTTTCCTTGGCCCAGCAGACTCTGCTGTCCCCATTCTAGAAAACTAGCTATTTGGGGGGCACCTGGGTGGCTCAGGTCATGGTCCCAGGGTCCTGGAATGGAGTCCCCCATTAGGCTCCCTGCTCGGCAGGAAGCCTGCTTCTCCCTCTACCTCTCCACCTGCTTGTGTTCCCTCTCTTGCTCTCTCTCTCTGTCAAATAAATAAATGAAATATTTTTTTAAAAAAGCTATTTTTACCACCAAGTTTGACGTTAGATATGAGCTTAAAACCACAGAACCTCAGGCTAGTTGGGATGAAGGGTCCATCTACCCCACAAGCCCTCCCTGCCTCTACCCCACAAGCCCGTTTTGCCACTGTTCAGAGGAAACAGACCCTGAGCGGTGATTCGGGCCCAGGTTTCAAGACCCTCCAGCAGCACAGCTGGGCCAGAACCCTGCCCCAGCTTCTTCCTCCACTCTTGACTCTGCCTTTGGACCCTGAGGTGGCTGCAAACTGATTCCTGGGAAGGGGCTGGATGGATTCCGGCTCCTGGGCCCCCGCTGGCCATTCCCCACTCTGCCCCACCTCCTCCCTCCCCCCAACCCCCATCCAGACGGAGGCCCAGGCTGCTGTACTAATGCACGCATTAGAGGATAAAAGCAGTCTCAAGGGGCTCTTCAGGAGGCCCCTTCGGCTGTAATAAAGCAAATTAAAACCCCATTCAAGGGTCAATTGAAATCGCTTTCATTCCAATTCTCTGCACAAATTGATTCCTCTTTGCCCTTGGGGTCAAACTGAAGGCCGAGGAAGAGGGCCAGCTGCAAGGGGCTATGGCTGGGCGTGTGTGGGGGCAGAGCGTAAGGGGGCCAGGGGACCTTCCCCTCTCCCTGGGCCATTAGGGCACCGGGGACCTTCTTCTTTACTCTACTCTAGGCTTCAGGGTCCCTTTTGGAGGCTGGCTCTACGTCTACCCCCAAGCCCCATCAAGCTCCCCTTGGAAGCATGCTTAATTAGTGTTCCCATTGGCAAGAATCTACTGGTTCTCTACTGTTTCTCACACTGGCTCAGGAGTCTTGCAAGAATCCTCTTACACACTGTGAGACGGGACTTTAAATGCCCTCAGGGAAGCTCAGAGAAGTAACTCGCCCAAGGTCGCAGAGCTCCTGGTTTCCTCCTCCAAATGTATGAGCCTTTCAGCACCCCCCCCCCCCATCTCTGAACATGGTCCCATGGACTAACTATCCAGCTCAGCTGCTTAAACCAGAATGTGGAACCTTCTTTAAGCCCTCCCTTTAATAAATAAATACATATATACCTACCCTTCCTTTGCTTCACTCCCACATCTGCTCCAAGTTCCATTGATTCTGACTCTAAAAAGAAGCTGTTGGTTGTTTGCCCTCAGATTGATTCTGCAGACAACAGCCAGAGCCATTTCTTAAAGGAATTCTAGTGGATTCCATTACTCCCTTACTCAGAACTCAGCCTTGGCTTCCCCCTGTTTTTGGCGGAAAATCTGAGTCACCATCTGATGACTGTCACAGCCCTCAAGACCCATCCCCTCACACTCCTCCATTCCCAGGGTTGCTCCCCTCCGCTTTCTCCCATTCCAGCAGCTCCTGGAACTCTCTTATTTTCTCTACCCCAGGACCTTTGCACTGTCTGTTGCCTCTGCTAAGAAGTTTTCCCCTCCACTCTCCCACTCAGTTTCCTTCATTGTATTTACCACAGTTTGTAATTCTTTATTAATGTGAAAATTAGTAACAGGATGCCTCACCAAAATGGAGTCGCCAGGGAAAGCTGTCACACCCTGCCCCTTGTGGTAAGTTACCTAGACTTGACCTTGCACATGGACACTCCTGTACTACTTCAGCTGGAAGAAGAGAAGCTTTCCTCACCGCCCAGGGCCAAGCTCCACCAGTGAAAATTCAGCACATTTCAAACTTCCAGCTGACTTCAGTGTACCTTCAGTTCTTAAGAGCCTTCCCAACTCACCCCTTTTCTCCTTTAAAAGCGCACCTCTCCTTCGTTCCCCAGACTTGCCTGGGTTCTGCTGCAGCTTTTGTGTCCTGGACTGCAGTTCTTTTTTTTATTCCCGAATAAACCCATCTTTTGCTGGCAACACCACTGGCAGTGTTCTGTTTCTAAGGTTAACCTTGACTAGCTCATTTTCAATTTCCCTAGAGCTGAATTCCCCACGGGGGTGGCTCTGTCCCGGCACATGTACGGATCCAGAGCCGTGTGTTGAGTGCGTGAGTTGTAGAAGCAAATCTGGGCCCTCCAAGCCAGCACTTTCCCCATCACACCTGGCAGCCTACTCTGCACCACATGAGCACCCACTGGGTGCCTGGTTTGGGGTAGAGAGCAGATTGGACAGTAGCTGCTTCAGAGTCAGCATAACTCAGCTCTTCCCCACCCCCAACCCCCTCCCTTTCTTGTTCTCCCAGTCTGCTCCCCCAGACCCCACTAAATCCTGCCCAAATTCTCTCCCCACAAACCTTGCATCCAGGCAAAGCCTAGGGCCTGAACCTGGCCCTTTAATGACCCTTCCCCCTCCTCTCTCCCTACCTTGCCCTCCCTTCCCTCCTCCACGCCCTGTGTCCAAAGCCCCCATCACCCCATCCACCCTGCTGTGTCCTTCTCAAGGAGCCTCCTTTCTGCTCCTCTCTGCAGCACAGGGCTGGGTCTGTCCGGGGTCCAGCAGTGTCCTGCTCCTTGGTCTCTTCTCCCAGAGAAAAGTCCCCCTGGCCCAGCCCCAGTGCCTGGAGTCCTTGTGCGTCTTTCCCACCTTGGGCTCCCCGTCACCCACCCTCATCACTGTCCTCCCTGCTCTTTCCTCTCCCCTGGAAGCCACCTCTGCACCTGTCTTTGTAACGCACTCACACCCTGGTGACATTGCTTTTCCAATTAAGCCATCGAAGGTGAAAAGCTGGGATGACGAAGGCAGCCTGGCCTTGTGCCTGTAGCCCAGCCCCGTGGGGGTGCCTCATCTCGCCCCCAGGGACCTCACACTCAGAGTCTCTAAAGGAACCTTCCCTTCCCTGTCCAAAGACCCTGGGTCTGCTCCTTCCTTCTTGCTTTTTTCCCTACCTCCCTCCCACTCTTTCTTCCACTCCAGGCTGGGCTCTCCTGGGCCAGCGCTTCTAGAATAATAAGGGTAATGGCTAGCCGTGTGCAGGCTCTGCTCTAAGATCTTTACGGGTATTATCTTCTTTCATCCACATGACACATGACAGCAACATGGGTTGGTGCAACCATTTCCCTCATTTCGCGGATGTGACAACCAAATACAGAGAAGCTGGGAATTTGCTCAGAGTCAGACAGCTCAGCAGTAGCTGAGTGGAGCTCAGACCAGGGAGTCTGGCTTCAGAGCTGTGCCCTTAACTATCTGATCAACACTTGTCATTTCCAGACTCCTTGCCCTCTGATCACCCACCCCTCACTGCTACAGAAATCTGGTTCTATTGCTCTCTGACTCAATCCCTAAATGGTTCTCTACTTCCTCCCCTCTAGTATTCTTCTCTCCTTCCAACACATGCACCCAGCCTTCCAGAAAACATAATCGGCTTTCTCTTGCCCTGAGCTCTTTGCATATGCTGTTCCCTCTGCCTGGATGGCCTTTCCTTTCTCCATCCTGGTGGCCTATTACATCAAGACTCAGCCCAACTCAGCATTTGCTTCTCTGGGAAGCCCTTACTGACCACCCACGGCCTCTACTTGGCAGAGCAAACTGCCCCCAGATGCATGCTTTCAAGGCCTGAGACTTCTAGAAAGTCCAGCTCCCCTAAAGCTGCCACATGCAAGAGATCATGTGGCAAAGCTAGAGAGAGACAGAAAGGGACATCAGAGGAGCCCCAACTCCTCTTGCCCCCAGCTGTCTGAGATCTTTCCAGCCCAGGAACCAGTCTTGTGAATGAGAGGTTTTGATAATTACAGATGCCAAGCTTTAAGCCGCCCCAGCCAATGCCAAGTGGGGCATGGACGTGCTGGCCTGACCCAACCCCATCATTCTGCAGATCTGTGAGCAACATAAGTATCATTTTAAACCACTAAGTTTTGGGAATGGTTTGTAGTATAAATTAGAGAACCAGAACAACCACTACAGGCACTTCAGTGTCTTTTAAGCTTTATCTCAGTTCCTATCTCTATCTCTACATATATCTCCATCTTATACCTCTTCCCCTTAACACATAGTGGCCGTTTTTTATGTCTAGAAATAAGTTTCTATATTACATAAAAGTGTACATGCAATAGAGAAATCAATGAAACCAAAATTGATTCTTTAAAAACACTAAAAAAATCGATGAATTCGTAAGAAAAGAATCAAGAGGAAAAGAGAGATGACATATCAACATTAGACATGAAAGGGGACCATAATTACAGATTCCATAGATGCTAAGAAGATTATAAGAAGATGTAATAAATAATTTTAAGCCAATAAATTAAAAAATTTAGATGAAATGGATATATTGTTAGAAATAGGCATCTGACTAAAACTGACACAAGAAGAAATAGATTATTAGAATTGTGCTAGTCAAGAGATTGAATCTGTAATTCAAAGCCAATCAACAAACAAACAAACATGCTATCACTGATAAATCATCCCAAACATTTAGGGAAGAGATAAACACCATTGTATACAAATTGTACCAAATTATTAATATGGAGGAGATGGGGGGATAAAGATTTCCAGCTTGTTTTATGAGGACAGCCTAATTTTGACACCAAAATCTGACAAGAATTGTATAACAAAGAAAAACTACAGGCCAATCTCATAAATATGGATACAACATCTTAAGTAAAATATTAACAAATTAAACCCAGTGCTAAATAAAGATAACAAGTCATAATAAATTAGGCTCAATCTAGGAATATATTGTGTAACACTAAAAATCAACACTGTAATTCACCACATTATCCCAACAAAGGGGAAAAGTTATATTATCTCAGGCAATCAAAGGCAGCTGTTCTAGGCTTTCAAAAGGAGCTAATGCTAGAGAAGCAAGCGCAATGGTCAGTCCTACCTGGTGGCATCTGCAACCTCCTAATCTATTTATTCTGGGGATAGAAGTTGTAGAAATATGTTTGACGCCTCGGGTGTTGACAGTGCTACTTGTGCCCTCTTGTTTCCAATGATGATCTGATTTTTTTTCTAATTGGATCTGGTCAGCAACCCAATTTTGGTCATAATTCCAGCCAACTTTTGTTCCTGCCTATTTTTGGATCCTGGTTCCCCAACCTACTCAGTGATCCTAAATACAATTCATTGGTCTTTCAGTTCTGCTGTGTGTAATTAAGAACTCAGCTAACTAAAGAAGGACAGAAGCTGGGTCAATCTGAACTTTTTTTCACCTGGCCTTTCTGCTACCATCAACTGCCCCTTAAAGTTAGAAGAATAATACAAAGAAAAATAAGATAAAATCACAATCTGATTTAGAGTGCTCACAAGCCTGGGGGGGGGGCAAGTGTAGGTAGAGGAGGAAGATGGAAAACAGCATGGAATTTGTTCCAGCAAAAAAGGCTACATGTATGGATGGGATGGGAAAGGGATTCTTTGCAGAATAGAGAAAGCCATGTTTCATGTCCCAGGTAGCACAAGTAGCCAAGGAGGGCTTGAGAGAACAAGTAGTGATGGATAAGCTAAATCTTAATGCAGGAGTTCAACTTTCCTGCGTGGCTGGAGAGAGGAAGAATGTTCCAGTTGTGGGAGTAGCATGGACAAAGACATGGAAGCTTGAGAAAGTAGTGTTTATGGGAATAGGAATGTTGTGGATGGTTGAAGTACCAGGATGCAAGACAGACAGGTGGGAGATGACCCTGGAAAGAGGGCAAGGCCAGATGACAAAGTACCTTGTTTACTATTTAGCTTAGATTTTTCCTGTATCCCAAAAGGAAAGGATTGTGGAATATAAAGCCAATGTCACCAACCAGGAATTCTCATGGGAGTGTTGGAGTCTGAAAGAACCTCTGACTGGGGATAAAGAAAGTTCCTGCAACTGGCATATTAAAACAAGCACCTTGAAAAATAAAATAAAATAAAATAAGCACCTTGATCTGAAGTTCAGTTTCATTCCAGCCCTCCCTCTCACCACCCCGTGACTCCTCAATTTGTTTCTCTTTTACTCCAGGTTAAGGTAGAGGCCACAGGAAAAGTACTTCAGCTGCTCTTCCCAGAGCACCCCCTTCCTCTCCCCCACTAATAATAAAAGGTTAACAACACCTTTCTCTCGGGATTTGGGGCACAGGAAGGAGCCTGCTCTGGACTAGACCCCAGGAGGGACAATGCAGCTTGCAGTTCACACTTCCGAGAAGGCAACTTTCCCGGGCCTCTACCCAATGAGTGAACTCACCCCTCCCCCACAACCACACCTTGCTGCCCCGCACTCCTAAACTGGAGCAGAGGGATTGCGATTCCCCATAACATCTTCATCACAGTTTCCAAACGTTGGGGAAATCTGAGGCATTGCAGACGCACTCCCCTTTGTGGGATATTTACCTTCAAGTGTGAACGAGGCAAATGACAGTCCAAGCGCGCACACAAGTAACTTCACCCTCTCCTCAACTACCTCAGCCGTTGCTCCAGGCCTACTCCACACCGGGGTGATAAGCCGCCTGCTTGTCCTAACTGGAGACCCAATACCATCCTTAATTAAGTTATTTCCTGATGGCTGCCAGGTGCGCCCTTCAGCAGGACGGTGTTAATTCCAGCCTCCGGGGACAGAGACCCGGCCCCCTTCCCCAGCACGTATGCCCTTGCGCTAGCCCCTACCGGGAACCCCCCCTCCTGAGCCCTACGGCCCCCCTTCTCATGGTCGGGGGAGTTGCTTGTTACGCTGCCAGGAAGTTCACGTCCGTTGCCCACCAGGGCGAGCCCGGCAGGTATATAAGGACCGAGGAGAGCTACCCGGACAAGGCGGAGGCGGAGGAGGAGAAAGGAAGGAAGAAAAGTCACCTAACGGGGCCGCCGAGCATCCTCGCCCGGCGCAGCAGAAGTCGCCCAGAACGCAGCCTCTCTGCAACAGGTAAGGGTATAGCAGCACGGAACCTCGCTCTTAGCCGGCATCCCTGTCCCTGGGCCCCGGGATGCTTTTGCCCGGCTCCCAATCGCTGACTTGAGGCGCCTTTGGCTCGCTGTGGTCCTGACTTCCCAAAACTTTCCCTACTGAGGGCGGCGTGGTAAGCCGCCCGCAGAGGTGCAGAGGGGGGCAGCCTCCGGATGGTGGGAAAACGGCTGCGGCGCTGAAAGCAGTGCCTTCCAAGAGCGGGCGAGAGCGTCTTCCCCGGGGAGTTGGGCTGTTAGGACTCCCGAGATTTCTACAGCCTTCTTGGGGAGATCTCGGTAAAGCCCCGCCTTTTGGCTCCTCTTCCTCTCGATTTTCTTGGGTAGGTGTCACTTCTTAAAAGCTACCATGTACTGTAGAGCAAATTAATGTCGGAAATGAGAGCGGGAGAGTAAAAGCTAGAAGTTACCATAAACTCCCTGCATTCCAGATTTCTTTAGATCCAGACCTCTGAATCCTTGTTTCTCTGCGCACGATAGTGCACCCGTTGTGGCTGAGCTCCGTCCAGACGCGGGTCTCCTCTGAAAGACCCAGCTGGGGTTAAAACGAGGTGGCCGGTGTGGGAACTGTCCAAGGTTCTGAACCACCCTCTGTGTGTGCCCTCAATGGGACAACAGAGTGGACCTTTAATCCTGAAGACCCTAGATTGCAGGGCAGAAGCAGCCCTTTGAGCTGATAGAGGTTTAGGTAAGGTAGGTTTCTAGTGAAGGAGGGAGAGTCTGCAGGACATTTGGATTCTCCTAGTTTTCCGCACATAAATGGGGAGGTGGTGGTTCTCACAGAATGGCTGGAAAAAGCCAAGGAAAGTACGAGTATGCATTTATTTTGTTAATTGTGAGCATATGCACAGGTTACACGTTATTTAATGACTTAATATTCTTTCGACACTTTCGTTTTAGGACTTGATATGTGTGTATCATGATGAAAGGAGAAAACGCTGCACCTCTGTTCCTCTAATCTTTATAGAAGGGCATGACCAGTGTCCAGTTTCAGACCGAAAAACACAATGTTTTGCTTAGCTCAAAGAGAATTCACCTACATATATGCAGTTCTAATAAGTATAGTTCTGTTATAAAGTTAATGTCAAGATTAGTAAATTACAAATTTCTATTTATTTTTCCAAGATTTTCAATTATTGATCATATATAACACAATCCCTACTTACCAAAAGCACAACATCTGACATCTCCCATTTCTCTATTTCTTGAAAAAAGGGACACAATATAATATTTGCTCATTAAAAAACATAGAAAATAAACATAAGCAAAAAGAAATCAAGTTGCTTTCCGGAAACTAATGTTTTAGCAGTAGAATGGAATGCTGAGAGGGTGGGCAGTGTGACTGTTACCATGTTGTATGACACAGACAGTCAGTTGGGGAGAGAGAGAAGAAATGCTCTCTGGGGCTTCTCAGTCCTAAAATCATGAGGTAGGTTGTAAGAAAATGGAAATCATCCCAGAATGGCCAGCCTTGAGGAGAACTGAAATATAGTTGAGGGGACTGCCAGATCTGTATGATGTTGCTTCTTTCTTTATTAAGATGTTATTTTACACTTGCCCACGGTGATATGTAATGTCCATTTTTCTGCCTCTCTTGTAAGTCTGACCCAAGTGTGCTGTTTGGCCTCAGAGCTTTAATCTAAATTGCTTTACCCACCAAATCTGGGCTCCATTCTTGAACTGGAGCAGCCTGCCCCTGGTCAAGACTGGACACCAAGGTTGATTGATGCTCTCCTGTTTGCCCCTTCAACCTGAGGCACTCATGGGCCAGCTGACTGGCTGCCAGCGCCATCTAATGGCTGCTCTGAAGCACTCAGGTTGTGCCTGGCAGTCATTCAAGAAGGGAGCCCTGACCTGGCTCAGCTTTGGGGGGAAGGAGTGGAGGCGGGGCAAAGAAAAGGAAATGCTTTCTGAACTAGACAATGAAAGCCAGAGAGAACTTTCATTTCCAAAACCTTATCCAGAAAAAAGATTTGGCCACCCTCCACAAATAGGAGATTTCTTTTAGGCAAACATTTTAAAATGCAAAAGTTCACTAGGACAGATAAGAAAATCAGCCATCCACACCTTAACGTGAATTGCTTTCCTCAACTTAATTAGGTGTCCTTCTACAGCTGGTTGAGCTCTTTTGAAACCCACAATGATTGTGGGTTGGTGTTGAGCTAATGACCAAACTCAGGGTCAACTCTGGAAGTTGAATTGGTTGAGGGGTGAAAGGAGACAAGGTAGTGGGAGAAGTAGAGGGCTGGGGAAAGTGTTGGGCACCGGAGGCAAAGGGCAGCACCAGTGCTCCCTTCTTTACTGCATCTTGACCTCTTGACTTCAGCATCTGCTGAGAGGTAATTGCTGACTTCCCCCAAAGTATCTTTGGTGGGTTTTCACATTGGGGGGTGGGTAGTTCTCTTCTGTTTTGTGTGTTCACCTCTTTCTTTTCTACACTTAGAGTATCTTCAAGTCCAGCTAGTTCAGACTACATTTGAGAGACTCGGAGAACAAGAGGAGGTCCAATATGTAATTTATACAGAAGATGAGCCAGTTTTGAAAGAATGGGGGTCTGCTTTAAAAATAAATATCTTCAGGGGCGCCTGGGTGGCTCTGTGGGTTGGGACCTTTGCCTTCGGCTCGGGTCGTGGTCCCAGGGTCCTGGGATGGAGCCCGCATCGGGCTCTCTGCTCCACAGGGAACCTGCTTCCTCCTCTCTCTCTGCCTGCCTCTCTGCCTGCTTGTGATCTCTGTCTGTCAAATAAATAGATAAATAAATAATCTTTAAATAAATAAACAAATATCTTCAAACCTGCAGGAATCTGAGAAATAGTGATCATCTGAGTGATTTGTGTACAGGACATCATATTATGTTGCTTGAGATTTTGGCCAAATTGGCCAAAGGTTTTATTTGCCTTTACGCAAACCTACTATTCATAGGAAACAAGAGTTTCTGAAGAATGATAGGATCCTAGTGGATGATGAGGAGGAAACTTGTCTTGAGCAGGAATTTCAGAGTCCCTTGTCTTTCCCAAGTAACATCCTAGATCTGGAGTGTTAGAACTATGGCTTCATGAAGGTGGTGAAATAAGAAAGTTTAGGGAAACAGGAGAACTTAGCCTTGCTTGTTCTGAACATCCAAATTATTACCTCTCTGGAACTCATTTTCCTCATCTCTCAAATAATGCCTGGAACAAATGATCCCTAAAATAGCTTCCAGTCCTAACCTTCTTTGGGGTCTGATTTTTAACAGGAGACAAAGGGGAAATTGCACATAGGTTGCCCAGGTCCTTCTCCCCTCCTCTCCACCACAACTCACACCAAACTTCTCCTTGAACTGCTCCTGTCCTCAAAAAGCCTTGAGCTCCACAAGTGAATGTGTTGTTAATATTGGCTCACAGTCCTTCCTGGTCAGTGGCCAACATTGTTCTGCTCCTTGCAGGGGTCCCACCAATCTTGTTTGCCTCTGCAGAGCCTCAGCCTGCCTGGAAGATGCCGAGATCGTGCTGCAGCCACCCAGGGGCCCTGCTGTTGGCCTTGCTGCTTCAGGCCTCTGTGAAAGTGAGTGGCTGGTGCCTGGAAAGCAGCCAGTGTCAGGACCTCACCACGGAAAGTAACCTGCTGGTATGTGGGCTGTGGCCGCCATCTTGGTCTGGGCATTGGATGGGACTGTGGTTGAGACTGGGACAGCACATAAGAAAGGGGACTGGGGAAGGGGAAATTCATTCCCAGAGATATGGGTAACTCAGGGCAGGGTAGGAACAGATCTCTAGGGTAAAGTCAGAATTGAGCCAAGGAGGGGAGGAAGCAGCTTCAGGGAGATGGGGGTCGGTCCACAGTTTCTACTTAATTATCTTCCTTCCTTATCTTCTTGTATGAAGACCACTCGATTTTAGCTATTTAGCGATATTGCTGTTAAAATAATAACAATGATAGTAACAGTAATAATAACTGTTTCCACTATTGATTCTACATTTTCAATCTTTTAGACTTACTATTCCTTATAACCTTGTATCACTTGACATTTTCATTCCCTTTCTACCACCAATTATAAAGTCAGTGAGGTGGTACTGCAAATCTTCTCTAGCAGGAGAAGGAAAAACCCGGTGCCATTTTCCTCTAACTGCCAAATGTCTTATTCTTCTTCTGGAGGACTGACCTGCAGCCTTTCCAGAAGCATGTAAAAGCCATTTGTGCCAAGCTGGAATTGTGTGTGTGTGTGTGTGTGTGTGTGAGAGAGAGAGAGAGAGAGAGAGAGAGAGAGAGAGTGTGTGTCTATTAAGAGGCATAAATGAGAAATTATACCAAGTTAAGGACTAAAAGACACACTGCCAGTATCAGTGGATGAGTTTCATCCGGCTGCCAGCACCTGCCTGGTGAGGGTAGAATGAACGTCACTACATTCTGTGTGCTTTGTCCATGAAGAAGTTAGTTATGGTGAAGAGAGAGAGCTTAGAAACACAGAGGTTTCACATACAGTACAAAACAGAAAGAGCCCAGGGAATTCCGTCAGTTCTACGTCAGAGAGAGACCCAAGAGACTGTTGATTGGAGATACCCACTGCACAGCCTCTCCTACTGAGAGCCCACCAGGGAAGGAGCAGTGGCCATGGTCAGAGTTCTAGCCCCAGCTCTGCCACTGAAGAGTCATAGATACTTGCCAAGGTCTTTTTACCTCTCTGATCCTCCTGCTTGGTTATGTGTCCAGGGGAGAGGAGTGTGAGATAGCTTTTACTTTCCACTGTTCAGCAGCATCATAATTCTAAGTCCCTGGAGTATGAAATTCCCAACTCAGCAGAGTGGGTGGGATCCTTCTGTTTCCTCCTTTGCAGTCCCAAGTAACTGAAAAATCAAGGCTGCAGGCTATAGGTCATTCTCTCAGACAAATGTGTACCATAGTGGAGTTGTCTGCTTACAGAGAGCAGAGACATATCCTCCCTGACCCAAGCAATGGAAATAATCCTGGTTGTTTACTCCTCCCTCCAGTTAGAATGAGGTGACAGGGAAGGGAACTACTTCCTCCCAAAGCTCACTGATTGGGGAAAGTACTGGATCAGCTCAAAAGACTTTAAAGAACCAAAGAAAGTGCCAGATGGCATGGGAAGAATTTTGAGGCATGGTACAGGGAGATGGCTGGGGTAGGGAATCAGTCAGGTGTGCAGATCATGGGGAAAGGTTGAGACATTATTGGAAATACAGGCTCTAAAGGCCAGACTTCTATTTCTCTCATTTGAATAGATTCTCCTCCAAATTTCAGGGGTGCCTGGGTGGCTCAGTCAGTTAAGCAGCTGCCTTTAGCTCAGGTCATAAATCCAGGGTCCTGGGTGGAGCCCCACATGGGGTTCCTTGCTCGTCAGGGAGCCTGTTTCACCCTCTCCTCCTGACTCATGCTCTCTTGCTATCTCTGTCTCTCTCTCTCAAATAAATAAAATCTTAAAAAAAAAATCTCCCCCAAATTTCAGCCCAATGCCCCTCTCGGACTCACACAGAAGCATATCTATTTATTTAATTTATTCAGTATTCATTAAGTGCCAAAGATGACCACCATTGACCATTTTTTGATCAGTGCGTATACACTAAGGTAAGACACTGACCCTGCTCACTAAAGCTCTGGGAGAAGTAAACCCACGAATGGGATGGGGGTATTTGTTGTAGCTGCCAGGCAGAAGAACCAAAGGGTACAGGGACCAGAAGAGGCGATAGGTCTCAGGCGTCCGCGGGCGCCAACAGGACCGGGGGTCAGACATCCTTGTCCTCGGCAGGGGGGCGGCAGCTGCCGAGGCCCCAGGTCCTGCCGGCACGTGCTGAGAGCCGCGGGCGCGCAGGGCGCAGGCGCGCCCTGCGGGCTTCTAGGCTGCGGGTCATGGGCCAAGGCTGCCCTAACCACGCCCCCCCCCCCCCCCCCGCCCCGCTCGCCCCTGCAGGCGTGCATCCGGGCCTGCAAGCCTGACCTCCTGGCCCAGACGCCTGTGCTCCCCCGCAGCGGCAACGAGCAGCCGCTGACCGAGATCCCCCGGAAGTACGTCATGGGCCACTTCCGCTGGGACCGGTTTGGCCCCCGCAATGGCAGCGCGGGCCAGAAGCGCGAAGAAGAGGAGGTCGCCGTGGGCGAAGGCCGTGCCCTGCTGCCCGCGGGCGGCCGGGAGCTCCTCCGCGATGACAGCGAGCACGGCCCCCGCGAGGGCAAGCGCTCCTATTCCATGGAGCACTTCCGCTGGGGCAAGCCTGTGGGCAAGAAGCGGCGCCCGGTGAAGGTGTACCCCAACGGCGCCGAGGACGAGTCGGCCGAGGCCTTCCCGCTCGAGTTCAAGAGAGAGCTGGCCGGGGAGCGGCCTGAGCCGGCGCTCGGCCCCGAGGGCGCGGCCGAGGGCATGGCGGCCCTGGCCGACCTGGAGTACGGCCTGGTGGCGGAGGCCGAGGTGGCGAAGAAGGACGACGGGCCCTACAAGATGGAGCACTTCCGCTGGGGCAGCCCGCCCAAGGACAAGCGCTACGGCGGCTTCATGACCTCCGAGAAGAGCCAGACCCCCTTGGTGACGCTGTTCAAAAACGCCATCATCAAGAACGCCCACAAGAAGGGCCAGTGAGGGCGCCGCGGGGCCAGAGGCTTCTCTCCCCCCAGGAAGTCGACCTCTCCTCGCCTGCCCTCCCACCGCCTCCCGGCCTGGGTGTGCTCCTCGCTCAGGCCGTGATGGCCCCATAGTCAGCCTCTTCAAGCTGTCTGTAGTTAGGAAATAAAACCTTTCCAGTCTCACATCTGACTCCGGCTCTGAATGTCCACGGGGCGAATAAAATAAAAATACATACCCATCAAAAAAAGAACAGCATATACTGATCGGAGGGACAGTGGTTTCCATGTGACCACGTGGAAGTGTATTTTCTAGGACGCAGTGGGAATGAAGAGAAGATGTATCCCCACCCCATGGGTGTTAGGGGAATCGTGTAGGAGCTCCCCTCTATGAAAGAACAAAAATTAAGCTGAGTTAATCTGAAGATCTAACTGGCTTTATTGTTTCATGAGTCTAGTAGCATCCCGTCTAGCAAGTAGAAGGAAGCTCAGAGCGGTTGTACAAGATGGAAGGTTTTTATAGGAAGGAGGGTTGGGCGAGAAGATGATTAGGGAAAGAACTGTTCAGGGCAAGGTCTTTCCCTCGGAGGGGGGGGGGTCTCATGCTGACTACCTAATCTTTGGGGTGGGGGTGTGTGATGTGTGTGCATGCCCGGTGTGCACGGTTGCACATTGAGAGGGGTGGGCAGCAAATTGAAAGGACCCGTGTAACAGATTACCTGATTGGTGCTTACCAGGAAATTCCTGATCAAGGAACTAGATTTACATTTCTGGGGGAGGGTGCAATTAGGTAAGGTATTAAGCCCCAGTTTGGTGACTTGGCTGATGCCATTCTGGGGGCCTGCGGTTTTCTTTTTAACATGTCTAAGAACCAGCCCAACATTGGTTGAAGCTCACTGTTGTTGGCTGTGAGGTGGGAAGCTGTGGTAACACCTCCCTGAATCCAGCTATCTGTGTGACCTTGGGCAAGTGTCTCTACTTTTCCAAGATTTGGTTCTCTCATCCATCCACCCACCCCTTCCTAGTGTGAGGATTAATGAGAAAAGAGATGTGATCTTTTTATCACTGAGAGGCTACGTGTGACAGCTGAGGGTGGCTGACAGTTCGGACTTGGCTGCTCTCTCAGGCTACTCACAAATGTCCCCAAACACTTGTTCTAACCTACATAGACACACCCCGCCCCCTGCCATGGAGACACACCTGTACAAATACAACACAACATACACAGATGCTTCTTTTAGACCCTTAGGTTCCAGCCTTCATGGCTCTGTCTTCTTGCCCTAGCTATGCCCAGACCCCTTCCCATGTTGCCTAGCCACAGCTTTTCTCTTTATTATACTCAGTGCTCGGCCTCAACTATCCCAACAGCTTCCTAACCAACCCATGTCCTTGTCTCCAGTCTGTTTCCTTCCCAACCCACCATACACAAGTTCTTCAGATTCATGTATACAAAATCTTGCTTTCCTTACATTCCCTGGTTCAAGAGCCAAAAGTCACCCCACCCCAATTTGCTCTCAATGTCAGATTTCATGGGCCATGGGGCAAAGGCATGGGGTTGTGTCTTTTTCCTTCTTTCTTTTTCTTTTTAAGTAGACTCCAAGCCCAGCACCCCTGTTTTTCTTTCAGATGTCCCATAGTGTTTGTATAATGCTGGGTCATGGATTTACAGCCACACACACTGACAATTCACAAGAAACACAAATACTCAACATGCACACAGAGATTCACACATATATGCCAATTACATTAGACGTAGCAGTGGATGGCACAGATCAAATCCCACTGGGAAACATTTGTGTATGGCACATGCACAGAGATCCCCATATTTTGATGCTCTAGGAGTTCCTAATTAAAGAAAACTGGAACATACTCTGAGCAATCCTCTGTAAAGGGAGTTGGAAAGCCCTATTCTTTAAGCCTAAAATCTCCCCTATGGTGGGTTATATAATGGGGCTAGAGTCTAGTCGCTGTGAAGAAGAAATGGCCTAGGCTCTCCCATCAGAATGCTCCCATGCTGGGAATCCCAAGCCTGGTGTTTACATCTGGGCAGCATCTTTTCCCCTACTCTCCTTCCTTTTTAGGTGCAAAAAGTAATGGTAGGTAGAGGCGGCTAAATGGCAGTAGTTAATGTTGGTATTTTCAGATCCTGTTTGCATCCCCCCAAAACCATTTACTTTAAAGAAACCAAATACACAACCATGTGGTGACAACATTAACATTTATTTGAAAAGGGCATCATGAAGACTCATTGGGAAATCATGACTAATAGTCCTAGAGAATAATCTCGCTAAAGAGTCCTTCTTCGTACAATCCCCCCCTACCCCCACCCTCTTTCCCCTTCCTTGAAATAAAACTAATTTGACTCAATGAGTTTAAAATACAGAAAACTGCCACAGGCACTAATTCTGTGCTCCCACATAAATACGTCAGCTGTTACGTACATATATTGTCAACTATCAACTATGTTGCACACACGTGTGTGCGCGTGGGCACACACACTCTCAGGTCAGGAGGGTCTAAGTGGACACAGACATGTCGTGATGTACGTGTAATGCCGTAGTATTGTGGATTTCCAGCTCTGCACTCCACAGGCCAGAACCAACAGTCACGGAGGAAGAGCTCAGAAGGGGAAGGGGATAGCTTGAGGCCCCAAGGTACTCTGAAGGAGAAAGACCAGGTCAACCTGGCCATGCTAAAGGAGAGCCCAGAAAACTGCCCTCTGTCCCCAATGGGCCACTGAACCCCATCCACAGTCCGTGTCTCCTCCCCACCCCCTCAGCTGGCCAGGCCCACCATGACCATCCTGCTGCAATCTTCAGACGTAGGGTCACTTTAACCGGAAGATTTCTTGGGGATGGAGCAGCAGCACAGGACCTTAAACCTCCTTAGACACCATAAGATACCATGTTTCAGCAGGATCTGCCTGCCAGGGTCTGTGGGTTAGGGAAAGCAGGCCTGATCTGCTCTCGTGAGCTGTCCTGTCTACCTTTATTTTTTATTTTTAAAGATCTTATTTGACAGAGAGAGAGACATGGAGAGAGGGAATACAAGCAGGGGGAGTGGGAGAGGGAGCAGCAGGGTTTCCAATGAGTGGGGAGCCCAATGCGGGGCTCGATCCCAGAACCCTGGGGTCATGACCTGAGCCAAAAGCAGATGCTTAACAACTGAGACACCCAGGCGCCCCTTTCCTATCTTCCTTTAAACTTAATACTCGGCTTTACAAGCAGGCCTTCTCCTTCCCCAGAGACCCCCACAGGCCAGTTGCCATTTTATGGTCACAGAAAAAGATTGGAAGAAACAGCCTCACTTCCCGGTGACCCTCTGTGTGACCAGGTCAGAACGCCTGAGGACTGTGTAACAGCAACAGGAAACTATCATGCCGCAGGGAAGAGAAGCCCTAAGGTCTGGCTTTGAGCTGTTTCACGGCACCCCAAGCTGCTGTGATTCTTAGGTCAACTGAAACATGTTCTCTGGGACCCAGGCCACCCAGGGCAAAGGGCAGCGTGTGTGTGTGGTCCTGGTACTTCTCCATCCAGCACTGTGGGTGGTCCCTGCCCACTTTTCACTGCCCATCCGTCTGTGGGAGAGGCTGGACAGAAGACAGCATCCGAGGGAGCACCTTTCTAGTTCTTCTCACTTCCTTGGGCTCCTCCTTTGGTGAGGAGGTATTTAGGAGTCAAAGAACCACTTATCTCTGCTTTTCAGAGAGGGGAAAGTGGGAGCGGGCACAGGGCACCAGGGACCCCACTGAAAGGAAAACAAGGAGCCTCCAGGATCCTACGGGGACTGTCTGCTGAGCTGCTTCTTACCCACTTACATGATTCAGCCAAATTAACAGGACCTTTAAAGTCTCAAATACATTCATGCCTTAAGTGATGTGAAGAGTGGTGACCAGCCCTGCACCGTGGCCTCAAAGCAAGAGTCCTCTGTGGCTCCCAGGAGCCGCTGCTTTGGATGGGCTTATGGCTCAAGCCAGACAGAGAGAGGCAGGACGCAGTTGTCAGTCACGTGACACAGGGCAGCCAGACACCAGAGGGCTCGGAAGGCAGTAAGCAGTGACTTTAAGCCCGAGGCCTGGGTGCCCATCACAGTCTGCTTTGCCCCTCTCCCTGGGCTCACGGGAGGGGAGTATGGGTGTGAAGGACACTCCGCAATTTACGGAGTAATCGAGATAAGTCACATTATGGTTTCTGACTCTGAGGTGTATCTGGCTAGGATCCAGGTCCTACTTCCTGTTAGCCGGCAATCCAGTATTCTACCAAATGTAAGTTTCTAAATTGAAACTGAGAAGAGGGCCCTCAAGAAATGGCTAGTTCCCCTAAAAGAAGCACATCTTTGCTAAGCCCTGGTGAGGTAAGGAAAGAGCTGCTGTGGACCGAGACAGGGGTGAGTGTAGGAAGAAGAATGGTAACTGTGCACCTGCTTCTTCACTCCATTCCCAGGGCGGAAGAGGGAGGGGCATCCGGTGGGCCTACAGATCTCTGGTTCTGGTGCTGGGTCTAGAAAGAGGCTCCAGCACCACAACATCCCAGTCCCAGGGCCAGGACCCCAAGGGTATGTCCCAGGGTGCAGCTGCCATGAATTAACCCCCAAAGTCAAGTGGACACAAGAAAGAAATAGGGTTTCTCATCAAAGCCAAGCAGGGGATACAGATGGAAAGATCTGGTAAGCAAAGACCCATTTGTGGCTCAAGATTGAGAGTTTCTTTAAAGTTTCTTCCAAAGGTCATTTGCCTTCATATTTTATTTTAAAATTTGTTTCTTAATAAACAGACAGAAAGGTAAAGAGGAAGTCAAAGTTCATGCTTTATAAATTTGGGCTGAGCACTAGTTAAGAGCCAGAGCCAAAAGCCACAGGTGGGGGAGGGGTGGGGAGCAGAAGCCGAGATCCTTGGGTCTCGTAATCATGCAGGCCATCCAGAAGCCACAGGCCCTTAGCACAGAGGCACCGACCTGAGTGGAAACTACAGGATAAGTGTCAGATAGCCCCCCTATTCAAAATAGTTATTGCACACGTAATGGGAAAATGCACATGTTAAGGTTTTCCCAGTTCTGGGAAAATACACCGACTTACCCTTATACCCAGGATTTCACTGTGTATCTGTGCAGGGCTGTGGGCACCAGTGTGACCAGAGGGTGTCCCACGAAGTCTCTTCCCCTTAGCAGAAACATCCTGCTTCTGGCCCTTCACCACACAGCCTAAAATTGTACCCTAAAAAGGGATTCCTTTGGGTCAAGAAATCTCATGCTCCCTCTTTTTAAAAAGCAAATTCTCCAGGGAGGAATCATTTGACCATTCACACCTTCCTGCGAGTTCCATCAGCTCAGAAAAGTGATGGGAAGTTTTCCTGGGAGATAAGAGAGGGGCTATTTGGGACCATTGGGTGCTGCCATGCGAGGAGACCCAGGAGGCTCCGGAGGGACAAAGGCTCCTGGAGGGGGGATGGGTGAGGGGGGCAGAGAGAACATGGCGAAAGGCCTTCTAGCTCTGCCTCTGCACATAGATAGGCAGGGCGCTCAGCAAAGATGGAAAGCCAGAACCCAAAGGGGTCCCCATTGCTTCTCCCCAAGCCTCAAGTTTTCCAGTTGGCGCTGATATCCTGACTTTGTCCAAAAAGCGAAGAGATCATTCTAATATTGGATGCCAGATCCTTCTTTCCTTGAAGGAAACATCCAAAAGGTTGACTCTGACATCCTTGAGATACGAAATGCTATCTTCATAAGCCTCTCCCCTGCCCCCTCCCAAGTCAGGCTGGGAGCCTCTGCCACAGGAAGTGAAGTGGGCAGGCCCGGGGGCCCTCACAATTCCTCTTCCTTTTGAGACGCATAGAACCAGATTTTCTTGAAACATTACCTCATTCTGCCCTCCCTCAACTCAGGGGCTGTAGAAATATGCTAGGATCCTCAGGAAGAAAGGCATCAGAGAGAAAACTCAACTTAGAGAAACATCCAGAAGGAAGAGAACTGTGGGGGGACCCAGCAAGCTCCCTCTCAATGAGGGAGGTAAGAGGATTTAACAGGGGACGTGGCCTTGCCCATTTCTGCCTGCCGCTCCTCTACAGGGGGCAGGCCTCGCCCGGGGAGAGCCAGTCCCCTTTATGGCCCAAGATGCCCATCCTGGGTTTTTATCCTTTCTTGCCGTGCATGGTGTCTTGACTGCAGTTCCTGTTGGAAGGGCTTGACGTGAATTAATAATAGAAAGAATCACAAGGACACAACCGGCAGGGCAAGCAGGAGCACGGAAAGGAGGAGAGGCTGGAGGCCTCCAGGCAGAGGGAGAATGCTCTGGAAGACAGCAGCTGCCTCCCAACCTTGCACAGCACTGCTTTCCCAGAGCAGCTAGCAGCTCGCCCTGCATCCTCCTGACTGTCGTCCATGTCTCTGTCTAGTTCCCTCCCGGGGGATCGGCAGCTGTGCCCCCCAGACCCACCCCCATGAAAGCCCTTCCCGACCTACAGCAAGCAGGGGATTCTCAGGACCCCTGTCTCCCTCCGGAGAGTACGCCCCAGCCCTCCCATGGTTCTCAGCTCTTGGCGGACACAAAGGCGGAGACAAAGGGCAGGTGAGATGCTTATTGGCTCCAGAGGCTGATCTCCTTCAGGGAAGATGAGGAGGAAGTGGGAGGGCTGAGAGGGGGCCCAAGGCTCCCCCCTTGCTTAGCTGGGGAGGTGCCGCCAACCAAGCTGCTTTTTCTCTGACATCTCAGTTCCATTTCCAGGTCACAGGGGTGGGTTGTGAGGCTAGCCCCTCCCTCAGACTCCACCCCGCCGAGGAGCTCTGTCTTCTGGATTCAGTATACACACAGATCGGGAAACTTCATCTCGTAGACTGGGATGGAGTGGTTCTGAGGCTGGCCATAGGCTGCGGTGATGGTGCCTGATGGGCTTGGCGGGGGCCTGGGCAGAAGCACATGGGGGAGAAAAGCGTGAGAAGGGGGCTCTCGGGTCCCACCCCATGCAACCAAAAGGAGTAGTTGATTTGAGTTTTTCTTTGAACAGGGACCAGAGACTGTCCCCCCATGGGTTCCTAGGTTGCAAGTTCTAGAATCTTCTAGATTTCACTTGAAGTGTAGCTTCACTGCAGGCTCTACAGTAACACTGTTGCTTTAGAAAATACCAGTCTGGGACCTTGGGACCCCTGGCTCATTTCTGGGCTTCACTGAGCTATCTTTTTCTCCCTCTAGTCTTGCTTTCCTTATCTGGGAAAGCTGGTGGCTGCGTGAAGCCCTGGAGGCCAGGATGCCTGGAGACAGGTGAGAGAGGAGGATGGGGGGGGTGGTCTCTGCCCAGGGCTGCCACTTACCGGATGGTGATTTCAAAGATTTGATTGAGTTTGCTCTGCAGCAGTGAAGCCTAGACATGAACAGAGGGAAGTCAGCCGGGGGCTTCCCCGCTCTCATGAGCCCCGCTGTCCAGAGAACCCGTGGAGATGGGGGCCGGTTGCAGTCTTAGGAGGGGAACGGGTGTGAGCTTATTTCTGGCACTTATCTCTGGATCCTGGCTATGGGTTCAGATCAGGTAGGGCCACCCAGGAAGGCCGGCTGGGGACAGCACAGAGGCACAGGGCCTCAGTAGACAGCTCATAAAGGGCCTTTAGTTCCTCCAAGTGGGTCGTAGGGCCCTGCTGGGCATATATAGTCAGGAGGTTCACAGCTGGTTTGAGATGTCCCTCAACTTCCAAGGAGCAGCTGTGCTAAACTGGTGGGTTAGGGAGGAGGCTCTCTCTGGTCCCTTCTGGCTCTAACAAAGCCCATGTACACAGAGAGTGAGACTGTGTCTGATTCAGGAACGGGCCCCTCAGCTTTGAGCTCATGAAATGAGCGGGGTGCACCTCTAGAGATGGAACAGGGGAGGATAACATAGGCCCCAAAAAATCTATAGGTATTTACTCATCTTATTATATTGTTATTATACATTATGACATATAGAAATATAGATAATACCTCTTACATACTAGAAAAGAAAATAACACATATTTCTACTGAGAGGAAAAAAAATCACAATAAAATAGAAGTATTTGCAATTTGGGATGTTTATAATTATGTTGCATTGTTCCTCAGATGGCCATTGTGACTGACAAATCCTAATCAATTTCAAGAAATGCATAGACACGAGTCCTTCTGCTTTACGTATTTGCCACCTTCTCTTTCAAATCTCTTTTCCAGGGCCAGGCTGTTCCGTACCCGCTACTGGGTAGCGCCTGGCTGGAAGTGGGACTCTGTTGCAAACAATGGCCATCTCTCCTTTGGGGGGGCTCATTCCCCATTCACCCGTAATGAGATGAGCATGAGGTCACAGCCCTTGCAGAGGTGTCATGACAATGACATGAGCTACTAAATAGAAGATGTTCTGGTGTGTGCCTAAGTGTGAGCTGCAGACTTGCTGTTGTAAATATTATAGTCTGTCCAGCTGATGCAGGAGCTCCCGAGGTCAGGACTTCCTCTTCAGAGAGAAATTACGAGATCTAAAGAAGTATATGGCTAATAGCCCAGCCTCTGGGTTTTTGGGGAAGCAATGCAGCGCTGAGGCATTGGTGGGATCTAAACCCTAATTTCTGGGTGACAAAAGTGCCAAGACCTCCTAGAAACTCAGCCCTGCTTGGGTCCCCAAGGAATCGGCCCTGTGACGGCTCACTCACCCTGGCCCCGCAGTGTGCCGCGATCTCCTCAAAAGGTGCCTTCTGGAACTTCTCCACCACCTGTCGCCGCCGTTCACGTTCCTGCTCCTCGACTGCTCCGCTGTCCACTGTGGCACAGAGAGCTGGGTCAGCCCCGAGGTCCTGCCCCGCGCACCCAGGGGCAGGGGCTGGAGAAGACAGCCAAGACCCCTCCAGGGGGAGTGCCGTCTGTGACTGCGTTTGGGGCCCTACCCTCCGCTGATGAGCAGTGCACAGAGGGTGGGGTGCCATTACTTGGGCCCACGATGGCTAGATCTTGGGGTGATTGGACCTGAGGCTCTGCCCCTTTCCTCGTGAAAGAACCTGAGAACCCGGGAAGGGGACCCTTCAGTTGGGCTTTTAAAGCTGTTAAAGATTTTATTTTATTATTTATTTATTATTATTTTAAAAATATATTTTTGTTTATTTACTTGACAGACAGAGATCATCAGTAGGCAGGGTGGGGGGAGCAGGCTCCCCACTGAGCAGAGAGTCTGATGTGGGGCTTGGATCCCAGGACCCTGGGATCATGACCCGAGCTGAAGGTAGAGACTTTAACTCACTGAGCCACCCAGGTGCCCCTGTTAAAGATTTCAAAGCTGCATCATCACTAAGACTCTCAAAGAAGTTTCTGGAACGGGAAGTATTCTGGCCCTGATTGGAAAGGGACACCAACAGTGGTAAAGTCAGATGGATCCCAAGAGCCAGGACAAGAGCTCGGCCCCAGGGCCCAGCAGTCTGAGGCTGTCCAATTTAAGGCTTCTACACATTCCTTTTAGTTTCCAAAATGAGTCAGCAAAAATAAAGAAGGGGGTGGTGGTTCGATATGTCCACGCTCGAAGAAGGCTGAGCAGACTGAGCCTTCAGAAGGAATACTACCAGGGACAACCCAAATGAAAACGGTCTGGCATCTGAAAATAGAATTTATCATCAGTTATCAGAAAAATTCTCTTATTCGGAATACTTCACTGTGCACTCACCCAGACAAGGAAGGTACTACTGCATTTTACAATCTGTTGCCAGTAACTATGAATCTGATTTGTTCTTCCTATCTTTTAAAGGTCAACTTATTCTTTTGTATTATAATCCACCAAAAAAATGGTCTAAGTATTTACACAAAATTGCTTTTTGCCTAACTGGCTGTAACCCTCAGTTGATTGCTTTTATTAAGGGCATCTCGCTGTTGTCGAAGAAGAGTTGCCAGACCGAGGAGATGCGGGCCGGCACTGCTGATCCTGATCAGGGAAGGGGAGCTTTTCACGGCAGCTGTGGTAGCGGTCATGAGTTTCAGGGATGCCGCCCGCCTCCCTTCACCTCTGTGCCGAATCCCGCAGCGGGCTGCACACACCCCTGCCTCCCCCAGGACCCGGCCCCGGCCTCCCCGCCAACTCACCGATGGCCTTCTTTAGGGTCTCATAGGTGATCTCCTCGGCAGGCACTCGCTGAAGAAGGGACAGAAGTGATCAGAAAGGTGGAGTGCGGGTGGGGGAGGTGGCTCTGGCTTCCTCAGTTAGCGGGCAGCCCCTCTGGCTCCTCAGAAGAATGTCCCCAGGGGTGGAAGCTGCCCCAGGACACCCACATTCTCACCAGGGTCTCTGAAGCTCCCCTAGCAGGCGGCACAGAGCCGTCCCCTGAAGGGTGGCAGCGGGCTGGCAGCATCAGGGTGGGGTGGGGGAGGTCTAGTCCTCATCAGTGTGCCAAGAATCACCTGCAAGAGCCAGCTGCCTCTCTGCCCCCCAACCCTTGCCCCAGCTTGCCCCATCAAGCCCTATGGGAAGAAAACCCCGTGAAATTCAAAAAAATCTTCAGAGAATGTAACGGAAAATATTGGCAGCAAGAGGAAGCAGCTGGAGAATACCTCAAATGGAAATTTTAAGAACTGCACAACATTTTTGAAGACTCAGGATATCAAATGACCCACTGAGGTGATCTGAGTATTGAGTAAAGGTCAGACACGCTGAGGTCAGACACGCTGAGGTCAGCTCAGGGACCTGGGTCACAGGTTCTCAGCCCTCGCAAGCCCTAGGAAAGGAGGAGGGAAGTAACAAACCCAAAGAAGGACTGCCCCATGGCCACACAGCCTCGGCTGAAAGCCGTGAAGACTTTGAACTAAGTCCTAGGTAGTCCCCAGGAGACTCTCGGCTCCCTGAGGCCGGATCCATGATTCACTCCTATCCCATCACTTAAACACAGTATTAAGTGAAAGAAGCAGACACAGGAGGAAATTATTTTACGGATACAAAGTTCAAGAAAGGACTGAAGTCAGGCTAGTGGCTCCCTTTGGGAGGGGAGTCTCTTGGGCAATGACAACATCCGCTCCCCTGATCTGGGTGTGACTGCACGGACACATTTCTTTGGTGAAAATTCACTGAGCTGTCCTTTTCTGATTTGACTACCATTCAGCAAATGCTAGTGTGAGGAGGAAAGGCCAGAGATTAGGTATGGGTGACAGTCGTTCACGGAATATTAAGTGAGCCCTGAGTGCGGGCAGGACTCTCGGCTGGTCCCGCGGTAGAGAGGGCACAGCCTGTTAGCGTGGGAAGGACAGGCAGAGGGCGCTGTGCTGAGCCCTCAGTCACAGGGAGCCAGGGCGGGCTCCTGGTAGGGTATGGCGGGCTGAGAGTGGAAAGAAGCGTGGCGTGGCTGCAGGGCATGGGCTGGAGGCCCCCACACTCTTCCTGTAGCTATCAGGCTCCCCCTGAGCTAGGGGGACTCCCTGGGAAGAAAAGGAACCCATTCTGGTGACCCAGGGGACACTGGAGAGTAGGAGGCTCTGTTTCTCCTTCTCCTTCTGCTTCATTTTACTCATCAGTTCCTGAGGGTCTCTTAACTCCTGGGAAGGAGAATCACAACTTTGGGGGGAACAGCAGCCAACTCCCGCTGCAGTCCTGACACGGTTCCCTGTCCTGCAGAGCCGGAAGGCCTCAGAGGACGCCAGCTTCAACTCCATTCCAGTCTGCCAATTAGCCCAAGTCGGGGCTTCCTTCCTCGTAGGAGAAGGTTCCAGACAAGTGCCCCAGTGACAGAAGAGCAGGGAAGGTGGCTAAGGGCACAGTTAGAGGGAGGCTCGGTCCCGACCCCAACGACTTCTCCTTACTCCGGAGCGTCTGGGGAAAGGCTCAGGGTAGAGGCTGTCCTCCACGGCTGCCCCAGCATCAACAGGTAGAAACTGTCCCATACCCCCTCCTGCTCCTGGGCATCCTCCTCACTTCCTGCTGAGGCTTCCCCACCCGTCAATTTCTCTAATGGCGGGAGACCCAGTTAAACCCAAGTGCGCTGCGTCTCATGGCCTCATCTCCCTCATGACCCCCTCCGCTCCTGCTCGGCCCCACCCTTATTTCTTTTTCATTTGTAGGAGTAAGTTGAGTCTTTCCACTGTGATTCCTTCTTGCTTACTCACGGGCTCATCTGCTTTATTTTTGGAGGTAGAAGAAGTAATGACAGCGGAGATATCCCCGGTTCATTTGGACATAAATTAGATATTCAGAGCCCCCAAGAGAAGATGGAAGAGAGATCTTTAAGCCGCAACTGCGTCTTTAAAAAAAGCACCTCTATTGAGCTTTCTGGAAGAAACACCGTGAAAGCTCTTCTCACCCTCATCTCTCCTGTCAGGCCTTCCAGTTCCAAACATGGCGCACACCGACCTCCGTTGGGAACGGGAAATGTCACTAAGAGCAAGCTTTTCAAGAGGGATTTGTATGATGTTGTCATGGGAGCGCTGTGTGTGTGTGTGTGTGTGTGTGTGTGTGTGGAGTGCATATAATTTTTCCAGATGGAAATATCTATGACATACATGACTAGAGATGGTAAGAAAATGGGGTATTTGAGAAATTGGCTTTCCATGCAACTTTAAATGTGTTGTGCAGTTAGGGGACCCTGGAGCCTGGAATGCCTGACTGGCGAGCAGCCAGAGCGGGTCCCCTCCCCTGGGGATGCGGGAGGGCATAGCGAGAACAGGCCACTCACCTCCTCCTTCTCTGGGCTATTCCTGGATTCCACCTCCACCTGCAGGGAAATGGTTTCTCCAATGCTCTTCCTCTTGGATAAGCGATCCTCATCTGGGAAAGGGAAGCCCAGAAGTTAGAGTTGCCAGTGCTCAGACGGAGCCAGGCTCACAGCTCTGGCACCATCTTGCCCCCATCCCCCACCTTTGCCTAACCCAAAGTCCTTCCGGAAGGCTCAGGACGCACAGACGTGACAGCTGGTTTTCCGAAGACTGCCGGCCTCCCCTGCCACCCTTAGGGTGCTGAGTTTTGCTGTTTATGGCTGAGATTTTGAAATCCTCGATGAGCACAAAGCAGCCACTCACAACCAGAAAACACACAGCAAGGTGCATGGGAAGCTGTCACTTGTGGAGCATTTCCTGAAGTGCCCGTGGCGTTATTATTCTGTGTGTGTCTCCCACCAGCCCCCTAAGGCAGGGGTCATTAATCCCTATTTGCTAGTCAAGGAAAATGAAGCTTTTCATTTGCCAGATGCCTGGAAACCCGCCAAAGGATTTTCAGGGAGTAAAGGGCAGGGAACGTGCACGGCCCATGTGTGCTCTTTGGGGCTCCGTGGGGCCTCTCCCGTCCACAGGCGGGACAGGCCCCTGTCTCATGGGCCACTTTCCCCCAAGGATCCGGCCCTGAGGAGAAGAGGTCGGGGAATCGAGAGGTTCTCACTGCAAATTTTCCCTGTGTTTGTTCGCTCCCACATGACATACCAGGGGCCGGGGAAGGCCCTGAAGGGCACCCAAGGCCCTCAGGCTCAGGCCCTGTTCTGCTGAGGAACAGCCAGAGGCAATCTCGGAAGTGCTCGTGCAAAGGGCCTACCTGTCAGCTGAGGGACGTAGGGCAGGCAGAGCCGGTCAGAGTTGTAGCCGCTGCCCCCCAGGACCTCGCTGATCTTGCTCTGGCGGAAGAGGAACTCAATGACTACCCCGTCTAGATTTTGGGACAACCTGGAAGACACAGAAGGAAAAGAGGCAACTAGCGGGATCTCCTAATGACTTTATTATAAAAGGAACATTCATCCTACAAAATGACAGAGAAGCAGAAGGAAAAGAAAATAAGCCATAGTCCCACTTTCCAGAGACGACATCTTTGCATTTTGTGCACAATCCTTCCGGGGGCTCAGGTCTATGCGCATGTACCCGTACACGTGTACACACACACACACACACACACACACACACACACACACATCACTTCACCCCCTGAATTCCTGTTCAGTCATCGTTTTTATCTACCGATTGCCCCATGCATGGTTCGCTTGAACTTTTCTCCCAAACCGCTGTGGTGGAAAGGCCATCATTTATAAAGCTACCCTCTCTGGTTGAACATTTAGCTTTTTCACAGTGTTTTCCTTGAGTTCCTCTGAGGCTGGCATGACCCAGACTGCAGTCCTCGGACGCCACCTGGATGGATCCTGTGTCTTGCAAGAATGACTTCTCCAGGAGGCACAGCCCATGGGCTTGGCCAAAGCCCCGTAAGCTTACATCAAACTCTCTAGAGCACAACACACTGACACGGCTCAAGGGTGGATTACGGCCCCTCGATGAAGGTCACACTGGACCCAGGATGTCTGGGCCACAGGCAGGGTCCACTTTGGGCCTTTGAGACCATGGAGGCCTCAGCCCCGGCTTCACACTGGCCACCTTCTCACTCACCACATCCCAGGTGTTCCCCTCACCTGGGCTTCTCCACAAACACAGCCTCAGGGAGCATGTAGGGAGCCTCCTTCTTCCGGGTCTCTATCACCTGCAGTTGGGAGGAACCACATGAGAGCTGGGGTTCACAGAGGGGAGGAGCTCTGGTCAGGCAAAGGCTAGCTGTCACCCCTCTCCTGGTGCTTCCTTCCTCCCACAGACTCCTTGCCCGAGCACCCTGCAGCTGGCCTTCGAAGGGACAAACTCAGATCAACAGTGGCCCTCACAGCAGCCTGAGAAGCCCAGGCGGATGGCTCAGGCCATCACCAGTGACGGGTACACATCAAGTGTCCTTTAAAGGCAGGGCACTTAGCCCTGGGGAGAGAGATGGCGGTTGCTTGCTCCTATGCCCTATTCCTATTTTCTTTGTAAACATGGAAGAGGGGGCAGTGGTCACACCCTCCCCCCAACCCAGGTGCAGAGCAGAAACATCCTGATGGACAGTCACAGACGAAGTTCCAGTGAAAGTTGGTAAGATGGTGAGAGATGGGAGGGTAGTTGCCGTGCAAGTAGGGACAGGAGAGAACCAGTCATGTCTGGGCCATGTCTGGGCACGGCCTTCTCTGCACCCCCTATTGGCCCATGCTGGGGGGGCAAGGTGACACAGTGCCCCTCCCCCATGGCCCCCAGCATACCTGAGCCAGCTGGGACTTGAGGTTTCTTATTTTAGTTCGTTTTGCTTGTATATATATATATATATATATATATATATATATATATATTTTAAGATTTTTATTTATTTATCTGACAGACAGATCACAAGTAAGCAGAGAGGTAGGCAGAGAGCAGAGAGCCCGACATAGGGCTCGATCCCAGGACCCTGGGATCATGACCTGAGATGAAGGCAGAAGCTTTAACCCACTGAGCCACCCAGGTGCCCCTTTGCTTGTGTATTTTAAAGTTAATCCTAGACATTCTATCATTCCACCTATAAATATTTCAGTATGTTTTTAAAATGTCTTTTGGGGACATTTGATTATAGACTGGGTATTAGATAACACTGAGGCATTACAGATGACTTAGTTAGGCATGTTAATAGCATGGTGATTAGGTAGGACGGGGTCCCTATTTTTTACACACAACACTGACACACTGACATTTTACCACAGGGGTAAAATGACATGCAAGCTGAGATCTGCTGTAAAATAAGAAAAAGTGAAAAAGAGATAAAGTAAATGTGGGAAAACCCTCCTGTTTCATCCACATGACAGAAACACAGATGATCCCTGTTCTCACACTGCTTTGGTGATGTTTGAAAACTTCCGTAATAAAAAAAAAATTTTTTTTAAAGTAGCATTCGTCCCAGACCACACGAGAGTGGTGTGTAGCTGGGCCTCCGGGAGCAAGGGCGGCATGGGTGGGGGCAGAGAGTAGAGGCAGGCGGTTTGCAGGTGAGGAAGGGGTCCAGGTTCCTGCCTGTGGCAGACCCCACCATGCTATGTGGTGTCATACAGGAGGAAATGCTGCCTCTGGTAACTTCTCCTGGTCCCTAGTAGTTCCGTCAACACTTCCTCAATGCCTACATGTGGCACGGGGCTCCCGCAATGGAGGATGAGTGGTTCTGGGGAAACCCCAAGCCGAGGGCCTCCTGAGCTCTCAGGGTCGCGAGGATACCAACCTCATGGATGTGTTGGCAGAAGGCAGGGACGGTGGTGAGCTGGCTGATGAGGTTCAGGTAGGCCGCGCCCAGCGCGTAGAGGGCACAGCGGTTGTACACGGGCAAGTTCTCTTCATTGACCTGGGCCACGTCCTGGGGCAACACAGAAGCGCCTTGGAGTTTTTCAACAGACAAATTAACACTGGCGCCCCAACCTCCGCCCAACCTCTCCCAGCCTTTAGTAAGGGATGGCCCATCTCTTTAGACCAAGCCTTTTTCAGCATTTGTCCCATAACTTCCTGGGAGACAGAAGTCATTCTTGGTAAAGTGGAAGGGAATCACCCCAAGAACAACACATGGTCTGGTTGCTTGTATGTACTTGAGTGGAGGGGTGATGACCTCATTCACCACTTTGCAGTTCCAGCTTTGGTGACCTTGACCGTCCAAACCCTCATCATTAATCCTACCTCTAGGATGCTGTGTCCTTGAATATCGGCCTTGAAAGACTCTTGGGGGCTGGACTGGTTTGCTAAACTGGGTCCCCATATTAAGCTGAGAGAGTTGCAACAGGTACTTGGGATTGGGACACAGAGGAATCTCAAGTTCTAGCGTGAAGACAATCATAGCAGCTGGGCTGGCTTTGCAGGATTTAGCCCTGGTGGCCTAAGATTATCCCCCACTGAATTCCCAGGTTTGCCCTCATTCCTGTTCCTAGGTAGAATCTAAAGCTGCCGAGCTTCAGGACCTTGGACACTGCCCAGTATTTTGAGGTCTAAAGGACCCACCTCAATTTCCAGCATCCTTGAGCGTACACCTCCATCCAGAAGGACTCTGGAAGGCTGCAGCCCTATCTAGTGAACACCGGCTCTCTAAGAGTCGCGAGGGAGGCTTGCTGAATCTCCAGGACCCCACGCGTGGGACAAGAACTGGGAATATGTATTTTTCATAAGTGCTTGCGGTAATTCTGAGACACAGCCAGGCTTGGTCACGAGACGACCCCAAATGAAGTTTGTGTTGGGATCACTCAAGGTTTATAAGAACTTGGTACCCCCTTGAAGTCTCATTCAGACCTTGGGAGACTTGAAATATCAGGGACCAAAGGGTGTTTTTGAAAGAGCCTGTTCCCTGGGTCTCCTCTGGCCTGAGGATGGGCGCCAGCCACGGAGGAGGCATTCTTGGGTGGTTCCCCAAACAGAACCATGGCTTGTGGTCCCTGGAGGAATGGGGACCCAAGAGTGCCATATTCCTGGGCCCTGAGACAGCCGTGCTCTCATGAGCGCTCGCCCAGCCGGTGCCCCGCGCTGATCCCACCCGCCACATGCTGCCCACGCCAGGTCCCCCCTGAACAGCCCCACCTGAACAGCCAGCACCAGGCGGATGAGGTCGACCACCACCTCCTCGTTGGCCAGCTCAATGCTGATGAGCGCCAGCAAGCCGTAGAGCGCCTCATAGTGCTTCTGTATGTTCGACTCCTCCTTGCAGCTCAGGTAGATATGTCTGTAGAGCTGCTGGGAGTGCTGGGCATGGGAAAAGGGCGGGGGCAAGGCCGCAGTGGGTGGGTGGAGGGGAGAATGGGAGGAGACCAGTCTGCAGGTGGTGCGAGGCTGAGGCTGCGTGCACCCCACCTCCACCCTTAGGGAAAGGGTGCCTTCTCTCTCTCTCAAGTACTTGGCCCCCCGAGGGTTCAGCTGGTCATCCCGACTAAGTGTGCTCAAAGAGGGAGCAAGCAGGCCTGGAGATGGGGTCAGTGCTGTCTTGGGGGCTGGGAGGCGGGGGCCCATAAAGCCTGGCCCACCTCGGGTTTGCTGGGGCTTAAGTCACAGGGGCTAACCTTCTTCATGAAGACGGTGTCCTGTCGGGAGCACTTGTCCACTTTCAGCTTCAGGACAGAGATGTCACTGAGGGTACTGGGAAGGGACACGAGGGGCCACCCTATTAGCCCTGTGCAAGGCCAGTCAGAGCTCAGGCAGCGTCACTGGGCTTTACCCCAATGTTGTCAGTTGGGGCCCAGCCTCCTACCCCCCCTGCATTGGTTCTTAGCTCAGTCTCCACTTTCCTCAAGTTCTCAGCCCCTCTGTCCTGCCTACTTTTTCTGGTCCCTTTTTCTAAAACACCAATTCAGGGGCACTTGGGTGGCTCAGTTGGTTAAGCGACTGCCTTTGGCTCGGGTCACAATCCCAGAGTCCCAGGATCGAGTCCTACATCAGGCTCCCAGCAACATGGGGAGTCTGCTTCTCCCTCTGACCTTCTCCTCACTCATGCTCTCTCTCACTCTCTCTTTAATAAATAAAGAAAATCTTTAAACACCAATTCCGATCATTCTCTTCCTCCCTTCCCCTCCTCCCCAGTCTTTCCCGATAAACCTGCACCCCCTTCCTTCCTCCCCACCCACTAACTCCCTTTAGCAGCTGCTCCTCCTCTGGCCCGTCTCCACTCCATCCCCTGGCTCCCTGGGAGAAGTATCCTTCCCTCACTCCCGCTCCCATAGGACCCCAGGGTCCATGTCCGTGATCAGCTCCTGCTGGTTCCCAACGAATAAGGGAACTGTCCTCTCACCTGGGTGTGAGACCTACGGGAAGTCTTCTCCCCCACCATGCACCTACCGGAGGGGAGACCCCAAGTTCACCTGATGGTAGAGAACTTGTGGCGGTTGCCATGACGATCGATGAAACTGATGAGAATCTCTAGAACAAAGAGGCGGATCTCTGCGTCCTCCATGAGGGCGGTGGACAGAAGGCGGTCCAGGAAGTTGCTGGGCAGGGCTGACATCATGTTGTTGCACTGGAAGCCTGTGGACACCTGTGAGCAAGCCCAGCAAGGCCAAGCTTAGTTAGGGACGCTGGCACCCTCAGTACAGCGAGGAGATGGACAGCAGCCGGCAGATCTGGGGATCTAATGAACCTGACCCTTCCTGACAGCTCCCAGTCCAGCTCCCTTGTCCTCCATCCTAGGCCCTGGATGCCTGAGGCAACTTTTTTGAACATGCCAACAACTACCTAGACCTATTTTAGGTTGTTGAAAGCAAGCAAGGGGTAAGCACTAGAGGGGAGCAGGGGCCAGAGAGCCTCTCAACCTATTGGCCCAGCTGTCAGGGCACAGCTGATGAACACTCCCCACAAACACGACACTATGTAAGGGCATGGATGGTCACACAGACACGGAGAGACAGTGGGAGAGCTTACAGCGGGGCTGAGGACCCACAACCCTCCCCCCACAACAACCATTTCAAGACAACTCTTTAAGGTGGGCATCCTGGGGGTCTTCAGATTAAAGCCAGTGGCTGTTGGTAGACACATCACATGTAATGTTGTTAAAGTGTACAAAAGCAGTAAAACAACCCCAAAGTTTACAGCAGCAGCATCCACCACAGCCCAACTGTGGAAGGAGCCCAGATGTCCTCTGACAGATGAATGGATAAAGAAGATGTGATGTGGGGCGCCTGGGTGGCTCAGTGGGTTAAAGCCTCTGCCTTTGGCTCAGGTCATGATCCCAGGGTCCTGGGATTGAGCCCCGCATTGGGCTCTCTGCTCAGCGGGGAGCCCACTTCCTCCTTTCTCTCTGCCTGCCTCTCTGCCTACTGGTGATCTCTGTTTGTCAAATAAATAAATAAAATCTAAAAAACAAAAATTTAAAAGAAGATGTGGTGTACATACACAATACAATATTATGCAGCCATCAAAAATGAAATCTTGCCATTTGCAACAATGTGGATGGAACTAGAGGGTATTATGCTAAGCGAAATGAGTCAATTGGAGAAAGACAATTATCATATAATCTCACTCCTACGCTGAATTTAAGTAACAAAACAGAGGATCAAGGGAGGGAAAAATAAAACAAGACGAGATGAGAGAGGGAAACAAGCCATAAGAGACTCTTAATCTTAGGAAACAAACAGGGTTGCTGGAGGGGTCGGGGGTGGAGATGGGGTAACTGGGGGAAGGACATTAAGGAGGGCACGTGATGTAATGAGCACTGGGTATTATAAGACTGATGAATCACTGACCTCTACCTCTGCAACTAATAATATATTATATGTTAATTAATTGAATTTAAATGAAAACAAAAAACATTTTTTAAAACCCACAAAAAACAAAAGCAGCAAAACAATATTGAGGGTTAAATCCAAATGGCAAAACAATGCCTTTGATGATTCAGCAGACCCTAGGGGATCTAGCAAGGCCTGGTGGCATCAATAGTAAACATCAGCTAAAGGGGGGTGTGAGTGCCCCCCAAACTGTCACCTTGATAAGGAGCTGGGTACAGTGAGGGCAAGCTCAGCAGAAATGGTAGGAGCACACAGACCAAGGAGGTCACCAGATGTGGGCAGTGCCAGCATGAAAAGCCTTTATAAAAATACAGTGGCATGAATGGCGTGGGCTCAGGAGCGGGTGGGGGGTGCAGATCAGCAAGGCTGGAACAGAGATTGGGGCTGAGGGTTGAGATGAGGAGTTAGGGAGGGGAAGGCGCCTGGGGATCTCCCACCTCAGTCTGAGAGGTGTGAAATCTGGAGGCATGTCAATTGTACACGGACACCTACTATTTAAAATGGAGCAACGTGTAGGGAGCATCATTTCTAGAAGATTCTCCTTGTGGTTGTATGTCTGATTGATGAGGACAGATGGAGATAAGGACAACCATGAGGAGAATCTAGCTGTGAGATTTCCAGAGCTTAGGCAGAGCTGTGTGTAAGAATCCCTGGGGAGCTCGTTACAAACAGATTCCAGGACCCCACTCAGACCCATGGCTCCAAATCTCCACCGAGTCCATATATGTTCTAACAAGTTGGTCATGAGATGGCTTTTGAAGATCTGGACTCCAGTGATGGTTGCAAAGATGTAAAGAGGAATGAAAAATCCCGATGAAGGGAAAGACGGAAAGACAGACTGGGGTGGGCACAAGTGCTGAGGGGGAAACAGGTGGAAGGGACCTAGGGAGGTCCTTGGAAGGGGAACAAAGGGCAGGAACCAAAGTTAGCATCCCAATTCAGAGATAATGTTTGAGTGACAAGGCTATTAGTAGCTGATAAGGAATCTGTGAAAATTAGGAGCAGTGCCCTGCCTGCTCCGGATGATCCAGCTCTGTGGATGCCCAGACTGCTAATGAGTGTAACACAGGCTAGATTTCAGCCCCCTAGTCACCCTTCAAGCCGGACCTATTTGTGCAGTGTGCAACCTGCACAACTGTATGTGGTAGCCTTCTCTTGGTCCCTTGGGAGGAGTTGCCTCCTGTAGAGTCAGAGCAGGACTGGGGACAGGAGAGGCTCACCTGAAGGAGGGATTTCAGCAGCATAATCTGGGTCAGACGGTTCCTGTTCTCTCTGTAGACCAGAGACACAAATACTCACCAGGATGGTGATGTGGGGAGAGACCCCACATTTGCCTCCCCAGGTTCCCTTTGTGATTAGATTCTCCATTAAGCTTGTTTCCCAGGACAGTTGACTTCCAGAGCCAGGAAGTAGACCAGAGAATTAACGGCTTGCCCCAAAGGTGGGAGGTAGTTATTGGTGGGGCAGCCTGAGGAATTGTTGTGGGCTCCAAGGGCCCCACTAAAGACTGCTGAGGGATTTGAGAGTAGGAGAAAAGTGAGGGCAGGACCAGGAAAATTAAAGCGAAGTAAGGGAGAAAAGACGGGAAGGGAAGCTGGGGTGGAATTTTGGCCAATAGGGGAGAAAGGGCAGCAAGGCTGGGCTTACCCTGTCTTCCCTGTCTCCATGGGATGATGCAGGGAAGGCAGTGGGACCTTGCTCATGATGAAGAGGATCACCTCGGAGCGCTGATACGTGGGCAACGTGCTGGCAAAGGAGCCTGCAGGAAGGAGACGCGGTTGGCTCAGGTGGGGCTGCCGGCTGCCAGGTCTCCGCTCCGCCGCTCTACTGGACAAACTACCGCCCAGAGTGCGGGCTGCGTCCCTAGGGAGACAACTAAGACGCGGAGGGAGAAACCTGCGCTTGTCATTCCGCAGGCCGTGGTCAGCGTCTCTGGGAAGGAGAGGGGAGCGTCCTGGTGCAAAGCCAGGGCGGCTCTGAAGTGACCCGCTCTGCAAGCTCGGAGGTGACCGTCCGGTTCTCCCCGTCCGCGTGCACGTGCGCATCCACGGCCTTCTCCCTTTCCTCCCTCCCGCCTCTCCTCTTCCTCGCTTCTCCCCACTAATCGCTCCCGCGTGGCGGCATCCGACGGGCCTGATGGGGTCGGGGGCGGGAAGAGTTCGCGGCTCTCCGCCTCGATCCGAAGTCCCGCCTGAGCAACCCGCGGACGTCGTTCTGCGCTCTGCCTCACACCCGACCCCGGCCAGTCCGAGGGCTGTGCGTACCGCCGACGGACTCCATCTCCTCCGACGACCGCGGGTAACGCAACCTGAGCCGATGACTTTCCTGCAGCGTCCGAGCGCGGTCCCGGTGGAGGCAGCCCCCTGCCCCTTCCAACCCGGGCGGACACTGCGGCGCCTGGCCCCGCCCCACCACCGGCCCCGCCCCACCATGGCCCCGCCCCGGGTCCCACCTATGGTCTTGATGACAGCCTCTTGGAACATGCGCTCTTCGTGCTCTTTGATGATCTTGGTGCCCAGGCTGATGGCCCCGTCATAGCTCCCGGTGAGGGCGTAGTCGATGCTGAGCCGCAGCTGCCTCAGCAGAGTGTTGAACATCTCCAGCACCGTGGGCCCTGAGCGTAGCGGGGGCAGGGTGCAGGGAGGGGGAGACCCGAAATCCAGGGCTGGCACCCCCGCTCGTTCTCCCCGGTCTTGCAATCCAGCCGGGGCCTTCCTCTGCCCCCTCCCCGCGCTCCCTTGCCCTTTTCTGGAGGGGGAGGCAGCCTCCCGCTGAGGGCAAGGCTTTGTCCTTGGAGGCTTCCGGGGCCCCCACGATGTCCCTCGGGGCCCCCTTACCGACGGAGCCGGTGGCCGCGATGACGGCAGCTTCCGACAGGACCTCCACGATGCCCGCCCGCACCGTGGCCGCGCTGCGGCTGTTGGCGTCCAGGTGGCTCAGGAGCTGCTGGATAACCAGGTGGGAGTGCTGCGGCTGGGGGGAGGAAGACGTGCTGGCCCCAAACCGCAACCCCCACGCGGCCTCTGCGCCAGGGCAGCTCTCGACTGGGACGCAACGGCCGGCGTGGACGAAGGTGAGGTCCTGAGGCCAGTGGGCACTGGAGGTGGTGTCCATGTCTCCTCAGTCCCTTCCCCCTGGTCCCACAGGAGCAGAAGCCCCATCCCAGGTACGACCTTGATTTCGAGTTGCCCTGGGCCCTTCCACTTCAAACGCGTCAAAAATCAATTTTTGGGTCTTTCTTTTCATTGTTCCTGGGTCCCAGGTCACACTGGTAAGGACCACCACAGGCCACCGGGTTTAGTCCCGTGCTGCACAAAGTGTAGCCTGATTACACTGGGACAGTAGAAACCTCGAGAATAAGGGCTTAGTAAGCAACGTCATCAGGCTGTGGGGTGAGTGGGGTCTAGGGGCTTATATTTTACATGAGCTTTTCATTTGCTTTTTTAAAGGATTCTTTTAAATTGTATTTTATAAAGTATTGATCTGTGCTGTATCAGAAACAAAACTAAAACCTGCCCTTCCTCCCAGCCAGATGAAGCAGCACGTTGAGACACCTGGGGGCTGGGGAGAAGTCAGAGGACGGCTGGCTTTCTTCTATAGCACACAGGCCTGCTCCCCGAAGTGCCCTTGGCGGGTCTACAAGCTGGAGGAGGAAGCCGCCGTACCTGAATGGAGTACATGATGATTTTAAAGCAACGAATGGCAAAGACCTTGGGTTCCCAGAGAGAATGGTTATCCAGGTGGCTGTGAGGGAGAAAACACAGGGGAATGGCTATGAAAGGTAAAGCAATGGTAGGGAGAACAGACAAGCTTGGGGGGAGAGGAGCCTCCCCAGAGACCCAGCCCCTGGCAGAGCTCCCAGGTGAGGAAGGCTTTACAGGTGGCCCCTGTAAAGGACCCCCGGGCTGGACCCCACGGGAACCGGAGGGAAGCCAAGAACAGAGTTCCGCAGCTGTGGACTCAGGAGTGAAGCCGGGCACCTTCCTCTGGTTTTGGGACCTCCTACCAGCACCTCTCCCCAACACTGCTCTTGGCCACTGTGTGGTAGCTTCTGCTGTCACACAGGCACAGGCAAGGGACCATCTTGGGCAAAGGACCACCACCGTAACACCTCTTTCCCCCTCTCCCTGAGTCAGCAAGATGCCAGGACCTGAAAGTTCTCTGAGGGCTGGGGTGGGGGCCGGTGGCACTCACATGAGAACAGGCTTGATGGCATTTTTGATGTTGCCAAAGGCAGCACGGCCCAGCAATTCCCGAAGGCACCTCTCAGCCAGCTCTGCTGGGTTCTCTTTCTCCTTCTCTGGTGCTTGGAGGGGCGAGGGAGAGCGGCTGTGGAAACAAGCAGCACGTGGGTAAGTGATGGTGAGCAAAGCTCGAATCAGTCTTTGTGCAGCCTGCATTTCTTTTTTCTTTTTTTTAAAGATGATTTTACTTCTTTATTAGAGAGAAAGAGAGAGAGGGCACAAGCAGAGAGAGTGGAAGAGGGAGAAGCAGCCTTCCCGCTGAGTAGGGAGCCCAATGCGAGCCTCCATCTCCACCCTGAGATCATGATTTGAGCCAAAGGCAGACGCTTAACCGACTGCAGCACCCAGGCGCCCCGGGCAGCCTGCGTTTCCACACTGTGTCCTTGCAGGCGGTGCACTGGGACAGGCAGGAATTTGATGTGGGCTGCAGAGATAATGTGGGAGATATCCTGACTGTCAGAGAGGAAACAGAGTCAAGGACCCCAGGATGGAGGAAGATCATGGGAGAAGGGTCGAATTCTCTTTCCGGAAATCCTTGAGCACAGGTGTCCCCGCAGGAAGGACAGAGAGCCTACACATCACAGGTCTGGGAGGCACAGACCACAGTGTCTCCATTCCCCAAAGCCTGGGAAGGAAAAAGATTGAGTGTGAAAGAGAGGGAGGCCGAGTAATAGAAAAAGCAAAAGAAAGTGGAGGATAGAGGGAGAGGAAAAAGAAAGGCAAGGCGGCTGGCGCAAGTGGGAGTGAGTGGTACCTCAGTCACAGGGGCTGGATCTGGACAGAAGAAGGAGCCTCATGTCTCTCTCTGGGGGCTGAGACCCCTAGAGTCCACAGGCCAGGATGGGGGTGGGTGGGGGGGTGGGGGGGGTGAGGTGCAGTTCCAGGAACGGCCCCCAGAGGGCCACACTTCCTTCCCCCCAGCCTGTCCCCAGCTTCACCAGCTCCAGGGAGTCAGAGGGAGGGAGGGAGGAACCTGCTGTTCTCACACCTCGCCAGGCACAGCCCAGGTGGACAGCAACACGAGCCTCTTTCCCTGCATCCCATTTTACAGAGGGGAAGAGCGAGGGGCTGGAACACACTGAATCCCCTGTCTGAGGGCTCCCAGATTCAAACCCAGCATCTGCAACTAGTGTCCAGGGGCTGCTGGCTGGTCAAGCTAGTTTTAGGGGCCTGCAGTGCCAGTAGGAGGTGAGGGAGGAAGGGAAAGTCCTCAGCCACTGGAGCCATGAAAGGTGCTTTCAAACCTCCTTGGCTTGCTGCTTTCAGAGAGACAGAGGTAACCGACTTTTCTTCTTTGTGTTCTGACCAGCTCGCACTTACCCTTAGGGAACCCAGCACGGTTTCTGCCCTTCCTCCACTGAACGCAGACCTTAGGGGGTGCAGCAAGCTGGCAGAAGGCCAGAGCCAAGGCTCCTAGGGAGCCGGCCTTGGATGCATTGCATAACAAGCCACAAAAACCAAGATACCTAGCCTTTTAATTAGGCTTTACCAGCCAGCCCAAGCCCTGTGGTTCCCAAGCAGATGGCAGAGGCAGCCTGGGAGGGCCGTGCATGGCTGCTGCCCGAGCTCCTGCCTCGCCTGCTTACCTCTCTGCCTCCTCTATGTGCTGCAGATTGAAAAGCAGTGATGGGACAATTTTGTCCATGTGCTGTGGGTCCCAGATATTGGCTTGCAATTCATCGTTCACTGTCTTCCTCACCACCCCTTGCAGACCTTTGATGCCTGACATTCTGATTCTGGAAGAAAAAGGGCAACACGGAGTCATGAAATCCTCCAGCCCAGAGAAGCCTGGCTTCTGTGGCAAGGGGAGGAGCACGGTGTGGGGACCGGGGATGCATTCATCCATCCAAAGGCAGAAGGGAGCCCACCTTCTACCCTCCGTGTGACTCAGCCTCCTGGCCGGCCAGCTTCCTGTGCAAGTGGACATGAGCTGCTTTGATCTTGCCCCACTCAGGTCAAGATCCTGAGCCAGAGGCTATGCAGACTTAAGAGCCAAGTAACTAGAATACTGTCCCCCTCACTATTCTTACTCCTGGTTCTGGGTTACAAGGTACTTCCTAGGGTCGCCTGAGTGGCTCAGTGGGTTAAGTCTCTGCCTTCTGCTCAGGTCATGATCTCAGGGTCTTCGAATGGAGCCCCGCATTGGGCTCTCTGCTCAGCAGGGAACCCGCTTCCTCCTCTCTCTCTGCCTGCCTCTCTGCCTACTTGTGATCTCTCTCTGTCAGATAAATAAGTAAAATCTTTAAAAAAAACAGAAAACAAGGTACTTCCTAATGCACAGAAGAAATACGTCCCAAGCACACTGGGCTCCTATGTCCCACCCAAGAGAGCCTGGCCGGCAAGAAACCAGGCCTGGCTGGTTTCCTCCCCAGGGCTTCCTTATGTGTGAATGTGAATTAATTCCGTCTCTCCAGAATGCCTCCCACATATGTACACATTTCATTCCACGGCACCTGGAGCTGACCGACCCTTTCAAAATAAAGCCCCAAAGACCAGGCCCTCAGAGAGACCTGCTCCTCTTATGGCTCCCTGTCATGGGCCCATCGGAGGCTTAACCAAGAGCAAGGGGCCTGGGGAGTATCTGAACCCAAGGGACCCCTCCCTCCCCTCCCCTCTCCCCGCCAAACACACACTCTTATTTATAAGACCCAAGTGTTGTTCTTGGAAAGGGGCTCTGGGCTCTGCTGGGGCTGTGAATGAACAACAGGGGGCTCTTGGGGAAAAGGGGCACAGGGAGGCTGACAGAAAGAAAAAGGATGACTTATGCCAGAAACACCTGTCACCCTGGCAGGCCTTCTTTTCAGGGTTGGCACGTGCCGTCTGTGGGCACTAATGGCCTTGCTCAGGTGCCAGGAGCAAACAACCTCAGCCACCGTCCTCCCCACGGGTCATACATCCCAATGCTGTCACAACACAGGGCTGACAGACGTCTGCTTCTGTGCCCTCTTCCCCCACCATGTCGTGTGTGTGTGTGTGTGTGTGTGTGTGGTGGCACAGGGATGTTCCCTCTGCTCCCCCTTCTGAAAGCTCAGTATGGCCTGAATGACCGGCCCCTATTACAGCCACATCAGGCTCCAGTCCTGTGCCTTCCCCAGCACCTGCCCCCAGACATGCCCCAACTGTTCCAGAACCTTCTGTCTCTTTAGAGCCCATCTGCAGTGAGGGGGCTACGGCAGGGCCAGTGCTGGGGAGATGACGAGGGGCTCCTTCCCCCAGGGGCCCCCACTACCCATCGAAGGCACTGGGGTAGCACCCTTCCAGAGTCCATGACTATTTTAAGAAACGGGGGCCTGAGGAAGAGGGGATCCTGCCAACCACTCACAGGGTGACCTGCCCTGGAGATGTTCCACAGGCTCACAGCATTGGGAACTGGCTCTCTGCGGGATGGTAGGGTTCATTTTCGGTTCCTTCAACCCAGACCATCAGCAGGGCTCCCTGGCCCTGCTGTTGCACAAGACATGGCACTCAGGGCCCCTCCAAGCCGGTGGCTGGGTTCTGGAACAAAGCACTGGAGAACTGGGCTGCTCTGGGCATACCACCATCAACGTCAGCCGCCAAGCCTCCTCGCTCTGACTCCCCCTGGCCTCTCCCTTCTCTTCCCTTCTCCTTCCTTCTTTGTCTCCTTTGAACATATTCTCCATGTCATAGGGCCTCCCCGAGTTGATAACACAAACACACCCCATTTGGGCAGAGGCCCCCTTCTAATCGTTTTGCACCTTATCGTTCTACGACGAGACTTAGCGCAAACCCCAATTCCCTGTTTCCTTGCCCATGCGCTGCTCCATTGGTCTGATGCTCTGTCCCCCTTATCTTCGGTGGGCATATGTTCACATGTCTTTGTGATTTTATTTGAGAAGTTTTCATTCTATGTGGATAAGTGTGTTTCTGTGAGTTGAAGAACTTGATAAGTTTGTGTCTGAACGTAAAAGCGTAGTCCGTAATTCAGGACATTTATCTGAAAGCATTCATTCTTTGCACCTGGCTTACGCGGTTGGCAGAGCATCCGACCCTTGATCTTGGGATTGTGAGTTCGAGCTCCACGTTAGGCACAGAGATGCCATAAAAGAAATAAAATCTTAAAAAAAGAAAGCATTCATTCATTCACTCATTCATTCACTCAGTGACTGTTTATTGAGCGCCTACTGGTCCCCAGGCAGTGCTGCTGCACCTGAGAGGCAGCAGTGAACAAAATGATGATTCCTGGCCTCCCAGAATTTACATTCTCCTGGGGGACAGACAAAGAGTCAGAAACAATAAGCGTGTCATTAAGGGGATTGTTCTATGTGGGGAAAACAGCAGGGCAAGGGAGAAGAGAAGGGGGTATGTGGGATGTTTGAGAGAAGGTGGTGTTGACCAGGACTTATTTGAGCAAGGGCTTGCAGGGGGAAAGCAAGTGAGCTAGACAGATCTATGGAGGAAGCATTCCAGGCACAGGAACAGATGGTGCAAAGGCCCTGTGGCAGGAATGTCCTTGGTGTGTTTGTGGGCAGTAAGGAGGCCTGTGTGGCTGGAGGGGAATGAGCCAGGGGTTAGTGGAAGACACAAAGCCAGGATGCCCACAGAGATCAGCCAATGTGAAAACTTGGGTTTTGTATCGGCAGATGTATGTGGTGATGGATAGTGGCAAGTGGGTGTGTTTCTGGGTGTGTATAAATGCACGTACGCCTGAACAAAAAAACACAGGTCTGTGCATGTGTGTATAAGTGTGCTCAGATTTGGTTCCCAAGACCACTGCCTTCCATCTGCTCCTATTTCGTGCCCCAGAAGGTTTTCCTTTGAAAGCACAAGCTGGGAGTCCAGCTCTGCCCACTTGCCCACATACGTCCTGCCAGGTGTTTCCCTCCCTCCCCAGCGATGCCAGAGCCAAGGTCAATGCGGCTGAGGTCAGACAGTGTGCTCTGGGCTGGGAACGCTGTACGACCCCTTGATGCTTCTGCCCTTAGCTGAGTGGGCCCCCTCGCCTCCCCTACTCACTTGGTTTTGATTTCTGTGTCATCGTGGCTGGAGTGGCACATTTCACTGAAGCGGGACACAAAGAAGTCATAACTCCGGTGATAGGATGGGGTGTCCTCCTCGATGTTGGCAAACTTCACAAACTGCCCGGGAGGAAGGAGAGATGTACAGGTGAGAGGTGACCCACTGTGCTCTTCACCTTCGGGCTCTGGGCTCTGGCGCTGCCATCCCGAGGCCCCCTGCCCTAGTAAAGCCAGGCGACATACACACCCGGGAGCCGCGCGTTCCAGGATGTGGCTCGGCTCTGCTTCCCACAGCACACCCAGTCTCCACGCCTCCGTGGATTCCAAATCCTGCTTGCCCTTCCCGTCTACACGACCGGACCCATGGCCCCTTTCAGCCCATCCCCGCAGAGGTGAGCAGAGGATGGAACAGGCGAGAACAGGCGAGGATACGAAGGTGACTCTCTTAAGCTCTTGCCCCCTTCCATGCCCAGAGCTGCACCAAACACACGGAGGCCCAGAGGCAGTCAGGGATGAACTGAAACAGCCAAAGCCAACGCCAAACCGTGTCTCAACACTGTAGAATGAATTCTGGGAAACAAGAACAAACCTGAAATTCAATTTTAAAATGTAATTCCGTAGGGAGAGGGTGGCTGGGTGATGGTCACTGGGGAGGGAATGTGCTATGGGGAGTGCTGTGAGATGTGTAAGCCTGATGATTCACAGACCTGTACCCCTGGGGCAAATAATACATTATATGTTAATAAATATAATTTATAAAAATGTAATTCCATTTTATTATTTAAATTTATTTATTAATTAATTTATGTTTAAAGATTTTATTTATTAACGAGAGAGAGAGAGAGAGAGAGAGAGAGAGCGCGCGCGCACAGGGGATTGGGATGTAGGGAGGGACAAGCAGACTCCTTACTGAGCCGGGAGCCCTGATGCAGGGCTCGATCCCAGGATCCCGAGATCATGACCTAAGCCAAAGGCAGACTCTTGACCAACTGAGCCACCCAGGCACCCCTATTGCTTCAAATTTGAGCACGTTTTTAAAGTTTGCGGATTCAGTTCTGTTAAGTCTAGCTCAGTATTATCAGGGCTGGATTCCTTCTGCCACCCGGCTGCACATTTGCAATTCTAAATAGGGACTTAATTTCAATGGACTCCCACAGAGAAGCAAGAATCAGGGACTAAGTAGAGTTAAATTGCTAAAAATTAAGGATAATTCTTATAGGTTATTTTGTTTAATGTTATAAATTTAGTACTGCAAACAACTCAAAAGATTACACTTATAATAAAATCTATTCTCCATGACTCTGTCTTGCATTATTTAATTTTTATAAACATTTCTTGGCTCTAAAAGGATATGCTATTATTTCTAAAATCATCTAGTTAATGCACTCATAATATTCATTATCAATTCCAATCTGTTTCTCTATGTAACTACTCAAAATTTGTTCACTTTTCTGGATGACAATTAGCAGCTTGCACCAACATCATTAATGTTTCTTTCACTAATAAATATACATATATTTTCTGCTGGCTGAACGAATCTCAACATACAAAGCAGATGAGGAGATCTTGCTTTCCAAGTTAACATCTGAAATGTAAACCTCTAGTTGGAAGCGAATATTCTGATATTAGCAATAAATCCAAAGGATCCTGCTTGCATTATTGATGGGGTTCTGCAGAAGAGGCATAGTGGTAATCCATCATTGATAGATCGTAAGTTGATTAGATTAATTCATTGACTAGATGTAAGTTCAGGAATTCTAGAAATAACGATAAAGTCAGCCTTCGGCTACGTGAACTTCTTAAGTCCCCAAAGGTTAGAACACACAGGTAGGTTGATCCTAAGGTTCAAGCGAAGTTTGGGCTCACGCCTGCTCATACCTACCGATAGGATGATCCCTGGCCGCCCTTCCCTCCTCACCGTGGGAGTCTGGCGTGGTCAGGGTGTCCATCTACTCAAAGGGGACACACAGCAGATCTACTCTCACTGGCAACATGACTTTTTTTTTTTTTTTAAGATTTTATTTATTTATTTGATAGAGATTACAGGTAGGCAGAGAAGCAGGCAGAGAGAGGAGGAAGCAGGTTCTCCGCTGAGCAAAGAGCCCGATGTGGGGCTCGAGCCCAGGACCCTGAGATCATGACCTGAGCCAAAGGCAGAGGCTTAACCCACTGAGCCACCCAGGGGCCCCTCACTGGCAGCATGACTTTTGAGCGGGACTTTGAACTTCTCTTATGGTTTGGTTTTCCCGTATGTGAATAAATACTGCAGTCATCATTCACTAAGAGTCTTCATTTTTTAAAAAGGATTTTTAAAAAATTTATTTGAGAGGGAGAGGGAGAGACTGTGCCTACGCAAGAGCAGGGGGAGGGCAGAGGGAGAGGGAGAAGCAGGCTCTCGGCTGAGCAGGAAGCCCGATGCGGGGCTCCATCCCAGGACCCTGAGATCATGACCTGAGCCAAAGGCAGAGGCTTAAAACTAACTGAGCCACCCAGGTGCCCCTTAAATTTTTTCTTATACTGTATGTACTTCCCATATGATGAGGCAGCTTAAAATAAGACAATCCAAGTATATGCAAGAGAATATGCATTTGAAAGTATTAAAACAAGAGACCATAATAAAGAGGGAGAAATAGTCAAAGATTTCATCTCACATTTACTGACTGGGTAGACTCAGATGTATGTCAGGGGAACAAATGCCCAGACCTCAAGTTCACTGGTTTAGGAGGGCCACCCCAAGCATTTTACACATATCATCTCTTCTTAGAATGACTCTAAGTGAGAGACAGATTATGGTAATCAGAGCCACAGAGCTCCAGAGCCACATGGATTGGCACTGCCGGCCCCAGACATGCTGAGTCACTCTGGGAGGAGGCCCAGGGGTTGACCTTGTAGCATGGTCAGTCCCAGCAGACCTGATAGGACGGCCCCCATTTGAGAAACACTGCCTGGTCGCTAGTGGACAACCTGGCCTCCCGTCTTCCTCACACCACGGACACGGACGCTTCTCTGTTCAGAGAAGCCTGATCCTAGGCCTGATCTCTGTGCAACTTTCCACTTTGACTTTCCTCCTCTTCTAAGCGCCGTGAAGCCACAAGGAGGCCTGACCCTAGGCAGGGGCATGGCCTAGCGGCACAGCCCAAGTGCTTGTCATGCCCAGTGCTGTTGAGTCTGGCCATTACCCATGCTGTTCAAGCTGCTAAATATTTTGACTCATACCCACAGGCTGTAAGGTTAGAGTTGAGATATGATCGATATTTAAAAACCGAAAATTCCATGGCAGCCACACTGGTAACGCGGGATAGAAAACATGCCTGGGGATCCCTTTTCTACAACCGGGGCGGCCTTTTTAGTTTCTTCTGGATCTGTGCCCACAGGGCCAGCTCCAGCTGCTAACCACACTGGAAATTGTCCTCATTCTTTTCTTCTGTGACTGTCTGTGTCCCTGGATTTTCACTCTTCTGCACCCTTCCTCCCTGGGAATTCAGGTCTGCGTCTTCTCAACTTTTGCTTTCAACAAGAGAGTTCTTCCATTTAAGTAGACAGTGGTCCTCCCTATGGTGCTGGGGCCACAGGTAGACGGCCGCCTCCTTACTCTGCCTCTTGTCCTCTGTGTGACTGTGAACATGTTGTAAAACTTCTGAGCCACTGCCTCCTCTTTGGTGAAGTAGGGACACTAGGACACCGAATGGTCACCAGGATTAAATGTGGGGACATATGCAGAATGACTAGCACGGTGCCTGGCTAGCTCAGGGAACAGTGCTGCAGTGACCGTGGTGACTGTGGTCTGGTCTGTCAGCTTGGGGGCTAGACAGCGTGACCCTTGTCCTTTTCATGTCATCAACACAGGCCCGGCCAGGCAATCACAGAGGAGGGGTCCAGGTGGGTAGCACGGACCATGCAGGTAACACACCTCAAATGTGATGCCTGGAGGTGTGGAGAGAAGGAAACTAGTTTTTGCCACCCCCCAGGGAACTGGTGGCTGAGGATGGGAGTGAGGGTTGCGGCAGAGGGCAGGGGATAAGGGGGGGGGGTGGCCACGCCCCCTCCAGGTGCCATTCAGGGACTGAGGTCATTTAGGTCACTGAGGTCATTTAGGGCACTGAGGGGCAAGAGGGTGGGACTATGGGATAGCCAGCAGTCATCACTGCAAGACCAGGGACAAACCAGCTGAACGTTCGTTTTCTTCTCTTTAAAATGCACACATCATCTCCTAGGAATGTGAATACATTAGAAATAATTAAGAAAAGCTCCCCAAGTTCCTGTTATAACAGGAACTCTGATTCCAAGTTTTCATATTAGCAAGGTTCTTATTTCTAAGAGGCTTAAACTTTTTTTTTTAAGAGGTGGGGGAGGGGCAGAGGGAGAGAGAAAGAATCTTAAGCAGGCTCTGGGAGATTATGACCTGAAACCAAGAGTCGGAGGTTTAACTCCCTGACCACTCAGGCGCCCTGAGGCTGTAACTTTGTACGGGTCTTACAGGATTCAGCAGTGCAAGATCATCAAAAGACCCCCGCTCAGTAACCAGGGCTCTGTTCTCAGTGCACGTTCTCATCCCACCTGACCAGAAAAACCCATTTCCAGTATGGCTTGGGTGAAGCCTGTTTGCCTCCGTTTAACTAGTACCTTGTTCTGTTGAAGTCCTCAAAATGTGCAAAAGGCAGGGGCCCTAGAGAAGGCTATTTATAGAAAGGAATGTGTATGGGGTGGGGCCACAGCAGGCCCCGCCCATCTTTCCCACCGGATGTGGATGGGAGCCATCCGCAAAAGCAGCCCCTCGCGCTGACATCCTGTCATAACAACATTAAATATTTCTAAGGCACCTACGACATTTCTAGGGCACCTCACCCCAGTTCCCTGGGGCTGCGTCAGGACCGCCTCTGTCTCCACCTTCACCCCGTCTTCTCCTCTGTCACATCTCCCTCTCCTAAGACCCTTGAGACAGCACGAAAGGCTCCTGGGGCTACACAAGCAAGGGGGAGTGGGAGGGAAAAGCAGGCTTCCCGCCGAGCAAGGAGCCAGATGTGGGCCTCGATCCCAGGACCCTGGGATCTTGAAATGAGCTGAAGGCAGTCGCTTATCGACTGAGCCACCCAGGCGCCCTTTATTTATTTATTTGACGGAGAGAGCACAAATTGGGGGAGCGGCAGGCAGAGGGAGAGGGAGAAGCAGACCCCTCGCTGAGCAGTGAGCATAATGCCGGGCTCGATCCCCGGATCCTGGGATCATGACCTGAGTTGAAGGCAGCCTCTTAACCAACTGAGCCACCCAGGTGCCCTGGTTTTTAAATCTTACTGTGTCTTGGAATGATCTGGGGAGCTTGTGGAAAATGCAGACTTCTGAGCCACCCCAGGACTGGTGAACACGATTATCTGGGGAGTGGGCCCAGGTATCTGCATTCTGAAGAGCCATCCCTCTGGCAACTTCCACCCTGGAGGTTCTGAAGCAGCAGGTCTACAGACTCTATGTCTTTTGTCCCTGTACTGGCAGGCTGGACCAGTAGCTCTGGAAATGTTTCCAGTCAGGCTGGGAGGGAGACTGCTTATGCAGGACGCTGGGAAAATGTTGGTAAAGGAGGTTGGCAATGCAGAATAGATAGTCATCTCCTTTGAAGACCATTTCCTTTGAACTGAAGTGGTTTGGGGTTAAACCAAAGGTTGAATAGATGACCGAGCCTTAACTCCATCCCTGGGGCCCCAAATGGCCTGGGGGTGAGCTGCAGCTTCAAGGTTTTGGCGGCCAACCATGCCATTCCCATGTTTGCTGGGACTCTTGCTCTGTCCGGGGATCTGGTCATGAGCCCACACTCACTGTCCATCTGAACCTCCTATTCAAAGGGTACGCACCCTGTTTATTACATGATGGGGCATGTGAAATAGGTAACTTTTTGTTACCAAGATATCTGAGCATCCCTAGGAACCCTTGGTGTGATAACTTGATAGAAGGAGCTTTTCTCCCTCGAGTCTGAGAGTATGACTGCCCAGACATGACAGCCCCCAGTGGCTCCCCCAGGGAGAACTGGCCTGTGGAGTCCCCAAGGAACACCTCTTAGAGAGCCCACCCCAAGCTGCTCCTGAGGCTTCTAGGGGCTGACATGAACCTTTAGTAATCACGGTTCAGAGGGTGAAATTGGGGTGCTTCATGGGGGCTCTGGTCAAGGCCCCATAACTGCTGAGGAAGTCCACCAAGGTCTGGCAGACATGGGGTTGGAACACTAGGGTTTTGTGAGAGGAAGGCCTTCAGTCCTGTCACAAGACACAGTAGAATGTCACGGTTATAAGAAGGGGTCTGGAGCCAGACTGCATCACTGAGTTCCACTGCCCCCACTTATGAAGCTTGTCTGGGGCAAGTTACTTAAGTTTCTTGTGCCTCAGTTGCCCCATTTGTGAAATGGAGCTAATAAAGGCAGTTGTCTTACCAGCAGCTTGGTATGAGTAGCCCATCCCAGTTGATCGGGGCGGGGGGGGTGGCGACATTTCCACTCCCCAACCCCAGAGCATTTTTGGCTTGGTATGAACACTCCTTGGATTCTCACTAGGGGCCCATTTACCTGTGTGACACGTCCCTATTTTTTTTTTTTTTTTAACGCGTGATACACCAGGAACTTCCTGTCTGCTTTGCTCCCATTATTGCTAATTCATACCTTACAATCGACTTTTATTAAAATGCTACTTGCCTAGTGAATAAGATTGTGAAATAATAAAGCTGGGTTTGGTTGGTTGTTTGTTTTAAGATATAGTAATGATGAGGGCGCCTGGGTGGCTCAGTGGGTTAAAGCCTCTGCCTTCGGCTCAGGTCAGGATCCCAGGGTCCTGGGATGGAGCCCCACATTGGGCTCTCTGCTTTGCAGGGAGCCTGCTTCCTCCTCACTCTCTGTCTGCCTCTCTGCCTACTTGTGATCTCTGTCTGTCAAATAAATAAATCAAATCTTCAAAAAAAAAAAAGATATAGTAATGATGAAGTTCTCCATAGCAACAAGCTGAAGATTCATTTTTTAAAAGATGTTATTTATTTATTTTAGAGTGAGTGAGCGAGTGTGTGTGTGAGAGAGAGAGAGAGAGAGCATGAATGGTGGGAGGGGCAGAGGGAGAAGGAGAAGCTGGCTCCCCTGCGGAGCAAAGAGCCCCATTCTGGGCTCACTCCCAGGACCCCGGGATCACGGGATCATGACCTGAGCCAAAGGCAGACTCTCAACCGACTGAGCCACCCAGGTGCCCCCAGACTAAAGATTCTGAACATGCGACACTTCAAAGGCCCCAGGCACTGCTAGGGCCACCCTTTCAAGATCAAAGTCTCAGCTCTTTGTAGACAACAAAGGGTGGCAGGCTTGTTGGGGCGATCACACCTCCCCCCACCCCCGGCAGAGGCAGGCAGGAGCGGCTGTGATGCGAATACGGAGAGTTCCCAAGGGCCTGAGTTAATAAAGGGAAAGCAATCTCCAAATATTGACAGTATAAAAACAGCTCTTCCCTGGTGTGGAAAATGGAAGCTGAGCTGGCTGGCCTCACTTCTGTGCCAACTGAGTGTCTCCACGCAGAAGTTAGCTTTTCCCTCTTATACAGAAGCATTCTGAGCTGCACGATTTCCTGCTGTCAAGGACAGAACCGCAGTCTAAAATGCTGGGCACAGGGGCACCTGGGTGACTCAGTCGTTAAGGATCTGCCTTCAGCTCAGGTCATGATCCTGGGGTCCTGGGATTGAGTCTGCATCGGGCTCCCTGCTTCTCCCTCTGCCTGCTGCCCGCCCCCCCAGTGATGTCCATTTTCTCTCTGTGGAATAAATAAATAAAATCTTAAGAAAATAATAAATAAATAAAATGCTGGGCATAGACAGAACCCCAGCTCCTTCCTGGGTCTAGGACTGCAGGCCGTGGCGCTGTGTTGGCCTCCACCAAGAGAAACAGGAACTGCTTCTCAGCTTCGCTGAGACAAATCCTAGCTGGGAAGCAGATGCTGTACATTGCGTGGGTTTGACAGTAACACCCTCGGCCTGGTCCTCCAGCTGCCTCTTGTTGATAGCAACTTCCAGGAGCACTTTCCACTAAAGCCAGAGAAAGTTCCACTGTGATGTGATCATGGCCTGCCAATGCCAGCCGAGGCATGGACCTCCCCTAGACCTAGGATATTTGTCTCCTGTCTACCCACATAATGCCTTCTCTTTGTCCAGATTCGTTGCAAAACTGACACAGTTTAAGGTCTTTTGGGAAAGCCTGGTCCTAGCTACCCCACGTGCTGGCCGGGTCAACAGAGACCCAGGGAAGCACCAGCTGCCTCTATTCTAGAATCCCTGTGCTTTGCTGCTGCTGACCCCTGTGGCCTCGGAACTCTAACCTGATCCACCTCCAAAGGAGGCCCCTTCTATGTAGCTCATGGGCTCCTAGTGGTGGTTTCTGCACCAGCGTTGAATGGGGGAGGATTTCCAGTCTAGAGATGACAGTCAAAACCGCAAGAGCTGATGAATGGTCCAGGGGGAGCACAGAGAATGAGAAGATGGGGCACCAGGGGCCGGGGAGACCACAGGCATTGCAGGGGCGTGCAGAGGAAGAGAATCATCGCAGGAAACTATTCGTTTCCGATTGCTGCTGCAAGAACACCACAATTTATTGGTGTAAAACAACACACGTCTATTATCTTACGGTTCTGGAGATCGGAAGTCTACAATGGATCTGCAAGGCTGCGTGCGCTCTGGAGGCTCTAGAGGAGCATTTCCTTGCCCTTTTTAGCTTCCAGAAGCCGCCCACAGCTTTTGGCTCATGGCCCCCTTCCTCCATCTTCAAGGCCAGCAGTCTTTCTCTCTTTCCCTCTGCTCCCATCATCACTCACCTTCTGTCTGACTCTGACCCACCCCCACCTATAAGCATCCCTGTGATGCCATCGGACCCACCTGGATAATCCTCAGGAGAACCTCTCCATCTCAAGATCCTCAGCCTGATCCTATGCACAAAGGCCCTTTTGTCATTTCTGCTCACATTCACGGGTCCCAGGGATTAGAACGTGGACATCCTTGGGGGACCCTTACTCAGCCACAGGAGCCAAGAAGGATGAACCAGGTGGGAAGAGCTGGGGTCATGGGGTCAGGGAAGTCAGGGGAGCCTGAGGAAGCAGGTGCAGTCAACAAGGAGCAGGTGCTCTCAAAGGTAAAACATCGGCGGAAAGATGGGGGATGGGTTACTCGCCCGCTTTCCACAGATCTCTACCGGCAAGAGACAACGACATACTTTTAAAATGGAGAGAGCCGGCTGATACCACCCTAACCTGGGATGGCACCCATTAAAAACCTGAGACCCCAGACGTTTGTGTTCCTGTTATAATTCCAGTTTGCAGGAATTACGGGCAACAGGAGAGTGAAAGAAAAGGTGCCACAAGCAAGTAACCGGACAAACCCAGAATGTGTGTGGCATTCCACAAACCAGTAACCCAGTCTCTCCGAGAAGTCAGTGTCATGAAAAGCAAAGCTGGGCAGGAGAGGGCTGGGGACAGGCGAAGAGCCCCAGAAAACAAATCAACGCATCACCCGTACTGAATTCAGATTTGGACGATAGCGATAAAAGACATTTTGCGACTATTGGGGAAATTTGTACTAATTATGAAACAAATATCATGGAATGATTGTTCATTTTGTCAGGTGAGCTAAAGGTACTTTGCAGTCACGCAGAACGTATGTTTTTTCTTGTGAGTTTGTTCACTGACTTTGTTGATACTGACACTGGAAGAGACTCGAACTTCCATGTCGACCGAGGGAAGGAACCAGAGAAGGAACCAGAGAAGGAACCGGGTCCCAGGAACAGGGTCTCTCGGACAGGAGAAAGCGAAGCTGCCTCTGACACGGAGGAAGCCAGGAAGCCAATATGGGAGGGAATTGGACGGAAAAGAAAGGAAGATTTGCAGAGACCACTGAGAAGGTGAGTGAGGGCAGTAGCCCAAAAAAAAAAAAAAGGACTCAGGAGCCACCCTGAAAGCCCAAATTAAATTTTGCAGCAGGTATCCACAGAGTCCCAGACCCACACGTCTTGTGGTTTTCAGAGGCACATCTCCGAACCGGGCCATTCGGATGGGGAGGCAGTGTGGCCGGGGACCCGGGGAGCGGCGGGGGGGGGGGGGGGGCGGGAGCAAGGACAGGTGGAAAGCAATGACTCCCACCTGGTCCAGGATGGGAGTCAAAGAAAGGGAGCACCAGAGGCAGCTGAACCTGGGTGAGAAAAAGGCATCCTGGAGGTGAGGTCTGGAGGGGACTGGGGGGAGGGCGAGATGGGGAGGACGGGACACAGGCAAGTCCCAGCGGGAGATCTGTTTTCCCAGAGGGAGAGGACTCCCGGCTCCTGTGTCCCTCCAGCGCCAGGAAGGAAGCCACCCTTCCCTGCAGGGCCTCTGCGTGCCTGATCCAAGGTGGTGGTTCATCGAGAACACAAATGCCCGTGTGCCATTGACGCTGGGCTGCTGAGAGCTGGAAGGGCGGTTTTGTCTTTATTTTTATTTATTTGGAAAAGAGAGAGTGAGCCAGAGAAAGAGCACAAGCAGGGGAAGGGGCAGGGGCAGAGGGAGAACCAGGCTCCCCATTGAGCAGGGAGCCCGACTGGGGCTCAATCTTGGAACCCTGAGATCATGACCTGAGCTGAAGGCAGGTGCTTAAATGACTGAGCCACACAGATGCCCCTGAAGGTGCAGTTAAAAAAATTTTCAGGTAAAATGTACAAAACCTTGGGGCACCTGGATGGTTCAGTGGGTTAAAGCCTCTGCCTTTGGTTCAGGTCATGCTCTCAGGGTCCTGGGATGGAGCCCCGAATTGGGCTCTCTGCTCAGCAGGGAGCCTGCTTCCTCCTCTCTCTCTCTCTCTGCCTCTTTGCCTACTTGTGATCTCTGTCTGTCAAATAAATAAATAAAAATCTTAAAAAAAAATTTACAAAACCTAAAGTTAACCCTCTTAAAGTGCACAATTCCGTGGCCTTTAATACATTCATATTTTGCAACTAAAGCATTTTATCATCTCCAAAGGAGCCCCAGTACCCACCCACTAAGCAGTCACCCCCACTGCCGGCTTCCCCAGCCCCAGGCAAGCAGTCTTCTGCTTTCTGCACCTGTGGATTGACCGAGACAGGACGCTCATCTAAATGGAATCACACACCATGTGACTTTTGGGCTGTTTCCATCTTTTGGCTGTGGCGGATGGTGTTTTTGTGAGCATTTGTGTCCAGTATTTGTCTGAGTACCTGTTTTCAGTTCTTGGGGGTCTATACTGAGGAAGACTTGCTGAGTCCTCTAATAATTCTGTTTAACTTTGAGGAAACACTTACCTGTTTTCCACGGTACTGACGCCATTTTACTTTTGACTAGCAATGTATGAGGGTTTTGATTTCTACACATTCTTGCCAACATTTGTCTTTTACAGTGTTTTTGTTTTTGTTTTGTTTTGTTTTGTTTCTTAAAGATTTTACTTATTTATTTAACAGAGTAGGCAGAGTAGTAGGCAGAAGGAGAAGGAAAAGCAGACTCTCTGCTGAGCAGCGAGCGCAGCTCGGGACTCGATCCCAGGACACTGGGATCATGACCTGAGTGAAGGCAGTCGCTTAACTGACTGAGCCACCCAGGCGCCCTTTGTTTTGTTTTTAATGGTCATCCCCAGGCTGTGAGGTGGTAGCCCATGGTTTTGGCTTGTATTTCCCTAACGATTAGTGATGTTGAGCATCTTTTCACTTGTGTCTTGGCCCAGCACCATCTATTTTTATATCCATTGGAGCTTCCGCCTTTGGAGGAAGGTCTATTCAAATCCTGGGCCATTTTTAAATTGGGTTGTCTTTCTGTTGTTGAGTTGTAAGAATTTCTTATACATTCTGGTTGTTGGACCCTTATCAGGTATACGATTGGTAAATATTTTCTCCCATTCTGTGGCTGTCTTTTCCCTTTCTCAGTAGTGTCGTTGGATGCGTAGTAGTGTCGTTGATGAAGTCTGCTGGTCTATTTTTTCTTTTTTGTTGTTTCTGCTTTTGATGTTGTACCTAAGCATCCACTGCCAAATTCTAGATCATGAACACAGGATTCTATAGTTTCTTTGAAGAGCTCTGTAGTTTCAGCTCTTACATTTAGGTCTTTGTTTATTTTGAGTTAATTTTTGTATATGTTGTGATGTAAGGACCAAAGTGCAAACTGTAACCTATGAATCTTCTTAAGAGTTTACTGTTTGTATACATGAGGCTAACACATTGGATTGGTCATGTAGGGGACCTTGGCACTTGCAGATTTAATATTTTCAGTTTATCATCAGGAAGTGATCTCAAAGGTCAAGACACATGGTCACATCCCTGTCCCTGAGCCACACATATGGACCCGTCAGGCAATGAGGCAGGTGCATCCACACAGGCAAATCCCTGAATAAGTGAAGTGAGCTTAGCTGGCCCTGGCTCTCATCTCCACAGATTTTCCTGGCACTCATCAACCTCCAAAACCTCGATATTCTCCTTAAGGGCTTGAAAACATCACTTACATTTCAAAAATCACACTTTACTGCATGCAACATGCAGGATTAGTGTTAGCAAGTTTGGATTTTGTGACAAGTCTCAACACAACGTCATCCTTATGGTGATCAAGTACAAGCTGGACGAACACCTCTTAAAGGTGAAGAAAGGAAGAAAGGAAGGGAGGGAGGAACCCTGCACAGCTTTAAGGTTGCCCTGCTTCAGCGCTCCCCAAATCTGCTGCTAGCATTGCATGGGAAGCTTCCTTTTCTCTTTCTTTCTCTTTCCCCCTCCTTCCGTGTCTTTCTGTTAATTTCCTAGCAGCAAAACCCTTTATCCAAACCAAAGGTTGCAAACTTCCAGACAGGACCCTTCTAGTCTTCCTCCCGGGTCCTCTTTTTGCCCCCACGAGGCCTCGAAGCCCCACGAAAACCAGTTGAAACTCCCAGGCTAGACTCTCCAGGACGACATCAAGCGCCGGCAGGCTGGCTGTTCTAAGATGACGAGGAGCAGAGGAACCCCGTTCTCGCAGAGGCTTGTGGAGGTCCCAGACTTTGAGAGCGGGGAAAAGCATCTCGATGAGGGGCACAAGCTGCCTCCCAAGCTGGACTTTGACTCTATTGTAATGATGTGACTTTACTTATCGCCTGTCCTTATGTAACCTTCATTGCATGCGGCACCAGAATCACGAGCTGACTCACTCCGCGGATGAGGCAGGTACTCGCTGTCATGGGGAATCTAGGAAATTGGCGAGGCTGGAGCTAAGAAAACAGCCACCCTGGCCGGGCCGGGTCTGGCTGTGGGGAAGGGTAGCTGGGGCAGCCGCCTGCTTCTGCGTCCCCCCTGGGGAGAGGCCCTCTGGATACATGATGGCTGGCTTATTCTCCATTCAGACGTTCTCTCCTAGACTAGAGTTCTCTTAAACAGGACAAATGAAACAGTATCAGAAGCTGTTGCCAGGGCAACCTGACAAAAGACTTTTCACCCTCAGCTACTGTACGTGTAATTTGTCGAAGGCAGCTGGCTTCTAGGGAGAGGAAAGGGAAGGCCACAGTTGCTACTTTGGGGCCCGGAAATGAAAATGAAAATTTAAAGACTATCTTCTGGTGAACTCAGCTCAGGTAGGACAGGAGAGCAGCTGTGATCTGTGCAATAAAAATTCAGGAAAGCCAGGCCGGGGAAGGCGAAGAGAGCACACACCTTTGCCTTGTCTTTTGTGAGAGCTGTAAAATGGTTGCCTATCAGGGCTTTTAAGGAGAAGCTGCTGGAAGGCCTGGAGCTGAAAGTATGCCCCGAAGAGGAGGGAGGAGGACCGAGAGCGAGACATTGAAGAAAGCCACCGGGATATTCCAGGATATATAGATAAATACGAACTGGGGAGTTCTTGACACATCCCATTTGACATCCCCCCAAACCATAACCTCTCACGACAGCAGCCCCTTTACGGGGAACAGTATTACAGAGCTTGGACCAACTTCAGTCGGCTCATGGTATGGATGGAAAGACAGGTCCATAAAAGATAGCCCACTCCAGGTCACCAGCCGGGCAAGGGCAGAACTGAGCCAGAAGTCCCGTTTCCGGCTTCCCCATGATCTTCCCACTTACCTGATGCCTCTGTCCGACAGCTTTCAAAGTGGGCCCCATGGGGTCAGGGGCCACACTGTGAGGGCATGGGACACCCCCCCACCCTCAAAGGAATAGCTCCCTTTCCATCTACTTTTATATCCGTTGGAGCTCCACTTAAAATTATTTCAGGGGAAAAAAAATCCAAGACCAGAAAACGTTTGAAGATCGCCAGTCTAAAGATACACACACACAGTAGATCGTGGCCATGGTTGCCCAACCTTGTGAACATGTTAAAAACCACAGAATCATATGCTTTACTATGTGAACTTTGTCTTTAACATTTATTCTGTTTATTCTATATTTATTTAAATTAAAAGACCAAATAGCCCTTAATTCACGCAAAGAGAGACACAAAGGTAAGAGGTGAGTTATACTTAGGGTCAGAAACCAAATAGGAATGGATTATAGCAAGGCTGACCCAGACGTCCTCCAGGAACTGCCCCCTCCCTGGTCCTCCCCAATCCCTACTCCCCACACCCCCACCGGCTCCTTACCGAGTTGGTGCCAAGGATCTGCAGGTTGGGCTTCTCTGACTCCAGCAGCTTGGCCACCATCTTGAGGAAACTCTCCACGAAGAGGTTGATGCTCTGGCAATGGCAGGCCATGAGCAATTGGTCCAGCGCCTCCATGGCAATGCACACGTACCTGGGGAAAGGAGCACCATCATTGGGTTTCACGCCCGTCCCACGCTCATCGCATGCGTGGGACAATCAGCACAGTGACCCCCTGGCCAGCATCTGGGTAATGAGGCTCTTCCAATAGGATGTTAATGTCTGGACAGCCATTCCAGCTAGTGCCCACTGCAGCGCAGCACCAAGAATCAGCAGGAACCAGCCCTGGAAGGGAGCCTGGAGACCAGCTCTCCCCAGCTGCTCATTCTACAGATGAAGAACGTAAGGACAGACAAGGTGTACCATCTCATAAGTTGATACAAGCAGAAAGAACTGATGCTCAGAAGAGCAAATTCTGAACCCAAACCCAATGAGATCAAAGAATTACTCGATCTGAAGTCAAGAAGTACTTGTTGGGCACCCACAGGGGAAACACTCTGTCTTAGTGCAAGGGTGTAGGGGGAAGAAGTCCTTCAACTCGAGGAGCCTGGAGTTCAATGGACAAGATATCTCCTGTAAAGGGAAGATAAGAAATGCTACACGAAAATCATGCAGAACATTCCACAGAGTTCCAAAGGAGAGAGATGACTCTAATGGGGAGGAAGAGAAGAACTTTAGGAAGAATGTTTATGAAGAATCTGATATAGGCCTGAAGACCAATCAACTGTGAAGGTTAAAGAGTATAAAACCTGCAGATATTGCATTTGAAGACCTCAGAAGTCCTCTGATCATCACACAATATGGTTGCTGGTATTACCATATTTAGGTGACACATTCCCTACTTAGAGAGCATCTGTACCTCACAGAGGATAAGATACACAGGAACAAAATTATTATTTTTTCCTAATGAAGATGATTCCGAGGCCCAAACTTCTTATTCCTTCTAAAGTCTAAAACCTGAATACCTTCTGAAACCGGAAATACGCAGCACCCAATGATGAACATACTAGGTAGGTCATCCCATCCCATTTCTTGACAACTACATAAAAACGTCTTCATATTTCAAGCTATTTCAAGCTTCATATTTCTACCTGCCCACCTTTCAACCACTTGAAAAGAGCAATCCCATTTTTCTTGCTTTTCTCTTCTCCACGCTAAAAATACCCAATCCTTCCCAAACTAGCCTTCACAGGACAACCACTGATGATCCTGGCTGGTGGCTATCCCCTTCAATGCCTCTCTTGAACCCCAAGAAAAAAATACCATGAATCAAATTCCTCCTGAGAATTAGGAGGGCACGTCTGAGCCCAAACCCGATGTGTGTTCCACGGTGGCCACACGAGTGTGTGGCTGGTTAAGTTACATCATGAAGGGTACATGCCCAACTTATAAGTCACTGCACATGGCAGAAAACAGAGGAGGGGCACCCCGGTTGACCATCTGACTCTTGATTTTGCTTAGCTCAGGATCTCAGGGTTGTGAGATCGAGCCCTGCATTGGGCTCCATGCTGGGTGTGGAGCCTGCTTAAGATTCTCTCTCTCCCTCTGCCTCTGTCCCTCCCCCCACTCTCTCTCTAAAAATAAAAAAATAAAAATAAAGAAAAAGAAAACAGAGTAGACTTTCATTAGAAAAGGTCATCGTTCACCTTCTAATGAAGAAGCTGCTGCAAATCTGTCCAGTATCATTCTATTTGAAATCTTTGTAATTTTTTCTAGGGAGTCAGGTTTCTGAGGCAGAACGCTAGACATCGCCCCTGGAATCTCTTTCCCCCCTTTTCCCTCATAATTTGGAATTTTAGCAGAGCTTGTGGGGCTCACGAGGATCTGTTCCCAGCCTCTCTTGCTGCTAGCTGAGGCCACGTGACGAAAATGTTGCCATTAAAATGAGGGAAAGCATTTGCGACGACGTGGATGGAACTAGAGGGTATTATGCTGAGCGAAATAAATAAATCAGAGAAAGACAATTATACGATCTTCCTGATATGAGGAATTTGAGAGGCAGCATAGGGGGCTTGGTGGGTAGCAAGGGAAAAAATGAAACAAGATGGGATCAGAGAGAGACAAGACACAAGAGACTCTTAATTTCACAAAACAAACTGAGGGTTGCCAGGGAGAGGAGGGTAGGGAGAGGGGGGTGGGGTTATGGACATTGGGGAAGGTATGTGCTATGGTGAGTGCTATGAAGTGTGTAAACCTGGCGATTCATAGACCTGCATCCTTGGGGCTAATAATACATTATATGTTAATTACAAAAAAATGAGGGAAATTGAGGTGAGCAATGTCAGCATCACTGGCTTAGAAGACAGGCTTGGCCCCTCCCCTCCTCCCTTCCTCCTGGGACTGAGGAGTGGCAGCCACTGGAGTCCCAAACACTGGAGTTCCCAGACGATTCCCCCCCCTCCCGACCGCCCAACATTGTGAGGCTGGACAGTCACCCAAGAGAGAGCAAAACCCCTTGCAAAACCCCGAAATGCTGGAGCCACTGTATTTTTACACAAAGAACCCAGATACCTAATACTCAGGTCTAGGAGCACTTCGGAGCCCCAGTGGTGCAAATAAAAGTGAATTCTGAGCAGTCCAAGGCAAATCGGTGACCTACCTCCCAGGAAGGAGGAGAGCTGGAAGGGCTTGGAGCCTGTGACGGGGAGGTCATCACAAGACTCCGCGAACTCATGAGTGGACCCACGTGCCTGGGATGTCGATCCTTCTACTTGTTAATTCAAACCACGTGGACTAGAAGAGTCCTTCCTGATATACAGAAATGCAGGACAGGTCAAGTGGGCAGAGGACCCCAAACCTAACAGAGGTGTGGAGGAATCAAGTTAGTGCCTCCAAGTCGAAAGCAAGGAACACAAGACCTGTCTTAAAGATTACGGTAGAGCTGTCAGCATGAGCTTCCAGAGTGTGAAAGCTGCCTCATACTTGAGAGCCAGGCTCGTATGCCAGACATAGAATCAAGAATGAATTTAGAGATCTGTTCTCCCTTATGCCTCGGTCCCAATCATACCCATCTTTGAATGTTAGGCAAGTATTTTAAAAAGACTTTGATTAGCGAGTTGCTTATCTTCTTTTTTTAAAACCAAGTTGGTGAAATACAAAGAACTAGCTAAAAAGTATGACTACAAGGTGATTTCTGGGGTTTCCACGAGGCCACAACACAAGGCTGCATGATAACTCTTGGGGCAGCTGTTTGGTTTCAATGTGTGGCCAAACCACCTCACACAGGAGCCAGCCTTGCAAATCCAAACCTATAAAGTAACAGCCATCATGGTGTCTGTTTCCTTAATGTTCTTCTTCTTTTTTAAAGACATCAGATACCATTTCTTAAGTGTTCTTAGGCTAACCTTTGTACTGAGCAATTATAAGAAAAGCAGCTTCCCTATCCTGAAATTTTCCTGCCCATTTTCAAAAAAATGTTTGGTGAACTGATAATTTACTGATAATTTAATAATTATTAAATTATTACTTAATATTATTAAGCACTATTAAATAGTCATTACTGGGCATGTTTACAAGCGGAACAGGTCATGCTCTTGTCTACAGAATGTCTTTCAAATAGAAGGCCAGCCCTAGGTCTCTGAGCTCCTGGAGCAAACGGGAGCCCCCAGTCCCTGCTGAGGGGGTGTGGGGGGCGCAGTGCTGGCCATTCCTGGCTCACGACAGCGTTGTTCTTCAGAAGCCATCATTGTCACAGTCCTGGAAACCTGCGATGCCTCGCAGATAGTCCCCGTGTGTTTCAGGTCGGCTGTGCTGGCCAGTGAGGTAGACTGAGTCATGTATGTTTGGGGAAACGGCCTGGCTGGGGCCCTTCTAAAGGAGACACACTTTCCTTGCAGAAAAACCAGGCCCCATCTGGGCAACCAAACACGGCAGGTGGGAAACGGGGCCAGCCAGGGTAGAATTCTCTTCTCTCAGGAATCATCGCCAGCATCTTAACGTATGAAGGGCTTCACCCTTAGTTCACAGAGCTTAAACGAGGGAAAGGAAGAGACGGGGTGGGGTTTGGCAAGAGAAGAAACTAGAAGGCTTCCCAGATTCCAGAGCTTAGATCACTGTTTTTCCTTTTCCTGTAAAAAATTACCAGAAAACCCTAAGAAGGAAAAAATAGTCCTTTGCTAACAACATGATTGAATGAATGAGAAAATAAAATAACAAGCAATTGGCTACTAATCCAGAGTGGAAACTCTGATGGGAAGTGAAAATTATGGTAGAAAGAGAAACTGAAAAGTCCAGAAGTTTAAAGCCTAGTTCTTTGAACATGCTCTGCTTTGTTCCCCATGTCGAGCCTCGATACGAAGGGTGGAAAGGTTGTAATTATGAGCTTGAATTTTTCCAAGTATCTCAAAAGATTAGTTCTCTAATCTCTACCCTCCCCGGGAGGTCTTGTAGTGGGGTCCACACTGTCAAGGAGAATAGAGTGTCCTGGAAGGAGTCCGGTGTAGTGATGGGTCTGGGAGACTGAGCTGGCCTGAGTGCTAGGAGCTGGATGAGGCCGGACGGAGCTGGTGAGGACTAACCCGCCACAGGGTCTGGGGGGGAAGGACAAGAGCGGGTACAGATGACAGCAAGTGACAACGAAGGGTACTGGACGTACTGGTAAGGCTCCCCAGCAGGTGAGGAAGGCAGACCCCAAGGAACCTGGGAGAGAATTGGGTTCGTGGGCAGCAACTGAAATCGGAGAAGACACTTGACAGGTGATAACGACAGGAACTCAGTGACAATGGCCAAGGCAGGAGGTAAGTCATAGCAACGGAGGAAAATACACAGGAGAAGAGGCAAGACATGTCTCCTGCTGAAGTCTAGAAGAGGTGGCCGGTTCTGTTTGAACACATTGAGCTCGGTCAAGAGGCCCTGAACCCGAGGAAAGGAGGAGCAGGTGTAAAGAGTCTGGGAACAGAGCGGGGCGGGGGGCGGGGCTGGAGAGGAAGGCAAAGTCAGAGATGAAGACAGGCAGGCAGGAGAGAGGGGACAGCTTTAGCAAGGCCAGTCACTGCCCGAGAATCACTCAAAGGTCAGTCGCCTTGACAAAGAACCTCTTATTCTAAGCAGTTGGAATGTACTTGGTCAGCCCCACTCCAGTACAGAAACTTCTGGGTTTTAGGAACTTAGATGCAGGGGCTGACTTCAGCAGAGGGAGGGAAGCATGAACCCCCTCTCCAGGTTCTAGGGCTGTCCTAGCCGTAGAACAGCCCTTCTAGGGCTGGAAGGAACATGCACAAAGAGAAAACCAGGAGGAAATCTCACTTTTTGCCGCTCTGCACGTCTCTGCCCGTCCGTCACAGCTCAGGTCAGTGAGCTCTACCTCAGAATTCACAGCCTAGCCTCTCTCCGCCCACATCTGGTCATCATTCCTGATGCTGAATGCAGATCAAGGCAGAGTTCATACCCACAGGAGAGGGGTGGTAAGGCCGGGAGGCCAGGGGGCCAGAGAGGATGGTTCTGCGCCAACCCCCGAGGTTCACGTCCATGTAGTTAAACCATAAATACAGACACCTCCGTGATCACAGGGAGACACAGCCCTCAGACCGTCTGTAGGCGAATATTTGCGCTTCCAAAGCTGCCATCGGGAAGGTGCTAATGACAAGAAGCCGAGAATGATGGACAGAGCACCGGGCTGGGCAAGAAGGGGCGGACAGGGAAGGAGAACGGGAGATCAAATCTAACGGATTTCTCTTCTCCAAATGTTTATGATTGAAACTTCCAGGGAGGCCTTCAAGGCTTTAAACACTGAGAGGCTGCCACGACTATTTTTAACAGAACGATACCGATTTTGAATTGTAGTTCTAAGGGCAGTGGAAGGACTCTAATCGGCTCTGCTGGCTACGGGACATTTTTATCGAGAGAACCATCCCTACAGAGAGGGCAGATGAAATTAGTATTAAATGTTTAATGTTACTGCTAGCCTATCAGTTTTCGGTTGAATCTAGGACGAAGTCATTTTTACTTGCTTGAGCATGCTTTACCGTATGTCAGGGCGATTTACGTAATCAGCACGTAGAGTGTATTTGTGCCCTTTTTATTGAGCGTGTAACCTAATTTTATTTTATAAAACGATGATAGAAATGTACTGTTTCTGGTCTTGCTGTCCCTCCTAGGGATAGCTTGATTCTGGATTCGCAGGTGGGTCCTGCAGAGCTTAGAGGTCTACACCTTGTCAGCACAAGGCAAATGTTTTCACGCCAGCGCTCACTCCGGCTTCCTCGCCAGGAGGAAGGGAGCTTGGCAGGTGGTTGGGCTGTTGGACTGTGGTGGTGGGGGGGCCCATGATCGGGATTGAGGGGAGAGAGCACTGTCGCAGAGGCATGAGGCTCAGAGAGCCGGGGGTGGCTGGAGTGGGTCTGAGCAGGCAAGGCAGGTGTGGCGGGCATGGCTGGGGGAGCCTGGTGAGTTAGGGGAAGGTCATAGCTAGTACTCATTTGGAAGGACCAGAACAGGAAAGAATGCAGGGAGAGAATTGCTAATGTTACCATGATCTGGAGTCTGCAGTAGGAGAAAGGAAGAAGCAGAGGAAAGCAGAGCATGGATGTATGGAGAACAGAAGCAACTGGGACTTCAGAACAGTTGCGTCAGATTTACCCTGCCCTCCAGACCATCAGCAATGCCACCAGGGATGTCTTCGGGTTTTCTTACATTCAGCTTTTGCACACACCAAAACCCAACCACACTGCTCAGAAAATGAGCCCTCGTAGTATTTACAGCATATTTGTTTTTCCTTTATTTTCTAGGCATTGGTATTTGTTGCTTATTTTTAAACTTAACTGTAAAACACTGTATTTGTAATGACATAGTCTGTTTTTCATTTACTTAAGGCATTTTCATTATTATGGGGAAAGCGTGTTTATAATATCGTTTCTATTGAACAGATAATATTTCACCAAGTGAGACACATTATAATTCATTAAACCCTTTCTCTCTTATTGGACATCAATTTCTAATATATCATTATTATAAAAAACACTACAATGAACATCTCTGTGTGTAAAGCTAGTTTATATTTAAGATTGATTTCTTGGGATAGAAGAATAGACAAAGAATTTACCGGATCAAAGGGCATACATGTTTTTTGAAGACTTGACTTATATTTTAAAATGATGGTTTGGAGGCACCTGGGTGGCTCAGTGGGTTAAGCCTCTGCCTTCAGCTCAGGTCATGATCTCAGGGTCCTGGGATTGAGCTCCACAATGGGTTCCCTGCTCAGCAGGGAGCCTGCTTCCCTTCCTCTCTCTGCCTGCCTCTGCCTGCTTGTGATCCCTCTCTCTGTCAAATAAATAAAATCTTTAAAAAAAATTATGGTCTAAAAAGGTCCAATCAATTTGCACTTATTCTAGAAAAGTAAGAAACTACCCTCACGCTGCCATTCCTTGGTTAGTACTGGAAATACTTTTTTGTTAAGTGAAGATGGTATCTTAGTGCTTCAAGCCACATCTTTGATTATAAATTTATTGACCGTTATTATTTCTCCTTCCTCTTTCTGTGAGTTGGTTACTTGGAGCCCTGGTTTCAGTTTTTAGTGACTCAGTTTTCCCACTCCAGCCCCATCGTTGGTTTATACAAATAATAGATGAGTTTGAATCCTTTGTCTTACTCTTTCAAAACACTTCTTTTGGTTGTCATTTAAATTTTGGTGGTTTCTTTTTTGACATCAAAATATTTAAATTTTTAAACAGTTAAATCTATCGATCAGTCATTTTCATTTAAGGTTTCTTTTCTTTACTAAACATAGCAAGTCCTTCCCTCTCAGACTGATAAATATTTCATTTAAGTGTATTTTTAATGGACAAATTATCCCAACCTTGCCTTCTCACTAGAATGTAGATGGCTCCTCCCTGCCTTTTTTTTTTTTTAAATATTTATTGTTTTTGTTTTAAATTAGAGATTGGGGGTGGGTGGGGGAGAGGGAGAGAGAGAATCCCAGGCAGGTGCCATGTCCAGCATGGAGCCCTACGTGAGGCTTGATCTCACAACTGTGAGATCATGACCTGAACCAATATCAAGAATCGGACAGCCCCCCTTCCCTGCTTTTTAAGGCTGTAAGTTGCTTGGTTTGATGAGAATAATGGCAGACTTAGGACTAGACCAACTTTTCAAGACCCTAGAGTGTGGGTGAGGGCTTCTGGATAGAGACAAAAGGGGAAAATGGATGCTAACAGAGGTGCTCCTAGGAAGCGGACATCCCCTTCTTCCCACATCTTGTCAATGGCATCAAATTTTACCTGCCATTGGAAAAACACATGCAAACCTCCCTCAGGCCCGATCCCTGTTTTTCCAGTCTGTTCGGTGACCAAGTCTACTATCATTTTCATAAAAGGACCCTATGTTTTGTCCAATGCTTCTGAAAGCATCTCTCTCACTTTCTCACACTCTTACCCGTATCGATGACGTCCCACATCACGGATGAGCCTCTCGGAGAGATAGGCGCCAATTCGGTCCAGCTTCTCTGGAGCTGAGAGGGCATAGAAAGTCAGCTTCTCCATGTTGGTCTTCACCAGGCCATCCTGTAAAAGACAAGACCCCATGTCTCACCGTGACTATTCCATGGCTAGAAGGGTTCAAGTCTAAAGGTAAATCATATGTTGATTGAATTATCATTCTGCCCAGTGCCATTACGTATGTGACAAACCTCCCATGTGGGGTCAGGGATACAGAAATGATGAAAACATGGTTCCTGCCTCCCAGGAACTCACAACTTAGCCCAGAGTATGCCAGCTATAAATTAGAATAGTTGTATAAATGTACATATTATTTTTGTATGTATACGGATACATGTATACATATATAGACACAAATGTACATATGTATATTTGTGTAGGCACGTATACGTGTGTGTGTGTGTGTGTGTGTGTGTGTGTGTGAATGATAAGCCTTCACTGAAAGCAACTCAGAATTAAAATGTGCTGGAAATCCAGCCCTAAGACATGAACAGGAAGAGAAGGCAGTTCAGTAGCAATTAGGGAATTCTCCAGAGGATGCTGGAAACGTGGCCCTTCAACTGTCCATCAAGAAGATGTCATTGATTTCCAAAGAGCAAATCAAGAATATCAGATCCCGACATTTCCGAAACCACACAATCCATAATGTAGCCCAAGCGGAGAGTAGCCGCCGGGAAGCCGGGAAGCCAGGCCTCCCCTGTGCGCACAGCCAGACCCTGGGCGGGTACCAGAGGGAGCCAAAGAGAAGACACCAGCTCCTGAGCCAAAACCCAAGAAGGGAAGTGCTCACAGGACACAGCAGGGAGAGCACCATCAAGAGAGCGAGCAGTTCTAGAAACCACTGCTCAGAGAGACACGAGTGAGAAAGATGTCTCAGCCGTGCAGTAAAGACCTAAACCAAGCTGAAACCAGCTTCCCAAGCCCCCTGCAGATCCTGACTACAGACAGATCCAAATCTCTGTGGCGGGCAGACCCCCGGCAGCTGTTCCCCACTGACCAGAGTCTGAGCAGGCTCACGGGCGAGGGGCCCGGCTGACCCGCCTTCCCCTTGCAGCCCTGGACGGGGTGAGATGGTGGGAGGTGATGCCAGGCGGAGGAGTGACCCACCTCGGGATCCTCAGGAAAGATGTTGTCAACCAGCCTTTTGTACCTGGGGCGTAGAGCGCCGCAGCAGCCACAGACACCTAGAAGAGCAAGAAGAAAAACCCATGAATGTGGCCTCCTGGGAACCAGGCCAAGGCGGCTTGTAAGGAACCAAACCCAGGCCGGGAAGCAGAAAGATCTCATCCCTCCCGTGCCGTGTGCCGGGGTGGCCGACTCGCACGACTTGCTTCATGCTACACCTTTGCCTTTGAGCCTTGCGTCCTTCGCTTAGGGGGTCAAGCCCCGCGGCGTGTGTGAGTGTGAAGCCGGGCCATGGAAGGGAACTGTGAGGGCTGGGAACTCACCCAAAGGTCAGGTGCTACCCCTGGACAGACACGCGTGCACGTACACACACACACACACACACACACACACACACACACACACACACGGGGGCAGGACTATAACCCTGCCTCCTGCAGCCCAAGAGCCTCCCCATTGTCCTGAGAAGATGCACAGCTTGAGGAGTGCTCGTTCCTCCCACCCACCCCCACGGACACCCCACTTCTTTTATTCTCTGCTCCTCAATATCTGCTACCTTCCCGTTTCCTGTGGCCATTTCCATTATAGAACGTTACATGAAATGCTGATAAATTAACATTACCATTAATTATTAACATTTGAAAATGCATCTTTAATGCAGGGTGACGGTGGTGTTTCAGGGTGGAGTGGGGCCCTAGGGGGCCAGCCCCCCATCCCAGGCCCCCCTGTGCCAGCCCCCTGTGCCAGCCTCCGCCCCACCCCGGGCGAGCCCCCCGTCCCCAACCTCATGAGGTGTCCACCAGCCTGTGGCAAAATAAGAGACTGAGAACAATGTGGTACATTTCCAGAAAGCTGAATCTATTGCATGGAGAAGGCTCCCTGACATGACCTCTTTCTGTGTCTTTGGGTGCTGTGAAATGATGGTGTTAGGAGATCAGCGATAATAGACCAAACCCCGGGAAAATAAAAAGCCGACGCTTGCAAGCCCCCCCATAAACTGTCTTTAGACAAAGGACACGGAACCCTCTGGGACCCGGCGCTGTCTCCACCTTCCTCCAGCCCCAGGGATCTTTCCTTTCGCGTTCTAGCCGCACCTCTCCCTGCCCGGTGCGGGGGAATGGGCCCCTCGGGGAGGAGCCGAGGGGAGGGCAGCGAAGGGCCTGGGAAAGTCCAACCCCCAACAATAATTGTTCCCTCATCCTCCCAATTAATGCTTAATTCTGCTTGCACAAACTCTGCAGTTGGAATGCAAGTGCACCGTGGAAGGATCAAGGCCATGGACCATTCAGAAAAGAATGAATTACTTTAGTGGGAATTACTTGAATCTCACAAAGAGCTTTACAGCTGCGGGAGAAAAGCGGCTCTCTGGAAATTTTGACTGGGAGGGGGTAGCGGGCGGCTGTGCCAGGAGGAGGAAGGAGCAGAGATTTGGGGTGACTCCGGTACAAGGGAACGGGTGCTATCTGGGAGAAGCCCGGGGGCACGCCACAGGAGGACAGGCCACACGGTAACTGGCTCACATCCCCCCTCGCCCGCCTCACAGGCAGCTGCGCACCCCCAGCCATCCCCCTGGCCTGCGGAGGGCCGCAGACCTGGTCGGCGGCTGCAGTCAGGCCCTCTGCGCTCAGTCTTGTTGGGTTGGCCTGACGTGCCCTCCTCTCCTCTCTGTCCACGCCTGGGAGGGGGTGTTTGGGCCCTGGACGCCAGCCAGGGCTAGTTCTCCTGATGGAACAGCTCCCAGGGGTGGTGTTCTCTGTCCCGGGTCTCGAAGCCTGGGATCGAAGCCCATCCATTCATCCTTCCCCTTCGGCCACCCTGCCCTCTGCCCAGTGCAGCCGTTCGCAAGCTTCTTCCCAAGATGCCCACGGGACATGCCCTCCGCTCTCCCGGCAGCCTCCTTTGTCGCTGTCTCCAGACCAGGAGAACCGGCCATTTGCGTCTGAAGGGAGTGAGGACAGAGCATCACAGAGAAGCTGGCACTGCACAGCCCCAGTGCCTGTCCCTTCCTCCAGCGTGTCTGAGAGGCCTAAGGGGCAGGGCCTGCACGGGAGAGAGGCCAAGCTCGTTAGAAACCCAGACTTGTCAGGAAGCACAAGCCCATTTTGGGTACTCAGGGCAGAAAGCTCTGTGCAGGGGCACCGAAGGGGCTGGGGGCTCTTGGTGCTACCAGTGGGGACACGAGCCACCTCCCAGAGTGAGCAGGCCTGGCTGTACCTCGGTCTAGGGACATGGGCTCGGTGTCTTCCCAGTAAAACCAGGCAGCCTGTTGGTCTCCTGATCTCTTGTGTCTAGAAGGGGTATGCCTCACGTGCCCCTTCTATCCAGTGCCTCCTTCTCTAACCCACGGGCCTCTCCCTGGAACACGCCTCTCCCATGTGAGGAGCCACAGGGCATGGCCCCAGGGAGAACCAGTTGCATTCAAGGCCCCAGGGCACTGTCCCACCAGACAGGGAGCGGCAAGAGAACAAGAGAGGAGAGTGGGTACCCCCTCATCAACAAAGCTGCCACTGTTTTCAGGGTCCCTCCTGACTTAGGTCCTGGAGCTTTTTCCTGGTCTGTTCTTCCTTTCCGACCTCCTCAGACCCCTTGATGGCTTGTGAGGTAGAGTGGTCAACAGCAAGGCCCCCCCCCTTTTTTTTCTTTTTTAAAAAAGATTTTATTTGTGTATTTGAGGGAGAGAGAGAATGAGAGAGAGAGCATGTACGTGCCAGAGCAGGGGGAGGGGAGAGGAGCCTGGGCAGACGGAGAAGCAGGCTCCCCACTGAATACAGAGCCAGCCTCGGGACTCGATCCCAGGACCCAGAGATCGTGACCTGAGCCCAAGGCAGAAGCTTAACCGACTGAGCCACCAAGACACCCCACAGCATGGTTTCTAGTGAAATCCCAGCACTGCTGCTTCCCAGATGTGTGACCTTGAGCAAATAACTACACTATGTTTGTGAGTGTCCTAGGCTCAGGGCACAAGGCTGTTGTGAGGTCTAAGTGAGCGGGTGGCAGCAAATCCCTTGAAGCAGGGTGGGGCCTGGTAGCTCCCCAAGAAGGCTCAAGGGTAGTGTCCCCTCGCACCCCCCGCATTCCCCAGGCCCAGGGCAGCCAAGTCCTTTCCTCGCTGCTCACTGCTCTGTGCTGGCTGCTACGTCGTAGTGGGGCTTTCCCCACTGACTGCTTGCGCAGTGACAGCATCCAAGGCCGGTGCACATCTGAAGGCCTGAGCAGGCCTTCGGATCAAACCTCATTGACCTGTGGGTCTGAAACAGGCCCGAGGCAGCTCCAGGCACCTGCAAATCACAGTACCTTGACCTCCAGCTCCAGCCCCTCCCCGCAGCCAGGGTCCCCAAACCGTAGTGCTTTCGTGAACCCCAGTGCAAATGTGACCTGCTAGGTCCTCCCTCCGCAGAGCAGAGCCAGGTGCTGATGAGACAAAGCAAGTGTCGCTGGAGAGAATCCCCAGGACTGGCCCTCGGGAGGTCAGTCATCAGGACAGCACTGGTCATGTGTTGAGACAGGGAAACAGAAGGGACCCCGTGAGAGAGAAAGCTAATTTTTTTTTCCCTTTGCTTCTTTTGGGGCTTCTATTCTTGCTAGGACTTGCGCCCCCACTCCACTTTAAACATGCCTTGTGATGCAAATAGCATATGCCCTCCTTATAAGAGACAAGGAGCTAATGGATTTCTCTAGGATGGATAACATCTAAGGAAGGACCAGGTGAGAATGACCGGAGGAAGCTTCCATCTGCGTACTCCAGACCCCTGTCAAGGCCCCCTGCTCTAAGGAATAACAACTAGGTCCTTGTCTTTGTTCTAACTGGTTCCTGGACACCTGCGAGGGCAGGTGCACCAGACCACTGTCCTCGGTAAAATCCCGCAGACCCCAAAGAAAGTCAGACTCCTGCTCCTTTCTTCTCCGGGTCTCCCAGAGGTTCCGTCTGCATCTGCTCTCTCTGTTTCTTCAATAAACTCTGCTTTCGACTCCCGCTGGCTCCTCCCACACTGCCAGCATCACCTCCTCAATGAACTGAGGAGTCCATGGGGAGAAGGGGGGGCTCTGGAGAACAGAACTGCATTCCCCAAACTGTGTTCCGTGGAACACTAGTTGCCACATGCTAACAAGCACCCCTCAGAAAAGGGTCTAAGGGCAAATCAGTGCAGGAACCTGTGCGTGCCAAATCCCGCGATTTCAGATTCACAGTACAAATTAGCATATTAAAGCCTCTGGTAAGTCATAAGGTAAGGGAATCTGTTGACATTTGTTCAAACCAACATCTCCTCCTTTTTCACAACTACAAATATCACCATGAGGAATACGTTTAACACTCTTTTTCCAAGAGCATATGCCTTGGTTTACAAGGCTATAAATGTAGGACACTGGAAATGGTGCTAACTTTAGAGTCTGAAAAGGACTGGGTTCAAGTCCTGGTTCTGTTGCTGTGAACTCTGAGTTCAAGTCCCGGTTCTGCCCTTTTATCTTCGAGACTGCTTCCTCATCAAGACCATAAGAGGAAAAGATTGTCCCTAAGATACAATGCTGTGACTGGAGTCCCAGAATGTGCCACAGATTTCCAGAAAGGAAGAGATCACCCAGAGAGCTGATGGGCAGGGCAGGGCTTCTCAGAAGAGAAGGGACAAGAAGTGGGGTAGGATTCACACTTGAAAAACACAGTGGGTGCTTTCTTCCTCGTGTGTCTGGCACAGGGCTAAAAAAAAAGTGTTAAATCTTTGCAACAACCCCCTCCCTCCCGGGTGGTCCTGTTGTTTTGCCATTTCACAGATGGGTGGACTGAGGCATCAAAAGGCAAAGTTACCTGCCCAGAGTGGCATAGCCGATAAGCGGCAGACCAGGATTTGAGCCCCCCAAATCCAGGGGCCACGACGTTAACTACTATACCAGGGAGGGGCAGGGATAGCACCGTCACGGAGCGGAGAAAGCCACGAGCTTGCACAGAAAGAGAAGAACCACCCAGGCGGTGCATCCTAAAGGGAATTGAGTTATGTCACCCCAAAATATGCCTTTTGACATAAAAGTTATTTTGACCTGAAGGCGATCAAGGAGCAGTAAATGCAAAGGCAGAAATGCAGAAAAGGCACCAGAGGAACCGGCAAACAAACTTTATTAAGCTCACGCATATCTTCCTAGTTACTTCTTCACCATCCACTACCCCATAGCCCAAACCCCTTTATCTTGTCAATTCTTCACAAGTTTCTTGTGTCTTTGCCTAAAAGGTAAGAAAGCGTCCTGCTCTGGTCTCGTCTTAGGGTCTCCTTCTGTGATGAAGGCCCTCAGGTTCCTGTAAAACTTCAAATCCCTGTGCGTCTCTGTCCCATTAATCTTCGTCCTTTTTATCTTGGGACCCAGCCCTAAGAGGGTCAAGGGACACTTTTTTATCCCCTACAATTTTAAACTGTAAAGGGCACCAGAGAACATCTGGGGAATCAACTAAAATGCAGATTCTTGTTCAGCTCGCGGACATGGGACCTGAACCCCCACGTCTCCGCCAGGCTCCCAGGTGCCGCCCCCCGCCTGGGTCCACTGGCTGCACCGGGAGGGCGAGATCCCAGAGCACAGTGGTGACGCCTTTGAGCTCAGGGGTCAGACGGGCTTAGGTTGAAATCCCAGCGCTTCCCATTGCTGACTGTTTAACCTTGAACAACTTACTTAACCTAGCGTGGAGTTTTCTCCCATAAAAAATGAAGACGGTGATGGCTCCTTGCCAGGGGGCCACGACACAAATTAAGCGGTAGCTCGGCCCCCTGCCTCCTCTCTCTTCCCCAACCCGCTTGCAGGAGGGACCCGGGCGGCCAGGCTGGGCCAGACTGAAGACTAGGCCGGACAATTTAGGTTTTGCCAAGTTACCAGGGAGCTCTGGGAGCTTCATGAGCAGGGAGTGACGGTGATGATCAGCCCGGGGGTGGCGTGCAACACTGGACCCAGAGATTTAAGGCAGAGATAAGTGAGTGAATCACCCCAGGTCGGGGTTAAGTGCCTGAAGTGAGGGAAGCCGTCTGGATGGGAGAGGAAGGCGAGAATTGGCAATGGTTCTCTGGGGAGGAAGGAAGGGGGGTTCCAGGTAGGACCTTGGGCTTTCCAGTACAATGACAGGGGACCAGCGACACCCTCGGCTGAATGGGGGAAGACAGGGGATTGGGGACATCAGGCGGCACGGCACGTCCAACAGGCAGCCAGGGAGGAGGTTGAGGGTTTGTCAGGGAGATCAAGGCTGGAGCTCCGAGGCTCATTGGCTCAGACATGACCAACCACCAGTGCTGTGAGACAGGATCTGATAGCTCAGAGCACACGGGCAGGGGGCGGGCAAAAGGCAGATCTCCTGAAGATGGCTGCCTTGCCCTTTCCCTCTGCTATCTTCTTCCTGTTTTCCCCTCCCACTTCTTTTCTGTGAGGCATTTCACCTTTTCCTCATTCCTCTCCCGTTCCCTGAGGCCCTGCAAGTAAGGCATTTGGGACCTTTAGGCTGCTTACCTTGGTCCTAGAGACATCCCCTTATTAGCACCCTGCTAAAAAATCAAAATTCCCTATCTCAGTGATCTGATTATCTAATTCACAAGATGCTAGTAGCCAGCTGATAAACAGTCTTCCAGAGGGCACATGCTTCTTTTAAAAAAAAAATCTCTAAACTCAAACAAAATAATCTCTAAGAGTAGAATCTTGAAGGCACGGGGCAGGGGTAGGGCGTTTATAAGAGGAAAACCAGTGTACAAGTGTCTGTACACTGATCTGCTGTGTTGGACTCTGGGGTTTCCTGTTTGTTTTTTAACCTTTTACATACCCAGTTTTAAGGAAAATCAGCTAGAGAAGCAAAATTAATAGGTTTGTTCTTTTGGAGCAGAGAGGAAGAACAGAAAAAACTTGTCGTTTTTTTGAGAGAATGGGTCACTGAGGAAAATCAGCCTAACACTATTATTTACCATTGTATCTGCTCCCAATTAGAAAGGAAGCAGGCATATAACTACAGAGATATTTTTTCCGAATCTCAGCCAGAGGGCAGAAAGCCTTGAGCAGCCCTCTGCACTTCCCGGGTCAGTAATCAGAGCTGAAAGCAGAAGATAAGTCTCTTCTCTGATAAGGGAGATGTCTGGCAAGGCTTGGTCCAGACCCCATGGCCTCCCGGCGCCAGAGCAGCTCAGGGCATGACAGGAACCCACAGGCACCACTAGAAAGCTTCCAACCCGAAGAAGGTGAATTCAAAGCAGCCACAACCGGGCCAGGAGGAAAAAAAAACCCCAAAAACAGAAGACGCTGAAAAGGATTTGAAAACTGTTCACTGCTACAAGAGAGTCAGCAATACAGTGTTTTATATTTATTTAATCCTGCTACTGGCCATACTTATTCCTAATGTGAGTCTGTAGAAGTAGGTGGGGTTTAACTCAGCCACGGCCTCTAAAAGTATCTTTTAAATTCTGAGCCATTTTATTTCTTAAGCAGAAGTACTCTCCCCCAGGGCTCTCTCTTCCTCTCCAGGGATTGCGTCTAACAGATCCACCCACCGGATGGCAAAAGTAAATTTATTAAGGATCCTGATCTGTCACTAGACCTGTCTTGCCTAATATATATATTTTTAAAGATTTTCTTTATTTATTTGACAGACAGAGATCACAAGTAGGCAGAGAGGCAGGCAGAGAGAGAGGAGGAAGCAGGCTTTCTGCCGAGCGGAGAGCCCAAAACAGGGCTGGATCCCAGGACCCGGGGGTCATGACCTGAGCCGAAGGCAGAGGCTTTAACCCACTGAGCCACCCAGGTGCCCTTGCCTAATATATTTTTACCTGTTTTTTAAAAAGATTTCATTTATTTATTTATTAGAGAGAGGCAGTGCACACGAGAGAAGGGAGAGAAGGAGAGAGAGAGGGAGAGATCCTTTTTTTGGGGGGGGGATTTAAAAAATTTTTAAGTTGCCATATAATGTATTATTTGTTTCAGGGGTACAGGTCTGTGACTCATCAGTCGTATACGACACCCAGTGCGCATTACATCACGCGCCCTCCCCGGTGTCCACCACCCAGTGACCGCATCCTCCCATGCCCCTCCCCTGCAGCAACCCTCAGTTTGTTTCTTATGATTAAGAGTCTCTTATGGTTTGTCTCTCTCTCTGGTTTCATCTAAAAGGGAGAGAATCTTAAAAAGACCCCACATTAAGCACAGAGCCCCACGTGGGGCTCGACCTCACGACCCTGAGATCATGACCTGAGCTGAAACCAAGAGTCAGCACTTAACTGACGAAGCCCCCCAGGTGCTCCTATCCCTATTTTAAGAAAACGAGGGGAAAGTGCTACACCCAACTTCACTAGCGTGGAGCGGGTTGGGTTACTGACAAATCCCATCAGTAGGGATTCATGGTGGGCCATGACAGGAGTTCACTGACCTCCTTGAACTTGAAAACTCTAAGAGTGGTTAGACCTGTCTCAGGGGGTCCCCTGCCCCTCCTCCGATCTCCCTACAGCTCTTTCTGCCCTAGCTGCACAAGCCATCTTGCACGACCCCACCTCGGGGCCCTCACACTTAATATTCCCCCATCTGGAACATTCTTCCCCCACTTTTTTCTGCTAAGGTCTCTGCCCCAAATATCACCTAACCAGCGAGAACTTCTTTGACCCCCATGCTCCTTCAATTTCTATCCCTGACCTCCTCCTCCTCCTCCTCTTCACAAGACTTTTTAGACTTTTTTCCTTTTCCTTTTTTTTTTTTTTTTTTTTTAACCATTTGACACATTTCATATTATGTCTACACTCTGGCTCCCCCACTTGCCAGTGAGGACCTCGAGAGCAAGAACCTAGCCTGTTTGTCCCGGCTGAATCCCAGAGTCTGGACAGGGTCTAGCCCTTGGGGCAGGGTCGATGGTCCTACGTATTTGCTGAATGAAGAATGAGCTTGTGACGGGGCTGAAAAGGAATCACGAATGTCAAGGTCGGTAAGGGAACAACAAAAGAACAGAGCTCTAGGAGGGCCTTGGGGAAACACGCCCTTGGAGAATCGCTAACTCCAGCCCATCTTTTGGGGTGGCCACCCTCTGTGCCTCTTGAGGCCAAGCTCACTGGAGTCAAGCTCCCTCCAGGTGGGTAGGGGTGAGGTGGGGAGGGGGCGCTTTGGCGGGTAGCCTGGGGACCTGGCACCTTCTGCCCCGCCGCACATGGGTCCCCCAGCCTTGCCAGCTCCTGCCGTGACCTGTGGCTGCGGCCTTGACCACCCATCAGAATCAGAACCTTGAGTCTCAGGAGAGGCCTGAGGTGTTCCTCTGTGTTTCTGGTGCGCGGCTGGGGGAGAAGCACCGGCCCCGCCCCCGGCGTATGGCCGCGGGTCTCCCAGCTGCTGGCCGCCTCTGGGGACTCTGGACCTCTCACCTTGTCTGCCGGCAGCATCTTCACCTCCTACACTCTGCAGCCTGTTTCTCCTTTGCTCGCCTATCTGATGGTTTCCTCCACTGTTCTGAACCCTGGAAGGGAGCTACCCACTAACCAGGGCGATGGGTGATCTGAAGTAAACAAACAGAAAATAGCCAACTCCATGAACTCGTCATTCTTTCCAACATCCAGGGCCCTTTCTCCAAATTCCCTATTGCACATCTTCTATCAGATACCCTGAGTGACAATGTTCATTCCTTCGGGGTCCTTCCTGTCCCTCCTCACTGCCCAGCATCTCATGTGTTGATCTTTAATATCTAAAGAAAATACCCACTCTATGCTTGGCACTAAACCAAGCACTTGACAAATATTTTAATATAATACTCATAACAACCCAGTAAGATAAGTTCTGTTATTCTCACTTTACAGATAAAAAAGCAGGACCAGCGGGGTTTGGCACTTGCCTCGGGAAACACAGCGTGCAGCTTTCTGCCATGAGGCTCTCCCATAACTTCCCCCAAAACGTATCCTCAGCCATTCCTTGGGTTCATCCTGGGCTGTCTTTGGCCATAGCCACTGTACTAGATTGCCTGCTGGACACCTGATAGCCAGTCCTTGTAAATGTCCCTTGTCCAGTCTCCTTGCTTCAGGTCATTCCATGTGTAGTTTTGAGGTGAATCTATGTTTGCCTTAGTTTGCTTCATAGTCAAGCAGTCAGTGTGGCTAACTCATTAAATGTCATCCCTTCAACTTAGTACTCAACACAGGGCGGCTCATCAAGGTGGCGGCGGCGGGGTTGGGGGTGGTGGCGGTGGTAGCGGTGTGGTCTGTCTTCATGTCCTTCCCCTGCCATGGGGGGTTGGGGCTCTCGCCCATGCTCTCCTCCTGGGACTGCCAGCCCAGCTGCCAGGACCACACCAGCTGTGACAAGAGAGGGGGGTCTGAAGAGGAGCCGATGGGGAGGCGCTTAGTTACGGAGTCATGCACCTGCTGATGAGGGGGTGTTTGGGTGACGAGGATCGTGCAGAAGCTGAAGATGGTGAAGGGGCTGGAGAATCTGAACCTTGGAACTGGGGCCTTGAAATCATCACATCGGGTGGGTTCTGGCACCTGCCGGGTCTTCCTTGAAAGACCTCTGTTAATAACAGCCCCGGCGCTAGACATTACCTTCTGCTCTCCAGCTGTATTCTTGTACTGTCTTACACACTCTCCTATTACCCGTGTGCTCGGTCTAAGTGATTTCAGTGACTCATATTTTCCTCCTCCAGATAAACTGTAAATTCCTTGGGTCTCTTTCCTCTGACCTCAGTACAGTATCCTGAGCCCAGAAGGACTGGAGGAAAGCGGGTATGACGTGTGATGCCTTTGATCAGCGTGGGACCCAGCGAAGTCACCTCCTCTCCTGGCCCTTAGTTTCCTTCTTATAAACATCAACTGCGTTATCCCCATTCACCAAGAGCAATGCCTTTTTACTCAAAATAGTTCATATTTATTTTCTTAGCTTTACACTTGGTTATCCTTACCAAAGCCAACTAATTCTATTTAAGCAATTTACAATAAAATTTAGCCCCAGGGTGATAGCACCGACACCCCTTCTAGATGAATTGGAGGAAGCAGAACAAAGTTTGGAGAGCAAGGAGCGTCAGACTCAAGTGCCTCTGGAGAGGGCCTGGCCAGGTCCAGCTGATGCTAACTGAGCCAGCACATTGCACAGTACTTGCTGGGTGGGGTGGGGAAGAGGAGGAAGTTTAAAATATATAGTTTCTGCCATCAAGGAACTTGATGGGACTACTGTCCCATGACAACTACTGTCTAGTTGGGACCGATACATATCTAAAGTTGATGATATGTCACAATGAGACCAAGTAGTCCATAAGCCTGAAGAAATCTCTGGGAGTTCAGTGAGTCCAGGAAGGCTTCCTGGAAGAGGCAAGACCTGAGCTGGATCTCTAGGGTTGGAAAGAGTTGGTAAATGCAGGTGAATCCACAGAAGGAAAAATCAACAGCTCTTCAATGGCAAAAATTGAAGAAAACCAAAAAGATGCTATCTTTTTGAGCATGTAGCTGTATGGGTTACTGATGGGGTACTTATCAGTAAAGTGGGCAAAAAAAAAAAAAATCTCTTTCTTGCTTGCTTCTGATTTTATTTTTTAAAATTATTTTTAAAGATTATTTATTTATTTATTTATTTGACAGACAGAGATCACAGGTAGGCAGAGAGGCAGGCAGAGAGAGAGGAAGGGAAGCAGGCTCCCTGTTGAGCAGAGAGCCCGATGTGGGGCTCGAACCCAGGACCCTGGGATCATGACCTGAGCCAAAGGCAGAGGCTTTAACCCACTGAGCCCCTCTTGTTTCTGATTTTAAAAGGAATCCATGCTCATGTGTATACATTTGTAAAATAGCAAGAAATAAAAATGAATGTAAACACCACATAATCACACTATCTGTGATTAACTATTAAAATTTTAGTGAAATCATGGTAAGTATTCATGTGGCTACCAGATGTTGTATTAGACAGCACGGAGATAATGGAACCTTTCCATCATCACAGAAAGTTCTAGTAGGCAGCACTACATTAGAATATTTTCTTACTGCCTTTTCTCAGAGCAGTTCACCTGTGTTAGAGAACATGTTCCGTGAAAATTCTTTTTTTTTTCTTTTAAAGATTTTATTTATTTATTTGACAGAGAGATCACAAGTAGGCAGAGAAGCAGGCAGAGAAAGAGGGGGATCAGGATCCCTGCTGAGCAGAGAGCCCAATGCAGAGCTTGATACCCGGACCCTGAGATCAATGACCCCAATCGAAGGCAGAGGTTTAACACACTGAGCCACCTAGGTGCCCTTCATGAAAATTCTTAAAGATACAATTGCATGTTCTTTCTTTCTTTTTTTTTTTTAAGATTTTATGTATTTATTTGACAGAGAGAGAGACACAGAGAGAGAGGGAACGCAAGCAGGGGGAGTGGGAGAGAGAGAAGGAGGCTTCCCGCCGAGCAGGCAGTCCGATGCAGGCCAATCCCGGGACCCAGGGATCATGACCTGAACTGAAGGCAGACGCTTAACGACTGAGCCACCCAGGTGCCCCAAATGTATGTTCTTTTTATTTTTCACAGGTAATTCCTGCTCTGTTCATTTCCTTTTCAATTTCCTATAAAGTTTGTTGTCCCCCCTTCAAAATTAGTGTTTATGCATATTTTTAAATACAAGCATAAAATTGGTATCAAACAGTATAGTGTTAAACCCTTCTTCTTCTTTTTGTACTGTATCTACTAAATATTTTCCAGAACCTCATTTTCATAGCTACTCACTACTCAACCTTTTGACCAGACTCTGATTTATTTAATCATTTCTCTCTGTTGTTTCTAAATTTTCATTATCCTGAATGATGTGGAGATTTGCCCTTGGTAATTAAAGCCAGAAATCGTGTGGTGAAAGCCTGGGTTGGTTTTATTGGGCATCAGGAAATCAAATGGTGACCCGTGGCTGCCGGACTTGTGGTGCATTAGAGAGGGTGTCTGTGGGGACTGGCACCTGTCTCTCGCTGTCCAGGAAGATTTGGGAACAAAGGGACCAAGAGGATACAATGATGAAAATGAGCCTGAGGAAGGAGGCAGGATCCAAGTTTCCAGGTGGATTTTATTGGGAGTGGAATTAAACAGCAAATGAATTGTCCCTGGGGAGACAGTTTGGGCCAGACAATGTCTGACAAGCCTGTACCTGTCAGCAGCCTGACCTTTTTGGGCCCCTCACATTTCTAACACACTCACTGCTTTCCAGCCAATCTTGATTAATCTGATTGCCACCTTAATTGAGGATGGGGATTTAAAAAAAAAAAAAAAAAGAAAGAAACGGGTCCAATTGATTTTATGTCAAGGCTTCCATTCTTTACTAACTAAGTTTCTCTGGGCTTTGGTATTGCTCTTCAAGCAAGAAATTCATTAAAATAAACAGAATGTGGGACGCATGGGGATAGCTCAGTTAGTTGAGCGTCAGACACTTGGATTTTGACTCAGGTCATGATCTCAGGGCTGTGGGTTTGAGCCCCATGTCAGGCTCTGTGCTGGGCAAGGAGCCTGCATAAGATTCTCTCCCTCTGCCATTCCTCTCCCCACCCCCAACGACTCCCGCTCTCTCCATCTATCTCTCCCTAAGAGAAGACAAAAATAAGTAAACATAACAGACTGTTTCTCTATTCTTTGTCTCTTAGAACCACTGATAGTGGGGAAAATTTATCCCACCTATTTTCAGGAGCCGGACAGCCCATATTACAGCCCCAATTCCAGGTCTCACCAGTTGTACACACTTAGGCAAGGTATTCAAGCCCTCTGTGCCTTTGGCTCCTCATCAGTAAAATGGGCATAACAGAACCACTCCATAGGTTTGCAGTGAAGACGGGCTGAGTTAACACAAGGAAAGTTCTGAGAAGCCTTCCTAGCATATAATAAGCACTCCAAAACTATTAGCTATTATCATCATTAATATTGATCTAATAATGGTTATTAAAATCTCTTTGCCCACTTAGGAGAGAGAAGGCAAGACAGAATAAAATGGGATTTCAGAGCAAGAATGACCCTGACAGTCTCTTGGTTTTATTTTATACTTGGAGTGTGACATAAAGCGGATTAGATAAAGATAAAGCACAAAACCACAATTTAGGGATTTAAATCCAAATCCAGGTAGACCCGCATCACCTCTCGGATGCCCAAGGACAAAGCTCCAGGTAGAAGCACCCCCAAGCAGCTATTACCATGCTTCGACCCTGGCTGGACCAGGTGCTATGCTGAGTGTCTCATTTGCATTTTTCTGTTTAATCTTTACAAAAAAATCTATGAGGTTGATGTATTCATCCTCATTTTACAGATGACACCATCCCTTTGATAGAAATCAAAGCACAGAGGTCTGTCCTCAGATACCTTAAGTTACTGAGAGGCAAAAATAGAAATAAAAATATATTGGACAGGAAGATGGAACATATAATCAGAATCATATTAATTAAATGTTCCACATACACAGAGCAGGACTGTGGAGGTAATGAGATGGGATGGAAAAGTAATTTTGAGAGGAGACTAAATTAGAACACTATTTGAATGTGAAGGATTCCATTAAATCGTGAGAGAAAAAGGACTTTCCATGTATCGAAAGGGTAGAAAGGACACACTGGCATTTCCTTCGTGTCTAGGATATCACGTGCCTAGGTTAATCACGTCACACTTAAAACAAGGATTCCACGAGGTTAGTATTATCACTTTCTGGATGAGAAAATCAGAGCTCAGAGAGGTTAACTAATTTGACCAAGACCACACAGGGAGCAAGGAACAGAGTCAGGAACAGAGCAAGAGAGGCCCTCTGACTTCAGAGCAGTGATGTGCATAAAGATTTGAAGTGAGAGTCAGTATGTCAGGCAAGAGTATGAAGAAAATGTGCCCAGGTAGAAAAAGATAATTTCCATGGTGGATTATTTTTTTTAAAGTTATATATAACTGATGATGAAATCTGAACCAGCTCTGAAACTGACATTATACCAATGTCAGTTTCCAGGTATTGATACTCAATGACGGTTATGCAAGAAGCAGACACAGGGCGTGGTGGGCAAGCCCTCCCGGTACATTTCTTTGCAACTCCCTGTAAATACATTTTTCAAAATAAGAAGTTTTTTTTAAAAGTTGGCATATAACAAAGGCAAAGGCACTTGCTTTGAGTGGAGATGATAATTGGCAGAGGACCTTGACATAGGACTCTGATCTGCTCTGGGGGGCATACGACCAATGTCATGCCAGAGCCTCTCCCACTGCCTCTTTCAGTGACCAGCCAGACCCGTGCTAGCTTAGCTACCACTGGAGAGAGAAATAGGCTTGTCAACACATTCATGGAGCCCCTATTATGTCTCTCCTCTCCTATGCCAGAGGTACACAAGGTGCTAACAAGACACAGGTCTGGTTTTCCAAACTCTTACAGTCTATTTGGAGAGAAAGGCACAACCAATAAATGGATGTAAGTCAGCCTAGGTGGACAGAGTTTTCTCAAGCAAAGTTGCATGTGTTATAGTAATTCAGAGAAGACTGAATTAGGTTGGGTTGGTTGAGGAAGATGAACTCTCTGGGGGAGGTAGAATTTGGGCAGAGCCTTGAAGGATGTGGACCTACCGGGTACTCACTCCAAACAGAAATTGTGTCATAACATAGCTACCGTAGAAATTGTGTCATAACATAGCTACTGAAGAAATTGTGTCATAACATAGCTACCAAACGGTAGCTTTGAACGGTAGCTAAAGAACATGCTTTGGAAAATCGGGACTACGAACTATATTATCTCAGACAGGTCATGCAACCCCTCTGCTGATTTCCTTGTTTGTGGGAGATGAATAAAACACCTAGCAGGAGGTGGTATACAGTAGGCGTCCATAAATGTGAGCTGTCAGGTCCCCTTATTTCATAAGCATTTTTCCTGTTGCTGAATTGTCATCATACCCATCATTGTTAATGTGACTTATAATCCCAGTGAGGAGATCTATTATCATTGCCAAACCGTTTCCATATTCTTTGACATTTCTCTTGTTTACATGTTCACGCTATTAAAAATAATGTTAGGGGGCGCCTGGGTGGCTCAGTGGGTTAAAGCCTCTGCCTTCAGCTCAGGTCATGATCCCAGGGTCCTGGGATTGAGCCCCACATCGGGCTCTCTGCTCAGCGGGGAGCCTGCTCCCCCTCCCCCGCCTGCCTCTCTGCCTACTTGTGATCTCTGCCTGTCAAATAAATTTTAAAAAATAATAATAATGTTAGAATGAGTGTGTGTCCATTGCAGCTTTTTTTTCATTTTTTGGATTATTTTCTTAGGACGAATTTCCAGAAATAGATAAAGTATCTTGTAGGTGAAGGGGAGCTACCTGAGGGTTTGTTGAAAAACAGGTGTGAGAGGGTGAGCGGAGTGTCCTGGGAAGACTAACAAAAGTAATTTGGACAGCTGAATCTGACTTTGGAGAGAATGGAAGAACGGACGCCATCAGGACAAGGATCAGGAACCAAGGTTTAGGACAAGAAAGGCCAGAGTCAGGGTGAGCGCCAAAGAGAAGAGACAGGGAGGGCCCGACGGTCACAGTCCGAGCAAGTGCAGCCCACGGCCCGTGCTGACCTCAGAGAGATGAAGGCAGAAGTCCACTACTTGCAACTAGTGGCCAAAACAGGGACCCCCCACCCCCAGTGGCACTTCACCACGGCTGAGAAACCCGGCCCTGGCTGTGGAACGCCAGCTGCAGTGAACACCAAGTCAGAGTGACCCGTGAGATATGGCTTTGGCCGTGACAAAGAAGGTGAACTGAGGCCAGAGTCCGAACACGGTCCATTAAAATCAGTGCGCTGAAAGCTGATAAAAATCTGGAGGGAAAACAATGGAGAGGAGCCTTCCAGCACAGGCTCTCCTGTTTTCCAGATGTCTGCGAATCACAGGCACAGGATACATGCTTACCATGATGTTTGTAAACAAAGGAACTGGAATGAAGGTAGCCAGCTGCCTGGAATGGATTCGGAGAAGTAACTTAAGGGCAACCCTCACTGACATGATTTTGAAGATGGGGTGACAACCTGGAAACATTCTAGGATGGGCTGAGAGAAAGGTAAATGAGGTATATGTTAATATGTGTTCAGGGGATGGCCCAAACTATGAACATTTAAGATTAAATCAGGACAGGAGATGTTCAGGAAAGGAAACAGCTTGATCTGTTGGGGGTATAAACCACAGTGAACTTTCTCCTTTGTTTTCAGGTTCAGACACACCAGACATGTGCATCCTCCCCGCCCCCCCACCGCCCGCCCCTAGTTCCATTTGCCTGCAAGCCTGATTAGCAGGCTCTGTTCCCTCCAAGCTGCTGTTCCCCTTCCCTGTTCTCACTTCCTTTCCTTTCTCCTTTGCTGGTTCTGGGTTGGACGATGGCCCCTTCCCTCTCCTGGCTGTGGAGGGGCCATTTCCAAATTATAGGATGCTACCTGCTGTTTGCCACATTCTTCCTCCAGGGTAAAACTTTTTTTTTTTTTTTTAAAGATTTTATTTATTTATTTGGCAGAGAGAGATCACAAGTAGGCAGAGAGGCAAGCAGAGAGAGAGGGGAGAAAGCAGGCTCCCTGCTGAGCAGAGAGCCTGATGTGGGACTCCATCCCAGGACCCTGAGATCATGACCTGAGCCGAAGGCAGCGGCTTAACCCACTGAGTGACCCAGGCGCCCTAAACTTTAAAATCACTACCAGTAACCCCTGGTAACCACTGAGGGGAAAGAAAAAACTTGTGCAGAATCTTTAATAACTTTTATTTCAGCATGCTTTGACATTGGGTGGGGGGAGAAGTACTAGATAGACAGACTGTGGCCACTAGGACAGGCAAAGTCCTCTCTCTTCAATTCACATGGACTCCCAGCTCTTCCCAAAGCCTCGGCTTCCTTTGGCTAACTTAGAAAATGACTCTCTGGTACAGATCAGACAATGAATCTTTGTTTGCCTCATTGCTCAACACCCAATTTTCAGGTGCCAGCAAACAGATGGGCCTGTAAGCCCAGTTACCTTACTTTGTGCCCCAAGATGGGAATAATGCCCGTGGTTTGAGAAATCAAACTCAAAAAAGGAGGCACGGAACATTCCGGGGTTTTCTCCAGTTCTGTGATGCACTCGGCTTGCTTATCTTGCCGAATGCTGTCTGTGTCATCTTCAGATTGTTATTTAAGTCTCAGTATTTTCTGAGCGCGTTGCAGCCTGTTTGATGGAATCTAGGTTTCAGCGTCTGAGCATGGACAGTGAAAACAAAGATCACTGTATTACAGGGTGCCAGCTTCCTACAAAGTAATAATGATAATAGTAAGAAGAAGAAGAATGGCTCCTGGTCACTGTCGGCCCCGGTCCCGCATGCATGGTCCAGGAGAACGCGGCCTCGAAGAAACATGGGTGGAACATGGGTACTTTTCCTCCCCTGGCTCAGAATGCCATTCTGAGTGTCTGCACCTGCCCTGATGCACAGGGAAGCAGGTAGGAACGGGTCGGTGGCTTCGTTTGGAAACAGCCTAAATGGTCATCAAGAGGGAATCACCTAAACAACCCAGTGAACCTCCAGGCAAAGAACACTACGCAGCCCCTGGGGTGAATAAAGTGGGGCTCTGAGCACTGCTCCCAGGAACTCTCCCAACAGACTGCCAATTCAAATGGAAGCCTCCTTTTGTACGTGTGCACAACACGTATGCCATGATTCCATGGGTGTGAAACACATGCAGGCCAAGCAAACGCGGCATGTGTGTAAACATGTGTGTGAAACAGGCGTAAATGCACCCAGAAAGTCTGGTGAGGGTCCCCCACAATGCAGGGTTAGCGGCGGTTACCTCCAGCATGGGGGAGTAGGGGTGCCGCTTGGGGCCTGGGGAGGAGGGGACAGAGTCCCCACCACGGAAGCCACTAGCCACGTGTGGTTGTTTAAATTAAATAAAACATAGAGCTCAGTCCCTCAGGCACCGTGGCCACATTTTCTGTGGTCAACAGCCACACGTGGCTAGTGGTTTCTGTACCAAACAAGGCGGATACAAAACATGTGTATAACCATAGCCAGTTCTCCCGGACAGCTCTGGCTTAGACCTTTAGTCTAAATTATTATTAAATAATAATATTAACTATTAACTATTAACTATTAAATATTATTTCAATTTCCTCCCCCTCCAAAATGGTTCTGTGTTATATAATACAAAACAGGGGCGCCTGGGTGGCCCAGTCATTGGGCATCTGCCTTCGGCTCAGGTCATGGCCCCAGGGTCCTGGGATCAAGCCCTGCGTCCAGCTCCCTGCTCAGCAGAAAGTCTGCTTCTCCTTCTCCCACTTGCCCTGCTTGTGTTCCCTCTCTCACTGTCTCTCTCTCTCTGTCAATTAAATAAATCAATAACATCTTTAAAAAATACAAAACAATGTGTAATGTATGGGTAATACATAAACATCCATAATTTTCATGTTTCTTCCATTTTCTCTTCAAATGTGACAGGAAGTATTTTCTGTTCAAATATTTGGAATCTGAGAGTTTAAACACACACACACACATGGGCTGTTTTCTGCACTTGCTCAGCTTGGTTCTTGCTGGAATTTTGACACCCAGTTGCTGTGAAAGAGCCAGGAGTCATTTCATTTATTCACACTTGCACACCCCCATGCGAGCAGCCCAAACCCATGGAGTACATTAAACAAGTACATAAGATGGGGTAAAGATGAAAAGAAATAGAACACAAGAGGAGAACTGTCCTCATTAGTAAATGACAGTCTCAACCCTCTTTACTTTTTCTTCTCTCTCTTTTTTTTTTTTTAAAGGTAATCTCTATGCGCAATATGGGACTTGAACTCACAACCCCAGGATCACTGGCTGAGTCAGCCCGGTGACCCTCGAACACATTTTATTGTGCCAAAGAATGTGTAAGGAATCTACTTCCAATGGATGGTGCATGGAAGGAACAGGGTCTGCCCCTCCTGTAGGCCACTGGGAATGGGACTCCCCAGGCAGAGGACCAAGACAACGGGTGAACTAGCAGTGCCCACTTGGAGATGTGACGAACGGACGTAAGGGAGTCACACCGGGTGAGGGTGTGACCGGGAGTCAAAGCAGATTCAGTATGTCACCACAGTGGCGTGGTGAGTAGGTAAAAAGGGAAGTCAGAGGAAGGGCGGGCTTCTGCTTGCTGGTGGCTCACCTGCCCCCGGGGGGTGAGGGATGATTTTTGGGATCAGGCTGGAGGACCATAGGTGAGGTGGGCAAAGTGTGGGCTCCCCTCGGCCTCTCTCCCTCTCTTTTCCCATGAGGGTCACCGAGGGGGAGTTGACAGATGAAGGGGAGGAGAGGGGCTTTCCAGGGGGACACTTGGAGACAGTGAGGGCGGAGCCTCACGGTGTCGGCACAGCCACCAGCAAGGACGCTTGCCCTCAGATGGAGGTGAGCATCCAGGGGCCACCTGTCATGGCAGTTTGGGGGCAAAGGGAGTTTCAAGAAGTGCAAATGGTCAAGATAGGAAAAACTCAAATGCTGAGCCGACAGGGAGAGAGGGGACAGTGCAGTCTCAGATAGAATAAGTAAGGGGACAGCCGCCATGGAGCGAGGGGGAGAGGTTTAGAAGGGTCTAGAATATGACATGAGTCATTTTATTCAACAACAGCAAAGGTGATGCTTGGTCTGTCTATGCAGCCATCACGGGGACACGTTGCTTCGGCAGCTCAGCACCCCCGCTGCCAGGCGTGCATACTTGAGGACCCAAGGGTCGCCTCCAGGATCAGCAGCGCAGGCCCCTGGGCTGGGGGGGGCAACTTCTGAGGTGGCCCTCCAACTTGGTGCTTCAAGGGTGGCCTCAGGACCCTAGACATATTTTGTAGCTTGGATGATAGAATTTCTGTTAACAAAGCATTGTTGCTCTTTTAGAATTCCCTTAGTACTACTTAAAAAGCATTGCTAATCAGTATAAGTAGTGTCCTGATTCCACTTGTGGAAGATAGTATTTTGTGGGCCTTTGAAGCCCAGGGAATCCTCATCCACAAGCTCAAAGGGGGAAAGTTAATCCGTATAGTTGTCTGTAAGATGTTCTGAGCTCATTGTGGAAATTCATTCATCTGAATACAGCACACTGAGGCATTTCATTCTTTATTTATTTATTTGTTTGTTTGATAGACAGAGATCACAAGTAGGCAGAGAGGCAGGCAGAGAGAGAGGAAGGGAAGCAGTTCCCAGCTGGGCAGAGAGCCCGATGCGGGGCTCGATCCCAGGACCCTGGGATCATGACCTGAGCGGAAGGCAGAGGCTTTAACCCACTGAGCCACCCAGGCGCCCCTCATTCTTTTTTTTTTTTTTTTCAAGGACATTTGAACTATGGAGGCTAAGAAGCCTTCCAGTAGATAAGTCCTGCCTTCAAAAATCTTGCGGAACAATCAGTAGACTCTCTCACATGAAAACAGTGCAGTATTAGAAATTTCACTGGTAATTTGGTTTAAGTTGGGAGCTAAGAACTAGAAATTAGGATTTAGGATTTACAACACATATATGCCTTCCCCATTCCCTTAATACGTCCGGCTTCCTACTGCGGCCACCAAGCAGCCTATAAAAAGCAGGGTTACTCACCTCCAGCTTTCCAAATGAACACACAGTATCAAATATAGAAACCAGAGGAAGCTTCATTGTTAGGGAGCCAAACTGATTGAGAGCAAGTGTGAGTGCTCTAAATATGTAGAGGAACTAGCAGATTTAAGATGCAGACTCTAACAGGCTATGAATCCAAGATCAATCACTTCAGAGTCCAAATATATAATCAGAGAGTCTGTCACAGCCCGCGCCGCCAGTGCCAGAGCACAAAATCGGCATCGTGCCCAGAGCTGCTGAAAAATAAAGCCAGGACCAGGGTGGTCTCGGTGCCAGAGGGAAATTTCAGAAGCAACACTTTTGAAATGCAAAACAGAATCAAGAGCAAGTACCAGAATTCTGCAAAAATGCAAAACAAGTACTAGGTTGAGTCATGCAAAAAATGCCAAGTAAGCAGCGGGCCAAGCACAGCCAAGACCCATTTTTAATGAAGCAGCTCCAGCGCGCATGGGTGCTCTGGCCAAGCTCGCACGAGGAAGAAAGTCCCTCCAGCAAGTTCCACCCTCTGCAAGAAGCAAAAGACAGGTGGACTAAGGCAGCTCAGTCGAGTGCGTCTCTGAAAGCAGAAACCCAGCTGGAAAGGAACAGCTCCTTGGAAAGCTCTCAATGAGTGCGGAAAGCCTCCTTGGAACCATATCCTCGGGCCCTGTTACTGCTCTGTTATCATTACAAAGGATGCTGGTAGTAAAATATCTATTATGACCTCACCTGTTAATACTAACCTCGGCTGACATTCAACTCTCATTCTGTGTCAGGAACTATTAAGAGGTTTGAATGCATTATTTTATGTAATCCAACAATACTGAGGCGAGGTCTACCTTCCCCATTTTACAGATGAGGAAAACGGAGGCTTAGAGCAGTGAAGTAACTTATCCAAAGACACACAACTGTTAGGTGAGGTAGTTGGAATCAAACCCCAGGCTGTTCACACTTGACCCTGGCCTGCCAAGGTGATGCTGAGATTCATTCCTTTCCATTGTCATTAGGAAAAAAAAAAAAATTAGCTAGGGAGGCACAGGCCTTTGTGCAGAGATGTCACAAACCAGCACATTATTATGAATTATTAAGAACAGGTGAGGGGCATTTGGGTGGCTCAGTCGTTAAGCATCTGCCTTCGGCTCAGGTTATGATCCCAGGATCCCCTGATTGAGTCCCAAATCGGGCTCCCTGCTTCTCCCTCTCCCACTCCTTTTGCTTGTGTTCCTTCTCTCATTGTCTCTCTCTGTCAAATAAAAAATTAAAAAAAATTATTAAGAACAGGTGAATAATAAGGCCATTAAAGTCTCCGAATTCTTCAGCAAAAGACAGGACTGTAGGCTGTCACAGCAGCCCCAGGGAGGAAATGGAAAAATCAATCCTGGACCCATGCGAGACCCCACTCGGCCATCAGCCAGGCCGATGCTGGTGCCGGGACGCTGCTATAGGCCTGGTCAAGCCAGGCTTTATTTTGTCATTCAGAGTCCCAGGGAATGCCAGTGGCAGTGCTCAGAAGGCCTTCCACCAGATGGCCCCGCTCTGTGGGCCCTCTGCCCACTGCCCTGCCGGCACCATCAGCTCCCCGGCTGCCAGCAAAAAGCTGGACTTCCTGGGGTGGCTTCCTCCACTCTATGCTCAGCACGGAAGTTGTCTAGCAGCCTGAGCCCCCTGACCAGCCGCTCTCAATGGCCGCTTTTCCTGGGGTGCCAGGGACCATCTGGGGCTGTGGGTAAGATCCCTGGAGCCGGCTGGCACAGGTCCTTGGCTGTCTCCCGGCCCACCAACTTGCCAGCAATGCAGAACAGACCCGCTATTGTTTGCGAGCGTGTTTTCTTCTTCTCCTGGGTTTCCTATGGTCTTATTGCAATATAATTAACATGCAATAGATGCCCAGATCTTAAGAATCCACTGCCTTGAGTTTGGACAACTGTTTATACATTTGTGTGGCCACCACTCAAACAAGAGATTAAACATTTCAGTGCCCTCTAAAGAACCCCCCTTTCTAGGCAAGCCCCTCACCCAACCACATTCTGATTTCTAGTTTCTTGTTTTTGCATGCATTCTTGCATAATTGTTTCTACAACATGATGAGAAGGTTCTAGAAAACTCTCCGCAGGGTTTTGACGATGAAAAATGCTTTTAATTATGTTTACATTCTGCCATCAGGAAACACACGCTCACTACACAAAATGTGAAAAATGCAAAATCGTTTTTAAAGAAAACTCAAAAAACGATCCATGATCCTGTCCCGCAGAAATAACCACGGCTAGTATTCCAGTAGATTCCTTTCAAGGCTGGGACACACGCACTGATTATAGGCTGGCTCCCTAGTGGAGCATGAGCTTTTTTGTAAAAAAATAAATAAATAAATAAAGGCTTGTTGCTGCTCACCTCAGAGCGGGCCATTTCGAGCTGCCTGAGTGACAGGCGGCTTGATCAAAAATTCAACCTGCAATTTAGCGCGCTAGCCCCTCTGGTTCAGTGGGAGCCAACGTCTGAATTCACGATTTCTTCTCTTCTGTGGAATAGGTCTTGTCCGCCTCCGAACCTCTCCTGGAGCTTTCGTTTCACTGCTCACAAGGACAGCGGCCAGCTCCTTGGGATTCGCCCCGCCCAGGTGAATACGCACTTGCCTGCCACGCAGACCACCCGTGATTACCCTCCCACCCCCTCCCCCTTTGCCCCTCCCCCGCCAAATCTCGCCATCCTTCTGGCCACGCCCCCCTGCAGGGCAGTAACAGAAACGCCCTCAATTTTATTTATGTACATCTTCCTTCTTTAAAAAAAAAAAAAGTACTTTCATGATATTCTTCATTCAAGTTAGAGGAATTTTTCGGAGACCCAAAGAATATGAAGACACCATAATTTCTGGTCTCCTTTCCTACCCACCCCTGAGCAATCAAGTGACTAATGCTAGGTCATCAGCGATGTCTGAGGCGGAGTGATATCCCACTGTACACACAGGTTACATTTTGCTTATCCATTTATCTGTGGATAAGCACTTGGGTTGCTTCCACTTTGCGCTATTTTGAATAATGCTGCTATGACCGTGGGCGTGCAAATACCTTTTTGAGGCCCTGTTTTTCACTTCTTTTGGTATATATCCAGAAGTGGAATTACTGGATCATATGGTAATTCTATTTTTAGTTTTTTGAGGAACCGCCTTACTGTTTTCCATAATGGCTGCACCATTTTGCATTTCCACCAGCAGTGCACAAGGCTTCCAATTTCTCCACATCCTCGCTGACACTTCTGGTTTTTTGATAACAGCCATCCCTATGACTCTGAGATGACACATCATTGTGATTTTGACTTGCATCTCCCTAATAATTCCTGACCCTGAGCATCTTTTCAGGGGCTTGTTGCCATTTATATATCTTTGAAGAAATGTCTATTCAGGTCCTTTGCCCATTTTTTTTTAAGATTTTATTTATTTATTGGACAGACAGATATCACAAGTAGGCAGAGAGGCAGGCAGAGAGAGAGAGGAAAGGAAGCAGGCTCCCTGCTGAGCAGAAAGCCTGATGTGGGACTTGATCCCAGGACCCTGAGATCATGACCTGAGCGGAAGGCAGAGGCTTTAACCCACTGAGCCACCCAGGCGGCCCCTTTGTCCATTTTTAAACAGGTTTGTTGTTGTTGAATTGTAGGCACTTTTTTTTTTTTTTTTTTTTTGAGAGAGAGAGGGTGCATTTGGGTGGGGAGGGAGAGGCAGAGGGAGAAGGAAAGAAAATCTTAAGCAAGTTTCACACGCAGTGTGGAGCATGATGGGAGGCTCAATCTCACCACCCTGAGATCAGACCTGAGCCAAAATCAAGAGTTGGACATTTAACTGACTGAGCTACCCAGATGCTCCAGCTCTCTTCATATATTCTGGAGAGAAATTTCTTTTCTTTTCTTTTTTAAGATTTTATTCATTTATTTGACAGACAGATCACAAGTAGGCAGGGAGGCAGCCAGAGAGAGGAAGGGAAGCAGGCTCCCTGCTGGGCAGAGAGCCTGATGCAGGGCTGGATCCCAGGACCCTGGGATCATGACCTGAGTTGAAGGCAGAGGCTTTAACCCGTTAGCCACCCAGGCATCCCTGGAGAGAAATTTCTTATCAGATATCTGATTTGCAAGTATTTTCTCCCATTTCATGGGCTCCATTTATACTCTGTTCATAGGGCCCTTTGGTGCACAAAAGTTTTAAATTTTGATGTAGTCCAATTAATGATGGTGTTTTCAGTAAGAATCCAGGCATAACAGATGAAAATAACATTGGAATGAAACAGACCTGGTTCTTTTCTTGGCTATGCCACTTAATGAGCTGGTTGACCTCCAACAAGTCATTGAACTTTCCTGGCCTTTTTTTTTTTTTTTTTTTAAGATTTTATTTTTAAGTAACCTCTATACCCAACATGGGCTTGAATTTAGAACCCTGAGATCAAGAGTCACATGCTCCACCGACTGAGTCAGCTCGATGTCCCCTTCTCTGAATGTTCTCATCATTATCTGAAAACAGGTCAGGGGAAAGGAACACCTCCCACCCAGGATTTTTGTGAAATTTGCATATACAGAGAGCAAGAATAGTAGTGCCCAGCACTTGGGATGTACACAGCTCTTATCCAAGCTTGCCCCAACATACTTGTCAGCTGGCACCACCCCATTCAAAAGGACCCCAGCACGGACACTCTTTGTATTAACAAAGGGATCGTTACCCTCATCTGATCAATGAGGAAATGGACGCATAGCCAGGTTCCATAAAGGACCTGAGATCACGGTGTTTACATCGCCCTATGGATCTTTTGAAAAATCCTATTGTCAGTGCACCTTCAGCCCCTGCTTCCCCCACAATGGGACAGACAGATGCTCCAAACCGTTCGCAGACCCAAGAACCCGGGAACCCATCAAGACCATCCAGTTTAGCTCTCCCAAATGGCAGACAGTGAAACCAAATCTGAAGGAGTTTAAGAATTTTGCTCAAATTCACGGAGTTAGAATCAGCCCTGATGGCCAACTGTCCCTCCCAGCTCAGAAATGAATGTCCTTGATCAAGCAGAAGGAAAGCCTTGTACAACGTCCAGCACCGCCCACTCCTCAGAACACTCAGCCTTGTTCTTCTCTGACAGTGTTGTCTGGGGAGAAGAGGACATTCCTAGCGGTGCTGTGGAATGGCTTTGGGGCAAAACTTCTCAAGACTGACGTGTGTCCTGTATTGACCAGCTGCTGGTCCAGGCAGCTTGTAAGATCAAGCACTTTCAGGAGTTTGATGGAAACAATATGGGAAGCCCCTGGTGTTTGTTCCCTCTTCTATTCTGTCTGTATATGACCCCCAGCCAAGATTCGCACACCTGCTCTTCCACTCAGAGCCTCCGAAATCCAGCTCTGAGACTGAGGGTGCAGAAAGCTGTGTAGTGCTTTATCCAGGAACATTCTGGTCAGGTGCTTCCAAGCAACAAGAAAACGGGCATTTCATTGCCTTTGCCTCAAAAAGCCTTTTATCTTTCTTGTTTTACAAAAGAATAATGCACAAAAGATATGAATAGAAAGCAAAGGAAAGATTTACCCATAACTATACTACTAAGTGACCTCCTTTTTTGAAGAAAAAGATTGTGACATTTATTCTGAACTTCACAAACCAAGGAGGAAGTGTGTGAGAATGTCTCTCTAATTGCCTTTCACGATTCTGCGGGCAGGTCAAGGGGCTGTTTCTCGTGACTAACACCATCGAAGTCTAGAGGAAAAGTCAAATGGCTATATTCTGGCATATTCTTTACACCATATAGCCTTATGACCAATGCAGGAAGACAAGGTAAAATGGCGAAATACTATTGCTATTGCTACAGGATTTTTATTTTTAAGATTTTATTTATTTATTTGACAGAGAGAGAGAGGTCACAAGTAGGCAGAGAGGCAGGCAGAGAGAGAGGGGGAAGCAGGCTCCCCGCTGAGCAGAGAGCCTGATGCGGGGCTCGATCCCAGGACCCTGAGATCATGACCTGAGCGGAAGGCAGAGGTTTTAACCCACTGAGCCACCCAGGTGCCCCTTACTACATACCAAAGATCTCTGCTGCAAGCTAGGAAAAATAATTAAGATACAGGCTGTGTCTTCAAAAGTGTGACAGATCTAGTGTGGAAAGAAAGAAATGACATTCGGTGTGACAAATAAATGACAAAAATAACAGCAGAGCATAAGATACAGCGGGGACACGAAGATGTGGCAGGAGGCTGCCGAGCTCTTGATTTCTTTCAGCATCGTCTTGGATGCTTCTGTTCTAGAAGCATCCCTCCTGTACAAGTAGTGAGAAGACATCCTATTACAAGAATTCCTTTCTAAGGGATCTCTGCCAAGGTGTTTATAAATGTTCTTGTAATTTGGGGATTCTTCTTCATACAATGTACAAATGTTATTTAAAGTATTATCCACCTAAAAAGAAAGTTGGGACACAGAGCAAAGTCTTTCTCAATAAGCATGAGATAAAGCGTGGCACTCTGCCAAGCTCCGAAGCTAAGACTCTTGCTTCCCAGGTGCTTGAATTTATCTGGGTCTTTCTGTAGGATGACGACAAAGTCAGTATTTGAACCCAGAAGTCCTAATTCTCCGATTTATATTCAGACCACAGGATGTGCACTAGGGCGCTGAGCTTAAAAGTCCTAGATGTAAAGCTACAAAGAAACTGTGCCAAATCTACTCAAATAGTCGGCTTGAAAATCTTCCCTCACAGTGAAATTTGCTGTTTGGCATAAGGCATAAGGCACACTAATTGCCACGAGGTAAAAAGGCAGTGTTTGATCTCGCACGAAGCTCTGTGAGCACGTGCTTAGGAGACAGGGAAGAGAAATGACTTCACCAGCCGCATGACCTTGAGCAAATCGTTGGACTTTCAAATCTCGGTGCCCTCAGCTCAGCCACAGAAAGAATGGCATCCACCACCTGAGGACCTTTCTGAGTTGCTACAATAAGTAGAATGACACAGAGTAAACATTGGTAAATGTCAGTAATGCACAAAAACTTATAATATAAAGCTTGGCTAAAGGAGCCACGTCCATCCTCTTTGTGGTCTCTGAGATTTTTCTAATCTTTCTGGTGCAGGGATGAAAGGGACATGGTCACTGACCGCCAACCTTTGGCCGATCCTCTAGGATACAGGAAAGCCCTCGACATCATCAGTGTTACGGCTATCCCATCTCAGGGGCCCAATCGGACAGGGGGATTTCACCGAGGTGGGTATCTAGCTCACAATACGGAAGCAGCTCTCTGGTTTTACATTGGTTTTACCAGACCCTTCTAAGGCATCTAACAAACACGGTCTAAACATAACATTTCCACCCTTGTACACGGGGCTTGTTAGTATTTCTGGAGAGTTGGTGGGCATGCTCCAGAAGCATCCATTAGAATTGCTTGGCTGGGGATAATATCACCTTTGATAGGCATAGTGTTCTGCAATGGAAACACACTCACCTAGACATTAGCCCATTTGACTCCCTCAGTAGCGCATTTGACTCCCTCAGTATACCCTCCCTACATCAGGCTGCCCGATTATTCCCATTTTACAGGGGACGAAATGGGCTCAGAGGGAGGGGAACTACCTGTCCAGGGTCCTACAGCTGGGAAGTGGCCATCTGGGACTGGCACCACGGTCTCTCTCTCCCACACACTGCTCAGTCCTGACCCACCCCTCAGAGTCAGCGACTGCTGCATCCAGACTGGCCAGACCAGAAGACACAGGGAAAGAGTTTTAATTCACAGGCAAACTATCAGAGAAACAGGAGGTCCTCCTGCTAAAGAAGGTCTCCAGTCTCTGTTCTCCTCCAGACCAAGCACTGACCGTGGAGCACGTCTTTAAGAACACTGCCATCGGGGCGCCTGGGTGGCTCAGTAGGTTAAAGTCTCTGCCTTCGGTTCAGGTCATGATCCCAGGGTCCTGGGATTGAGCCCCGAATCGGGCTCTCTGCTCAGCGGGGTGCCTGCTTCCCCATCTCTCTCTGCCTCTCTGCCTACTTGTGATCTCTGTCAAATAAATTAAAAATATTAAAAAAAAAAAAAGACTGCTGCCATCTACGCATGTGTGTGACTCAGTGGTAGTCATGACAGCCTCCCTCTGCTCCCCTACGTGTCCCTCTCTCAAGATGCACGCCTGTACCTTCTTGGTTCTCATGCCATCATGGGCTCCTGTATCCTATCTTTCGGCCTCACCAACCTGCGTTCCTGGCTCCTTTCCTGCTTATCCACACCTAGGGCTTTCCCAGGGGCCTTTCTCTCCCATAAAACAAAACAATGATGAAGGAGGTAAGAAGGGTGCACAGAGGCACAGGCTCTGACTCAGGAGTGAGGCCTCTCAGTTTCCGTGCTAACTGGCTTGGGCCCAAAGGGAAGGCTCATTCCCTCCCAGGGGTCCATCCCTGGCTTCTGCACTCCCCTGCATGGCCCAAATCGACATGTGTGAGTCTGTGAGGTACAGCGAACTCTGCAAAGGAAACGCCTAGATTCTCTCTCAGCCCTATCATGTAACGGTGTAGCCGTGGGCAGGTTACTAAACCTCTCAATGCCTCCATGTTCTCATTTCTAAAATGAAAATAATAATCCCTAATATAATTTGGGGAAGATTAAGTCAGTTGATACATAAAATGTGCGTAGACGACTAGCTTGGCACACGGAAATGCCCACTGAAAGGAAACTACAATAACAGTAATTGTACTGTGATTCGAAACACATTTAAGGCTGAAATACGGAGAGGGTCAGGAGTTAGAAAGGTAAGTAAAAAAGACGACACTTAACTTGGGATTCACTCCTTCAATCAAGTTCTCCAGTGCCTTACTCTGTACCAGGCAGTGTCCTATGCCCTAAAGAGGCAGTGGGGGGGAGAGAGAGGAATGGGTTCCCTGTTTACATGGAGCAGACAGTCTAGTGGAGAACAAACAAGAGAAATACTGGAGGGGAGGGAAACTAAGGCACATGAGCCAGAGTGTCCAGCCAGCCTCCCTAACTGAAAAGGCAGGAATGTAAAGCAGCAACGTCTCTGAAGGTTCACGTTCATCCTTGGGAGGAGAAATCACATTTTTTTTTAAAGATTTTATTTATTTATTTGAAAGAGAGAGATCACAAGTAGGCAGAGAAGCAGGCAGAGAGAGAAGAGGGAGCAGGATCCCCGCTGAGCAGAGAGCCCGATGTGGGACTCAATCCCAGGACCCTGGGATCATGACCCAAGCCGAAGGCAGAGGCTTTAACTCATTGAGCCACCTAGGCGCCCCGAGAAATCACATTTGTGAAGTGGGACAAGCCAAGAACAGAGCCAGGGATAGTTTCGAGGTAAGGAATCAGAACCCACAAACTTGTATTTGGACAGGACTCTGGTACCCTCCAGACTGGTATAGAGCAGATTAAGAGAACTACATTTGCAAAAGAAAAATCTAATTTAGACCAATATGTATGAAATATCTCCTTTTTTTGGAGGAACTTGGAGGATTTTCTCTCAGACCTTAGCATCTCAAAAAACTATTTGGGGCCTAGGTAACTGAATTAAAAAAAAAAAAATCTGCAGATGCTGTGAGTCTTGCAAATGACTTTTCCCCTCTTTTTTGGCCTACAGGAAGCTCAAAACTGAATTTCCTGTAGAAAATTCAAAACTGAATTTGCAACAGGGCCTGCTGGCATGCACTTTCTTCCCCCCTGAAATAACTTTGTTCCTGGCTTTATTTTTTTCTGTATAATTCTTAGATTTTCCTTGCTTTGATCTCTTTATTTATTTTAGTCCAGGTGTGTGTACATGTGTATATGTGTGTGTATAAAGTATAGACTCTAAATCATCTTTAGAGCAAGTTAGATTATAATAACTTTACAGCACTAAGTAATTAAGCACTTACTTTAAACTATGCTTATTTCTTTAAAAAAATTTTTTTTGAGAGAAAAACTGGTTTTTTTTTTTTTTTAAGATTTTATTTATTTATTTGACAGGCAGAGATCACAAGTAGGCAGAGCGGCAGGCAGAGAGAGAGGAAGGGAAGCAGGCTCCCTGATGAGCAGAGAGCCTGATGTGGGCTCGATCCCAGGACCTCGGGATCATGACCCAAGCCGAAGGCAGACTTTAACCCACTGAGCCACCCAGGCGCCCAAAAAACTGTTTTCTATATGTGTTTATATAACCCATATTTATGTAGCAAGAGAATTTTTTTTATGTTTCAATTCCCCTCCCTGCCGCCCAACCCCTCCCCACCGCCCTGTCCTACTGCTTTTTTTTTTTTTTTTTAAAGACACAAACATTTCCCACTGAAAATGCACAATTGTAAGTGGTCCAAGGCTTTCTCACTCCTTCAGCTACTGCCTGTGGCTACAAGAACTGTCTCTACTTTTCTTCATTTGCACTTCATTCTCCACCCCCATCCCATTCTGCACAGTGCCCCCAGCTTCATTTCCCAAAACAATCAACTTTGCTAGTCAGCCTTTTGGCAGTTTAAAATCTTCAGTGGCTCCTTATGCTCCTGGAGATAAGTGAAAAGCGTTTATCTTGACAAAATCTCCATCAAGTCATTCCTCACCTAACCTCTGCCCCAACCCAGGGATCCCCCCGCCCCTAATTCTCTCTGGACGGGTCTTCTCTTTCCCCCACTTCCTTGCATGCTCTCACATTGGTGCCACCACCTGGCACACCCGTACCCCTCCCCCCATCCAGCCTTCAGACCCCCTCGAAAGTCCTCCCAAATGGCTCCACCTGGCAGTGGTCTCTCCCACCTGGAGATGCTTCGGGCTGAACAGCTAATGAGTCACCCCCGGGTCCTGCAACACTGTGCAACTTTACCGAATCTACCTGTGTATCATTTGCAGTCTTGCACGTTTTACAACCTGGTTACCTACTGGAATAATTCAAATAATTCCATCTTCTTGATGGAAGGGACTTCTCAATGTTTTTGTATCCCCCTTGGATGCCTCTCGAAGTATCACATGTAGCTGACACTCCAGAAATAGTTGACAATGTTTATCCGTTTCCCTTCAAACACAACACGTGGAGCAATTGACAGGGAAGTAGTTAAGATCTTCAATAAATAAGGCACTCACTTGTTTGACAATTCACTAAAATGCAAATGGTTTAAAAACGTACGAAGTGTTTGACCACTAGAAATAAAGAATACAAGTTAAAATGATACAACTTTTCTATCAAATTAGCACAGGTTGGGGGGAAATCTCAGTATTTAATGGTGTTGAGGGTACTGGGGGTTAGGTACTCTCACAACTGCTAGTGGTATTGTAACTGATACAAACTGAAAATAATTTGACAATATGTAACAAATATTCTAAATGTTCATATACCTTGATCAACCCATTTAGAGAGCTGCTAGGGAAATATTCTAAAATTCAGAGAAAGCTTTGGTACCCTTCCCAGGGTTATAATACTGTATGTACAACCTAAATGTAGGAGAAGGAAATTCTACTTCCACTCGGTGGACTGTTACGTAGCCATTAGAAATGGCAGCCATTAACCTGGTAGGGGGCGGGGGGAGGAATGCTTATATTCCAATGTTAAACTAGAGAAAAATACAATATAAAATTATGTAAAATGAGTAATTCCAACCACACAAACAAATGCATGAAGGAAAGATATCAAAACAGTAAAAGCAGTTATACTTGTTTATAGTTTACTATGTTTTCCAGATTTTCTAGAAGGATTGGATGACTACCAGGAAAAAAAATGCTTTTCAAATTGGATTTTCTTTCTTTCTTTCTTTCTTTCTTTCTTTTTTTTTTTTTTGTTGTTGGTGGTGGTGGTGTCTGATGTAAGGAACAGGCTCACAGGCACTGGTATCAAGCTTATGGGACATATATTTTTGTTTCCCCCTGTTTTTTTTTTTTTTTATTAAGACACAGAAGAGAGTTGAAGAAAGGGAAAGAGAAAGTGGGGGCAGCATTCTCATCCTGATTAATCTCTGCAGTGAGGTGGGCGGGGGTTGTCATCTTTGCAGAGCCAGAAACAGGTTCAGAAAGGCTCAGGTCCAAGGTTACTGGAAGGGCAGAGTCGGGATTCAGACCCAGGCTATGGGCGCCCCCAACCCCCCCACCGTGCTCCCTCACCCTCATGCTAAGGGTAACCCAGCCAATATGGGGCAAGAAATCGCAAGGAAAAGGGCAAAAGATGAGTCCAAAATCCTAGTGGTCATTTATATGATAGTATTTTTTAAAAGGCGAAAGATTTATACGATCTGAAGAGAAACCAGAGCATTGATGGTATTTTTTAAAACATTGGTTTCAGTGTGTAGGATTGTGGACGATCTTTTCCCTTCTCTTTTTTCTAGACTTTCTGTAAGGTAATATTAAGGTCTACTTTCATACATGTGCAAAAAGAAAACTGCGTTTGGATTCACTGAACTGTGAGCTGCAGGGAGATGCCGCCTACTCCTGAGAGGACTAAAGGAGTTGGGTGGGGGAGGTAAGGGGAGGCAGGGCACAGGGCTCCTGTCCCAAGCCAGACCCTGCACCACAGGGCTGCAGGAGCCTCGAGATTTGGGGGACGAGGTTGCACCCCATGTGCATGCGTGTGCGTGTGTGTGCGTGTGTGTGTGTGCATGCTGTGGGAGTTGCCCATGATGGGAGCAGCAGGAGCTATAGAACTTTCTGCAACAGTGAGCCTTACACCTCCGAGGGAGTCAGCCCCACCCTGCGGCTTCTCCACGCCATCCACATGGGTTGCACATGAGTGTGCTGTGTCAGGCATCTTTCCAGAAAGTTGTCCACCATGGCTCACTTCCCTACAGTGTGCATTCTCAACCACAGAGCAAGAAGAAAGGCATTTGCCGAGGACGAGGCAGGACCGGGGAGGTGAGCAGCTTTTGTTCTAGAGGGATGGGGCTCTAGGGACTGTATGGGGTTCTGGGGAAATCCTGTCCAATCGCTCTCCACGGCCCGCTCCCTTCATCCTGGAGGGTATCATCTCTCGGAGAGCTCCGTCTCACCTCAGTGGGTAAGTGGGACACTCCTTGGCAGGACTCCTGTGGCTCCATCCCAGGAGAGGGGAATAGGGAAACTTAGTTATACAATTCTAACACAAAGAAACCTTAAGGGGAACCCTATTCTTTCCAGAAAATTTGCTTTCGATCTTCCTACCCCAGGACCAAGTGCTTTTATTTTTCCAGCTCCTTTATCAACCTCTGTTCCTAGGTATAAACAAGACTGTGGGAAAGTCTTGGAGACTTTGGAGAGCCATTTCCAGAAAGTGACTGGGGTTTAGGAATGAGTGTATGGTAAGGAGGCAGTGGAAGTGAGTCTTGGGCGGCTGGTGAAGGAAGATATCTGTGTGGCTAGGCTGGGGCAGGAGGTGATGCAAACAGCCATCCCAGGAGCTGGCAGAGAGGAAGAGAGAAGGGAAAAGGCCCGACAGGATCTGAAGGGCCCAGGCTCTCCAGCAACCTGTCTTGTGAGCGCAGAACCTCTTGAGGTCCTGTTACACCCACCACCCAGCTTCGAGGCTCACCACAGACTCGGAAGGTATAGACGGGCAGCCCACCAGTTCGTACCGAGATGTAATCCCGAGAGATGACCCCACTTGTCTGCAGTCACATAGCCATGAGCTGGCTCTTAGACGGAGATGGGCTGACCCCAGTTCTAAGATTCTTTCTGTCCCAAATAGCACTGTGTCCTCTAGCCAAGACAAGGGGCCCTCATTCTCCCATAGACAGAAGGAAGGGGAGAGAGGAGACTGAGGAAGGCAGAAAGACTGAGTTGTCAGGGGCTGAGGTAAGGTGAGGAGGAGAGAGGGGAGCAGAGGGAGGTCTGTCCCACATCTCCTAGGAGCTGTGAGGTGCCAACAGCAGTCAGGTTTTACAAATTCAGAGTGGGATCAAGTCACCAAGGTGGGTGGTCAAGGGATACTTTTACCTAAATTTTAGGTGCCTTTGGCCATACATGGGGCCTCACTGCCCATCAGCCAATAACATCCCTCATGGCATTCTCCCAATGAGCATTTACCCGAGGCTTTGAGGGGAGAAGGGCACTGAGCTAGGAAGCCTGTTTTCATTCCCCCCTGTTCCACCTAACTGTGTCACCTTGAGCAAATCACTTGGAAAATAGGGAAAAACAAGAACCAAATATAAAAAGTCTGTCTCTATGCCTTCCCAACCTCTCTATCCACTTCTTTTTTTCATCACTCTCTTGACTGCTGGAGAGAGAATGACTACAAGTATCTCATGGACCCTTTCTTTTCATGAAACGCAAGAAAACACTGAAATCCGGGCCACTGAGGCCTCCCTTTGGAGAGCAGCCTCCCTTTCACACTTCCTAAGACAAGGCTTTGCACTAAGCAAGACTCAGTAACAATCTCCCAACCAGCATCGGCGTGACTTCCCTTTGCTGCAGGCAACTGCCCAGAAGATTCTTTCTTTATAATCTTTCTATGAATGATTTAGGAGTAAGTGCCATCTCTGTTTGCATCTGGAGGAATAAAACCATAACAGAGAAAGGAAAAAGCTGTGGGGTATCCAAAAATAACACCCAGATATGTTGGCTTCCCAGTTCACCTCTCTGTACCCATCAGTTCTTCCTGGATCTGTTTCATACAGCAGAGGCAGACTAGGACCCCCAATGTCCAGATAGCTGAGATCAGTTATGAAACTGTTCCAGAGTAAAGGCAGAGAGGTGGTCCAGCAGGACTAGGGTTCCTAGCCCCCCCTCGCCCCAGTTCTCATGGGCCCGGTCCTAACTCCTTCCCCACTGCAGGTGCCCTGCAGTCACGTGCTCTTGTCAAGTGATCTGCAGTGCCAGCCTGCACACTCTGCAGAAAAGAACAGGGGGGAAACAGAAAGAAAGAAAATAGGGCTTTCTCCTGGGAACCTCACAGCCTCCCAGCTTATAAAAGCTTGTTACCTCCTGGCTTATTCACCTTGCTACCTTCCTGCAGAGTCCCCACTGTCCGGCAGAACATGCTCTCAGACCAGCCCCCACCCCCACCTTTGGTGCATCCAAGAGAAATCATACTCGCCGAGGGGGATCTGCTGATGTCTCCACCTGGTTCAAAAATGCAGATGTGTGACCACAGGACAGGAAAGGATACTGGTGGTAGGGCCGAATCTTTCTCTCTCTCTCTCTCTCTCTCTAAATAGTGAGGCCCACTGACTGCGGAGCCTTTGTACTATGCTCAGCTTCCTCTGCCTACACCAAACTTTGTGACTCATGGTCTGTGTGCAGAGTGAGGCAGCTGAGAGGGCCTCAGCAGCGGCGTGAAATCGGGAACTTGCTCTTCTCCCAACGCTCTCCCCCCAGGTGCCACCTGAGCCCCTACCTGGCAGCAGGGGTAGGAGGCGAGCACAGCTCCAGTGTTTTGGCTGATCCTAAATAGCTGTCAGAACCCCGGACCTGCGTCCTGATGGACTTATGTCCATCGGGATCATCTCTCTCTCTTACACACACACACACACACACACACACACACCTCAGTTCATAGCATCTGAGCCTCTCTATAAGGCCGTTGATTCCTAGACTGGTCTGGGTCTCCAGTGTTCCATTGCTCTCTTTTCTTCACCCACAATGCCTCCAAACCAGAGAAATGCCTGGCAAATTTTAAAAGCGGAACTGTGCATCAGGAGGGTCTGGCTAACTGTTGCACATCAGTTGAGGGGATGGTTGGGGAAGGGAGGAAGAGATGTCGAGGGTGGGGGGTGGTGACAGCCAGAAGGTGGCCGACTCCCCAGAAGGTGCGCTGTACCCTCAGCAGCGTCTCCTCCCTTCATCACTGAGAAGGGCTAATCTGGAAGTTAGGGAACCTGGGACCCGCGGGCGGCAGGGGTGGACAGAGGCCACGTCCCTCCAGGGGCGGCAACAAGAAGCTCCCAGGACTGGCTCGCGCCCCAGCCCTCTGCACCGGCGCCGCCCCCCTCATCCTCGGAGCCCCGCACAAGGTAGGCAGCGAGCTCTCCCCGCAATCCCAGGCCGGCTTCCCGCATAAAACTCCCCAGCGCAACCCGCTTTTGTTAATTCTGCAAATGCTGTCACACGGCCACCTCCACCAACGCTCCCTGCCTGCTCGGCTCCAGGGGAGACCCGCACTCCCCACCACGCAGCCGCTCGAGTCACTCCAGCCCCCCCGCCCCCTGACGGACCACCGCCCACCCGCCCCACGCCCGCGCACTACCGGCCCGAAGGACTTCCGAGGACCCCAGGGTCCCCGGCCTCAAGCATCTTTGTCCTCTCAGCGCAGCCGCGAGCGCACAGGGCGACAGAAAGAGCCCGGCTGGGTACCGAGTCCGCGCCCCCTGGCCTCGCCGGGCCCCGCAGGGGGACAATGGTCCGCGCCCCGCAAGTTTGCGAGCCCCGAGGCAGAGCCCTCCTTACCGTACATCTCCGCGGGGCGAGCGCCTCCTGGGAGGCCGCGTCGCCGTGTCGCCTGCAGCCAGCCCCGGCGGCGCCTGCCTTTCATTCACAGCCTGGGCGGCGGATGGCGGCTGCCGGCGGAGGCCGGGGCGGGGCGGGAGCTGGAGCGAGGGCGGGACGCGGAAGGGCCGGAGCCGGGAGCCCCGCGCCCATTCAGCCGCCCAGACAGAGCGCGGCCGGCCTGCGCTCGGGTTGCCGGGCAGGGCCGCGCCGGGAGGGGAGGAGGCTATGCTAATGAGACGTCCCTCCCCCTTGCTCGGCCACTGCCAGGCCGCCCCGACCCCCGGCCCCGCCCCGCCGCGCCCCGCCCCAGGCAAATTCCCGCCCTCCGCCTGGCGAGGCCCCAGCAGTCTCCCCAGAAACCCCAACCCCAAGGTGCGCCCTTCCCAGCCTGTCGCTCCCAGGTCCTGGGCCGCGCGTTTTCCAGCTGCAGCGTTCTTCGGGGGAGTCGCCCACCCAAATTCCCTGCCCCTGTCGGAATGCGCAGGCCGACAGCGGATATCGCCGCTAACCCTTGCGCCCAGAGGGTCAGCAGGGGCTCCCGAAGCTGCAGGTGTACCCCTCCCCACCCCCACCCCGATCTGTCCAGGATGCTTAGGCTGAGCCTGGGGAGGCAAGTTAGAGGGACTAACTCTCCTTCCTTCCTTGGTTCCCTCAGCGAAGCCCCATTTCCTAATTAAGAACTCCGATGTGGCCCTCCTAGTCAGCTTCTGGCTACCAAAGAGCGTCCATCCTGCGCCAGGTACGCGGGAAACGGACCCCACCCCACCCAACCCCTAAGTGCTGCAGGGGATTATGCCCCTTGCATAATTCACACTTTTTGCGCCCAGGATCCTCTCTACTTGTGCTCCAGGCTGACTTCACCCTATGTGAGAAGCAGACGGTAGACAGAAGGCTCCCGCCCCACACCCTCATGACATCTTCTGGCCTAGCTGGTGGCTTCCCTAAGGCGTCTCCATCCAGCTTCCTCGGCCTCTCACGCATTCACCTGGCCTTCCTTCCAGCATCTATTCCTTAGTTTCTCCTCTTATCCCATGGTTGAGGTTTTTGTCCCTAACATATTCTACAAGTAGGAGTGAAGGAGGTAACAACCTTAAAGATGGTGTGATGTCTCCCATTGTACAGAAGAGGAAACGGAGGCGGCTAATTTGTGTTCTTCCTAGATACCGAGCTGTGTGTCTGCAGGCCAGTCATCTACCCTCTCTGAACCTCAGCTTCCTGCAGAACTATTGGTAAGTTTATATAAAACCTACGTGAAAGTACACAGTGGGCACTCACACAGTTATTTACTTTCTTTCCTTCCTCCCCCAGGGCAGGGAACAGAACCGGAGGGTGGCTGGACTCTTGGAACAGTGCTCTCTCCGTTGTACCCCAAACTCACGTTCCCTATTTCTGTCTGGCCTCACCATCTCCTTCTACTTTCTTGCTGTTTCCAGGTTTTGCTCTAGCTCCTTTACCTCTTTACCTCTCTTAGCAGCACATGTGAGCACTGGAGGCCCCCCTGGAAACCCTGGGAGGGTTCCTGAATTTCACATTTAGTCCTGACCCTCCGATGACTTACAAAGAAGCTGTATCTCTATTCTCTAGTTTTAGGAAGTCAGGTAGCTTTGAGATCTGCTAAGAGTCACACCTGAACCAGTGTAGAAGGGAGAATTTGGAGTCAAGCTTGGTCTGAACACTGGGAGATACTCCCAGCCCACAGTTCTGTTCAACGCAAAATATTAAACACTGGTGCCCTCAGCATGGTGGCTGATGCACTATCTATCTTCATGGAGTGAAATGTCTGGCAGGTGCTACTCCTGTATGAGGAAGTTGGGTGGAGGCACAGTCTTTTGGCTCACAGTTTTTTTTTTTTTCTTTTTTAAAATTATATCTATGTATTAGAGAGAAAGAGAGCGAGCATGGTGGAGCACAGGTGCATGAGCAGGAGGAGGAGGACAGAGAAGGAGAGGGAGAGGGACAAGCGGATTCCCCACTGAGCACGGGGCCTGATGCGAGGCTCCATCTCACGACCCTGAGATCATGACCTGAGCCGAAATCAAGAGTCAGGTGCTTAAATGACTGCACCATCCAGGTGCCCCTGGTTCACAATTTAAATGTAAGGGCAGAAACCAAGAGTCCCAATAGCCAGGACAGTGTGCCCATGAAAAGACATCAAGCAGCTATCAGCTATTTAGGTGAACTGTGGTAAGGAGGAAAAGTGAGAATTCAGATTTCAGTCCTACCTAGGTTCTTTCTGTATCTGCAGAAACCCAAAACATGGTGATGAGTATGGCAGGAAGGAAAGTAGAGAAGAAATAGCATTTATGGTGTGTGTATTATGCTTTGGGCCACTTTACATAGTTTATCTCAGCCAACACTCCCAGCAACCTTGAAAGGTCAACAGTGCTACTCCCATTCTGCAGCCGGGAAACTGAGGCCCAGAGAGGTGAGATGACTCTAGTAAATATCAAGCAGGGATTCAAGCCCAGGACACTCTGCCCTCCAGGAACAGTTTTCCGACCACACTGTAACGCCTTGCAGTCCACACTGATGCACACAAGACAACTGCATTTTGAATTGAGTAGTTCTCCACAGTCCAAAGGCCATGCCCCCTTCCTTCTCTTTTACCTGTTTTTGCTCTCCTTCCTCATCTGTATTTCACTCTCCCGTTATTCGGGTTTGGAGGGTGGGGTGGAGAGGGTCTTAAGCTATCCAGACCAAAGCAGGTGCTCTTATTTTCACCCCTTCTAAGCTATCAGCGGTGGACCCTTGAGGCATCAGCTGTGCCAGAGCCCAGAGGTGTCTTGGCACCTGGTCGGCCAGGCTGGAGGAACTGAGCCTAAGGAAAAGTTATTCTCCGTTTGCCAGAGAGCACCCTGGGGAACACGATCACTCCGGGCAATGTGCTTGGCTGCAACAGCTCAATGATCCCTTCAATGGGCACCACAATTTCCAGAGTTTCTGTATGGACCAAAGGCCAGATTTCCCTGCACTTCAGAGAAAGGAGGGCTTAGAAGTGGGAGGCAGTCCACAAGCATGGCATAAAAAGCTGGACTCTCACTTGCATCCTGGGCTCTGGCATCACACCACGCCTGTCCCTTCAGTCCAGGAGCCTGGTCTGTGATGTTCCAGCCCTACACAGCCACACCAGTCTCCTCTGTGTCTGTCCAGGAGCCTCTAATTGCCCCACCAGCCACACAGCTACAGCAGCTCTTGCTCTGGGCACCAGCCTTAAGCGGTCAATGGCTTTAAAGGGCCTTCCAGAGAGGGATAAAACGGAAGAGGACGACAGCTCCGGGTGATAGCGCTCCTGAGAAAAGAAATGATCCGGCCTGGAGAAGGGTCCAGGGAGAACCAGAGGGAGGGTGTGCCCCTAAAGTTGTCACGTAGCTGATTAGCTGTGAAGCCTGAAATAGAACTCAGGATTCCAGACTCCGGGCCTGGTGACTTGAACCTTTGGCACTTCTCCCTTGAAGCAGGTACCTTGACCTACTTCTCAGGAGCCTCAGGGAAAGAACAGCCTATAAAAACAATACCCAAGTTTAGGAGCAGGTGGGTATCCTAGGACCGAAGAATGCATCTCCACAACACAGAAAACAGCCCAGAGCCGGGTCAGTAGGACGTGCTCTTGGCCAGGTTCCTGGAAGCTGCCTTGGGCTGCAGGAGGGACACACGGGGACAGAGCTGCCTGCTGCCGTGAGATCACAGCCTGTGCAACAGAAGGCTGCTGCAGACAGATTTCACCTCTAAACCAGATTTTGCCAGAGAGTGAGTGAAGTGAGGTATCGATTATTGACATTTCAAGGTTTAAAAATATTAAGCAAATTCTCCTGGTCACTGTCCTCTTCACTGGTTTCGGTTCCTCTCGTGTTTACCCCCCAGAACAGAGTCAGCTTCCCTTCATTAGGTGCTGCTGTCTGTGGTCTCTGGAGAAGAGGCTCCCTTCCCATGTGAAGTTCAAATCCATGTTCACTTGCTTCTAGTAGAAAGTTCAGGAATTACCATGCCCTTTGCCCCCACTCTTCTGTCCTTTCACTCTGTCCTTGTTCCCAGCTGTCAGGAGCCACCTGTTCGCCACTCATCACCTCCCATCTCCAGCCTGTGCGATGCTTGCTTCCACTGGGACACACTGAAAGACTTGAAGGCCCATGGCGCCATGTTTGTCCATTGAAAGACACGGTTTAGAAGAAGGAAGAACATGGGAGGTGAATGGCTGGTCAGACGGATCATCTCAGAAGGTCAGATCTGGCTTTCCAGACCTTGGCTAAGGAGACCAGCATGATACTGCACCCAGAAGGAACAGGTTTGCCCACGGCCTGGCCAACCCGGTCAAAGCGGGGTTTAAGTGAACTTGGAGAAGGGAGAAAAACCTGACCACTAGGAATATAGGAAGGACGTGTGATGCTGAACTCAAAGCCTGGGAAAATGGCACCAGTGGAGGCAGAGCCCTGGGACTTCAGTGAGGCCAGATGCCAACTCTCCAAGGACGTTGGAGCCTGGTGACTTGAACCCTTGGCACTTCTCCCTGGCCTGCCTGAGCCATACCCAGACTTCCCAGCCTTGTCTATTCACAGCCTCATGGTGGCTTTGGAGAGCACCTCTCCTTTTCTCCCATAAGATGCCCAGTCTTTGGTGGCCGTGAAGTTGGAAATCCCTGGCTATGCCCATTTCCCCCTCCCTGGGCTCCGCTTGGCTACAGGACCCCTCTTTGATACTCAGCCCCATTCTCAGCTTCTAAATCTCTAAAGTCCTAAATCTCTGAATCTCTAAAAGTGCTCACTTTTCCAGCTCAAGGATGACAGCTCAGTTCAGTTCCATGACAGAATGCTCAGCCACTCCCAAGGGAAAATAATGAAGAAGCTCGCACATCTTTATACCAACATGCATATAACCAAGGAAGTCAATTTGATTTTGAACCCATTCGTATCTTACGTCTGTTAGCTTAGGACTCCGTTGTGCTCTAATTTATGGGACATACATTTACTGAGAGCATACTCCATGCAAGAGACTTTGTTAGAGAGTCTAAGAGAGAGAGAGAACTAAGAACACTCCTGCCATCCAGAAAAATCAGGTCTAGTAGGAAAGGTAAGTCAAGACATTAAAAAATGGCATATCAGAAGAAGGATCAAAATAGAGTGTCAGGACTCTGAAAACTAAAATGTTGCTTAAAGGAATTAAAGAAGACACAAATGAATGAGAGATATTGTATTTATGGCTTAAAAAATTTAATATGAATGTTAAAATGTCCACAGTGTCCAAGACAATCTTTAGATTCAATGCAAGCCCTATCAAAATTCCAACAGCATTTTTTTCAGAAATGGAAAACAAATCCTAAAATTCACATGGAACCACAAGGATTCTGAATAGTCAAAGCAATCCTGAGAAAGCAGAATAAATTGGAGGCATCACACTTCCTGAGTTCAAGCCATATTACAAAGTAATGGTAATCAAAACAGTATGGTACGGGCACAAAGATAGGCATATAAACCAATGGAATAAAATGAAGAGCCCAGAAATAATCCCTCACATCCACAGTCAAATGACTTTCAACAAGGATGCCAAAACCATTCAGTGGGAAAAGTCAGCTTCTTCAACAAATGGTCCTGGGAAAATTGGGTATCTGCATGCAAAAGAGAGAAGTTAAACACTTATTTTATACCAAACACAAAGATTGACTTTAAATGGATTAAAGACTTATACATAAGACCTGAAACTTTGAAACTCCTAGAAGAAAGCATACTTAAAGAGCTTTTTGACATTGATCTTAGCAATAATTCTTTCGATATGACAACAAAAGCATAAGTAAGCAAAGCAAAAATAAACAAATGGGACTACATCAAACTAAAAAGCTTTTATACAACAAAGGTAACAATAAACAAAATGAAAGGGCAGCTTATGAAATGGGAGAAAATAATTACAAACCATGTTCCTGGTATGGGGTTGATATCTAAAATACATAAGGAACTCATATGACTCAACATCAAAAGAAGGAAGAACCTGAGATGAAAATGAGCAAAGGATTTGAATAGATGTTTCTCCAAAGAAGACATTCAAATGGTCAGCAGGTATATGAAGGGACGCTCACATCACTAATCATCAGAGAAATACAAATCAAAACCACAATGAGATACCACTTCATGTCTGTTACCTAAAAGGCAAGAGATAACAAGTGTTGGTGAGTGTGTGGAGAAAAGGGAACCCTTGTGCACTGTTGGTGAGAATGTATTCTACAGTAAATATGGAAAACAGCATGAACAATTAAAAATAGAACTACCATATAACCCAGCAACCCCACTCCTGGATATGTATCCAAGGGAAATGAAATAGATATCTATTTTTTTAAAGATTTTATTTATTTATTTGACCGAGAGAGAGGGCACAAGTAGGCAGAGTGATAGGCAGAGGGAGGAGAAGTCAGCTTCCTGCCGAGAGCCCTACACAGGGCTCAACCCCAGGACCCTGTGATCATGACCTGAGCAGAAGGCAGACGCTCAACCAATTGAGCCACCCAAGCAACCCCTGAAGTCAATATCTTGAAGACATGTCTGCACTCCCATGCTCAATTGGAGCATTATTCACAACAGCCAAGATACGGAAACAACCTAAGTGGCCATCAGCATATTGTTTGGTAGGAGAGATCACCGGTACTTCCACACGGCCCTATTTACATAATAGACCTTCCTCCACAGGTGAGGAACCCATTTCTGTGATTATGCCAAGCTATGAGAATGTGTAGTCCAACTCTGTACTCAAGAGCTGAGGGAATAACTATGGGATGGACTCCAGGGTTCTAGGGCCCACTGTGAAGTAGATTCTGACCAAAATTCCACTTATGACCTGATTCTAGTAGACCTTCACTCCAACCAGTGGGCAAGAGAGATATGAAATGTTTTGAAGAATTAGTGTTAGGCCAAAGTCATTGCCCAGTAATCCCTAAGTGATCCTTTTTTTGTGGCCACAATCCCCTTTGGGAAAGGGTAGAACTACACACCGTCTATACTTGTGGTGGCACGGCAGTGTTGTTCCTCAAATGCACCCAGGCTTTCCCTTTATTCATGAAGTCTTGGGTCTAGCAATTTGATGTGAGGCTGCCACTCTATTGTAAAGACTTGAGCCAAACATTTTTCCAGCAGACCAGGTGTTTGGTTTTCAAATTTTCAAATTATTTATATAAAAATTTTTAAGTCAAATGGGATCCTAGTGGTTGATTATTTATTTTAGTATAAAAAAAATCCTGGAAGGCCTGAAGCTTCTGATTATCATACTCGCCTTGCTGCCCAAGATGCAAATCACGTCCCTGTATCACTAGCAATTAACTGTCATCTTTGGCCTTTGCTGAGCCAGGATCTGTCCATGGTGTTTGAAATAAAGGAAGGGGAGTTGCAGGGGGAGGGTCCCTTTCAGCGGTAGCCTAACACAGCCATTCTTGGCCTACTTAGGATAGCCATTAAACCGCTCTCAAAGATTTCCTTCATGAGCATTTTCTGGGCCACCTTGGGGACATAGAAAGAGGATATGAAAAATGCCCTCGGATATTTCTACCCTTCAGTGCCTTTGAAGTCCTTCCTCAACCTTACACTATCTTGGCTTCACTTAACATTGTTCTCTAGTGTGACTAGGTTTTAGGCAGCCCACCAAGAAAATAAGGAGAAACACTTCCAACTACTCAAATTAGTATGTTAAATTCAAATTTCTAGAAAATGGATCCACGTCTATAAATTCTAGCTGAATCTAAAATGTTGGTTATCTTCCTTAAAAAAAAAAAAAAAAAACCACAAAAAACAAAAAAACAAAACAAAACAAAACCCCAAACTGTTCCCATGTGTGTTTCCCACCATATTCATATAAATTAAGAAAAGTTGGTGTGTGTGTGTGTGTGTGTGTGTGTGTGTGTGTGTATGTGCAACTTGCCCACAGTGAGCGCTGATCATTAACTCCTGGGTTCTACTTTATAATTGGCCCCCCTGGGCATGCTGGTACCTAATTCTAGTTATATGTTTGGAGATAACGAGGAGTGAAGGTGGTAGAGTAGGGAAGGATAATTGGCTTCTCTTTGCAAGGTAACTCCCTTAGATGCTTCTTCATGTAAAATAATAATAGCCTCATTAGATAGAAAGGCAGATCCTGTTAGGACTGGTGGAGGCTCAGTGAGGTTTGAGGGCGGAATAGGATTTCCTAAGCTCTTCATATTCTTGCATATTTTCCCATTTTAGTGCTTGAGGTATACCAGTTTGCTGATCAATGCCCCAACTTTGATGTCAGAGATCTAGGGAGGCTGTCAATTCCACTGACTTTGTAATTTGGCAACTCTTGGAGTGTAGCTTTGAGTTATCTCTGTCCTGTGGCTGTAAGAAATGAGTTTTTTTTTCATGCAGTCTCAGAAAATTTGTATTACAGTCTGAGAATTTAAGAACTTGAGTTGGCGACTTATTTTCTTTTAGGCAAATTCAACACAACGGAAGTCATAGCATTCTGTAGTCCTGTAATTCCTTTTGACATTGCTGTAGTTTGGCAGGATCAAATAGTTGGTTCTAACAAACAGCGATCAGGGGCATTATTTACCTTTTAATTTTTTCCAGCCACTGGATGTCATGTATACTAATGATATTTACTTTTCTTAGTCTTAAGTAACTAGGTAGCAGATTCTGTCTTCTACCAATTTCCCCAAGGTTCTGTTGCTGGCAACGATCTCCCAGCACCAGTTTCTTTGAACTAGTCAAGGTTCTTGGTCTACATAGCATAAACTAACTCTGGCTAGCTTAAGCAGAAAAGAAATTCATTAGAATAGTAGAGAGTCAATAGGAAGCCCAAGATCAAAACCCAGCCAGAAACCAAGAGAGACTGGGAATCCAAATGCCTTCAGGATCACACCACTAAAATAAGGCCACCATGGCTGACCCCACCACCACTGGCTACGTGCTGCTGCCACTTTTAGTGTCTCTGACAAAGGATGCTCATTCCTTTTCATCTGTTCTTTCAAATCCATACTGCAGTAACAAAGACCTACCACCTTCTGTATCTTCACAATATTCAAAATCTTGAACAGTAGCGTCTGTTTCACTGGTTGTAGACTGCACGCTTAGTTGGTATGTGGAGAACAAGGAGAGCTGTTCTGCTTGGTTTCTGTAGTGGAAGGTGGAACCTTGTTTCCTACAGATGTTGGATTCCCTCACATGAGAAGTGTGTTTGGATGCTAGGTGGTCCCATTCCACTCCCCCCAGAAAAAGTCTACTATGGTCTTTAAACTGAAAAGATTTAGAACAAACATCAAAAAGACAAAGCGTAAGGTAGGCAAAAGTTGTTTATTAGAATTAATTATTTTAACAAATAAAAATCTCCATGTCTAGATAAATTTCTTTCTAAGATGTTAGAAAGTCTTGGAAAAGGGATTGCAAAGTAACTATCAATAAACTTTAAAAATTCATGAGAAACTAGAAAGGAATTGAAATTGAAATGACCTTGTATGAAGGAAAATTGTGGATTCTGCTAATTACCAGATTCATGTTAAATGCTGACAATTAATAGAATCACTTGGTTAAACAGGGTTGCTTGTTGTGAATACCTAGAAAATGATTAAGGGAACACTTGGAGCCAGTATGAATTTATGAAGGATCAGTCATAGTAACCATCTTTATTTCCTTTTTGAATCAACTGACCAATCATTCAATCTGTTAATCCATTAATTGGTTTTTGACCATCAGTAGACAAAATGAAAATGTTTTAAGTACTGTGTCTTTAAAAGGTGAAAAATACCATTATTTGCTTTTACTATAAAAAGAAACCATGGTAATTATGGAAAAGTAGATAGAATTTTCTAGTGAAATGAACTCCAACGATTACCCGTACTTCCTCCCCACTAAAATTACATTAAAGGACTAAGAACGATAAGAATCTGCAAGGAAATGGAGATGAGGAGAAGAGATAACAGGACCATAGAGGACAGCACGTTTTTGGAAGATCGAAGTAAGGAAAGTAGATGTATGGCACTGACTTGGCAGAACAAAGAGATGGAAAACAAGTGCCCACAAAGGAGATGCCAATGAAAACAAGGCGATGTGGACAGCAGAACTCCAGGAATTCTCAGGATCACAGGCACTAAGAGCCAGATGTAGGGAGTGGAGCTGAAAACGGGAGAACTGGATAGGACTCCTGTCCATTCACATTTCTCATCATGTTTTAGTGGGTTGCTTTTAAATATAAACTGAAAGCCAAAGATCCTCAGATCCTTAAGAAAAGCATCTAACAGGGGCACCTGGGTGGCTCAGTGGGTTAAGCCTCTGCCTTTGGCTCGGGTCATGATCCCAGGGTCCTGGGATCGAGCCCCACGTCGGGCTCTCTGCTCTGCAGGGAGCCTGCTTCCTCCTCTCTCTCTGCCTGCCTCTCTGCCTACTTGTGATCTCTGTCAGATAAATAAAGAAAAAATCTTTAAAAAAAAAAAAAAGCATCTAACATGAAAGATAGAGAACAAAACACAAAACAGGAAAAAGGACTTGCAGGACATAGAGACAGTGTAGGTAGTAGAAGAAAACTTTACATTTAATATCCCCAGAGAAGGAAGAGAAAATATGGCACCAATGAAAGAGGACTTCCATTTTACACTACTTTTGTAGAGCCTTTTCCATTTATTATATGGGGCAAGAGGCAGCCAAATGGATAGACCTCCCATTAACATGGACACTCCGGATTTTTGTTTTGTTTTGTTTATATATTGTAATTTTAGAAATGGATTAACAAAGTATTAAAGGGCTCTAGAGTTAAAGTTTTAAAATTAATATTTAAATTTATTTGTTATTGAAGTAAACTTGACGCACAATGTTGCATTAGTTTCAGGTGTAAAACATAGTGATTCCACAACTCTATACATTATGCTAGGCTTGCCACAATTGTAGCATCTGTTACCGTACATAGAATGTTGGATTTAAGGGACAGAAATTAACACTAGATAACTGAAACAAAAATGCAAATCATTAGAAGGTTATGTGTAGCTCATCGATTCAAGGGCAGAGGTGAAAAATCAGAATCAGAATGGGCAGGAACCAGGGCAGCTCTGGGCTCCCAGGAGCAGGAATGTTGTATTAACCAGCTGGAGGAGGGCATGACTGTTGTGGTGCATCAGTTCCAACTTTTTGTTTTTAAAGTGCTAGGAGAGAGAACCCACTTGTCCTAAGTTGGATCAGGGGTTTACCCTCTGGCTAGGGAAGCAAAAGGAAAATTATTAGTTTTACTAAAAGTCCATCAGTGGAGAAAGGGAAATCTCCTCCTGGATGTCCAAATGACATTATCAGAAGAGGGTATGAAAACGAGGGAGCAAAGCCAGCAAATTTCTATAGTATCTATGGCTCAAAATAAGTTTAGAAACCATGAGTCTGCAGAATTATAATTTTTTTACATTGACAATAATCCATTGGAAGTACGTATTCCATCAATTACCTCTTATGGGACATCAAAATAGTTTTCTATTTTTTGCTTTTATAAGTATACCTCGACAAACATCGTTAGACCCTAGTTTTTACAGGCTTCTTTATTAAGAAGTGGTAATCTAGAATCCTTATGGACCAGAGATTTCTAGGCTGGATGATGTTGTGTGAAGAATGCTGTTGGTCCATTAGATGTTAACTTGCAGAGACTTTACTAATGCTACATGGATTTTGCCTTTGGCCTCTTTCTGTTCAACAACTTTGTGGACGATTTAGATAAGCCATTAAAAAAATGGACTTAAAAAATTTGCAGACACCATAGATCTAAGAATGGTAACCAATATGGCACAATGTCATCAAACTTCAGAATGACCCTTATGAACTGAAATACCAGGTCTAAGCCAACAAAATTAAACCTAATAGGAACAAATGTAAAAGTTCTGCATTTTTTTTTAAACAATTCTTCAGAGACAGGAAAGGTAAGTGCTATTTGGACAGAAATTCATACAGAAAGGCATGAAGGTTTTACTAAATGCAAGGTTGATATGGTTCAACAGTATGATATCCAAAACCAGTGTGATCTTAGAATGTATTAAAATAAGTAAAATATCTAGGGGCGCCTGGGTGGCTCAGTGGGTTAAGCCTCTGCCTTCGTCTTAGGTCATGATTTCAGGGTCCTAGGATCAAGCTCTGCATCAGGCTCTCTGCACAGTGGGGAGCCTGCTTCCCCCACTCTCTTTGCCTGCCTCTCTGCCTATTGTGATCTCTGTCAAATAAATAAATAAAAATCTTTAAAAATAAGTAAAATATCTAGAACTTAAATGCTAGCCTCCTGTACCTTTTGCTCTGCTCAGACTAGAATGCTGGTTACACTTTATTTATTTATTTTTTTAAGATTTCATTTATTTGAGAGAGAGAGAGAGAGAGAGTGAGTTAGAGAGCACAGGTTGGGGGAGTGGCAGAGGGACAAGCAGACTCACTACTGAGCAGGGAGCCCAACATGAAGTTCAATCCCTGGGTGCTGGGGTGATGATCTGAGCCAAAGGCAGACACTTAACCGACCTAGCCACCTAGGTGCTCCACTGACTGGTTACACTTTGAAAACGAGATAGTAATAAACTGGAGAGCATGCAGGGAAAGGCATCTAGTAGCTATAATGATAATTTACTTAGCACTTACGGTGTGCCAAGCACCATGTCAAAAACATTAAAAAAAAAAAAAACCTTATGAGGCAGGTATAATTTTACAGATGGGGAAACTGAGTCAAGGGATGCTCAATAACTTGCTCAATGTCACACAGTTAGTAAGTGAGAAATCAGAGACTGGAACCCAGGAGTCCAACCTGGGAGACTGCTGTCACCCGTCATGCACACTGCTATTTTGTGAAGCAAAACAGGTGGCCCCACCACATAAGTGTGATTTAAAAGACTCTAAGCCGATCGTCTGCAGGGAAATATCTCACTGGCTAGCTGGACCAAACAAATAAGCCAGTAATGCAGTTGGTCTTGGTCTTTAAATCTAGAGATCTTAATATGTTGCAGATTGAAAGTTCAGCTAAGAAAAGATTTTGATAAAAGGAAGAATTGTTCAAGGGTGCTAGACAGTGGAATTCATTCATTCAACAGCTTGAATTGAGTGCTGCATTGAGAGCTACAATGTACTTGGCAGTGGGGTAGGCCTGATAATATAATGATGAAAAAGACTAATGCGTCTTTGCTCTGGCAGCTTCACATTCAATTGAGGGTTGAAAATAACAGCCGATGCTTGAACAGCACAGGTCTGAAGTATTCGGATCCACTTATATGTGGATATTGCTCAATAAATACAGTTTGCTATTGTAAATATCTTTTCTTTTATTTTTAAAAAAGATTTTATTTATTTATTCGACAGAGAGAGAGAGATCACAAGTAGGCAGAGAAGCAGGCAGAGAGAGAGGGGAAGTAGGCTTCCTGCTGAGCAGAGGGCCCGATGCAGGGCTCGATTCCAGGACCCTGAGATCATGACCTGAGCCGAAGGCAGAGGCTTAACTGACAGAGCCCCCCAGGCGCCCCAGATGCTTACATTTCAAAAAGAAAGTCCATTATAAATATTAAGCAAATAATGGTATGTATGGCCTCGTATTCAGAGAGCTATTTATGGATAGAATGAAGAATTGCTGGATGTACCCCATTGCCTATGGGGTCAGCCCTGCCAGTGACAACCCTGTCCTGCCGCAATCCCCCCCGCACCCCCCGCTTCCTGCCCGACTCTTTCTTTACACAGTGTTTGCCCTGAGTCTTACCCTCCTTTGTTTTATCCTTGAAATTTCTCACTCTGCCTGTGTGTGAACAGCTCTCTATCACCATGTCCTCAATATAGGCATTCCCAGACTTAGGATGATTCAGCTTAGGAGTTTTTGACTTCACAATGGGGTGAAAGCAATGTGCATTCAGTAGAAACCATCCCTCAAATTTTGAATTTGGATCTCTTCCCCGGGCTGGCGCTGTGCAGGACAACCCTCTCTCATGATGCTGGGCAGGGAGCACAGCACCCAGCCAGCCTGTGACCGTGAGAGTGAACCGTCCACACACAAACCATGCTTCTGCACCCGCACGACCATTCTGTTCATTTTCAGCGCAGTCTTCAGTGAGTTACATGAGATGGTCCACACTTGAGTATAAAGTAGGCTCTGGGTTAGATGATTTGGCCCAGCTATAGGCTAGTGGAACTGTTCTGAGCACATGGAAGGGGGGTGCGGTTTTGCAGGTGAAGTGAATGAAATGCATTTTCGACTCATGGTATTTTCAGCTGATGAAGTGTTTCTCAAGATGGAATCCCACCGTAAGTTGAGGAAGATCATACCAGCTTTTGCAGTCCCGTAATTCAGGCAGTTGATAATGCCTTTCAGAGCTCTTAACCGAACATTTTCAAACAAATGTGTGTATCCTTTTATCTTTAAGTTTTAGAGTACGCCTTCTTCGAAACACAGTGGTAGACCATCTCCACACTCCTTCTCTTCCCCTCCGCCACTCCCATTCCCAAACCACCATGCTCCCCAGCCCCTCCAGCTTCGAGTGGATTCTCATCCCGGGTCATATTATTTACGCCTCAGCAGAATCAGAGTGGAGAGCTCGAGGACCCACTGAGGTCCAAGTGCTCGCAGCCGAGCAGAATGACTGCGTTGGAGAATGTGGCTTGGCGGCCATGAAGCAGCTCCCTCCTCATGGCTTCTGGGGACCAAGCACACATCCACACATCACAAGGACGGTGCAGGCGGTGCTGGACACAGGTGTAATGCACAACAGAGACTCCAGAGACACAACACACACACGGACTGAGCTCTGCCAGAAACAGCCATAAAGATAATCTTCTGTGTGGAGCTGGGAGCTGTCTCACACCTCTAGCCCCAAGCCGGGGTAGTGTGCAATGCCTGTTTCGGGCCCAGGATAATGGAAGGGGGCAGCAGTGTCATTGCAGTGATCTGGAGCAAGCATGACTGAGGCAAAGAGACACAAAGAGACACACCATCCTTGCCCATTTCTCCCTGTGACCCCCCACCCCCACCCCTCCCAGGCAACTCTGGGAATAGTCAGTTCTGGTTCCTTCACCCCATAGCTTAAGGGACAGCCAGAGATTTAATTCTGGGATATCACAGTGATCATTTGGGAACAGAGTGAAGATAACAATGTCCCTGGGGACTAGCCGCCCAGCTCTCAGTCATGGCCCCCAGAGAGGAGGCTGTGTTCCCAGGGTATGCCAGGCCTCACTTCAACCTTGAGCCAAAGCTATTTTCTCCTCTTGTTGTGGGACCAGAGGATTCAGGTGTTAGGAATTGCAGGGATGATAAGGAGGTCTCCAAGGGCAATAGAAATCACTGGAAAAGAAACTGTGAGCAAATCCTGTTACAGTTTCTTCTTAATGTCTATTAATACATCATATTAAATAATGTAACTGAACGAAGTTTAAAAAGGAAAGACCACAGAATGTGAAAACGATTTGTGACAAATATAACTCGTGGGAGCTTACATTCTTAAAAAATTTAGATCTAATAAAAATTTTTATGGCTACTCTTTATCTTCTCTGTGGCAATTGGTCAGTGTGTAAAAGGATAAGAATAGACAATTTTATACACAGGCAAATAGAAACTGTGGGCTAAACCACTGACAGAAATGAGAGAAATACAAATCAAACAGCTTATACGTTCTATTATATACTTACAAGTCTAGCAAAAATGAAACAATAAAGCCAGCATCATTGAGACTCAGGTAAAGAATCCAAAAGGTAAACAAAGTATTTGCACAATGACACATTCACAGATTACTTATGATGCCAAAAGTAGTTTAAAAACAACCCCTAAAAATGTCAGAGTAAGGTATTTGAGCAAACTGTGGCATAATCAATAAAATGGAATATTATGTAGCCATTAAAAATAATAAGCATGATGGCCATAGAAGTGTACATATTTGGAAAATTGCAAGAATACAGGGTGTCTGTAGGCAATAATTTCAGGTGAATGTATATATTCTAATGAGGGTTTAAAGTGTTTCAGAGAGATGTACTTGGTTTATGGAATTTCCTTTTCTATAAAGTGCATAATCAAAATATATGCATTTATAGACAGATGGCATGTAAAAAAGGGGATGGAGAGTAATTTCTTCTTTCTCCTTGTTTCCCAGAGAAACCATGAAGATGAATTAAGTGATTTGAACTTCTTGGCTCAAAATACTACATGCTTAGATGAGTGAATGGTTTAGGGTCTTCCTTGGAAAAAATAAACCATATCCATCTGTCAACTGTTAGGATGTTTTAAAATTAATTTAATGACATTAGAAAGTGCTCACGATTAATACTGGTTTTGTTTTTTGTTTTTTGTTTTTTTAAGTTCTAGAATGTATCCCCCTCAGGGCACCTGGGTAGCTCAGTGGGTTGAGGCCTCTGCCTTCAGCTCAGATCCTGATCCCAGGGTCCTGGGATCGAGCCCCGCATTGGGCTCTCTCTGCTCAGCAGGGAGCCTGCTTCCTCCTCTCTCTGCCTGCCTCTCTGCCTGCTTGTGATCTGTCTGTCAAATAAATAAAATCTTTAAAAAAAAAATAGATGTATCCCCCTCACATGTCTCTCCCACTCCTCTGTCTCTCTCACACACACACACACACACACACACACACACACACATATACACAATACATTAAAATTAAACTTTATTATTTGGCATTAGTAAGAAAGGAGAAGGAATCTCCAAGGTATTTACCATATGTGTGTATCTCCACGCCTCGTCTATTTAATTCATTTCCTTTCTCCCTTCAATTGGTTGTCCCCTGTTATGCATTCACTCTACTCATACCCCCTACAAATCCCATCACTGCTGTTCAGAGGTGGTGATAGAGTATCATAGACTGAGAAATTCTGTATCTTTCCCTTGTCTTTTCTTTATCCTGGTATTCTCTGGTATTGAATTGATAGTATAACAGGTCAGTCTTATATCAGAACAAGAAAAAATGAGCCAAGAGTTGTCACCATTTGGAAAATATCTTACAAGAAAACAGTGAATCTTTGGGGCACCTGCGTGGCTCAGTCAGTTAAGCATCTGTCTTCGGCTCAGGTCATGATCTTAGGGTCCTGGGATCCAGCCCCATGTCACTCTCCCTGCTCAGCGGGTAACCTACTTCTCCCTCTCCCTCAGCCCCTCCCCCTTCTTGCGCTCACTCTCTCTCAAATAAATAAACAAAATCTTTTTTAAAATGCAGTCCTTAATGAATGCAAACCAAATTAAAAAAGAAAACAGTAAATCTTTTTATTATATGAGATACAAACAATGTTAAAGAAACATTTGAATATTTCATTAACATATTTTAACATTTTAATATATCAGTTATTTCATTCTCAAGTATATAATGTGTTTCATCATAATAAGGTTTCAAAATGACATCCCATTCTTGTAAAATTCTGAAAAAGACATTGCAGAATGGTGATCTGTCCCATTCCCCCACATACACACACATACACCGTGTATGGTCTAGATACAAAAGAGCACCCATACATACCATACATCATATATGCCAAAGCTTCCATATATAACATATTTGCATATATATATATACATTATGCATTTGATGTAGCCACTTGTAACTAGGTTGAAGATATCAAGACCCTTTACTCCTCAGTTCTCCAGCATCACCTAAGTATGAAGACATTCTCTTACGTGGGAATGATACCATTGTCACACTTAGAAAGCTGTTACCTCATATTTAGTTCATGTTCAACTTTCCCAAATTGTCCCCAAAATGTCTTTTATAGCTGTTTCAAGTTTTTGATCAAAGATCTCAGGAAGGGTTCCATATGCATGTGGTTGTTGGCTCTCCTTAACCTCTTTCCATTTAGAACATTCCCCTCACATTTTGTATTTCTGTTTCCCATATACTACATTATTTAAGAGTTCCAGCCATTTTTCTTAGAAAAGCTCCCACATTCTGGATTTGTCTGTTTCTTAAAGCTTGAATTCAGATTAAACATCTTTGGAAAGAACACGAGAGAAGAGAAGTTATGTGACTCTTACTGCCTCACAGCAGAAGGCACAGAACTTTGGATTGTTCCACTGTGCTTGAGTTTGACCTCGAGATTAAGGGGACGGCTGCCAGATCTTTCCATTGGAAAGGCACGGATTTTCCTTTGTGATTAATAATCCAATGAATGATTCTTTAAGACCATATGAACATTTTAACATCGGTGGATAATCATAATCCTTGCTTGAATTGGGATTGCAAAAAAGTGATTTTGCTACTTCCCCTATGTTATTAAGGGGCATTCTCTGTAAAGACGTTCTCCTCGTATCTTACATACCCACAGCCGTGTTCTGACGATTCTTCCTGCCTCCAGTCTGGCTCACTCCGCTCCATCTGCTGCCGGGAGCAGCACGCTCAATTGCAAATCTGGACACATCATGCCCTGTTTAGAATCCTTCAGGGATAAACTCAAATCTGTGGGCTTGGCACAGGGCTCTGTGATCTGTCTCCAGCCTCCCTCTCGAGCTCCGCCCCTCCCTGCACCCCACCTGTACACCATTCAAGTTATCTATACTTCTTCAAACACAGTACCCTACCTTGTGACCCTGGTCTCCTGCACACGCTAGTCCCTCTGTTTTGCAAGACTCTTTCCTATCCTACAACATCTCTCTGACCCCCACTTGTTTTTCAAACTTCAGCTCATGCATCAGCTCCTTAAACCCTAGAGTTAAATAGGTGCCCTTTGGGGGAGTCTCATGGCGCCTATGCCCGCATCTACCATTGCACTTGTGACCCCACATTGAAAATGTTTCCTGGTTTGCTTGTCTTTCCCACCTGATTGTAAGGTCCTTGTGAGAAGAAATTTGTCTTTTACCTCCGTACAACAGACATCTAGCACGATGTCTGGCGTTCAGTAAGCACTCAGAAAATAGTTTCTAATGAAATAATTCATGTTTCCTTAAATTATTAAATAATGTGATCAGTTTCAGAACAACTAGATTATATGTGAAGGACAAAAAAGCATGTCTTAAAAATCTCTGTATTATTCACACATCTCATCCTATTCCTTGCTAATTTGAATTAAATTTTCAGAAAGTATGCTGACCCTTATAAAAGTGTATCAATACATTACTTTTTATCAGCCTGGCGCATTTTCCTTTTGAGAATTGCTCCTCCTCTACTTCACAGGATGGCTGATCTCTTGCCTGGTCTTCCCATGCACGGTGGACCCACAATGTGAACTGGCCATTAAAGGATTTCATCCTTCTGACTATTTGGTTCTCTTGGCCCAAGACAAGTCTATCAGAGTCATCCTGGGGACTTTTGAAGGATCTACTGAGGAAGACATGAAGGGAAAACAACGTAATGTCAATTGCTGCCAGAGGCCATCTTTGTTACAAGATGGGGAGAACCTGCCTGGCTGGGAAGCCAACTCCAGAGCAAACAAGTCAACAATGGGAGGACAGAACCAATGACATTATTTAAACCTCTAAACCCACTCACATCTGCAGAGTCATGGTTAGGACAACCTGATGCACGAGTCAGCAAATCCTGTCCTTCTTGCCTTTTAAGTCGACAAAATCCCGACAAACATACAAGATCTGATCCCGTGACATTCCACATTTGGTCAAGCAGGTACACTGAGATAAAGTACGAGAATTAAGCCTCCATTTAATCCTTTCTTGATTTGGGGGAAATTAGGTAGAAACTCTGTATTAGTGAGGTTTCTCCAGAGGGGCCAAAAACCCAACAGGGGTGTGTGTGTGTGTGTGTGTGTGTATACCAATACACACATACATACATATCCTGTTGTGTTTTGGTTCCCCCCCACCCAAAAAAAAAGCAGCCAAGGCAACATGTCACAAATGGTAATGGTTGGCCTACATCTTCATTATTTCTGTTCCAGATGATTGATTTCTTCCTCATCGTAACTGGTACACTGCATCTATTTGCTTCTAGGGCCAACGGTAATCTACTCTGCTTCTGGTAGCTCTTGATTTCTAGGGGATTTAAGGAGTCCAGGATAAGGAGCAGGGCTATCTCAAGACACAGAGGTGTGGACATTCACTCAAGGACCTGACTTTTTTTTTAAAGATTTTATTTATTTATTTGACAGAGATCACAAGTAGGCAGAGAGGCAGGCAGAGAGGTGAGGGAGGCAGACTCCTTGCTGAGCAGAGATCCCGATGCGGGGCTCCATCCCAGAGCCACCCAGGCGCCCCTCAAGGACCTGTTGAGTTAAAAATGCTAAATGCATTTCAGGAAACCGTCCCTGGAGACATTTCCTAGCTTTCACCTTACGTGTCTGGGAAATTTCACGGTGAGGCCTGAGAGAAGGTGAGAGAGGTGGGCCTTCTCTAAGGTAGCCAGCAGAGCTCGTTGGCCATAAGAGGAGGAAGGAGGAGAATGTTGGTTTAAAGAAGAATCCCTCACATCAGGCCAACTGGGTACCCTGTGTGGCTATTTTAAGAGGTTGGGGAAATACCCAGGATCTTTAGGAAGAGCATTTTCATGACTTTAATTTGAATTAGCTTAATTAGATGCTTTTCTCCTAACTACCAGCTGAGATAACCCAGCCCAAGGGAACCAGAATTGTGACAAAATGTGGAAGATGACGAAGGCGAAGTCAGTGTGCACTATTGCCCCAGGAGATCTGGCTGGGGCATTTCTGGATAGAGCACCACGGGGAACATAATTCCCTGGAGGGAAGTGAATTAGAAGGAAAGGACAATGCAAAGTCATGGGCACGGAAAAGAAAGGAGTACGCCCAACATAAACTATAATTTCTCTTCAATTTCACTTAAGACTAGAGCTGCTGGTCTACCCCAAACAGATCCTTTCTAGAGATGCAGGGCTGAAAAGTAGTAAGAGTCCATCATGTGCTGTCCCCGAGTTTCCTAGAAAGGGAGAGGGCCATTCCCACCTTCATCCCCTTGGAATCTATTCCAGTTTTGAGCTTTAGTTTTTCTGACCCTTGCTACCAAATTTCATGCTGAGGCAAGAGGCAGAAACCTGGCTTGGAACAAGGAAGCGAGGTAGAAGAGAGCAGAGCTCATCCCTTCAAACCCTCCTGCTGGGGTTGGTCCCAGTTCTGCCCTGGACTGGAGGTTGAAGACGACACAAAAGGGTGTTGACCGCAAGCTTCAAAAGAACCACACCAGATTTTAAAAACAGAACCAGAAACAACTGGGCGAACTCAGGGAGAGGAGGAGAGGACTGTGCTTCTCTCCTGCCTGCAGGACTGGTTTCTGAGCGCCCACTTACTTCCTCAGAGTCCCCTGGCTTATAGAATTGAGGTACCTGGGGATTCCAGAGCATTACGTCACTGCAACTATTAAAAGTACCATGAGCACTTCTTCTCCAGAGGGAGTGGGAGGAAGGATGAGAGAGGAGGCACAGAGGAGACAGAAGGAAGGTCAAGGGCTGGCACAGCGGGGGTGGGGGGTGGGGGTGGCACGCATTCCTCTGGGTGCTCATCACAGGGGAGGTGACACTGCAGGCAGACGATTCGCTTACTGTCTTTGCATTGCGTGAGGTTTCCGAGTACGTTTCTCCAGGCAGCCAGGTGAGAGCCCTGATCTGCCCATCCACCCGTGCACCTGCTGGGTTTCCGTCCACACACACACACACACACACACACACACACACAGCTCCTCTGGTCTCCCCTGCGCAGCCTCCATCAGCCTATGGCCCTCATTCTCCTGTGGTCACCACGGCCACCGTGGCCACCCCTGCCACAACTCTGGAAGAGCCGGGGCCATGCCAGTGGCCGAGCTGTCCCTGCAGTTTCCTCAGAATCCTGCAGAGAGCCGGCACGGCTGCACACAAAGGGAAAACCAGGCGAACGCTGAGCCTGTATCCCTGACTAATGATCACGCCTTCAGGACGGGAGGCAGTGACTCAAGCCATGTGGGGGCACAGCAGAGGGAAGAACAGAGTGGGAGGAAGGGAAGGGACCAGGAGGAAAACACAGATGCAGCGCGGGGAGGAAGGAGAGAAATAGGAAGGGAACAAAGGCCCTGGAACTTTGAATCTATAAAGATGACCTACGCCATGGCCTCTGCAATCATGAATGCAGAAAACGATGAGACGAAGTATCTTCCCTCCACAGTCCAGCAATCCAGGCGCTTCAGAAGGAAGAGGGGACTAATGTTATAAAAGGCTATTACCATAATGGCAGCAACTGTAACGTGCACTGCAACAGCATGTGTGTAGCACAGATTAGTCCGTGCTCTGCGGGCTTTGAAATCTCAAGGACAAAAACCATGGCTCCTTTTATGCTAGAAAAGTAGTAATATGCACCCATACAGTTTTCGTTTGGTCTCATTCCAAGAAAATAAGCTTGGCCAGGAAGGATATTTAAAGACAAATTAGGTTCAGTTTTTCCATAGGAAGTTGATATGTCCCGGGGGATATTATTTGACACATGTTCTATCTGATTGCTTGTAATGATAACGAGCTATGTTCTAAGAAGGGATTTGCTTTGCATGGGCAGTATATGTGGACACATAGATGTGAATGTGTGTGCATGTGTGTGAGAACTATAGTTCTACAGGTATATATAAAATTCATTTTGGGGGCGCCTGGGTGGCTCAGTGGGTTAAAACCTTGGCCTTCGGCTCATGTCATGATCCCAGGGTCCTGGGGTCGAGCTCCACATTGGGCTCTCTGCTCAGCAGGAAGCCTGCTTCCTCCACTCTCTTTCTCTGCCTGCCTTTCTGCCTACTTGTGATCTCTGTCTGTCAAATAAATAGATAAATTCTTAAAAATAAATAAATAAATAAATAAATAAAAGTTCATTTTGGGGGCACTTGGGTGGCTCAGTGGGTTAAAGCCTCTGCCTTCAGCTCAGATCATGATCCCAGGGTCCTGGGATCGAGCCCTGCATTGGGCTCTCTGCTCAGCGGGGAGACTGCTTCCTCCTCTCTCTGCCTGCTTCTCTGCCTACTTGTGATCTCTGTCTGTCAAATAAATAAATAAAATCTTAAAAAAATAAAATAAAAGTTCATTTTGGAGTGCCTGGGTGGTGCTGTCAACTAAGCATCTGATTCTTGGTTTTGGCTCAGGTCATGATCTTGGGTCATGGGACCAAGCCCCACGTTGGAGAGTCTGCTTAAGACTCTCTGTCCCTCTCCCTCTGTCCCTCCCCCTGCTCACATGGACTCTCCCTCTCACTCTAAAATAAAGAAACCCTTAAAAAAATAAATAAAAATAAAAGTTCATTTAATATTCCAGAACAGTGGTCCCAATCCTGCAAGACCTAACATTACCTTTTATTAAAAATATTTGTAACTCCCTGAAATGAAATTCATAAGCAATATAGATAACATAATCCCATCACTTCCTAAAATTGATGTATTCCTATGACATAAAAAATAAATAAAGGGAAGTAATTTATAATGAAACAATTTGTATCTTAATACATAAATACTCAGACACAGCTAAGCTAGAAGATAGCATGAAACAGGCAAATGCTTGTGACTCCTTAGGATGAATAAGTTTGGATTTAAGAGAATCTTACTTCTCTTACTTCTTAAGAGAAGTAAGATCACATGCATCTGGATACTGTTGATCTTTTATCTCCCTATTTAACATTTAAAAATAAAGGTTAAGCAAATATGCTTCTGCAAGCCATAAAAACACCATAGCTTGGCAGCTGATACAGGTATGTTGACTCAAATATTGCAAGCAACATTACCATAAGTGATATGATTTTCTGAAACTTTGAGCAATTCTTGGTAAAGTTTCCAACAAAACCAAGTGGAATATTCTCTCAATGTAACCAGCAGTTGTCCTTGGGGAAAATTCACTATATACAGTAAAGCCATGTAAACTGTGCGTGTGTTCATATGTAAAATGGAGTTCAACCTCTAGGCTTGGAGAAGTATAAGAAGGATTTCTCCTACACGGATAATCTAGTGGCACTGGAAACCTGTGTGAGACAGCTTCTCACTGTGTGGGTCTGTCCACACATCGCACACAGTCCAGCATCTCTGCAAGCCACTGGGGCTCTTCAATCATTGTGGCAAACAAAATGGCACCCACAGGATCCCAAACACTTCCCAGGGAGACTGTCCTTTTTCAAGATTGTTTTGGTTATTCAGAGTTTCTTGAGATTCCATATGAACTTTAGGATGGATTTTTCTGTTTCCCTAAAAAAGTGCGTCACTGGGATTTTGACAGGGATTGCACTGAATCTGAAGATCCCTTTGGGTGGTTTTGATATCTTAATGATACGACGTCTTCCAATCCATGATCATGGATGTCCTCCCATTCATTTACCTGGGCCCTTTCTGAATTTTTAACTATTAGGTCAAGTTATTCTTTTCTTTGGTTTTCTAAAATTTGGTTTTCTAAAATCTAAGGTACTGGTCTTACTATGCCCCACCTTCCCACCCATTCCTTTCACTTTCTCATGACTTCTCCATTAGGAGTCAGTTCTTTCTAAATATTTCCTGATACATTATTGGCAAGTCAAGTCAAGAATACATCAGATGTCCTCTCAACAGACTAAGACTAACAGGGGTGCTAATGAAGAGATCCCAGAATTAGGTGAGATGTTAAACTTGCTGACTTGTACACTTTTCACCAAGACCAAGATTCTTTTTTTTTTTTTTTTTTAAAGATTTTATTTATTTATTTGACAGAGAGAAATTACAAGTACACTGAGAGGCAGGCAGAGAGAGAGAGAAGGAAGCAGGCTCCCTGCTGAGCAGAGAGCCCGATGTGGGACTCGATCCCAGGACCCTGAGATCATGACCTGAGCCGAAGGCAGCAGCTTAACCCACTGAGCCACCCAGGCGCCCCAAGACCAAGATTCTAAGATATCTCTTTCCCCACCTTAGACCAAACACCACAAATTTTTTGATCATATTTAATAAATATTAGTAAATTTCTTGGGCTTTACTGGCCGTAGAATCTGTTACAGCTATGTAACTCTGTCAATAGAGTGCAAAAGCCATCACAGAGCCATATGTAGAAATACTGATACATTCTACCATGATGAACCTTGGAAACATACACTAAGTAAGAAAAACCAGACACGAAAGGCTGTTTGATTCCATTTAGATGAAATGTCCAGAATAGGTAAATCAATAAAGACAGAAAGTGAATTAGTGGCTTCCAGGCGCTGGGTGGAAAGGGGAATGGGGGAGTGACTGTTAATGAGTATGGGTTTTGGGGGGGGTAAAATTAGATAATGGCAATGATTGCACAACTCTGTGAACATACTAAAAACCACTAGGTTGCAAATGCTAAAAAGGTGAATCTTAACAGTATGTGAATTATATCTCAATAAAGCTGTTTTTAAAAAACAGCTATAGATAATGTGTAGACAAATGAGTATGTTCAAACAAACATTTATTTACAAAAACAGGCTGGATTTGGCAGCAGCTTGCTGAGCTTTGCACTAGACTGTAAGATTTGACTAGTCAGAGCTGTGCCTTTTTTATGATTAGCCTCCAGGACCTAATATAATACCTGTCAGATAAGTAAGCATTCGATAAACCTTTGCTAAGAGCATGAATTCAAGGCCAACATGGAACCACTATGCCTTGAGTATCTTGAAAACATTCTCTTTGGCATCTGCATAAAGCCACAGCCAGTTCCATCTTCCTGGCCTTAGCTTTTCTAAGCCACACAACCACTCCTCTTCTTTATCTCAATCATCTTCTAGTCTCTTGTCCTCTAAGAACAATGACCCCATTTGCCCATTAATTGCTCTGCTGCATGTAACAACCTTACCGCTCCTTCAGTTCACTGCTCTTTCTTTTTTAAAAGATTTTATTTATTTATTTATTTATTTATTTATTTATTTGACAGACAGAGATCACAAGTAGGCAGAGAGGCAGACAGAGAGAGAGGGGGAAGCAGGCTCCCTACGAAGCAGAGAGCCTGATGCGGAACTCGATCCCAGGACCCTGAGATCATGACCTGAGCCGAAGGCAGAGGCTTTAACCCGCTAAGCCACCCAAGCGTCCCTCCTTCTTTCTCTTATATGTCATATCTTCTCTTCACTACCTGCAATTTCTCATTAATCAATTCATTTATTTATTCAACAACAAATATTTATGAGGCATAAAATACTGTCTGTCACTTATATTCTTCTCTGCTTCTCAAAAGGGTGCAGTCTGGTGTAACCCAAAATTTAGCCTGAGCTCCATGGTCCCCAGGCTCCGCAGGGTGTCACAGTCCAATAAACAGAGTCTGGCAACCGGAGGTATTTAAAGGAAATTGTAATTTCTATTTGCCTCCTTCGAAGACTACTAACAAAGACCTATTCATAACTTACAGTAATACGTCATAAAAACCTCCTTCTCCACCATTCCTCTTGGTCTTCGTGTCTCTCTCTCAACACTGTCAATTCTTTTTCCTTCTCCCCCAGTACAACATCTGTGATTCTCTATGAGGAATGATACATATCATTTTAGGCCATCCACTGTTCCTTGTATTTATACTCCAGCCCCCTGTTGGGGGAGTGCAATCTTAATGGAGGACTCTAGAGCTGCTGCCAGATTCTTAGTTATTCATAGTTTCTGCCTGAAATTCTTAAAGTTGAGGAATGCAGAATTTCTCTAGGAGGAGTTGCCTTATCCTATGCAAGAAAAGATATGTTCACTGGGTAAAAGTCCTCAAGACTTCAGACTCCCACTGGCTCTTCCTCTTTACCATAGCTAAAGCAAAAACTGGGGCCATCCCCTATGTGCCCAGCTTTCAACTGTGGTGAATAATTGGGGTCTGAAAAATGCCAAGGGGTTGGTGACCAAGTATTCACAATGATACTGCTTCTGATGCACTTTATGGTCTGAGTGCAAACCAGGCCATGAAGTCTCCAATCTGAGCCTGCCTGGCTTTGATTGGGTTTGGAGGGCAGCTGACCTTCATGCATTGAAACTCACTGACCAGAGATCTGGCTTGAGAGACAGAGGCCCAGCTACACCACTTCCTTTGCTGCTCCGGGCCCTAATCCCCCAATCTGTTCTCTTTTTAAAGAGCCAACCTGGTTTCCTTTTGGCATCTTCATCCCTGAACAATTTGCCAATACTGAGAATTCAGTGGGACCCTTGAGGTTGTCATACATCTTGAGTACATATTTTCTAATATACAATCATTCTTATGTTACCTTGATTCAAGTGTCCCTGATTCTCAGACCTTGTTCCATTGACCCCTGTGAATATCCCACTCTAGCAGGAACACATCATAGATCTGTTTTCCTCTTCTTGCTGGTTAGGAATTTGACCTTCGGATCTCTCAAATTATCTATCTTCCTTGCTGTTCTTTCTTCAGAGAATAAAGAAGCTTCACATTAAGATTATAGTTTTTCTGTTTTGAGGTCCATAAATACTTCTCAGGAGAGGACTCTGGAAGATTGTCACTTGGCCGGTGGCATTTCTTGGCCCCCAGGGCTTTTCATTCCTATTCAGTGCCCGGACATGTGTTGAACATGACTCAAGTACTTTCTCAGGTCCCTGATCTTGCCCTTTCTGTACATTTCTTCGATCTCTGGCAACCATGAACCTGAAGTCGTGGTCCCACAGCCCACCTGAGAGGGGCGGTGGATGCTGGTACCTGGTCTTCTTCATGGATGGAGCGGGACAGAGCCTGGGGCTGTCACAAACCTTCTGTCCCTTTCCAGTAGAAGGCAAGTTCAAAACTAACATCTGGTTTACAATTACACACGAGCATCTTCTGGCTTCCTCAAGTTAGTGTGGTTATTAATGTGGTTCTCTTTCTGGAACCAAATAGCCAGTGCTAAGCAACCCATTCTCTCCCAATTATATCTCTGTTGCTAGTATCTTTTTGGAGGCATTGAATTTAGCAGCCAGAGCTTGGCTCTGTCCTTCCTCTGCTTCACATTTTAGTTGAAAGGCTTTTGGTCAGGTTAGAAGGTCTGTCCTGAACACATTCATCTTCATCTTAATGAGGAATAAGCCATCCCTCATTACCATTCCTTTTGGCCTCATAAGATACAGCACAAAAAATATCCAAATTTTGTTCTTTGGCACCATCTATCTTGCTGTTTGTTTCCAATATCTTTGTTGCTTATTATTTTCTCCTAAACATTTATTTTTTGAATGGTCAACAGCTGCATATGGTACAAAATACAAAAGGTACCAAAGGACATTCAGTGGGGTCTCCTCCTCCTATTTTCCAGCCCTCAGCCCCTCTCCCCAGGCACCCACAAATGCCAGACTCTCTGCAGGCCCAAAACCATGGGTGTGCATATTCTTAAAACAAACAAACCAACAAGAAACCTACACACGGTGGTGCTGCTTTCCACCTGGCTTTTTCCTTATCTATCTCTTGGAGAGAATTTCCCATCACTGACACAGAGCTGCCTCATTCTCTTTCCTAGCTGCCTGTGGTCATACCATCATAGAACTAAAGCTCCTCCCAAAGGACGTACAGTTAGTTTCTGATCTTTTAGTCTTTGTTTTCATGATTGAAACTGTTAATCAGATGAAGAGAGATGAAAATAGCTCTTGAAAACCAACAGCCTCAAGGCTGTCACCCATCCTATATAAGGCTTTGTCAGACTCTATGACATCTCCTACACAAATCAGCTGGTATGAGTGCTTAATGACTCTTGGCAGGCTTTCTGTCAGATCTTGGATACCTGCTCAAGAAGACTGAGCATCTCCTGATGGGGGACACCAGGCATACATATGGCCAGTTTTAAATACTCATCTCTAGGGGCAGCTGGGTGGCACAGTGGGTTAAAGCCTCTGCCTTTGGCTCAGGTCATGATTCCAGGGTCCTGGGATCAAGCCCCGCATGGGGCTCTCTGCTCAGCAGGGAGCCTGCTTCCTCCTCTCTCTCTGCCTGCCTCTCTGCCTACTTATGATCTGTCAAATAAATAAAATAAAATATTTAAAATAAATAAATAAATAAATACTCATCTCTAGGTTCCCTTCTCTCTTTTCTCTCCTCTGTTTTTATACTATACGTGATAAAATAGCAAAATCAATGGCATAAACAATAGGGAGCATGAGAGTTTGGAGGAAAGAAATTTACATGAGCTGGAGAAAAATAAAAAGAGATTTTGGAGAGATGGGGCTGGGCCAGGGGCTGGTAGAAAGGAGGGGTTCATGAGTTAAGGCAAGGAAAACAGGGGCACCTGGCTGACTCGGTAGGTGGAGTATGCAACTCTTGATCCCAGGGTTGTGAGTTCAAGCCCCACATTGGTGTAGAGATTGCTTAAAAATAAAAATCTTTAAAAAAGAAGTAAAGACAAGGAAAACAAAAAGAACAAAGGCAAAGAGAGGGGAGGTAATAGCCCAAGGTTAGAAGACAGGGAGAACACCAGATGGACTCCAACGAGCATTTCATGCTGAGAAGTGATGGAAATATGAGATAGGTTCCAGAAAGTGGGGTGTGGTAATAGACATTCTGAGCTCATGGACGGAGGGTGTTATGCTTCACACTGGAGGGTCTA